>NC_133325.1:232252927-232853761 GCF_042186555.1 Aquarana catesbeiana
CCAGATTTTGCACTGTCCAGTTTTAGAAAATCTCCCCCATTGGTTGAAAAAAAGACACAAGTCCATCTAGTTCAACCAATAAAAAAATATAAAAAAAAATATATATATATATATATATATATATATATATATATATATATATATATATATATATAAAATTCTATATACACAATCCTTTACCCACAGTTTAACAAGATGAAGGGAAAAAAACTCCAGCAAAGCATGATCCAATTTGCTCCAGCAGGGGAAACATCCCAATTGAAAATATGTAATACTCCATATTCCCATCACACACATTCCTGGATAACGCTCTAGAAGATTTGGGTTCTGCAGCAACCAGCAGCTGGAAACTGGATCAGAAAGTCACAATGAGGATATTTGCCAGCACATAGATCGACAAGGTAGCATCCAAACCAATGGCGGCCCCCCATCCATGCGTCCGGCCCCCTGATCTACATATTAGGTGCCGGACTATGGATTCCAATGGGGGGTTTGAAGCACGTGATTAGAGCCGGAGGCTCTAATAGGCTTCAAAAAAGGGTAGGCTCGATATTGTGTGACAATAGCGAATGAATATTGGCTATTTTCACACTAAATCTCCTCCCTGCCAAACAGGAAGTGGCTCCTGAGACCCATTTCCTGATTGGCCAAAACATCATATGATCCTATTGGACGCCTAGCGCCTAGAAGGAGGAGAGAGGAGACACATGGCAGAAGCCGTGGAGGAAGCGGCTGGAGGAGAGGACACCAGAGCAGCTGCCCGCGGCCCGCCACCCACCACTGAGATGGGGTAAGTGCTGGACCGACCAGCAGACAGCGAGGGGGGGGGAGGGGGTAGTGCAGATTGTAGATCAATCAGAATATTTTGATCAGATCAGGACATTTTACTTGAAATCCAGGATATGTATGTATGTGCCTTTTCAATAACTCATAGCTCCCATCATATTATTTGATTCGGAATCGTTCGATCAGATTGCAAACTGTATGGCCAACATTATGGTTTAAAGTCAATCTTGGTAGACCTTTGTTGGGTCTTTCATTGATTGCTAAATAATGCCAAATCATGATTGGGAATAATAAAATCTTAATAGGCCGTGGTTGTGATTGCTAAATAATGCCATATACCTATTAGGAATAGTAAAAAAAAAAAAAACGATCTTAATAGACCTTCATAGCGTGATTGATTTCTATATAATGCTAAATCATGTTTGCGAAAAATGAAAAGGGATTTTAATAGATTGTAAGCTCCTTGAGGATAGGGACTAATGTGATGATAAATTAACGGCGCTATATAAGTACCTGTAATAAATAAATTAAAAATAATGGACTTTCTTTAAGTCTTTTATTGATTGCTATATAATACCAAAATATTTATTGGCGATAATAGTTAAAAAGTGATCTTACTAGACCTTGGTTAAGTCTTTGGTTGATTTCTATATAATATACTATAATGACTGGGTATAATAACATTTCGGTTGAACACTTTTATGACAAGAGGGCATATTATGCTATTCAGCATGTCCCATGACACACTTTATTTGCTTTACCCTTCCAAAAAACAATTTGACATTTTAGTAGAGAGGTGGTAACATGTATCTTTAGCAGTGGTAATAAATTGATGATAGCTGTTAAAATAAAATGCCATGGCAACATAAAATGAACAGCACTATAAATGCCTGGAAGTGACCTTATCCCTGTGAATATTAATAATCAGTCCTAGAAATGTCCACTTTGTCAGATGATTGTGATGATTTTTTAGTAATGTCAGCCAACCTGGTGCAGTGTGACTAGAAAGACAAGCAAGCCTCTTGCACGTGTAGAGGGGTGCTGGGGGTGCCTTGGGTTAGGAAATGGCATCCTTCTAGCCTGTTACCAGTATACAGTTGGAAAAATAGCTTTAGCTTCATTTAGAAGAGCTGCTTTGTAGTTGGCAGCATGGGATGGAGCAGGGACTGATTCAGGCAGGTAGGTAGGCAGTGATATCAGCTGTGTGTGGTCAGTAGTGCAGGGCTCAGGGACTGACAGAAGGACACACACAGGCTCTGCACTCCTCTATAGACATACAACCTCTATGCGGATCTTGTCCTCTCGCGATGAGCCCTCCCTGCTTGTTTTATTCCTCTATAGCTGATCGCACTAAGCAATGTATAAAGCGCACTGGAGACTGGAGGGACATTGAACATTACTAATCCCTCTCTCCTGCCTGCCCCCACCAACAAGACCCCTGGGCCAGTAATCAATCCGCGAGGGGGAAAGGGTTGCGAAGGGCAATGAAATCCATTAAAAGGCCAGAGTGCCCTGGGCAAAAAAAAAAAAAAAAAACGATTTTCTTTAGAATGTGTTCTCCATTCACAATCGCACAAGGCGGAGGATGCTGGGATGAATGTCAGTGTAGTATGGTGCCTGAACCGAGCAGGCTGTCATCCGCTGTCCGGTACCAGCGCCCTGTCCATGGTGCTGAAACTCATCCTATGGGAGTGACTGGGCGGAACAGAACTGGGCCGGGATCGCTCTACACTGCCGACCGTTCCCGTCTATTCCACCTCCTCTCACTACCATCTGCTGCTCGGCATTACATTCCTGTCCATGGTGCTGAAAATCAGCCTATCCGTTCCCACAGTCCATTCCCACCTATATAATCCCTTCTCTCTCCCATCTGCTGCTCGGCATCAGCTTACTATCAGTGGTACGGAAACTCAACCTTTAGGGAATTGTCCATTCCAATGCCACTTCCATCTGCTGGTTGGTATCCTCGTCCTGTCTATGGGGCTGCAACTTAGCCGACGGCCAACCATACTTTCCATCTATTTAATCTATTTACTCTCTATGGCGGCTAAAACTCAATCTAAGTGCAACCGTTTATTCCCATTAATCCTTTCTCACTCCCATCTGCTGTTCGGCAATCGGCATGAACTCACTGTCCATGGTGTTAAAACCCAATATATAGGAAGCAGTTTATTACCACCTATCCTACACAATCCCTACTCACTCCCATCTGCTGTTCGGCATGAGCTCACCGTGCATTAAAACCCAATCTATAGGAAGCAGTTTATTACCACCTATCCTACTCAATCCCGACTCACTCCCATCTGCTGTTCGGCATGAGCTCACCGTCCATTAAAACCCAATCTATAGGAAGCAGTTTATAACCACCTATCCTATACAATCCCTACTCACTCCCATCTGCTGTTCGGCATGAGCTCACCGTCCATTAAAACCCAATCTATAGGAAGCAGTTTATAACCACCTATCCTATACAATCCCTACTCACTCCCATCTGCTGTTCGGCATGAGCTCACCGTCCATTAAAACCCAATCTATAGGAAGCAGTTTATTACCACCTATCCTATACAATCTCTACTCACTCCCCATCTGCTGTTCGGCATGAGCTCACCGTACATTAAAACCCAATCTATAGGAAGCAGTTTATTACCACCTATCCTACTCAATCCCTTCTCACTCCCATCGGCTGTTCGGCATGAGCTCAATATCCGTGGTGCTGAAACTCAAACTATAGAGAATTGTTCATTCCAGTGCCACTTCCATCTGCTGGTTGGTGTCCTCGTCCTGTCTATGGGGCTGAAACTCAGCCGACAGCCAACATACTTTCCATCTAGATCATCTATTTACTCTCTCTATGGTGGCTAAACTCAACCTAAGTACAACTGTTTATTCCCATTACTCACTCCCATCTGCTGTTTGGCATGAGCTCACTTACCACTGTGCTGAAACTTAAACTAAGTGCAACGGTTATTTTCACCTATGATAATCCCTACTCAATCCCATCTGCTGATCGGCATTAGCTCACTGTCCGTGGTGTTAAAACTCAACCTATAGGAAGCCGTTTATTCGCACCTATTCAATCCCTACTCACTCCCATCTGCTGTTCGGTATCAGCTCTCTGTCCGTGGTGCTAAAAGTCATCCTGTGGAGGACTGCCCATTCCCATTCCACTCACATCTGCTGTTCGACATTAGACCCATGTCCATGGTGTTAAAACTCAACCTACATGGAGCAGTTTATTACCACCTACCCAACGCTGCTCACTCCCATCTGCTGTTCTACGTCATACCATTATCCATGGTTCTGAAACTTAACCTATGAGTCATCCTTTATTGCCGCCTTAGCATCAGATCCATGTCCATGGTGCTGAAAGCCAACCTATGGGAAACTGTCCATTCCCATCCCACTCCTATCTGCTGGTCGACATCAGACCCCTTAACTTATGAGTCGCCATCTATTGCCACCTATGCGATCCCTGCTCACTCTCATACTATATTCTGTTCGGCATCAGATCCCTATACACGGTGTTGAAAGTTACCCTTTGGGGAACTTATTATTCCTACCTATTCAACCCCTGCTGCCTGTCAATGGTGCTGAAAGTCAACCTATGTCGAACTGCCCATTCATACCTTACTTCCATCTGCAGTTTGACATCAACTATCTGTCCAAGGTGCTAAAACTCAACCTATGTGGAACCAATTAATTCCACCTATTAAATGAATGCGTCCTGTACATGGTGCTGAAAGTCAGCCTATGGAAAACTGTCCATTTTCAGACACTCCCATCTGCTGTTTGACATCAGAACCGTTGTCCAAGGTGTTGAAAGTCAACCCATGCTGAACCGCCCACCCCACCAAATTTCCATCTGCTGTTTGTCATCAGCTCCCTATCCAAGGTGCTGAAACTTTATTTACGGGAACTGATTATTATCACCTATCCAATCCCTAATTCCTGTTCACAGTCAACCTATAGATAACCGTCTATTCCAGCTCCATTCTCATCTTCAGTGCCCTGTCTTTGGTACTGAAAGTCAACCTAATGGGAACTGTCAATTTCAACCCCATTCTCATCTTCTGTTGCATGTCAGTGCCCGGTCTTTGGTGCTGAAAGTCAACCTATAGGAACCGTCCATCACAACCCCATTATCATTTTCTGTTCCATGTCAGTGCCCTGTCTTTGGTGCTGAAAGTCAACCTATAGGAACTGTCCATCACAACCCCATTCTCATTTTCTGTTCCATGTCAGTGCCCTGTCTTTGGTGCTGAAAGTCAACCTATGGGAACCTCTTTAATCCCTGCTCACTCCCATCTGCTGTTCAGCTTCAGCTCCTTATCCATGGTGCTGAAAGTCACCCTATGCTGAACTGTTCATTCCCACCCATTCAATCCCTGTCCACGTCCATCTGCGGTGTCCTTGCTGCTGAAACCCATCCCAGGGATGGGGTTGAGGGAGAAACAGAGCATCCCTGTGCTGGGACCATTCTACACAGCCATCCATCCCCACCTACTTAATCTTAGTCAAATCATCCGCAGTTTATAATCAACCTTCACTTCCCTCAAGCAATGAATGTGTTAACACTCCATCCATCACTTCCATTAACGATTAACATCCAGTGCAGTGCAATCATACTGTCGGTGTTTTTCCTCTCCCCAATGCTTTCACAATTGTCCTCAAACTTTACAAAAGCCCTCACGTCCTATATACTGTACGTGTCATTGTAGAGCTTCACATAGCAGCTCCTATTGTTCCATCACTCCCACTTCTCTATGAAGTCAACAGTTGTAAGGCAAAGCTTGTTTCTGTCGAACAGTAAACACTATTGTATAATCACATGTTGGGTGAGATAATGCTAGCTGTGTCACCCCGTTGAGGCTTAGGTCACAAAAATAAGCTACAGTGTTAAATATAGAACAAATTGGCTTGTGTTCTCTTACCTATATTTAAGCAGAACAGACGTGGCTACACCATTAGAGGAAACGTAATTGCTAAACTGCTGGGAGTAAAGCAAGCCACCAGCTCTTGGTCCTGGGTTCTAGTGTGTAATAAAGTCTGCAATTAGATTGTTCCTGTATAGTGGGCTACAAGAAACCAAACACTGCAGACGTTTAATGCAGTCGGTGGGGGTATTTTTTATTTCCCATCCTTATTAAAGGGTAAAGTTGGTTTTGAAGGGACACTTGAACTATTAGGAATCTGGGAGTTGTAAATTTACTGACATGTTATGTCATCAAACACTGTACAGTCTCCAGGGGAAGAATTTGTTTGAAAGCAACTCTACTGCCTGATGTCATTCTTAATCGTTATTTGCTTTCTGTAAATTGATGTTTATTAGCCCTGCCTCCTGTTACTTTAGTCACAACAGAACACATTAGCACTTTACACAAGTTGAGCTTTCTTAATTTACTCTTTCTCTGCTTTGTGGGTACAGGAGGTGGTTTGCCACTTTGTTTTTTTCTTATTTCTCTGTGTTAAGGGACACTGAAATAATTCATGTGATTTTAATGCTGTTTTTTTCCAATGCAATGTATGAGTAATGCAATCAAATGTATAATAATACATTGCCAGCATTACAACCCTAAATTACATCATAACCTTCAACCTTTGTGACTAGAACTGACAACCTGAATCTCTAGAATCTCCTGCAATTTCAGGACCATTGAATCGCAAACTTGGCACTATATAAATCCTAAATAATAATAATAATAATCCAGTATGCATTTCCTGCTATTTATTATTTTTATAATAATAATAATCCAGGATGCATTTTCTGCTACTTTATTATTATTATTAATAGTGTTACTATTATTTGCAGCTTTAGAGTTTTGCAATCTGCAACCACTTTATCCCTTTCTGGTTTATTAATGAAACACTGTGCCACCTAGTGGTATAAAGTAGGCATAGCACACAATAAAAAAGTGCACTGCACGTACTGCTGAACAGAAGAAACACAGCACCTCATTTCTAAAAAATGTCTCAGGGAATAATCGTCTCAGACAGGCTGTGTGCCAGCAATCAGTCAGATTCGCCCTTTCTCTGTGCAGTGTAATAGAATAAAAGAGAGAATAATGCTATGAAAAACATTTTTCTTGCAGCCACTTGAGGCCTATACTTTTGTTTGTTGTTGCTGTTGATAGGTGTTTTTTTTCCCCTGTATTTGTGTTCTTGGACTTTTATGTTAATTAAGCATATTTTTAAACTGAATTGTGAAATCTATAAATTCACAGAAGTAAGGCTCGTGCCTGAGAAGGTTTGAAAATAGAAATAAAACACCGTAAGAAGCTGATTGGGCAGTCCAAGATTTCCTTTAGGGACCAGGAAAGAAACAATCTCTTGAACGAATGAAAAAAAAAAAAATTCTTTTTTGTTTGTTTGTTTGTTTGTTTTTTTTTTTTTTTAAGAAAAAAACAACATGCAGATCAAAAGGTCCCCAAATACATAGCAAACCCTTAAGGATCTGTTATTTATTGTGCAGGAACATTGGAGGTGTCTTTGTGTCAGCAATGCAATTTTCTTTGCTGGCAGTTTTAACTGTCGCTTTTTCCTATGAAAATGCCATTTTGCTGTAGCACATCCTGCAGCAAGAATGCATAGAGCCACCTCCCCCCCCCAAAAAAAAAAAAATGCATATCAGATCCTTTGAGTCTGGTAGTGTGAGATCTTGAGAATCCATACCAGACCCTTAATCTGAAAAGGGACTCACCCCCACAGCCATTACCCGATGGTTGTGTGGATTTGCAGCTGAGGGCTTTAATAATAAGGGGGCCATATCTATGTGAATGATAATGGAGTACATAGTATCTCTACTCATTCACAAAAAAATGTCACCTAGAAATAAACACAGCCAATTGTTTGAAAAATCCCTTATTAAACAAATAAAACTCCCCCAAAAAAGTCTCTCATTGTAAATCCATTGTCACGATACCCACAGGTGCCGAACAAAAAAAACAACTAATGACCCGCTGCACATAACCAATCTTGGATGATAACACTAGACAAATGACAGCTCTCTGAGCAGTCATCAGCTATATAAAAGAAAGGGGTGTGTGTAGTGGTGAGATTACCTATGGGTTCATAGAAATTGCACTAGCGATAGTGACATTAAAATACAAGCTCAAACACTAAAGGAGAGACTTTTAAAGGGGGGGCTATGGCCATAGGGCCCTGAAACGAGCCTATAAAAGGGCATTAGAGAGCCCATGTGAATTACTACTCTTCCAGGGGGATCACCGCCCAGAGGAGGTAAAGATTAGACCAATCCTTAAATACAACAAACAGCAAATGAGATAATGAGTGTCCTGGGGGAACATTGGCATTTACTGACAATGGACAAAACCATAAAGTGCTTTGTTGACCCCACTCAACAAGTTACTTTTAGAAGAAATCACTCAACCAAAAACATTCTCACATCCAGTCACTTTGATAGAACTGGGCGTTCTGATCCATGTGGGACACGACCTGTGGGGATGTACAGATGTGGCTAATGTGTTTTTTTCCACTACATATGTGTAGATAAGGACCCCATGGTGGTTGGATCCACCACCATTAGACCTAAACATTTTACAAATTGCCAATCTAAGGGCATTGTATACCTCCTTACGGGGGATACAGTGCCTTTTATGTTGGCAAAATGAAACGCATGCTGTGGCAATGTGTCAAAGAACATGTTGAGGATATTAGGGATGGCATCCCCAAGAGTCCCATTGCAAGACACTTTGAGAACCGTTGGCCTTGCAATTTGGATAATTTGGGGTTCCTGGCTATTGATAGAGTACACCCACACTCAAGGGGGGGTGACTTTAATAATGCCATTTTGCGCTCCGAATCATGATGGAGCTTTACTCTTAAAGCTGATCACCCATAGTATTGTAAGATTGTGTGCCTCTCCAAATCATTTATCATTCTATTATGCCCCCCTTTTTTTGGGGGGGGGGGGTTTGGATGGTCAGGCGGGTGTTTGTTGGTGTGTTTTTTTTTCTTTTGCGAGTACTTTGTTCTTGGATGTATTCTCGCTAGGTCCCATTTGGCCTTGGTATATCTATCCATTTGGACATTGTGTCTTAGATAAGGATTTTTTAAGGTCTGCTCATTGGTTGAGACCACAATGGATGACTGGCTGATATGGACAGTTGCTTTGTTCTTGTTTTCCTCACATTTTGCAGGCCAGTCTGTGCAGGTGGCATGCTGGTTTATTGTATGTCAAGGCTCATGAAGCTTTCCGTTGGATGGGGATTGATGCTGGCGCACTGGAGTCTATATCTCTGGGTTGAATTGTGGCCTGTTCACATGGGCCACTACCCCATCGACCCCTAGTGGGGCGTCTTTTACATCTTGGCATGATGTCGGACCTGTTCGGCATCTGGTTAGCCTTTGATAACTGCCTCTGCCCACTGAGCTCCGACATCACTTCTGGTCAGCACACCCCGATGTCATTTCCGCTTCCCAAGCGGAGGTGAGGGCATACATGGTGCTGGGTCTGACCGCATGGATGCGGTTTAGACAAACACCTATGTAGGTGTGTTTGGGCGCCTTTTTTGCGCTCTCATTATGTATTTGATTTTTGGATTGGCCAATTGAGAGAGGACCCACCCAGTTCCCCAGTGACCATCCCCCTTTTGCATCCCTTAAGGGCAGGTCTGTGTGGGGGTTGTTGTGCTGGACTAGTGGGCTCTCGGGAGACCCAGACACTAAACTCCTGTGGAGCTTGTTTGCTGCCTTGGGTGTTAGTGCAGATTTGCCTACACTTGATGGACCAGACATTGAATTAAACACTTCCTGTTTTGGGGTGAGATATAATTTGTTTGCTTTGTTTAAGGTCGATTGTGTGTATGGCTTATTTGGTGAGGATACATTTACCTTGTCTCCTCTTGGATATAGTTTGCAGGTACAACAATTTTGATTGATGTTGCATCTAGACATGCACTCCCAGCTCGTTTTTCCTCTATTAGAGTGTGAACCAATGTGCTTTTGCCACCCATTTTTGCAGGTGAGTGCAGTAGTATTCAGGTTTTTTGATCATTTCAAGTGTTGTTGATAACACGGCAATATGGCTAGTGAAATGGCAACCCTGGTCCATCACTGATAAACTTTCTTGATTTATTCCCATTAGGTGTGCTCTTTATTATAATCTACACCATATACAGTGACCAAGTCTCATATATGATCCATATCACTGAAGTGAAGAGTTCTTTTCATTTCTTAGTCTCCCCTTAGCCTGAACACATCCAACTATATAGGTATGCCTCTGTGGTCTGATCTTTCATATGTGGGCTGGATGGTTGGGTGAGTGTTTACTGGTGTGTTTTTTTTGGGGGGGGACAGTTTGGGGACAACTTGGGGACAGTTTGTTGTGTGTTTGTGTATATATATATATATATATATATATATATATATATATACAGTGGGGACGGAAAGTATTCAGACCCCCTTAAATTTTTCACTCTTTGTTATATTGCAGCCATTTGCTAAAATCATTTAAGTTCATTTTTTTTTCCTCATTAATGTACACACAGCACCCCCAGATTTATTAAAAAAGAAAAACTGAAATATCACATGGTCCTAAGTATTCAGACCCTTTGCTGTGACACTCATATATTTAACTCAGATGCTGTCCATTTCTTCTGATCATCCTTGAGATGGTTCTACACCTTCATTTGAGTCCAGCTGTATTTGATTATACTGATTGAACTTGATTAGGAAAGCCACACACCTGTCTATATAAGACCTTACAGCTCACAACGCATGTCAGAGCAAATGAGAATCATGAGGTCTAAGGAACTGCCTGAAGTGCTCAGAGACAGAATTGTGGCAAAGCACAGATCTGGCCAAGGTTACAAAAAATTTCTCCTGCACTTAAGGTTCCTAAGAGCACAGAGGCCTCCATAATCCTTTAATGGAAGATGTTTGGGATGACCAGAACCCTTCTTAGAGCTGGCCGTCCGGCGAAACTGAGCTATCGGGGGAGAAGAGCCATGGTGAGAGAGGTAAAGAAGAAGCCAAAGATCACTGTGGCTGAGCTTCAGAGATGCAGTCAGGAGATGGGAGAAAGTTGTAGAAAGTCAACCACCAGTCGAGGCTTTATGGCAGAGTGGCCCGACGGAAGCCTCTCCTTAGTGCTAGACACATAAAAGCCCGCATGGAGTTTGCTAATACACACCTGAAGGACTCCAAGATGGTGAGAAATAAGATTCTCTGGTCTGATGAGACTAAGATAGAACTTTTTGGCCTTTAATTCTAAGCGGTATGTGTGGAGAAAACCAGGCACTGCTCAACACCTGTCCAATACAACAGTGGAGCATGGTGGTGGCAGCATCATGCTGTGGGGGTGTTTTTCAGCTGCAGGGACAGGATGACTGGTTGCAAATGAGGGAAAGATGAATGCGGCCAAGTGCAGGGATATCCTGGACAAAAACCTTCTCCAGAGTGCTCAGGACCTCAGACTGGGCCGAAGGTTTACCTTCCAACAAGACAATGACCCTAAGCACACAGCTAAATTAACGAAGGAGTGGCTTCACAACCACTCAGTGACTGTTCTTGAATGGCCCAGCCAGAGCCCTGACTTAAACCCAATTGAGCATCTCTGAAGAGACCTAAAAATGGCTGTCCACCAACGTTTACCATCCAACTTGACAGAACTGGAGAAGATCTGCAAGGAGGAATGGCAGAGGATCCCCAAATTCAGGTGTGAAAAAGTTGTTGCATCTTTCCCCAAAAGACTCATGGCTGTATTAGATCAAAAGGGTGCTTCTACTAAATACTGAGCAAAGGGTCTGAATACTTAGGACCATGAAATATTTCAGTTTTTCTTTTTTAATAAATCTGCAAAAATGTCAACAATTATGTGTTTTTCTGTCAATATGGGGTGCTGCGTGTACATTAATGAGGAAAAAAAAAGAACTTAAATGATTTTAGCAAATGGCTGCAATATAACAAAGAGTGAAAAAATTAAGGGGATCTGAATACTTTCTGTTTTTCAATTGTATGTTAAAACGAAATGATTAATTATGTCTTGTTTGTGCATATACCAGATGTTTTGTGATTCAAATATGGAGGATTATGCTCTCTACATATATTTTGGCTTTAGTTGCCCCTTTTTTTGTTTCTCTTTTATGAACACTATACATATAAATAAATAAACTTTTTTATCTTTATAATAATGATTGGTGTATATATATGTTTTATCTTAACCACGGGAACTACCATATAAAAGCCTATTTTCTACAATACTTTTTTCGTTGTAGTGGGGGCATTATTTTTCAAAATTGGCCATGGCTATATTTAAGCAATGTTATTGTCCAAATATTTTATGACCGTGTTGCCATATTTAGACAATAATGTAAGACTCCATTCCTCACCCACTTACTTACATGACTGGGGATTCCAGTTCATGTAAGAGAATAGGCCAGGTAACGACAACAGTTGGTAAGGATGCAAACTCTGCTTCTTTAACAACTATTGACAGCCAGGATGGTGGTGGTATCATTGCCCAAATATGGCCATGTGGCCATATTCAGGCAATGATGTAACCCACTATATTCCCCACCCATTAGGTGGGGACTTCCAGCCATGTTAGTGAATAGGTCGGGTAATGTCAGTGGTTGGTAAGGACACAGCTGATACTGTAGCTGTCAGGTTCAACAAAGCTGAATGCCCTAAACGTTCTGCTCTCGGATGAATGTGCAAACAGTCAGTGTTTGGTCCAAACTAAAGTTCAGACGGAATACTAAGCTTATCTTTATTGATCTTAATTGGCTGAATGGAGTAAAAGAAAATAAACAAGATGTATTTGTGGAGGTGTGCATTGAAGTGAACCTGTTGCTCTGCCCTGCTTGGGAAAAAATAAGTTTGCTTTAAGATTTAGGGATCTGAGGATTACACTTTTGTCCTAGGTAGTACTAGATGGAACTTGTTGGTGTTTTTTCAACCTTACTTACTACCTAGCTACCTAACAATAGAACCTGATTGATTGGTACTTGTTTACACACTATGCAGTTTTTATTCCCCGCTTAATCAGGAAAGCCTATGAATCTCAGGCTCCATGAATTCAATTAATAATTGGACAGTGGGCAGCAGTTCTCATATAAGAATTTGTTAGTAATGGTTTCATATCTTCTCATTTTATTTTATTTTTTTCATAATGACATTGCTGTCAGTATCAAAATACAAGCATTTCAGTGGTGGCTGGTGCTCAATTTTCTTGGGGGGGGGTGGGTGGGCCGCAGCCCGTGGCCCTCAGCAGCCACCCCCCCCAGCCAGCCAACTGTCCCACACCCCTGGTGCTCAATTGATCGCTGCTTCCATCCCCCACCATCACTCGATCAATCGCTAGGCCCCCTGACAGCTCTGCACTTATCCCATCAAGTGCTCTAATCATGTGCTTAAAAAAAAAACAAAAAAACATTGAAATCCATTCGTTCAGCTCCCTGCATGTAGATTAAGGACCAGGCGCATGGATTAGGGGAGCAGCGCCCCATGCTCCCTGTATGAGCAGCTGCCACTGAAGCATTTGGCTGTCAGAAGTCATGGTCAATAGTCTATACTATAAAAATAATGCAACTTCAAAGGTCAGAGAATGGCAAACATGCAGTAGTGCAGCATACTCGCCTATCCTTCCCAATACAATGCAGAACTTAGCCACACAGTGTAAGCAACAAAGAATGAGACACACAGGGAAAGGATTGATTGTGGCTATGGTAGATTTATTTTACAGTATGATGCAAAAAAAATTAACTTTTTTAACTATGGTGGGTATTGTTTACAAACTGTTTATTTCAGTATCAGCATACAGCATGTATACAAAAGTGGGACATAGATATATAATTTCTAAAAGGAGAAAAGCATGAAAACATGTCTAAAGGCAATGACACTATGAGAAAGTATGTGTAATATATTTCGTTCAACAGCATTTTGCAATGTTATTGAAATCATAAAAAGGAATTAACAGTATGAAAATAAATACAAAAATATATCCAAATAAAAATCAAAACAGCCAATCAATATTGTAAATAGTGTACATAGAATCTTTCGAGACCTTTCGAGAAGAACTTGTGGGCTCTAGGGAGGGGGTCAGGGAGATGGGGAAGCCTCAGGAAGCACCCGGAGGGAACTCGGGGGTTATGGTAGATAGGGGTCAAGGGGCCTGGGACTGTTGAGATAGTAGTAACTTTGAGGGTGTTCTGGAAGCATTGTAACATGGATCCAATAAGGGGATGGGGTCTGAAGCTCTTGGAGGTGTCATTAAGAGTGAGCCAGGGGATCGTAGATAGGTCACCCTCTGCCACATGTTGTTCTATAGAGATCCATTCTTTACATAATGTGTGTATATGCCTACCAGGCTGGTCAGTAAGGTCGCGTTGTGTTACTTTTAAAATTGGGAAGACCATCTCCTCCCTGGCTTTTAGGGGCAGATTTTTAAGACTTATTTAAGACTTATTCTGGGGGATCATTCCCACCAAATAAACTGACTTAAGAGTGAGCAGAAGGATGCAAAGGCAGTCGGTAAGTTAATAAGGACAAATTGGAAGAGATATACAGTAGGAACGAGGGTAGGATGGTCATCTTAATGGCTGCGGCCATACTAAACCAGGAAAGATATGACCTCTCCCAGGAATTCAGAGTCTTTTTCATCCCCTGGAGAAGGGGGGGAAATTCAGTTGGTAGAGATCTGCGAGGTTCGAGGGGAGCTGAATCCCCAAATACGTGATCGCTTTTAGATGCCATGAGAAGGGAAAGTTGTCCTGACATTTTCCCAGTAGGGATTGAGGAAGAGTAATATTTAGGACATAAGATTTAGAAAGATTAATTTTAAAGTTGGATATTGAAATTATGAAACTCATTAAGCAAGTTGGGTATGGTGATCAGTGGGTGGGAAAGAAAGAAAAGAATATCATTGGTGAAAGCCAAAACTTTTTGCTCTGATATGGTGAAGGAGGGGTTCTAATGTGAGGACAAAGATGATAGGGGATAGCGGGCACCCTTGTCTGGTACTATTGTGGATATAGAAGGCATCCAACAGGTGACCATTTACTTTAACCCTCGCTTGTGGGTTCGTGTATAGGCTCATGATAGATGTATGCATAAAGACCCCAAGCCCAATAGAATATAGCAATTCTGCTATGTAATCCTAGGCCGCTCTGTTGAACGCCTTCTCCTCGTCTGTAGAAAAGAAGAAGCCTTCTGTACAAGAATTTGAGAGCCAGTGATGTATGTTAATAGCTTTACTTGTGTTATCGCGTGCGGGTCTGTATTAGTGAGGAATAGGTCTGGTTGGCTTTGCTTTGTTTATGGGCTAATTCTAGCTCTCAAATACATTTCAGTAGATCTGAAATGTGGGGTTGACACTGGTTTTTAAACTGAGCTGATAGAGATATACACTCCCCCCTAAATACACACTTATGGGCCAGCCATTGTGTAAGTGCTGAGATGTGGGCCTAAGAGTTGATGGAAAAAAATTCCTTCAAGGTAGTCTCTAGTCTGCTCAAATCAGTGGGATCACTTAGATAAGGTGCGGTTGAGCAGCCAAATTTTGGATTTTGGGTCATGTTCGGGAAGACGCAAGGTAATGGGATGATGATCGGAGATGTGCATAGGCTCTATACTAGCAGCATTTCAGGTCTGGTTGAGAGAGGAAAAAATAGTCAATATGGGAATATTTGCTGTGAGGGGGAGAGTAGAATGCAGTCTTTTGTGTCTGGAAACAAAGCTCTCCAGGTGTCATGCAGGAGAAGCATATTAAGTTAAGAAATGATTTGTTTGAGAGCCCTGTATGGTATTGCAGAGGTGCCCGATGATGAATCAACAAACGGGGACAAGGGGACATTCAAGTCCCCACCCAGTACCAACATTCCCATCAGAAATGATATCAAGCGATCTATGGTTTGCTGGATAAAGCTAACTTGTCTCTTATTGGGACAGTAGATGTTTGCAAATGTAATGGGACGACTATGTCGTGTGCCTTTGGTCTACAACTTGAAATGGGAAATTTTTGGAAACTAGGATGGCTACTCCCTTTGTTTTGGAGGTTGGTGAGGATGCGTGGAAAAGTACAGGGAATTTGGGGTTAAATAGTTTAGGGTTGTTAGGTCCTTTAACGTGGGTTTCCTGGAGGAAGGCCACTTGAACCCGGTGCTTGGAAAGTTCCCTCAAGATGTGAAATCTTTTCTCCGGGGTATTCAAACCTCTCATATGGTCGGAGGGGAATTTTATGGTTGAGAATGCAGACATTATAGAACTTAAAAAGAAGGAGTGAATATAATTCCGGTGGTGTCGACTGAATTGTGTAAGTGAATCAAAAGGTGAGGGGGCTCCGGCTTGGCGAAAAGTAGAATCACCTAATTAAAGGTTAGGCAAAAACAACCGACACACCCGGAAAAAAGAAAAAAAAGGGGGGGAATAAGAGAGTAAAAAGGAGGAAAGAGAAGGGTTCCAAAGGGGAGTATAGGAAAGGGATAAAGATGAAAAGAAAAGTTTGGGTGGGATAGGCACAACACTGCTCTTGCCCACAAAAATGTACCGAAAGGAAGGTACAACCTGGTCACTGACTGGGTTAATCGGGGGATGAAGTGTGGTTGACTAAACAGTGAAGGGAGGTCCATGTGATGGGATTATCTTTAACATGGTATAGAGTATATGATAGGGAAAAGTAAAGTGTCGACTATAACCTGTAGGTTATATCTAGTGTTAATGACAGTCTAGGCTAATGGGCTAACATGTGAACTATTCAACCTGAAAAATAACACTCAATCCAACAAATAAATTGCAAAGGGTTACAGGTGGGTGTGCGTAAAGCATTGGGCAGAGAGAGTAGAACTATGAAAATAGAAAGGAGATTGGTTGATAAACCTTCACCAACATGGCCCGCCTGGCCCATAAAACATGTGCAAACTTAATCTAATGTTCTTATCGCCTTTTATACAGGTAACCCTATAATATACTGTAGGTAGTAACAGTTCTAGTTCAATAGCAATGAATATAAAACATTGGGAAGTTGACTCATTCAGTATACAACACTTCTATATAATATTATCGAAACATCCTCAGTCCCCTGATAGGTGAGTGCAGAGGTCTCAACCCCCCCTCGACCAAGGGAGCACGATGAGCAATTGGAGGCCCACTGCGAGAGACTACTCTGCCAATAACCACATCCACAGTTGCCCCTTCTGCTCAAAGAGAGCAAAATGGAAAAGAAAAAAAAAAGATGGCAAAAAGGGGGCACAAATGAATAGTCATGGGAAGAGAAACCTGTGAGAAAATAAAACAGTTGTTAGAAGCATCACAAGCATACATATGCTAAGAAACAGATAGTTATACTGGAGCACCATGTGCCCTTAGTGGCCTTTTTTCTGCAAAGCCTACCAGCTATTGTCACTAGATATCAATGCACTACAGTTCCTCAGGTCCTCAATAATTTTGGATACGGACTTAGTGCACAGTTCTTGTTAATGAAAGCACAGTCTGCTCGGTGTGGCCGTTGGCAAGTGACAGATACAGCAGCTCGCCTGGAGATAGCACGGACTGGATCAAGCAAAAGGTCCGGGTGACAGTCATATCACCAATGCAAAAGTGTAGTTCAGAAACGCTGCTCTTAAAGGGGCTTCATCAAGCCGAAATGTTACGATCCAAAGGAAAGGTCGGGGGACCTAATGAGCACAGAATACATGGAAGAGAAGGCATCTGGTAGATAAACAGTTTTGTGCCGTAAGAATAGGAGCTAGCTGAACTGTACTAGCTGTAAGAAACTAGAGGGGTCAGTTTGTAATGCAAGATGGAGAAGGAGACTGGGTCCAAGCGGACATTTAGTATTTTAGGCAACTTTGGGTTCTCCCGATGGGGCAGCAGGAGCCATACCTTGTCCCCTGCGACAATATGGTGTTAAATTGGGTCTGCAATGAGGAGTGTGTTGTTCAGGATCCGGGGGTACTAATTCCTTCCATATCTCTGGTATGCAAAATTCTTGATACCAGTCTGGAACTGAGATTGGAGCCAGGTTGACATGTTCAAAAAACTGTGGGAGATCCACCGGTGTTTGAAGAGTAAAGGATCTGCCCTGAACTGTCACACACAGACCAAAGGGAAAGTGCCATTTATATGCCATATTTCTTTCTCTTAAAGTGGCTAGTATAGGCTGCAAAGCTCTTCGGTTGTTAAGGGTAATTTGAGAGAGATTTTGGAAGATCTTTACCTCTGAGCCATTGAAAGAGAATTCTTTCTGTTCCTGAGCTTTAATAGCGACTTCTTCTTTGAGCCGATAGTCCACAAAACAGCAAACAATGTCTCTAAGGGGGTCTCCTTCATGGCCTCTAGGACAGAGTACCTGGTGGGCACTCTCAAACTCTAATGGAGAGTCCTGTGGCCTTTCCAGGTAATTGTTCATCAAGGTTTGGAGGGCTAGGTCGGGCTCGACCAATTCTGGGATGCCACAGGAGTGTAGGTTTTTTCGACGGCCCCGGTTATCCAAGTCTTATATATATATATCTTTTTGTTTCTAGCTTTAGATACACTTTAAAGGGATATTTAAACGAATCAACATTCCTTTATATGCACATTGAAAGGCCTTTTGAATTGAATAAAGATATGTTGGTGTAATGAGCCTCCATACTGGATTGATTTACTATTGAAGAAATGTTTACATAGCAAAACAAGCCTCCATTTGAATAAAGTAAATTATGTTTACTTTGAACAGCCAATCACATGCAGAAAATTTAAAAAAAAAATAATGTGCCTTTTAGTCGCTCCAATTATTGAAGTTAAAGTGTTATTAAACCCACAACAATAAAATCAGTCTGACTATGCAGTAAAGCATACTTGTTAACTTGTTATACTCACTCAAAAATACCAAAACATCTGGTTGCCGATAATTGTACCACATCCATGTATTTTTTTAAAATAGCAAAAACCAAAACATTAAAGTAGAACTTTACTTGTATAAATGGGACAGATAACATAATAGATAAAAAAGTTTATACAAAGTTTATTATGATAAAAGTTACTTTGTTTTAAAAGATTGCACTCTGTAGGCCCCACATATAGTGGAAGACCACCCGATATATAGTTTTCTACTACAAAGACAGATTGTAACCCCATAGACCGTCAGCCAAGAGATCTGAGGCCGATGCTTTTCACTTTACTGCTTCCTCAGGGCCCAATACTTTTGGATAGCGGGGTAAGTAGTTTTAACTAGAAGAATAAACAGACATAAATCAGTACAAAATAACCCTTACATCAATAAATTGAAAGAAAATAATCATAGAAAATTATCATGAATCCATTGTATGTACATGTGGCGTGTCAGAGTGCCATATAACACGGGGGGGTGGGGGGGGTGGGGGGGCAGAGGTGGCTGATGAACCCTAGTAGGAGCAATAGGGATTGTTCAAACAAGTTCAAGTCCACGAGATTTAATATCTTTACAAAAAAATGATATACAGTATATAGCAATTAAACAGACTAGGTTATTCACTTAGTGGCATTCATCCTCATATTCATCCTCAACATATGCTGACAAATGTGTGCTTCAATAGGAGAGACACACATCCCCTGACCCTGTCATGGCAGGCCCTGGGAGGCACATAGCGGTGGGGGATCCCTGCTGTTGGGGGCCCCAGCGGCCATTTGGCTGCAATGGGACCTCTAGTACATGAGGGGCCTCAGCAGCCATTCGGCCACAGTTGGACCTTTATTACATAGGACCCAGTGCTCCAGTTCAGTGGGACCTTTAGTGTATATGAGGAGTGGGGGTGGTGGCTCTGACTGTGCATGCAGTGATGCGTGCATACGCAGTGTATGGGTTGTTGTGTCCGTCTTGTTGTTGGTGCCCCATCTGTCGGGCAGATTACATGGCCGGTATTTGGCTGAAGGACAGGCCTTAGCTGGCCTGCCACTTCATTGCAGATGACACTGCCATCAAGTGGATGGAGGGACATGCCTTTCCTGGGCTCGCTGCCGCGACTGCGCTTTTTGAAGATTTGATGTCATTATGGCCATTTGATGCCGGCTAGCTGCCTGTGTTTTGTCAGCCAGCGGGGGGACAAGCAGTACTTTATACCATGGAGCAGCTATGCAGCTTTATGACTGTAAAGGTGGCTTGGATGTGGATGATGTTTTACATAGGTTCACTACTGGACTATCTACTGGCTTTCTTTTAAGAGGAATTCTTATGTGGTGAAACCTGCACTGTCATCTGGATATTACGGCCTTGGGTGTTAGAACCATATCCTTTGTCCCTATTATGACTAAAGAGAGTGGACCCTGGGGAACTGTGGAATTAGCAGCAGGACACCTCCCAAACAGTGATTACCTGATAAACGATGCATCATACAATTACTAAGTACATTTTCTCCGCCTTTGTTGTGGAGTTTAAATACTTGTTGTAGATTTATTATAATAATGTGTTTTTTTGGGGATATTTATTATGATCTCATTAAAATATCATTTATTACAGAAGGGACTGATTCTGGCTGGGCACCCTTTATCTTGTTATGTCTTAAATTCCCCTATGTGGGTTCAACATTAGGGATAAGCCAGCGGTTCGAGTTGAATGTAAGACTCGAACATCGGGTGTTCGTTTGTTCTACAACAAACTGAACATATGGGGCGTTCGCCGGAAATTTGAGCGCTGCGGAACGCTCCATAATGCACTGTGAGATCGCAGTACATTGCTGTATAATGATTGAGCAAAGCATGCACTTGACTAAGTCCACACCCCACACTATATATGGCTTCTTACATAGCGGCGGTGTGTAGTGTTGTTGGTGTGGACAGAGAGATATCTTGAGTTAGATTAAGCAGACAGGTTATTCAGTTAGTGGCAGTGTATATATATATATATATAGATCTATATATATAGATCTATATATATATAGATCTATATATATAGATATATATATATCTAGTATATAAATAATAAATAATATTGTAAATATTTTTGTATATTTTATTATATCTTTTCATGTGACAACACTGAAGAAAAGACACTTTGCTACAATGTAAAGTAGTGAGTGTACAGCTTGTATAACAGTGTAAATTTGCTGTCCCCTAAAAATAACTCAAGCACAGCCATTATTGTCTAAACCGCTGGCAACAAAAGTGAGTACACCCCTAAGTGAAAATGTATAAATAGGGTCCAGTTAGCCATACCCCTGGTGTCATGTGACTTGTTAGTGTTACACGGTCTCAGGTGTGAATGGGGAGCAGGTGTGTTAAATTTGGTGTTATCCTCTCACTCTCCCATACTGGTCACTGGAAGATCAACATTGCACCTCATGGCTAACAACTCTCTGAGGATCTAAAAAATAGAATTGTTCCTCTACATAAAGATGGCCTAGGCTAAAGGAAGATTGCCAAGACCCTGAAACTGAGCTGCAGCATGGTGGCCAAGACCATACAGCGGTTTAACAGGGCAGGTCCCACTCAGAACAGGCCTTGCCATGGTCGATCAAAGTAGTTAAGCGCACGTGCTCAGCATCATATCCAGAGGTTGGCTTTGGGAAATAGGTGTATGAGTGCAGCCAGCATTGCTGCAGCGGTCGAAGGGGTGGGGGGGTCAGCCTGTCAGTGCTCAGACCATACGCCGCACACTGCATCAAATTGGTTTGCATTTCTTTCATCCCAGAAAGAAGCCTCTTCTAAAGATGATGCACGCAAAAGCCCGCAAACAGTTTGCTGAAGGCCTACAGTCAAGCATGGTGGTGGGAGTGTCATGGTCTGGGGCTGTATGAGTGCTGCCGACACTGGGGAGCTACAGTTCCTTGCTGCTGGCCATGTTATTGAGCCACAACATGCAGAAGAGTTGGTAGAGTGGATAACAAAGCCATCCCCATCCTCCTCATCCTCTGTCACCCAGGCTCAGAGTAGTTTGTCTTCCAACGCAGCTGCCAAAGCAGCCTATTCCACTGGCTTCTTGTTCACAGTCACTCCTTCTGTAGCCCCAACATAATGCACAGAGGTGTCCCCAGAATTATTCGACCATGGTGTCGGTTATATGCTGCTGGAGGATGTGCAGCAATTTGAAGGCTCCGATGTTGGTTCACAGGTTGAGGAAGGAAGTAACGTGAGCCTAGAGAGAGGGGGTGCCACAGAAGGACAAGAAACTGACAGTCATGTTCCCCCAGCTGCAGCATACTGCCAAGTTTGCTCCAGTGACGAGGAGGGAGGGGGTGATGAGGTCACTGACTGTACTTGGGTGCCTGAGAGAAGAGAGGAGGAGGAGGAGGCACAACTCCAATGAGGCAGGATGTCCTCTAGGAGGCAGCTTAAGGGCAGTCACCCTATTGCATCACACAGCAGAGCTCCGCAGGTGCAGGGCGCTGCTGAATCCCCGCTGACTTTTAAAAGTTCCTTGGTGTGGGCCTTTTTCGACATGTGTGCAGCAGTTCGCACCATTGCTGTTTGCAACCTATGTTTGAAGTGGATCAAGTGTGGCCAGAACAGCAGCTGCTTGGGCACCACATGCTTGACCAGACATATGACGACCTCCCATGCAGTCTGTTGGCAACAGCATTTGATAGACCCACATCATAGAAAAAGGCCGACTTCTCCTTGCTCCTCATCTGGGATCTCCAACCTTACTATACCTCCAGTCCTCTCAAAAACCTGCACTGAGAGGAATGAAGGTATAGCAATAGGTGTCCCAAGTTCTTGCAGCCAATCTGCTAGCAGTACACCACCAATTGATTTTAGCAGGCAAATTTCCCTATCCCAGTTGCTGAACCGTAAAAAGAAATTCGGTCCTAGCCATCCACATGCTCAGCGTCTAAATGCTAGCTTGGCCAAATTGCTTTATTTTTGATATAATATTTTTGATATAATATTTCACAGCAGGGCCTGTTCCTGCACCCAACAAGAGTAACTCTGAGGGGTTACAGTGTTCTGGCACCACAAAACCAAGGGCCCAATTTTTCTGCCCCTGTTTAACAGGGGCAGTAATTACAATTTTCGATATAATATTTCACAGCGGGCCCATTCCTGCGCCCAACAAGAGTAACTGTGAGGGGTTACAGTGTTCTAGCGCCACCAAAACCAAAGGCCCAATTTTTCTGCCCCTGTTTAACAGGGCCATGTAATTACAATTTTTGATATATTATTTAACAGCAGGGCCTGTTCATGTGCCCAGCAAGAGTAACTGGGAGGGATTACAGTGTTTTGGAGCCACCAAAACCAAAGGCTGAATTTTTCTGCCCCTGTTTAACAGGGCCATGTAATTACAATTTTTGATATAATATTTAACAGCAGGGCCCGTTCCTGCACCCAACAAGATTAACTGTGAGGGATTACAGTGTTCTGGCACCACCAACACCTAAGGCCCAATTTTTCTGCAGAGTATATAGGGCAGGCCATATAGTATATATACTGTTGTTCAGAGTTTATAGTGCCTGGGGGACCCCCACGCCATTTTTTTTAGATCTGACAATACATCACAGCCGCGAGCAGTTTTAAATGACATTTTTTTGCTTTAGAAATGTAATTTTGCTGTGGTACTGTTATAAACATGGGAAAGATGCACTACTTTACAGGCAGACTAAGGAGACCCCCCCAGGCACGATATTTAAAGGAATATTTCATTTTTATTGTTTCACTTTAAGCTATATTAAAATCGCTGCTCCCGAAAAAACTGCAGTTTTTAAAACTATTTTTTTGCATTGATACATGTCCCCTGGGGCAGGACCCTGGTCCCCAAACACTTTTTATGGCAATAACATGCATATAAGCCTTTAAAATGAGCATTTTTGATTTTTCACGTTCGCGCCCATAGACTTTAACGGTGTTTGCACACATTTTTTGCCTGTTCGTATGTTCTGCTGCGAACCGAACTGGGGGTGTTTGGCTCATCCCTAGTCAGTGTTTTCAAGTGATAAATGAGTGGCTCTTTGACTATCTGTCCTATTGAAGCACGCATTTGTCAGCATATGTTGAGGATGAATTTAGTGGGTTCTTGTCTGATTGTGACATATATCATTTTTTTGTAAAGATATTAAATCTCATGGACTTGGACTTATTTGAACCATTTATATTGCTTCTCCTGGGGTTCATCACCCGCCGCTGGCCCCCTGCATTATATGGCATGCTAGAGGAAGGGTGTAAGTTGCACTTCTATGTCTCTTCACATGTACATAAAATGGATGAAAGATAATGTTGGATGATTTTTTCTTTCAATTGATTGATACAAGGGTTATTTTGTACTGATTTATATATGTTTGTTCTTCTAGTTTAAGCTACTCATCCCATTATCCAAGAGTACTGGGCCCTGAAGAAGCAGTAAAGCAAAATGCTTCATCCTCTGATCTCTTGGCTAATGTCTGTCTATGGGGTTACAATCATGAATGAGTAGTATAAAAATTATATTTGAGTGATCTTTCACTATATGTGGGGCCTACAGAGTGGAATCTTTTAATACAACGTAACTTTCATCATAATAAACTTTGTGCAAACTTTTTTAACTACTAAATTGTCTGTCCCATTGGTACCAGTAAAGTCCTACTTTATTGTTTTGGTTTTTGCTATTGTTATACTCACAATGGAACCTAAGGGGTAACCATTGTTTAAAAAGGCTGTTTGATCCTGTCTTCTCTGTTACTCCCCCTTTTCCATAGTCCTCAAATCACCTCCTGATAGGAGAGAGGCTATGGGACAAGCTGCACATGCTTAGTTAGTGTGCATTGTATTTTCTAGAGAGAGTGCATGTGATCAGCACAGTGCCAATCAGCACTGTCCAGACAGAGGGTCATAGCTCCTGCAGCCTGATAGGACAGTCAGAGCAGAATGAAAACTCCTCCTACAAGCTTTAATCAGACACCAATAGAAGTCACAGGATTGCTCTAACTGCTGATTAAAAAAGGTATTTAACAGTTTTTATTTATTAAGTGTTCTTGCATAGCAAGACCACTTACTGTTATCTCACATATATATTATTATTATAGCCAAATTTACCACCCTAACTCCTCCCACAGCTTTTACACTACATAGACAGTAATATACCAAAACGTGCGGATTGTTCCCGATTGGTGTGCTATTACTTTGTGGAGCGTTTCGCCATATGGTTCACAAAATATCGTTGTTTGGTCCCATAGGAATGAATGGCGAAATGTTCAAAACTAGAGTGGGAGATGACAAAAGCTGAAAAATCAGGACATGATTTCTAAACTGCCACCACTCCCTCATTTTCAATCCCACCTACACAAATCTTATATCAAAACGTTCAGCTATCCCTGCTGCCACTAAACACATCCACGGCTAAGCTATAGTCCTGATAGTTTTCACAATATGACCATTTGTTTTCAACTCACGCCGTCTATTGACATTCATTGAAACTCCACTCTAGCCACTTCAAATTTGAAGGGCAATATCTAAACTGCAACTGTGCCTTCATTTTTAATATTTCAGAGACATACTATGCATCAAAATCTAGGTCTGGGTCTTGTGATTCTCACAATATAAAGCTCTTCGCTGTAGGATTTATAGTTTTTAAAATACGACTGTCTGAAGTACTGCACAGTTATTACAGCTAACATGATCCTGTGTATTGTGTTTTGAGCAGTGGTTGTGAACATGCTTAGAGCCTGCATAAACAGGCCATGAGCATTGCCAGGAAACAGTGGTTGTAAACACTGATTATCATCAAACAGATAGCACACCTTCACCTCCATTCTATGTCAAGATGCTGAGACCCCCCAAATGCATGTGGTCATACCTTCATCTGCTAGGCTTGATAATGCTGCTAATGTTTTTATAAATGTATGTTTTAATGTAACTATGAAGCACTTTGGGCAACAACGTTGCAATTAAATGTGCTATATAAATAAATAAAAGTTTAAATGCATTTCTCACTCTATCAAGCTTGTCATGTGCACTTTTTAAATTTGATCAATCAATTGGTTAGTGTAATGCTTACTATCTTTACTCACTCCAAACACTCCACACAGTTACTCTGCCCACTCCATAAAGTTACTCTGCCCAGTCCAACCCTTCCACAGTTACTCTAGCCACTCCAACCACACAACAATTACTCAAGCCACTCCTCCCAGTTACTCTGCCCACTCCAGTTGTAGACTACTGGTGGAGGCAAGAACACTTCACACAATTTCCCCAGAAATTGTAGTTTTTCTAGTTAAAACTATTGCATTTCCATGTTCTGTGTTCTGTGGGAGAGCAGATGTAGTGAATGCAGGGTCCTAGGTTCAGTATTACTTTAATACAGCTTAACATTGTTTATTAAAGAGACCCTGTTTCCAGACCATTCATTTCCAACAACAATCTTCCCATAAGGTTACAGTTCCTTGAAAAAATATTCACACCCCTTGACATTTTCACATTTTGTCAAGTTACAACAAAAAACATCAATGTATTTTGTTTGGATTTTATGTGACAGACCGACACAAAATGGCACATAAATGTGATGTGGAAGAAAAATGATAAATGGTTTTAATTTTTTTTTACAAATAAATATGTGAAAAGTGTGGCGTGCATTTGTATTCAACCCCCTTTGCTCTGCTACCCCTAACTAAAGTCTAGTGGAACCAATTGCCTTCAGAAGTCACATAATTAGTGACAGTCCACCTGTGTGTAATTTAATCTCAGTATAAATACAGCTGTTCTGTGAAGCCCTCAGAGGTTTGTTAGAGAACCTTAGTGAAGAAACAGCATCATGAAGGCCAAGGAACACACCGGACAGGTCAGGGATAAAATTGTAGAGAAGTTTAAAGCAGGGTTAGGTTATAAAAAAATATCCCAAGCTTTGAACATCTCACAGGGCACTGTTCAATCCATCATCTGAAAATGGAAAGAGTGCCACAACTGCAAACCTACCAAGACATGGCCGTCCACCTAAACTGACACGCTTCCTTCCTGGCTGTGGCTCTGGTGTTGGAGATGTGGCAGGAGGAGGAGTAGGACCTGGAGGAGGTGGAGGAGGAGGAGTAGTAGGACCTGGAGGAGGAGGAGGAGTAGTAGGACCTGGAGGAGGAGGAAGACTATGTGTGAGGTTACAAATGTGGGTAGCACATGTTATTTGGCTCCTCAACCCCTTATTGAGAGCTTTCAAAATTAAGGACTCACACAGGAGACGTTGGCCCTCCTCCATCTGCAGCATTTTGCAGGCAGTTAGGCCAGCAAAGTCCTCCTCCACACTGTGGGGGCTTCTCAGGGGCTCTGTAGCCTTCCAAAAGAGGCCTATGGCAGCCTCCTCCAGGTTACTCCTCTTCCTGCCACTTTGTCTTTGAAGGTGTAGGGGAGGGATCCGGATATCAGGCAGCCTGCTTGACCCGGCCACCTCCTGGCTGAGACTTCCCTGTGTATGAAAAAGGGACATGGTTGTAGTTTTTGCATCATCAATCACAATCATAAATTAGTACTCCAAACTAACATCTAGTTAACATCATTGATGGGACAACCAGAAATATTTAGAGGAATGCTATACCTGGCTCAAGCTGGGCTCCTCCACATGTTGCTACCTGGAAGGCCCAGGTTGGGCTTCAGAAGCCTCAGCTGGGGGGGGAGGAAGCGTGGAAGGAAGACTGGAGAGTGCTGGCCTGGGTTCAGTCTGACCTGCCAGAAAATGCAGCCTGTCATAGTACCACAGCCTGGGGACATAAATGTCATCTGCAGCTCCTGATCTCCGGGAATCCTGGACCTTCTTGTGCTCCCTTAGATAAGTGCTCCTCAGGCCACCAATTAGGATCTTCAAATAGGTGATGTCTGCCGTGGGGATCACCGTCTTCACAAATTCCAACAAATTATCCAGCGCTGCCTTCCTCTTTGTTTGGTTCTTATATTCAGGGTGGTTTATCTCCCATAGACAGGGCAGCTCCCTGAACATATCAATGAAGATTGCCATAAAGTCCTTATCTTTAAAGATATCCATTTTCACTGCAAGACACAACACAAGACAAACCCTAATGTCAGCCTAAAGTCTTCTAAACTTGTGCAAATACAGGCCTCAATCTAGAAGCAGTATAGGCCCAATGTTAAATCTTACCTTCGTTATCACGATCGGCGCCTCCGTTACTCCTTCCTCCGCTCACAGAGGTGAGGTGTTACGCTTTATAGACACTGTGCATACGTGAAACTCCGCCCCCCTGACGTTCTTCATGGCAGAGTCAGAGCAGGTGTCTGATATTTACACCAACGAGGAGGAGGAGGAGGAGGAGGAGGAAAGCCTGGAGGCAGAAACGTCCCGATCCAGAAGGAGACGATTTAACGCATCAAATATGTCCTTTGGGGAGATGTTGGAGATGGTCGACATCCTGAAGAGGGCAGACTATGAAGCAAAGTATGGACCTTACCCCAACCCCAATGTCCGAAAGGCCAGGATCATGGCGAAAGTGGTCAAAAGTCTGCACTGGAATTTCGGGGTACGTCGATCGAAAGATCAGCTCAGGAAGCGGTGGTCGGACCTAAAATTAAGAGAGCACGAGCAGTACAGAAAGATCCAGAGAGTGCTGCAAAAAAAGTAAGTAGTTGTTCTGTGTTCCTAGTCTTTTTGTGTTTATTACGTTCGTGCTGCTCCATGTGCTTTTCTTGACTGTTATCCAGTTTAAAATATCAACTTTCATGTTCATGGGCACATTATTCGTTCGTATCAAACATTTTTCTTTTGGCCTATAAAACACCATTGTTTTGGCCATATGCATTTGCCCACATTTTTTAGGGCCTACTTGTCTGAAAATAATTTGGTTGTGTAGATGGGTTTGTTACTAGAATGAAATGCAAACTAGATTCTGTGTAAGGAGAGGACACTCAGCAGCTGTTTAGACATCTGGACGCTGGAGCACTAGTGTGGGACACAAGAACACCCTTTTTATTAGGGGGCCCACACAGGTGCTCCAGTGTATACTATAGGGGTGTCTCCATCTGTGAAGCTTGTACAAAACAGGTATTGAAGCTTGAGAAAGGACACTAAAAATTCTACATCTTGGAACTCTGCCAAAACAGACAATTGTACCCCACTTCCAAGCAATGTTTCATATTTATAGTTCCCTCATATATCTGAGTGCTAAGTATACCATTTTTTTTTTACATAGGGGAGAAAAGACTCGGAGGACACCCCTCATCCGAGGAGACCAGAGACCTCCCACCTCTGGAAGAAGGGGAAATCCACCCAAGACAAACAGAGCAGGAGGAGGAAGACGTGGTGGAAATTGGCACCACAACAGGTGAGTGTCTGCGACCACAGGCTCAGGTAAGAGATGGATGCCGGCATATTTATAATACATGTTTTTTTTGGTTTCTATATTTTAGGTGATCGTGATGTTGTGGATCCAGATCCTTTCACCTCGGAAAGTGCACAGATCCTGATTGGGGAGATCATGGGGTGTAATAGGGACTTGGAAAACATCAAGAAAAACATCAATGATGTTCTTCAAAAAAATAAGAACATCATTGATGTTTTGGGGGGAGTTTAAAACCCCTCGAAATCCCTTTGTTTTATGGTGTGCTACAATTTTTTAACATTTTTTGTCAAATTGGAGAAAAGCTAAATTTTGAAGATGCACACAGTGTGTCAACATGTGCTATCTTCTGCCATCACTGGATATCAATGGACGCATTTTGGGGGTGCAACCCCTTCCTCAATAATAAAGTAGCTGAGAGGAAGGGGTTGCTCCCCCAAAACACGTCCCTTGATCCCCCATGATGGCAGCTAGCACATGTTGACATCCGGCTATTTGTGTGCATCTTCAAAATTTGGCTTTTCCGGGGGTGACTTCACCCCATCTGAACGCAATATCAAACACAGTTTGTAAATACTCATGTCTGATATTGCCTTCAAGTTCTACCAAATGTGAACTTTGTAAGTTAAAGATTTGTGTCTTTCTTGTTGGTTTTAAACATGCCTGTTTTATCTTAAATGGACATTTCTACTTTTTCTAAGGTGACCCCAAAAATTGTTATACAACAAACATGTTGGTTTGTTTAAAAACCTTTTCTAAATGCACATGTGATTGTGCAGGTATTAAAAAGATTGTTAATCAAGAATGTGTGGATTGTTTTCTCAACGCTACAACACTTTTGGGGTGCTCTAATTGCTGCTTTCTGTGACAATGGGTGTTATTTCCTAAGGGCAAATCCACTTTGCACTACAAGTGCAGTTTCAAGTGCACTTGTAGTGCAAAGTGTTTTTGCCTTTAGTAAATAACACCCAACAGTGCTTTGTAAGGTTACACAATCACGCCATTTTCAGGACTCACCACATTTCTGTCAGGGTCAGCTAAAATAAACACAAGCAGTAAATGTCACCAAAGATTTGCTTATTTTGTTTTTTTTATTTGAAAAAGGTTTTACACATTGTCTGGCAAATTGATAGCCCCCCTACCCGCAAAGAATTCAAGGTATCTTAGCCGGACATCACGGGCACTCAGGGGGGGCAAGCCAGGACGGCCACCTTCAAGTGCCGTCAGGGTTGGTTCATTTTGAATTCCCGCCTCAGGCCCAACTGAGCCAGCATAGTTGGCAGAATGTTGCAGTAAAAAGTTGTGTAGAACACAGCACGCCAGGATAATGTGATTCAGTTTGTATTCCGCCATATGTATGGGTGTAAGAAATAGGCGGAACCGGCTGGCCATGATTCCAAACGTGTTCTCCACCACTCTTCTGGCTCTGGCCAGCCGGTAATTAAAAACCCTCTGGTCCGGGGTGAGGGTCCTCATCGGGAATGGCCGCATAAGATGGTCCCCCAGCGCAAAAGCTTCATCCGCAACGAAGACGAATGGGAATCCTTCCACATTGTCTTCTGGAGGTGGCAAGTCCAAGCTGCCATTCTGGAGACGCCTGTAGAACTCCGTCTGGGCAATGACTCCACCATCAGACATCTGGCCATTCTTCCCCAAGTCCACATACAGAAATTCATAAGTACCCGACACCACCGCCAACATCACAATACTATTGAACCCCTTATAATTATAATAGTACGACCCCGAGTTGGGTGGTGGGATGATGTGGATGTGTTTCCCATCAATTGCCCCTCCGCAGTTAGGAAAGTCCCACCGCTGGGCAAAGTGGGAGGCCACAGTCTGCCATTCCTGTGGTGTGGAAGGAAACTGTGGAGTAAAACAAAATAAAATTAGTCTTTTTGCACATAAACATGGAAAGCAGATTAGACACAAACATTCTTGGCCAACATCAAGATAACATTTATTTATGGGAATTTTTAAAGACCAAAGTATAAGGTACACCTATCATATCCCCCCTCTCATGGGCCATTTCTAACATTATAGGGGGGGAGCTCTTGGACAGGTAACCCTCTCCACTTCATTGAGAGATGAATGCCTAAATAATGTGTATTACTTGGAACAGCCCCTCCTTAGTTACACTATTGACAGCCCACTGGACAGGTAAGAAGTGTCATAATACAAAGATATAAATACACACTGTACACATTTTAGCACATTTGGACATTCTGCTATTACCTATCAAGATAATAATAGGATACCAAAACTTTAAACAGTACCATTTGAAAGTATACAAATACAAGCCAGGAGAGCATGCTGGGGAGGTAAGTGAAGGCAAATATGTATGAAGGAGCAAAAAAATAATTACAAAAATATCAAGCATGCATGAGGACAAAGGGGACATTCACAGCATATTACAATCATGGTAATAGGGAATGAGGAAATAAATACAATATATTAGCAAACATTAAATACAATAAAATGTGATATTAAAGGATAAAAATCTTACCTTCATATACTCCTTCTGCAGGACTTGGATGATGGCAGAACAGGTCTCTGGGATAATGATCCCCAGAGCCTGGGGGAGATGCCTGTCGAGAACTTCAAGTCCTGCAGGCTTCTCCCTATCGCCAAGTTCCGCAGGGTGGCGACTAGCCTCTGCTCCGGAGTGATGGCTTGCCTCATGCAGGTATCCTGCCTGCTGATATAGGGGGTCAGCAAAGCCAACAAACGGTGAAATACGGGGTACTTCATCTGGAGAAAGTTCCTGAAATCATCAGGATCTCACAGGGCAAAGGCATGTGACAGAACTGGTCACGCTGAAGCAACCAATTCTTGGTCCATGAACTCCTCCCCACCCTGTTCATGGACTGGACTTGTGTCAAGGTCAGGACCCCAACACCAAGCCCCCTGCACAGCACGAACTCTACGAGTAGTACGTATACGTAACATGGCTAGAAAACGGTCGGCTGCTCAGAACGAAGTAACAGAACACACTGAAGAACAGCAAGGCCTGTGAAGAGCGACCTGAAAAACAGTAACGAACGAACAAGAACAGAATGACAAGAGTCATGCGTCACTTGCTGCACGCACTGAAGAGCAGATACAAACCCACAAGCACAGAGATTAGCAAAAGGAGCCCAAAGGATGCCGCGCTTGGTTCTGAACTGGCCTGGAGAACAGGGACACACCGGACCCCTGCTGTGAGCCACGTCCACACTAATGCCCCATACACGCGATTGGATTTTCCGGCGGAAAATGTTCGATGGGAGCTTGTTGTCGGAAATTCCGACCGTGTGCAGGCTCCATCGGACATTTTCCATCAGAATTTCCGTCACACAAAATTTGAGATCTGTATCTTAAATTTTCCGACAACAAAATCCGTTGTCGTAAATTCCAATCGTACACAATTCTGACTCACAAAGTTCCACACATGCTCGGAATCAAGCAGAACAGCCGCACTGGCTATTGAATTTCATTTTTCTCGGCTCATCGTACGTGGTGTACGTCACCGCGTTCTTGCCGATCGGAAATTCCGACAACTTTGTGCGACCATGTGTACGCAAAACAAGTTTGAGCCAACATCCGTTGGAAAAAATCCATGGATTTTGTTGTCGGAATGTCCGATCAATGTCCGATCGTGTGTACGAGGCATTAGAGTCTGCAAAAGACTTGACACTGGGGCGGAGGCTTGAGCTATTTTGCAAAGAAGAATGAGCAAAAATTTCACTCTCTAGCTGTGCAAATCTGGTAGAGACATCCCCAAAAAGACTTGCAGCTGTAATTGCAGCAAAAGGTGGTTCTACAAAGTATTGACTCAGGGGGCCTGAATACAAATGCACGCCACATTTTTCAGATATTCATTTTTAAAAAAAAATGTAAACCATTTATCCTTTTCCTTCTACTTCACAATTATGTGCTACTTTGTGTTGGTCTATCACATAAAATCCCAATAAAATACATTCATGTTTTTGGTTGTAACATGACAAAATGTGGAAAACCTCAAGGGGTATGAATACTTTTTTAAGGCACTATATATGTGTATTTAACATTTTAGTCATCAAATTTGCCTGTTAAAGCCTAACTTGTGTAGACATCCAAAAAACCATGAGAATGCTGTTGGGTGCCACAGTCTTTTTTATGATATTAGCTAGGGATGAGGTTTGGGCTCAGGTCTACCATGGGTTCAAAGTAAACCCAGTGCATTTGAGGTTCTTTGTAACATTCATGCACTGCAAGGGCCTTTGAATTGTGTGGCTTTGAATAGCCAGGAATGGTGCTTTGTTATGTGCCAGCTTCCTCACTGTAAAAGAAGAGGCACAGACCATCCATAGTGTCAGTGTACTAGAAGTTATTGCAGGGAAAAAATAGAAAAGCTGTCACACTGCATGGGGAGAGATTAGGGTCAGTTAGCAAACTGTACTTTAATTCTGATTGCTAGCAGTATTTTCTTCAGTATCCTAATTCTTGAAGTAAAACCCCCACCTATACTTTTTGTCTCTAGTAAAATTGGGCCTAAAATTGCTATTTAAAATTGTCCTGCTACTGGCTAACTTTATGTGAAAGAAAAAAACTGCACTATTAGGTATAATACGCTAAGCTGCGACTAAAAGTGTTATACGACACTAGACAAAAATAGAAAACAAAAAAGTTGCGCTACGGGCTGTTTTTATGCTTACAGGATCTGCTCAATTTCAGGTTTACTTAGTATGGCCTTTTAGCATTCACTATTATGAGCATTTATCACATTGTTTCATGATTTATATCATTTAGCGCAACTTTTTTGTTTTCTATTACTGGCTAATTTTACACTGCTGTGTCATATGTGGTCTTATAAGTTTAATCTTAGTCAGATAGTGTTTCAACATAAAATGGAAGTACACATTTATTTAAAAAAAATAGGTCAATCCTGGTGTACAGTAATACTTGGCAATTACAATGACCCATTGCCCACTGTTGTTTACCTGCCACATTCCCTTTGTTAAATGACATATTCCCTGGGTGCAGTTGTGTATATTGACAGCTGGGAACCCCTGAGGGCATCATTCACTAAATTTGCCTAAAAAAATGTGTATATGGAAAGGTTTATTCAGTTGCCACAAATTGGCCATCATAAAAAAAGTAATTGAAACATAATGTGTTGCGTTAACTGGTTATGCGGTTCCCTTCTATTTTTTTTTGAATAGTTTTCAATGGACTTTCTGAAATAAAAGTATTTGTGCTGGACATGCGGCCAACCAGATCTCTTTTTGTTAATTGAAACACAATCTTTTTTAGATCACAAGCTAAAATATCAAATAGTCAAATATACATATATAGTAAAATATGAAAAGTACTAAGCATGGTCTGTTTCATTGTTTTTATTGAATTTTTATATGTAAGTTCAACCAGCGATTGACATGGCTATACTATTATACATTGCAATGCAACCTTAATCAACATTTACAGTGTTATACAAAATGGCAGAATTGCAGTTGTCAGACCAACGTAAAACATATTGCAGTTTACTAAGAATGAAAAAAGCAAAGTTCTAAAGTAAAATCTGACAATATCATGGTCCATAAGTATTTAAGTTAGATAGCCTCTACATTAGACAAACATTTGGAAACTACACTTGACTATACAGTAATTTACATTTAAGAGAACATGACCACCTGATGAAGTATATGGGGTGGCCAGCATGAAAAGGAGTATAAATGTGTTTGTCTTTATTTTAAAAAATGATGTATGGTAAACAGAAAACTTGTGTTATATGACAGGATTTGAATATTTAAATATTTAAAAAATGGTCAACATGAAAAAGTCTATTTGCATTACCAAAGATTTTTTTAGGCATGTGGGATTGTGGCATATAAACAGTCATTGTGATAGACAAGGATTACAATGCTGGCTGCTGTGATATGTGGATCACATTGCTGGAGATTGTGATTGATGTGGATTTAAATCATGCAACAATAATTTAACTTATTTTTTTTGTGTTTTATCTCAATTTAAAGCGGAGTTTCACTAAAAAAAAAAAATTTAGATGTCAGCAGCTGCAAATACTGCAGCTGCTGACTTTTAAAATAAGGACACTTACCTGTCCTGGGGTCCAGCGATGTCGGAAACCGAGACCGAGCCGTCCCTCGATCCTCGGGTGCTGCCGCCGCCATTCTCACTAAGGGGATTGGGAAGTGAAGCGTTGCGGCTTCACTGCCCGGTTCCCTACTGCGCATGCGCGAGTCGCGCTGCGCGTCTACACTGGTCCCCGTTGTGTTGTGGGAACTGTGTATTTCCCACAACACAACGGGGGTTGGGCGGGGAGTCTGCGGCTAGCTGCGGCTAGCTATACCCGGAAGTGGGTGCAGATACCTGTATTATACAGGTATCTGCACCCCCCACCCCCCTCCCCCCTGAAAGGTGCCAATTATGACACCGGAGGGGGGGAGGAATCCGGTGAGCGGAAGTTCCACTTTAGGGTGGAACTCCGCTTTAAGTGAATATTACTTTCAAGTTGTTTGTTTACTGTTAACTCTATGTGGGATTAGTAGGGGGTACTAATGTCTGGATGAGTCCTTATTTTACAGAGGGATTCCAGACTACAATACGGGGTTGATTAACTAAAACTGTAGAGTTCAATATCTGGTGCATCTCTGCATAGAAACCAATCAGCTGCCAGTTGTTTTTTTGTCAAAGCTTAATTGAACAAGCTGAAGTTAGAAGCTGATTGGCTACCATGCACAGCTGTACCAGATTATTTTACTCTCCAGTTTTAGTGAATCAACTCCTATGCATATTTTAAATGGTAGTGAACAAATTACCAAAAGAAATACATTTTTACAAAACTCCAGAGAAAAGGGCTGTGGTGTGTCAGGAGAGAGGGAATTGTGCTTGGGAATTGGCACTGTCTGGAGTGTCAGTTCCTAAGTAAGTTCATAGGCACCTTGCAAGTCAATAAAAAAATTGTTTATGGAACATAAAGATGTTGCATATAAACATTTCTGTCTTGCAGCACTACCTGCATGAAGTTTGCATTCTCTCTGTTCTTTTATGGGTTTCCTCCGGATACACCCATTTCCACCCACAGCCTAAAGACATGCTGGTAAGATAATTGGATCATGTCTAAATTGCCCTTTGTATGTGTATGTATGCATATGAGATAGGGGCCTCATGTGTTTGAGCGTGATTTACAGGTAACTTGTATGTGGGCCACTATCTTCATGGTATACTGTATAACTGTGGATTGATATGACTGAATATTTTATATAAATATATTTATGGACTTTATGTAACATTACTGTACTTATGAATACATATGAATACATAGTTATATGAACATAATTCAGGAAAATTAAATGCTTTAACAATAATTTTCTTTTACAGGTTCAGATCAGTTTCAGTTCTGGATTGGCATCTTGCTGTGCTCTGTTTTTTCTTTTCTTTAGAACTTGTTAAATCATTAAGAAAAACAAACAAGCAATGGAAATCAATGTTGATTTGGCAACACATTGGATAATAAATATTCACTCTTTAAAAAACAATTATATAGTTCATTTAGGACGATCTAATTGTTTCTGGTTTATGCAACATAAAATACTATTTTGCACAGTTCCACTCTTAGGTTATTCATTGTGATAAATTTGACTCTTACATCTTTATACAGAACATGTCTCAGTTAATTTGCTTCTGTAAAATAGGATATGTTCCAAGACCTGGAAATAACCTGCTTAGCTTATTAAAGCTAATCATTTGCAATAAAAACATGAAGAAAATATCAACTTTAGGATGTACTGCCAGCTGAACCATGCCATGCAGTTTAGGATGATTTCATATGTTTTGTAAGCAAACCTCCCATATGTCTGATTACTTCATTACACATTGAAGAGAGGATGAACGCTCTTATTTTATACGCATTTGTACACTTCATATTTTTTCGTTTTCGTTTTCTTGTACAAGCTAAACATATAGTAGAAATGTGCTGCATTCAATCATATTCCAGCACATACTGCAGCGCGATCAGTAATTGATTTTGTTGTCAAATTTCTGGATATCGCAAGAAACACCAACAAAGCAGCAAGAAGGAGCAATGCAAACTGGTGCTGAGAACCGTCTAGACAGAGACAGATGGGATTACCTTCAGCCAATGTCATTCAGCCCTGATGTGTAGAAAAGCCTCTCAGTTCAAGCTAAAGTCAAAATCCCAATCAGGATGCTAAAGACTGCGTAGTTCAGTTCTATTCCCTGGAGTGTAAGCTGAAGTAATAAATGGTTTATGGGCCAGAACACATCTGAAGCTTTCTGAGTTCTACTTGGTTCAATTGCTTGGGCTATAATTGTATTCGTACTGTACAAACATAATCTGATTTGCCATGAACTGTAATCAGAATATTACTCTTCCTTTGACCTTTCTCAGTATGGCCTTGATTCACTACAAGCTGATAATAAGTGTGGTAATACCACTAAATATTATCACGACATAATACACAGGACTTTTGAAGCGTGATTTAACAATTGTAAAAAATTTGCATGCACTCTGGAGCAACATACTGTATCTTTTGCAAACTACAATATACAAAGTAACACCAAAATATATGAACAAGCATTTTTATTTCTTGACATACAGTAAGTGGTGGATTTACCTACGAAAGTTGTGTTCAACGGTATAATTTTTTTTCTTCATTTGGTTTATGCCTATAGTGGAAAATCTGGAAATCTGAAGGACATAGAGACTAGGAAAATAACTAATACAAATAAGTAAACATAATAACTATAACAACAACAGTAGTGCACAGTATTTGTTATAATATTGTATTATGATACTGTACATCAAAAAAGGATATCAGGGAACTGGAGAAAGTGCAGAGAAGGGCAACCAAACTGATAAGAGGCATGGAGGAGCTCAGCTATGAGGAAAAATTAGAGGAACTGAATCTATTCCTTTTTGAGAAGAAGAGATTAAGGGGGGATATGATCAACAAGTACAAATACATAAGTGGTCCATATAGTGAACTTGGTGTTGAGTTATTCACTTTAAGGTCATCACAGAGGGCAAGGGGGCACGCTTTACATCTAGGAGGAAAAAAGATTTAATCTGCAAATACGGAAAGGTTTCTTCACAGTAAGAGCTGTGAAAATGTGGAATAGACTCCCTCCAGAGGTGGCTCTGGCAAGCTCAGTAGATTGCTTTAATAAAGGCCTGGATTCTTTCCTAAATATACATAATATAACTGTGTACTGACATTTATAGGTATAATTGCTCCAGGGAAAATCCGATTGCCTCCCCGGGATCAGGAAGGATTTTTTTCCTCTGCTGTAGCAAATTGGAGCATGCTTTGCTGGGGTTTTTCGCCTTCCTTTGGATCAACTGTGGGTGAAGGATTGTGTATATGGGATTGTATTTTTTATTCTTTTTGGTTGAATGAGATGGACTTCATTGGCAGGAGGCGGAGCCTAGCAGAGCAGACATGCATTGTTAGAGCTCCACACCGCTGAGGAGAGAAGAGAAGGACAAAGCGGAGCCTGCAGGCTCAAAAGGTATCCATTTGAACCTTTTTGCCCCAGGGAACAAACTGTGAAAGTTTGGGCAGGAAATATGGTACTGGGAGGAAACCGTGGCAGAAATAAAAATCACCTCACAAAGAGCTCACAGGCACTCACTGCAGCTGAAGCAGCTCCAGTCACCTCACAAGATACAGCATCAGGGCGCTCTCACAGACAGAAAATGTCACAGCAAGACTCTCCATTTGAGTCAGATACAGAACAAATCCTCTCACAAACTTCTCCACAAGCCTCCTCAGCATCCTCAGTAATATTATTACAATTTGAAAAGATGCTTCATAAGGCTTTAAAACAAACCTCAGACCAAATAACAAAAAGCCTAACCAAAGAAATAAGAGAGCTGGGAAACCGCACCGCAGCCTTAGAAATAAAAATGGATGAAATTGAAATTACAACCCAAGAAAATATAACAGAATTGGAACAATTAAAAAAAGAGAATTTAATACTTCAAACTAAGCTCGAAGATTACGAAAATAGAGCCAGACGTTCAAACTTGCGCATAAGGGGAATACCTGAAACTGTGACAGACCTGCAATCTACTATTACTGCTCTATTACAAGAACTAAAGCCAGATATCCCTATTGAACGTTTAGAACTGGACAGAGTACACAGAGCCCTCACAGCCAAAAAGAAAGATGGACTCCCACGTGATATAATCACAAAATTTCATTATTACAGAACGAAAGAACAAATACTAATTGCTGCAAGAGAAAAAAAGGAACTTAATTTTCAAGGACACAATTATCAAATTTTTGCTGACCTATCCCAACTTACTATTACTAAAAGACGATCCATGAAACCCCAACTAATGGAACTGCAACGCCACAACATTATGTATCAATGGGGCTTCCCCTTTTCAGTCAGATTTAACTACCAAGGTAGAATTTACAGAAGCAGATCAGCAGATGAACTACAACAAACCCTTTTAAAATTAAATCTGACAGAACCCACAAGCAGCAACACCCCCACACGCAGAAGAATGGCATCGTCTTCACCTTCAGGCAGCACCCAGAAAATTTCAGAACAAAATGGGAATCATCATTCTCACAAAAGAGGCCGTTATGCCACATCATCCATGGACCAAGAAGATTCAATGGACTGACATCCTAATTCCTGATATCTCTTCATTTATTATACTAAGAGATGGTTCTCTATAAAAAACCTATATTTATAACTGAATGTAACTGCATTCTGATAGTCACACACTGTGTGGGATCATGTTACATTCCAGTTATATTTCTTATTACTTCTGATTCATATAGCCTTAGAATATATAAGTGAAATAAGGAAATTCTTGTTCAGTTATATATTATCAGGTAATAACAATAGATTTATTACTTTTTAGGACAAATATGTTCAATAATCCAGAAGTAATGGAAGCTTTTTCTTTCTTTTCTTAAAACAAATATATTATTACCTAACTAGTTCCTAGAATTATGTTTTTGTTTATTCTAATCTGAAGCAATACAACCTCAATTTTATGAGTTAACATATCTAAACAGTTACATATGAATAAAATATGTAATTGTTTACTCTAAAAGGGTTAAAATCCCAAAATAATTCAAACTATCTTCATCAATACCAAAGTTATTAACAGTACCTTTCTAACTGAATTATTTAGCCTAGGGCAAGACTAACCATATACAACCACCCTGGAATAAATAATTTCAACAAAAACTATATTCTGCACTCCAATTAATGAAACATCATTTTGATGTCTTTTGACATAGCACTTCTCTCCTGTAAGCGGAAGATCCGTGTACCCCCATTAGCCCTCCTCATTCTCCCAACCATATTATGTGGGAGTGTGACGAAGGCACTTATTCCCCTGAGAGAGATATTTATTCTCTTTCACGGGTAAATTGTGATTACTTGCAAAAAATAATTTATACAATGTATCATCTAATCTCATATGTTTTTTGTTTACTCTTTACTCCAGAATTCACTGGTTTCTTTTCTATCTATTCATCTCTTCAGTCCACACAGGTTGATCTGCGCAGTCAGCTCTGCATAACAAAAAGTAAGTCAAAACTATTTGATCTATTGCCATGGCACCACTGAATATACTTTCCTTGAATGTTCAGGGAATAAATGTCCCTCAAAAAAGGACCAAAGCCTTCCGCACTTTCCATAACAAGAAGGCTCACATAGTATGCCTCCAAGAAACACACTTCACCAAAGATTCTACTCCAAAATATATTTCTCCTTTTTATCAACAAATTTACACGGCTTCTGCCTGTACCAAGCAAAGGGGAACTCTAATTGCATTTCACCGATCCACACCATTCACCTTATCATCAGAAATTAAAGACCCAGAAGGTAGATACCTGATACTCATGGGTTATATAATGGATACAGCAATCACGGTGATTTCCTACTACGCTCCTAACAAACAACCTACACCATTCCTCTCACATATATTACAAGTGATTAATACACACAAAATAGGAACAGTGATAATGTGTGGGGATTCGAACCAGGTCCTCCTCCCATTTCTAGATAAATCACCTTTTACACCATCCAAAATAACCTCTAGATTACCTTTTTCTCAACTTCTTTCCAAATACAATCTGGTAGATTCGTGGAGAGAAAGTAACCCAATGAAAAAGAAATTCACTTATTTCTCGCACCCTCATCAAACCTTCACCAGAATAGATCATATTTTTCTAACAATAGGAATGATACCAGAAATTATTGCATCAGATATAATTCCAATTCCGTGGTCTGACCATAATGCAGTATACACTACTATAGCCTCAGCCATACCAAAAGCGCATGACCCAACGTGGTACTTACCGGACATAATGCTCAAACACCCACTACATCAGATGGCCATTGAACAAGCTTTAAAGGAATACATATCAATTAATAATACAACAGACATCTCCCCAATAACACTGTGGGAAGCTCATAAGCCTGTCTTGCGTGGTACAATACAAAGACAAATGGCACTATTTAAACGGGAACGCAAAAATCTAGCAAAAAAACTAGAACTCAATTTTAATGCAGCCTACATATCATTTCAAGATAATCCATCTCAGAGTACAAAATCTCATCTGGAAAAATCTAGATTGGAATACGATCTATTTCTCACTGAGTCAGTTGATAAATCCCTCAAACGCTCCAAACACAATTTCTACATGAATACAAACAAACCAGGTACATATTTGGCTCGGGCATTAAATTCAACTAACAAATCTTTCAAACCAATACGCTTGAAATTATCAAAAAATGTTTACACTTGTAATCCAGTTAAAATAGTCCATAAATTTCACTCACATCTCGCAACTTTATACAAGACAAACAATGAATTTAATCCTACAGAGGCTGAATCCTTCTTCTCAAAAATAACCTTACCTGAGTTATCTCAGAATCAAAAAAGCAGTTTGGATGAGCCTATAACTATAGATGAAGTTGCTAACGCCATAAAAGACCTTAAACTTAACAAAAGACCAGGCCCAGACGGCTACTCGGCTTTATACTATAAAACATTCTCAGAAATACTCTCTCCCATTCTCACTGAAACTTTTAACAAACTTCTAGATGGACATTCTTTTCGGCAAGAAACACTAATGGCAATTGTTTGTATGATCCCAAAACCCCTTTCTGATGATACTTCCTGTGTGAATTATCGGCCTATCTCTCTGTTAAACCTCGATATTAAATTATTAGCAAAAATAATAGCAAAACGCCTCAATAGCATTATAGGAAAATTAATACATAGAGATCAAGTAGGCTTCATGCCAAATAGACAGGCAGGCGATAATATACGCAGGGCAGTGTTATTGGCACATATTGCTAAAAAACGGAAAATCCCTTTATGTTTTCTATCTCTCGATATTAAGAGGGCATTTGACACAGTATCCTGGCAATATATGCAATATTCATTACAAAAATGGGGTTTTGGACCCCACTTTTTAACATGGATCAAAGCATTATATAATAAACCCAAAGCCTATATAAAATATGCTGGATACAAATCTGAAGCCTTTAATATCGAAAGAGGTACCCGACAGGGTTGCCCATTATCTCCCTTATTATTTGCCCTTATACTCGAACCCATGGCCCAATACATCAGAACAAACCAAACTATAACTGGCATTGAAGTAGGAGGTATTACACACAAATTATGTATATTTGCAGACGATATATTACTTTTTCTATCATCACCACAGGTCTCTGGTCCTAACTTAATACCAGCTCTTGATGGATTTGCAGCCCTATCCGGCCTTATGATTAATCCTAAGAAATGCCTAGTGCTTAATATTTCACTCACAAACATGGAATTGATCCCGGCTAGGGCTGCACTCCCATTCACATGGGCAGAAAAATCAATCCCATATCTTGGAATTCATTTAACAGCATCTCATTCTGACTTATTCTCAACCAATTATCCTCCTGTATTAAGACAGATCACAAATCTAATAAAACAATGGTCGCAACTTCCTTTATCCTGGATAGGGAAGATTAATGCAATCAAAATGACTATTCTACCCAAATTGCTTTATCTATTCAGAGTCCTCCCTATTCCAATTCCTTCCTATTTTTTGAGAATAGTACAAAAAAGAGCAACTTCGTTTATATGGGGCTCTTCTAAACCACGTATACCTATACACACACTACATCTTCCCAAAAATAAAGGAGGCCTGGGATACCCTAATTTTACTAACTACTACAGAGCAGCACATTTGGCCAGTCTGTCCAAATACCATGCAAAACAGGAAATCCCATTATGGGTATTTATAGAGGCTTCAGAAAATGACCCTCTATTAATATCAAATTTATTATGGCTTGATCCTAAAGATCGCTTTAAAATTCATAATCCCATAACTAAACACTTCTTATCTCTCTGGGATAAACTAAAAACCAAATATCAGTTACAATCTCCACACAATCCTCTCCTCTCTTTTATCAGAAATCCGGCCTTTTATCCGGCATGGATCTACCCAAACTCTTTTAAAGCTTGGACAACATCAGGCATTCAGACACTAAATGACTTCATAGCATCTAAATCATTCCTTTCATTCCCATCGCTTAGAGAAAAATATGATCTACCAAACTCTGAGATATTTAGATATCTCCAAATCAAAAATTTCTATACACCATTCCTAAAGGGGGATACACCATTATCCCAATTATCCATTTTTGAATCAATCTGTACAAAAGATCCATTTGCTAAAGGTACAATTTCATCACTTTATAATCAATTATATGGAGTAGCAAATCTTAATAGACCCTCTTACGTTCAGAGGTGGGAGGAGGACCTGGGACGAACTTTAGAAGACACGGACTGGTCTAACATATGGCTCACATCTAAGTCATCTTCACCCAACATCTTAGCACTGGAGACAAATTATAAAGTCCTAACTCGCTGGTACCTTGTACCCGCTAGAGTGGCAAAATATTCACCTAATACCTCAGCTCTTTGTTTTCGAGGATGCCCAGAAATAGGCACATATTTACACATATGGTGGACGTGCCCAGTAATCCAAACCTTCTGGAAGGAAGTCTTCGTGATTGCATCTAAAATATTTAAAAAAATAATACAACCAGATCCATATTTAACTTTACTTAATCTAAAACCGGAATGGTTAACACTCTCTCAATTCAAACTTATGATCCAACTAATAACGGCTGCAAAACAAACAGTGGCCAAGGCATGGAAATCTCCTACATTGGTACTAGCAGAAACAATTCACAGAATGAATAATACAATGTCCCATGCTAAGATGGTAGCCATCGATCAAAATCAAATTCCAAAATTTGAAAAACTTTGGCATCCTTGGATAAAACAACAGTTCCTGTCAAACTTCAATGACTCTGTCCTGTTGCCATGGTAACAGATTAAATGACTTACAGAGACACCCATTCTAAGGCTTCAAAGAGAACTAAAAAGAATAATAAACTGACGAGCGGGACAACCTTGTGGACCATACCTCTACCTTTCAACCCTTTTTCTTCTTTCTCTTTCCTTTTCTCCACCTTACGATTAAAGCTCATTATCAGAATTTATTTGACCTATATACACTCTACTTGTAAACAATATGTATAATAGGTATAAATCATTTAAATACCTACAAAAGTAACTAAGGAAATGATATATATATCTTTAATTTAGGTTTACATGAACCCAATGTTTAATATTTGAAATTTCATGATATTTACCTATATAAACCCTACTGTAAAACAATGAGCTTACTTTATAGATCCTTGTAAACTTACTTTATGTATCTTTATAACATTGTATACTCAATAAACTTCTTTTGACAAGGAATGAGATGGACTTGTGTCTTTTTTCAACCTTACTAACTATGTAGCTATGTAAAGCAATAAATCCATAAAAATAAATATTAATATGTATTTGGTGAATTAAATTAATATATATAAAACATATTCATAAAATTTTGCATTAAATCTATCTTACAGTAAAATTGTCCATAGGAGAATGAGCCTGATCAGTCAATTTTGAAAGGACATATGGCTCCAGCTGACAACATGCTACTTTGAACATTGTGTTGTTATTGAGAGATATAAATGGAATTACAGTTCTCTAAGGTGTTAAAAGGTAATGTGATTGACTTTACCATATGCCTGCTTCTCCATTGCTGGCCTGGTAATGTAACAAGACCAGCAACAGAGGATTTAAAGAAAGCCTGTATAGAGAGACATGTGTTGGCTGCTATTGCTGTGCTCTCCTTCTGGAAAAGTTAATTGTCTGGCTGTCCATGGCTTCAATGCTTTCTGAGTCACTGACTGTAACAAATGTGCGTCAGGTGATATTATACCATACCTTTTCCAGGCTGGTCACTCTTTTTTTTTTTTTTTTTATCGTTTAACTTTTTATTGAGGTTTTCAAAGACAAGCACAGAAAAAAATTCCACATTGGTAGGGAAAAGTGAATAATGACATATTTTAGATGCAAAAACCAGTAGTCATACTGTAATTACCAGGTTCGGTCACTTATTTTAATAAGAGGTCAGCAATGGCAGCCTACACATTTCTCTTAGTTCGGTTCATTTCATTAAAACTACATTTTGCCATGATATTAAAAATGACAATGAAACATTCAATTGAAGGCTCATACTTCAAATAGGGATTTTTTCTTTAGTATCATGCTCAGTGAATGTTATAAATCCTATGATAGCTTCCGAAGTAGTCCTCGTTGCACATCAGTGTGATGGAGAGGAGGCCATGTTAGTATAATCCATGAGCCTTTCAAGTTCAGGGCTCATGGACTATACAGAAACTCTTTTTGACTTTCCTGGCAGTATCTACAGATAGCAGTCTGTGCCTACTAACACTTCATATTTCTAAAGGTTTTAACTAGTGGTAGGTTTATTAACCACAGTTCACACTAAAAAAATCATCACATTGTCTACCAATGCTAATTGATGTCTAATCCATTCCAGTTTGCTAATCATTTTTCATCTAAGCCATTAACTGAATGTTGTTGAACTGGAACAAAATATTTCAAATCCATGGACCTGGCTGCTTTACTTTATATTTTACACAAGGCAGCCTGAATACATACAATTGAGGCCTGACAAGATAGACATTTATTTATTTATTACTTTAACTTTCAAAAGTAAATAGCATATCTTACAAAATATATGCATTTTCTGGTTTTAAATTGTTATTTCATTATTTATTTAAAGAGGGAAGCAAACATCATAATACATTATCTGGACATTATTATCATTGCTGCAAAGAAACTGCTTTCAAGTAGTTACTCTGTGTGGACAGTGCAATAATGCTTCTAATACAGATCTTTGAAGTCACTGTTTTCCACCCAAGTTTTATCCTGTGTTGAGTCCTGATGAAGGAGGAGTGCTGTTGCCCCTAAAATGTGCTGGCTGTTTCTATATGACCTATTTACGAACAAATAAGTGGGGTAAGAACATGGGTCTTGGACTTGGGTCTTGCTGTGCAATGACCAGAATATAATTATATCAATTTGTGGTACATCCCCAGGGGAACATCAAGGAGCTTGGAGATTGGGGCTTGGGCAGACCGTGGAAGTAGGAACTTTCATAAGTTTAATGTAATTGATTCTTATGAACTATTGAGATATGATAGGGACTTCCTTTTTGCACCAAAATGCCAGGATGCAAATTTTAGCAGCATTTACAAGATGCACTAAAAGAAGGAGAAAGGTCTTATCACAAGGGGTTGGAAGGTCTGTGAATTATTATGTGATTGTATCAACTGCCTTTCAGAAATTTGAGTTTGGGACATTCCTAGAAAATGTGAAGAATGGTGCCATCACCCTCTCCACATCATCAATTGTTTGGTATTGATGGGAAAAAAATAATGTGAACACTAGGAACCCTGTACCACTGCATCAAGAGTTTGTACCCCACTTCTTTCAAATTATTATTAATCAATGAGTTGTGTGTAAAACATAGGTATTTTGCAGTGATGGGAGTAAGTCACACATGTGCAAGTCACAAGCAAGTCTCAAGTCTTAACCTTCAAGTCATAAGCAAGTCCCAAGTTACTGTGGCCAAAAGCAAGCAAGTCAAGTCGAGTCCCTGCTAGAAGTCAAGCAAGTCAAGTCAAGTCATTTATTTTGGTCAAGTCACAAATTAAGTCAAAATACTGATCTACCCCGAAGCCGGGACTCGGGGGGAGCTTTCTTTTGTGGGGGGGGGGCGGCTTTTGCCTAGGCCAAAACACAGAACTGGTGGTGCCAAGTCATTGCAAGTCATTGCAAGTCAAATAGCCCAAGTCAAAGTCAAGTCGCAAGTCATTAGTGACAAGTCAAAGTCAAGTCGAGTCATTTATTTAATTTTGTCAAGCAAGTCGCAAGTCCTCAAACAGGTGACTCGAGTCTGACTCGAGTCAAGTCATGTGACTCGAGTCCCCCACCTCTGGTATTTTGTCTATTTTTTCCTTAGATAAAAGTTAGTTGAAGGTCTTTTTTCCATTTGTAGGAATAGGAGGGGTGCATCCTTTATGGACAATGTGGAATATAATTGAAAAAGGACATGTCTTATGGGGCCCCTGTTCAGTACACATGTTCTGTGCCTACACCTGTCCACTACTCTTCCCAAGTGAGTAGCTGTGTATTGCAGTGAGATCTCAAATAATCTCAGTCCTTGATATGGGTTTGGCATGTAAAGAACAGGTTGTCTAAGCCTTGGGAGCTGCCATGTAAAATTTGAAAGGGTATAATTAGCTTGCTGGTAGAATGAGGTAAGAATATTCATAGTGCACCCCGTATTAAGATTAAACAATTTTTATTATGTGGAAATATGAACTCACATTTGAATAGCATATACAGAGTATTCCAGCCAACAATATGGAGATCCTCACTGCACTTGCGGTTTGCGCATGACCAGAAGTGCTGTCACAGGCTCCACCCAATGTGTTGCATCACTAATTACGTGACTATCTTCAGGGGATACCCTGAAGAAGTCACTTGATTAGTGATTCAATGCATAGGGCAGAGCCAGTGACGTCACTTCTGGTCATGCACAAACCTGAAGTTTGGTGAAGATCTTTATATTGTTGGCTGATCTGCTGCCCTGTATATTTTATTCAAATGTGAGTGCATATTTTCACATAATAAAAATTGTTTAATCTCAATACAGGGTGCACTATGAATATTCTCCACTCTCTTTGAGCCACTACCGGATTTAACTAAGCTGGCACAGATTCCTTAAAGGGACCATGCATGTGAAGTAGCTGCAAAAGGCTGGAGGTGGAGCCGCATAGATCACCCAACACAAAGCCCAAATGACCTATGTTATGTAGGTCCACTAAGAAGGTAAGCAGCCATTGCACCTAGAGGTGGAGTGATAGCATGGGGAGTTGGAACACAATGACTTAAGTGTATATGAAGGTTTGTGTCATGAACATTTGATATTGGTTGAAAGTGAAAGTATTGACACTTAAACAGGCATTGATTTTTGTTTGATAAGAATTCAGTATTGCATTTTGAATACTATAAAAATTTGGAGATTTAAGTGTGGTTAACGCACATTATCCATTTTATGCTATTCTTACCATTTATTGATGGTTATACTTTATTGGGGTAGTGTGTGAGTACAACTAATAGTGGTAGAAGTAGTTCCGCATAATTAGACCCATTGAAGGGTATTGCATCTAAACACATTGCATAACCTATGTTAAGAGGTGCACATTTATTGGATAAGTTGTGGTATACATAGTAGCACACACATTTTCTTTCATTGAATATTCTGGGTAAGATATTCATCTTAATGATGTTATATCTGCCCAACCAGGAAACTGTACCAGGAGGCAATTATTCCAAGTTAGTCTGGATTTTCCTCAGGCTGGAGGAAAGCATAAAGCATAATCCCTTGCCAAGTACCAGGATATACAGTACATACCTAGGTATTAGTCACAGTCTGGGCCCATTTAAATGGGAAGTTTTGTTTAATGTGGGGTAGCTCGTTAGCTGGGAATTTAAAGTAGAACTTTCACATCGAGGCACTATAAAACACTGAGCGCTTTTGCAGGACTTTTCAGGCGCTTTTGAGGAGTTAGCAGTGCACTTTTTTGAAGGTCACATGACTCAAAAAACTGCTGCAAGAACAATTTTGAGGCTCTTTTGAAGCACTTTTCAGAAGCTTCCCATTCATTTCAGTAGAAAGGGGCGCTTTTGAGGCGTTTTTTTTAGTGTTCCAAACATGCTCCAAAGATGCTGCTTGTTGAAGTTTTTTCACCTCCTCACCAGCGCACCGCCCCAGTGTGAAAGCATCCATTGGTTTTAATGGGAAGCAGTTTTTCTTGAGCTTTTCAGACACTTTTTTAATGCAAAAACGCTTGAAAAACTCCTCAGTGTGAAAGGAGTCTTAAGATAAAACCTTTTTTAATTTTTTTACTTTAGATTAAGGAAGGGTTATAACCCCTGTCATTTTTTTGCCATCTGTGTCCCATAGGGCAGTGGTCATCAACCCTGTCCTCAGGGCCCCCTAACAGGCCAGGTTTTATGTATTACCTTGGGGAGATGCAGACTAGAATAGTGCAATTACTGAGCAGCAAATGATATCACCTGTGATGTATTTCAGTTATCTTGCAAACCTGGCCTGTTAGTGGGCAATGAGGACAGGGTTGATGACCACTGCCATAGGGGACACCGACCAGGAAGTGAGAGGAAATCCAGGGTCAACAAAACTAGTATCCCCATTGGAAGATTTTCCCCACTATTACTGTTCTGGTGTCAACCTTGGTGTTTTCTTTTACTTTCACTTTCAAAGATAACAGCAAGCATGAAAAATAGAGAAGGTGAATCTCCAAAACGGGGGCACAGACAGCAATTCAAACTGACAGGTGTTCTAATCCCTCTCCACTCTATCCAAAAAAAGTTTTATTTTTATTAGCACTTTAAGCTTTGGGGCTTCAGATTTCTGATAATTGATGTGCAAATTTGACAGGGAGCCATAATGTTAAAGTTCAGTCAATGAGGAGGGTATGTAAGGTAGAGTATGTGTTACACTATGCAAATGACACCTCCTCCATTTGTTCCCCATTAACTGGTTGAACGCCAAGTGTGGGTCACATAGGAAGCCTACCCTGGAGTGGGCTACACCAGGCAATGAACAGTCAAGTGTGTGTTGTGTTAAATGCAGAGTTCTTCGGAGGAACTCCTTGCACTGATCCGTAATCTAGAGAGTATACACAAGGCTAGTCTTGCCCGTGCAACCTTCCGAGACCTTCAGAAGGCCCCTGAGGAACTGTGTACGCTTTTATTTCATAATAGGGTGTACACACGGTCGGACTTTGTTAGGACATTCCGACAACAAAATCCTAGGATTTTTTCCGACGGATATTGGCTCAAACTTTTTTTGTCTACACATGGTCGCACAAAGTTGTCGGAATTTCCGATCGCCAACCACGCGGTCACGTACACCACGTACGACGAGACTAGAAAAGGCCAGTTCAGAACCAAGCGCGGCACCCTTTGGACTCCTTTTGCTAATCTCGTGTTAGTAAAAGTTTGGTGAGAGACGATTCGCGCTTTTTCAGACTCATGGCTTTCAGATCGTTTTCTGCCGTTCAGTTTGTGCTTGTGGGTTTGTATCTGCTCTTCAGTGCGTGCAGCAAGTTCCGCGTGACTTTAGGTAGTCATTGTATTCTTGTTCGTTCGTTACTGTTTTTCAGGTCGCTCTTCACAGGCCTTGCTGTTCTTCAGTGCGTTCTGTTACTTCGTTCTGAGCAGCCGACCGTTTTCTAGCCATGTTTCATATGCGCACTCCTCGTAGAGTTCGTGCTGTGCGGGGGCTTGGTGTTGGGGTCCTGACCTTGACACAAGTCCAGTCCATGAACAGGGTGGGGAGGAGTTCATGGACCAAGAATTGGTTTCTTCAGCGTGACCAGTTCTCTCATATGCCTTTGCTCCGTGAGATCCGTGAGAATAATCCTGATGATTTCAGGAACTTTCTCAGGATGACGGACCCCGTGTTTCACCGTCTGTTGGCTTTGTTGACCCCCTATATCAGCAGGCAGGATACCTGCATGAGGCAAGCCATCACTCCGGAGCAGAGGTTGGTCACTACCCTGCGGTACTTGGCGACAGGGAGAAGCCTGCAGGACTTGAAGTTCTCGACAGGCATCTCCCCCCAGGCTCTGGGTATCATTATCCCAGAGACCTGTTCTGCCATCATCCAGGTCCTGCAGAAGGAGTATATGAAGGTAAGATTTTTATCCTTTAATATCACATTTTATTGTATTGAATGTTTGCTAATATATTGTATTTCTTTCCTCATTCCCTAATTACCATTATTGTAATATGCTGTGAATGTCCCCTTTGTCCTCATGCATGCTGGATTTTTATGTAATTATTATTTTATGTCCTTCATACATATTTGCCCTTCAATAACCTCCCCAGCATGGTGTCTCCTGCCCTATATTCACCTCATGTAGTCACTTAACAATGTATTTTATCAGCTCCATAGTAGTGCTTTACCCCAAACACCCCCTAAAATGTTTGGAAATGTTATTTTTGCTTTAAATTCAGGCAGAGTGCCAGAGGCTTTTTTTTGTGGTGTCCCCAAATAATTTTTAGTAACCCTCCCTCCCCCAACTGCTAAGTCAGCTGATCCCAATTCTCTATCCTCAATCATCTATCTGCTGACTTTGCCAAACCCATACACACTATACCCATCTCTTTACTGGTCAGATTTATGGATGAATTCCCCAAAGCATGTAGTGCAAGGGCCTGCCTGTATACTTTCCAATGGCACTGTTTAAAGTTTTTGTATCCTATTATTATCTTGATAGGTAATAGCAGAATGTCCAAATGTCCTCAAATGTGTACAGTGTGTATTTATATCTTTGTATTATGACACTTCTTACCTGTCCAGTGAGCTGCCAATAGTGTAACTAAGGAGGGTCTGTTCCAAGTAATACCCATTATTTAGGCATTCATCTCTCAATGAAGTGAAGAGGGTTACCTGTCCAAGATTTCCACACACCCCCTATAATGTTAGAAATGGCCCATGAGAGGGGGGAGGGGGAATATGATAGGTGTACCTTATACTTTGGCCTTGTTAAATTCCCCTTATGAAATGCTATCTGGAGGTTGCCCCATAATGTTTGTGTCTAATCTGCTTGCCATGTTTCAGAGTAAAAATAGTAATGTTTATTGTTTTTTCCTCAACAGTTTCCTTCCAGGCCACAGGAATGGCAGGCTGTGGCCTCCCACTTTGCCGAGCGGTGGGACTTTCCTAACTGTGGAGGGGCAATTGATGGGAAACACGTCCACATCATCCCACCACCCAACTCGGGGTCATACTATTATAATTACAAGGGGTTTAATAGTATAGTGATGTTGGCGGTGGTGTCGGCTAATTACGACTTCTTGTATGTGGACGTGGGGAAGAATGTCCGGATGTCCGATGGTGGAGTCATCGCCCAGACAGAGTTCTACAGGCGTCTCCAGAATGGCAGCTTGGACTTGCCAGCTCCAGAGGACAATGTGGAAGGACTCCCATTTGTGTTCGTTGCTGATGAAGCATTTGCACTGGGGGACCACCTGATGCGGCCATTCCCAATGAGGACCCTCACCCCGGAACAGAGGGTTTTTAATTACCAGCTGGCCAGAGCCCAAAGAGTGGTGGAGAACACATTTGGAATCCTGGCCAGCCGGTTCCGATTATTTCTGACACCCATCCATATGGCGAAATATAAACTGAACCATATTATACTGGCGTGCTGTGTTCTCCATAACTTTTTAAGGAAACATTCGGCCAACTATGCTGGCTCAGTTGGGCCTGAGGCCGGAATCCTACATCAAACCACACTGACGGCGCTTGAAAGTGGCCGTCCTGTCTTGCCCTCCCTGAGTGCCCGTGATGTCCGGTTACGCTACCTGGAGTTCTTTGCGGGTAGGGGGGCTATCAATATGCCAGCAAATCTGTGAAGCCTTTTTATAATAAAAAAAAAATAAATTCTTGGTGGACATTTACTGCTTGTGTTTGTTTTAGCTGACTCTGACAGAAATGTGTTGAGTCCAGAAAATGTCGTGATTGTGTAACCTTATTATACAAAGCACTGTTGGCTGTTATTTCCTAAATGCAAAAACACATTTCACTACAAGTGCACTTGCAACTGCACTGAACCTGCACTTGTAGTGCAAAGAGGATTTGCCCTTAGGAAATAACCCCCATTTTTGCAGAAAACAGCAATTACATTACCCCAAAAGTGTTGTATTGTAGTGTTGACACAATAATCCACACATTCTTGAGTAAGCAACTTTTATATACCTGCACAATCACATGTGCATTTACCAAAGGTTTTTAAAACAAACCAACATGTTTGTTGTATAACAATTTTTGCAGTAGCATTATCAAAAATAGAAATGTCCATTTCAGATAAAACAGGCCTGTGTAAAACCAACAAGAAAGCCAAAAAACTTGAACTTACAAAGTTCACATTAGGTAAAACCTGAAGGCTATATCAGACATCAGTGTTTAGGAACTGGGTTTGATAAAGCGTTCAGATGGGGGGAAATCACCCCAGGAAAAGCCAAATTTGGAAGATGCACACCAATTTACGAATGTCAACATGTGCTATCTGCCATCGGGGGGATCAAGGGACGTGTTTTGGGGGAGCAAGCCCTTCCTCAACGCGACTTTATAACTGAGGAAGGGGTTGCACCCCCAAAATGCGTCCATTGATCTCCCGTGATGGCAGATAGCACATGTTGACACACTGTGTGCATCCTCCAAATTTGGCTTTTCAAAACATTGCCAAAAAATTTAAACGATTGGACCACAATCCAAAAAGTGATTTTGTGGGGTTTTAAATTCGCCCCAAAACATCAATGATGTTATTATTTTTTTTAATAACATCATTGATTTTTTGCTGGATGTTTTGCAGTTCGGCATTACACCCCATGATCTCCCCGATCAGGATCTGGGCACTTTCTGATGTGAAACGTTCTCTATCCCTCACATCACGATCACCTAAAAAGAGAGAAAGAAAAAAAAAACAGGTCTCAAAAATCGGCCACCATCCATCTCTTTTACCTGAGCCTGTGGTCGCAGACACTCACCTGTTGTGGTGCCAATCTCCACCACATCTTCTGCTTCCTCCTGCTCAGCTTGGGTTTGGGGTATTTCACCTTCTTCCAGAGGTGGGGGGTCTCTGGTCTCCTCGGATGAGGGGTGTCCTCCGAGTCTTTTCTCCTATATGTAAAACAAAAATGGTATAATTAGCACACAGATATTTGATGGCAGAACTAGAAATAGGAAACATTGCTTGGAAGTGGGGTACAATTGTCTATTTTAGCCAAGTTCCAAGATGTATTTTTTTTATTGGCCTTTGTCAAGCTGCAATACTTTTCCTGTTTAGTACAAGCTTCACAGATGGAGACCCCCCTATAGTATACACTGGAGCACCTGTGTGGCCCCCTAATAAAAATGGTGTTCTTGTGTCCCACACTAGTGCTCCAGTGTCCAGATGTGAAAACAGCTGCTCAGTGTCCTCTCCTTACACACAATCTAGTTGGCATTTCATTCTAGTAACAAACCCATCTACACAAACAAATATTTGGCATCCAAGTAGGCCCAAAAAAAATGTGTGAAAATGCATATGGCCTAAACAATGGTGTTTTAGAGGCCGAAAGAAAAATGTTTGATACGAACGAATAATGGGCCCATGAACATTAAAGTTGCCCTTTTAAACGTTACAATTAATAAAAGCATATGTAGCAGCACGAACGCAATAAAGACAGAAAGAATCGGAACACAGCACAACTACTTACTTTTTTGCAGCACTCTCGGGATCTTTCGGTACTGCTCTGGCTCTTTTAACTTCAGGTCCGACCACCGCTTCCTGAGCTGATCTTTCGATCTTCGTACCCTGAAATTCTTGTGAAGGCTTTTGACCACTTTCGCCATGATCTTTGCCTTTCTGATGTTGGGGTTGGGGTAAGGCCCATACTTTCCTTCATAGTCGGACTTCTTCATGATGTCGACCATCTCCAACATCTCCCCAAAGGACATATTTGTGGCCTTAAAACGTTTCCTTCTGGATCGGGACGTGTCCGGATCCGGGCTTTCCTCCTCCTCCTCCTCGTTGCTATAATTAGCACACACCTGCTCTAACTCCGCCATGTGCTCTTCACCCACTGCGCAGAACGAAAAGGGGCGGGGAATAGACTAGAAAGAACGTCAGGGGCGGGCGGAGTTACACGCATGCACAGTGTGTATAAAGCGTAACACGCATGCGTATTACGTACGATCTGTGAGCGGAGGAAGGAGCATTGGACGCGCCGATTGTAAGAACGAAGGTAAGAGACAAACTTGTGCCTATACTGCTTCTACATTGAAGCCTATATTGTAACAAGATTAGGAGAGTTTTGTCTGACATTAGGCTTTGCCTTGTGTTGTGTCTTGCAGTGAACATGGATATCTTAATGAAAGACAATGACTTCATGTCAGTACTCATAGATATCTTAAGGGAGCTGCCCTGTCTGTGGGAGATTAAACACCCCCATTTCAAGAACCAAGCAAAGAGGAAGGCAGCACTGGTGCAATTGTATGAAAGTGTGAAGCAGGTGATCTCCACGGCAGACATCACCTATTTAAAGATCTTCATTGGTGGCCTGAGGAGCACATATGTAAGGGAGCGCAAGAAAGTCCAGGATTCGCAGAGATCCGGAGCAGCAGATGACATCTATGTCCCCAGGATGTTGTACTACGACAGGCTGCATTTTCTGGCAGGCCAGACTGAACCCAGGCCATCCCTCTCCAGTCTTCCTTCCACGCTTCCTTCCCCCCCTGGCTGAGGCTTCTGACGCCCAACCTGGGCCTTCCAGGCCACATGTGGAGGAGCCCAGATTGAGCCAGGTATAGCATTCCTCTAAATATTTCTGCTTGTCCAATCAATGATGTTAACTAGATGTTAGTTTGGAGTACTAATTTATGATTGTGATTGATGAAACAAAACATTACAACCATGTCCCTTTTTTCATACACAGGGAAGTCTCAGCCAGGAGGTGGCCGGGCCGAGCCGGCTGGCTGATCTGCAGGTCCCTCCACCCCCCCCTGAAAAGAGAAAGTGGCAGTAGGAGGAGTGCCCTAGAGGAGGCTACCAGAGGACTCTTTTGGAGGGCTACAGAGGTCCTGGGAGCACAGCAGACCGTGGAGGAGGACATTGCTGCCTTCATTGCATATAAAATGCAGAGGATGGAGGAGGGCCAACAAGTCTTATGTGAGGCGCTCATATTGGAGGCTCTTAACAAAGGTATGAGGGGCCAAATGACAGCTCAGACACACCTTTGCGATGGTCCTCCTCCTCCTCCTGCAGGTCCTCCTCCTCGTCCTCCCTCTCCTCCAGGTCCTCACAGTCCTCCTCCAAGTCCTACTCCTCCTCCTGCAACATCTCCAACAGCACAGCCACAGCCGGGAAGGAAGCGTGAAAGGAAGACCAGAAAGTGAGGACCCTGGATCCAGTCTGGTCGGCCAAAAAATGCAGCCTCTTGTGGTACCACAGCCTGGAGACACACATGTCATCTGCTGCTTTCCGGATCTCTGCGAATTCTGGACCAGACTGCCCACTTTTACATATGGACTCCTCAGGCCACCAATTTTGATGTTCAAGAATTGATGTCTGCCGTGGGGGTCCCAGGCTTCGCTAATTTCTCCTGTTGATCCAGTGTTGCCTTCCTCTTTGTTTGGTTCTGAGCCCTTAATAAAGGATTTTTGTTTTGAATTATACTCTCCTATGTGTTTTACTTCAAAAAGGACAGTTGGTTTGTGAGAATTCAGGTACATTTCAAATATACAATGTGAAATGAACAAGGGACACCAACAACAAACAATCTCCTGGAGATTAAATAATAAAAGATATCAATGGTGTTGGGGTAACTTGACACACAAAACACACACAAAAATATTCTGGAGTAAAAATAAAAATAACATTGAACAAAGATCAGCCTTGGAAAAAATCCAAACATTAAATAAAAAAATGCTTAAAATCCCAAAAAAATAAAATAAAAAAAAACATTCTGTCAGATGTGACAACTAATAACAATATATTCAGGGAATCCCAATAAAAAAAACAAAAATAAAACTTTGTGAGAAGTGTGTGTGAATATGAGCAGCAAAACTACTTAATTCTTGTCACATTATAAAGAAGAAGAGAGTGCGCTGTATTAAACCATTTTTAACATTGCAGCGTGACGAAAGTGCTGTATCCATTGCGAACGCTAAGTTTACCAGAACGAGCTGTTCCGTCTTGGAATTTCTTCTGAGCATACGTGGCACTTTGTGCATCGGAACAGGCCACACGGTCGGAATTGACGCGATCGGATTTTGTTGTCGGAAAATTTTATCTCCTGCTCTCCAACTTTGTGTGTCGGAAAATCCGATGGAAAATGTCCAATGGAGCCCACACACGCTCGGAATTTCCGACAACACGCTCCGATCGGATATTTTCCATCGGAAAATCCGACCGTGTGTACGGGGCATAAGACAAAACAGAAACTAGCATGGGCACGTCGTACTATGTTTGAGTTTTCAAACAAACTCGGGTCACTTCTGGCCAGAGCTCTGCAGGGCCCTCGCACGAAAACCTATATCCCTCACATACAGTCCTCCACGGGACAGAAGCTAAATACCTCTTCAGACATGGCTGAGGAGTTCCGCTCTTTCTATACAGGTCTTTATAATTTAGACAGACCGCAATCCGTGGACTCCCTGACGGAGGGCAGTCACACCCCCCAATCTTACTTAGCTGCCTCAGGCATGCCATCATAACCCGATAATGTAAGGGAGGAGTTGGAGGAACCCTTGACTGTTGCAGAATTGGGAGCGGCACTGGCCTCTTCAAAACCAAAAAAGGCCCCTGGCCCTGACGGCCTAACCCCAGTGTACTACAAAACTTTTTTCGACATATTATCAAAACCTTTGGTTTCTGCCCTTAATACCATCACGGAGGGGAACTCATTTCCAGTAGATACCTTAAGGGCCTATAGCTCTCTCATTCCGAAAGAGGGTAAAGATCCGTTGCTGTGTGGGAGTTATCGCCCAATTGCACTCCTGAATTCGGACCTAAAACTTTTTGCCAAGATCCTGGCCAATAGACTGCTCCCCCACATACCGAGTCGTATTCACCGAGACCAGGCAGGCTTTGTACCGCTACGAGAACCGCGGGATAACACCATCCGAGTTATTAATTTGATACATGCGGCGAAGACTACTAAACGGGCTCTTCTCCTGCTGTCAACCGACGCGGAGAAGGCCTTTGACCGTGTCGACTGGTCCTTTATCCGGGCTACTTTAGAGCACATAGGCCTTCGTTCATCCATGCTACAGTGGATACTGTCCTTGTATACTCACCCCACTGCATCGGTCAAGGTGAACGAGACGAGATCGGACTTCTTTAGCATCCGAAATGGTACACGTCAGGGCTGTCCCCTATCCCCCTGATCTTTATCTTGTCCCTAGAACCCCTTCTGTGTACGATAAGGGCGAACTCAGACATTGTAGGTTACCTGAAACCCTCGGGATCTCATAAGGTGGTCGCTTTTGCGGACGACCTTGTCTTCTTTTTAACAGAACCACTTACTTCTCTCCCCAACTTGCTCCGAACCCTCCAAGAATACAGTACTCTCTCTTCTTTTCAGATTAATTTAACCAAATCCTCCATCCTCAACATAACAGTAGGCAAAAGAATTGTCCAACGGTTACGTTCGGCCTTTCCACTGAGATGGGCAACCAAGCTTATACGATACCTAGGAGTTGACATTACCTCAGATCCTGCCGAATTATACTCGGCAAATTATGCCCCGCTACTCCTTCGTCTCAAAATGGACCTCCTACATTGGCATTCTCTGACGCTGACTTGGTTCAGCAGATGTAGTGCCCTCAATCCCTTAGATTTCTGGAGTGGCCTACAGCTGCGTAACTATCTACGCAGCTGCCTGAGGAAACCAGGCATTACCCGCAAACTCACTGAACTGGAGCTTATTTGCCATCGTGGGGAGCCAATACGACACTGTCTCTCACTGCTCTATTCATCTCTAACCCAACCAGAGGAAGGGTATATACCCCTGTTTCTCACTAAATGGGAGGCGGAACTCAGAACCCAATTCACTGATGTGCAGAGACAAAAAATTCTCTACTTCGCTCAGAAATCCTCTATTGCCACTAGGGTACAGGAAACCTGTTACAAAATTATGACACGTTGGTACAGGGTTCCTGCCGTTCTGCATCGCTTCTTCCCTCAGGTGCCCAGGCTTTGTTGGCGCTGTGGCACTGAGGAGGGAACGATGTTACATATCTTCTGGACATGCACCAAGCTCACCCCATTCTGGCTTGAGGTTACCCGCACAATCGGACACCTCACCGGTGTCTCCTTGGAGGGGAATCCTACAGCCTGTCTGCTCCATCTATCAGAACGACCCATTAAGAAATACAAGACCTCCCTCACCATCCAACTATTGAATGCCGCCAAGGCTTGTATTCCCCTTTGCTGGAGATTGGAGAGACCACCGGCGAAGTCCCTATGGTTTACTAAAGTGAACGAACTAAGGGATATGGAGGATCTTACTGCTACCTTACACAATCGAGAGGAGACCTTTCGAGAGACCTGGAGACCCTGGCAGCACTTTATCTATACAGAAGCCTATCTTCAGGAAATGGCACAATCTAACTTAATGGGCTAGTATCATCTCCCAGGCAGAGGATACCACATCCTACTAGATCATATTATCACACTTTACCTTACCCCCCCTTTTTACTACTTCACCTCTCCAGTCTTTGTTCTCCTCTCTGTCTCCTCCCCTTTCCTTGCCCTCCTTCCCCTTTTATCCTGGATATATTCCTTTCCTACCTTTGGGGATACCAGTCTTCGTATTATGCATCCTCATTCATGGGTTTCTTTTTGTCCAGATACAGAGAAAATCCTAAAATCCATTACCTCTACATAGGTCCCATGTCTGGGCTACATAGTTTTTTAGATCCCCATGTTCACCAATTATATGAAAAAAATATCTTATATCACTGAGTGACACGACTTGATATTCAGAGAAGTCAGCTTTAAGTCAAATAGCTAAGCTTCCAGAGCACTCACAAGGTCTCATATATAGGCAGTATTGTTTTACCAGGGTATCACCCCCATAAGCCTTGAACATGGTGCTAATTAAGGTAACTAGATTTGTGGACCTTGTTGTTCTTGGTATTACTGTTTACATCTTTTTTTTGTTTTTCTCCTCATGCTTGACTTTGGCATTGTACTAATATTGAATATGTAACTGGCTGTATCTACTTAGTGTGGAAAATAAAGGAATTTAAAAAATGCAGAGTTCTTCTTGAAGACATTGTCCTACACACTTTAACAGGTGTATGTGTTGTATTAGGAGGGACACCCAGACCATATGCCCACTCCATCAGTCAGCGTACCTCTGTTACTTTACTCCTAGTAATAAAATGGGATCCTGCCGAGCACAAAGCACAAAGCATGGACCTCATACATGCTCAACTTAAAGCGGAGCTCCACCCAAAAGGGAAGCTCCGCTTATCTGCCACCTCCCCTCCTCCGCTACATTATTTACACCATTTGGGGGGGGAGTGGGTACCTGTTTTGACAGGTACCCTCTCCCACTTCGGGCTGAGTTTGCCACGGTGAAAATTGTGAGTATATAAAAATACTGTGTGTACCTGAGTATTGTGATTACCTGAGTATTGTGTGTACCTGAGTATTGTGAATATCTAAATATAGTGTGTACCTGAGTATTGTGAGTGTTTGGAGAACCTGAGTATTGTGAGTATTGGGAGAACCTGTGTATTGTGAGTACCTGAGTGTTGTGTGTATCTGTGTATTGTATGTACCTGTGTATTGTGAGTGCACGTGGGCAGTGAGTACAAGAGTGCTGCAAGTGCACATGGACTGTGAGTGCACGTGGACTGTGGGTACACGTGGGCTGCGAGTGCACGTGGACTGCGAGAAAACGTGGGCTGCGAGTGCATGTGGACTGCAGGTACATGTGGGCTGCGAGTGCACGTGGACTGCGAATACACATGGGCTGCGAGTGCACATGGACTGGGAGTACACGTGGGCTGCAAGTGCACGTGGACTGCGCATGCACATGAGTTGTGAGTGCACGTGGGCTGCGAGTGCATGTGGCGTGAACGTGGACTGTGAGTACACATGGGCTGTGAGTGCACGTGGACTGTGAGTATACGTGGGTTGTGAGTACCTGTGTATTGTATTGTTGAGTACCGGTGTATTGTTAAATATTAATGTCAGGAAGCTAGTTGTTAGTTAATTTGGACAGGGTATAATCCTCATTAAATTAGTTGATACAATGCCTGGCAGGTGTGGAGATGTGACTCGTTGTACATCTTGCGGCATGTATGCGTTCCTTGATCATCTGATCGAAGGTGAATACTGTTGTGCAAAATGTAAGCACATTGTTTCCCTGGAAGCCCAGGTTCTGAAACTAGGGAAGCAACTGTCAGCACTGAGAAGACCCTCCATACTAAAGAAGAGCCGGGAATGTACCCGGCAGGTGCTGGCTGGGGACAGCACAGAGGTGGGTGGAGACAAAGAGGTGCAGGCACTAGAAAAGAGTACATGGGTGACAGTTAGGAAGGTTAGAAGGGAAAGTGACAGGGAGGCAGTTCCTGGGCTGGAATATCCCAATAAGTATGTTCCATTGAATGACATTGGTGAAACCAGTTAGGGACCAGCACTGCTGGAGCTGAGTGACTCCCCTAGCTGCCAGGGGAAGAACTCCTCCAGTGAGAGTGAGGGGAAGTGAAGGGAAATGAAAGACAGCTTCTGATGGTAGGGGACTCAATTCTTAGGAGGACAGAGAGGGCATTAGACAGATTACTGGGAGGGGCTGAGGAAGACCCGGCTGTCATGGTGCACTTTGGCACCAATGACAAAGTCAGAGGCAGAGGGAGTGTCCTAAAGAACGATTTTAGGGACTTAGGAGCTAAATTGAGGAAAAGGACCTCCAAGGTAGTATTCTCAGAAATACTACCTGTACCTCGAGCCACACCAGAAAGGCAGAGAGAGATTACGGAAGTAAACAAGTGGCTGAGGAGCTGGTGTAGTAAGAAGGGGTTTGGGTTCCTGGAGAACTGGGCCGACTTCTCAGTTAGTCACCAGTTCTATAGAAGGGACAGTCTGCACCTAAATGAGGAGTGCAATCTCAGAACACCCAATAAGAGGACAGTATGCGACCAGTCGAAACTACGTGGCATGTTCACTAGTGCCAGGAGCCTGGCAGACAAGATGAGAGAACTAGAGATACTGTTGTACAAGGAGGATTTTGATTTTGTGGGAATTTCAGAGACTTGGTTCAACAGCTCTCATGATTTGCTGGCAACCATTCAAGGGTATTCCCTTAATTGCAGGGATAGAGAGGGTAAAAAAGGGCAGGAGTATTTCTGTATATCTAGAATAGTGTACAAGTTAACGTGAGAGATGACATCACTAAGAGAGCTAGGGAGGAGGTAAAATCCTTATTGGTAGAGCTCCAAGGGAATGAAACTAAAGGGAAAATAATAATGGGAGTATGCTATAGGACCCCTAACCTGAGGAAGAAGGGAGATACGGACCTCCTATCACAATTTGGATTAGCATGGGATGGGAAGTGTCATCATAATGCGGGATTTCAATTGTCCAGATATAGACTGGGCAGAAGGAACCGCGCATTTGTCTTAGGCTCGCCAGTTCCTAAATGTCTTACAGGACAATTTCATGGGTCAGATGGTAGACACACCATCTAGAAACAAAGCGTTACTAGACCTACTAATTACCAACAATACAGACCTGATCACGGATGTGGAAATAAGGGGAAATTTAGGAAACAGCCATCACAGGTCAATTAGCTTCAGTATAAATCAGACAAATAGGAAACATAAGGGGAATAGAAAGACACTTAATTTCAAAATAGCCACATTCCCTAAACTACGAACCTTGCTAGAAGATAAAAATTGGGATAAAATCTTAGGAACAAAGAACACGAAGGAGAGATAGGTTTGCTTTAAGAGCATATTAAATAAGGGCATTAGCCAGTGCATCCCATTGGGAAATACATTTAAAAGAGTGAACAAAAGTCCTGGATGGCTTAACTCCAATGTAAAAATGCATATAAAAGCAAAGGAGAAGGCCTTCAAGAAATACAAGGCTGAGGGATCATCATCAGCATGCAGACATTACAAAGAATGCAACAAGAAATGTAAGGGTGCAGTTAGGGCAGCTAAGATAGAACATGAAAGACACATAGTAGAGGAGAGCAAAAAAAATACCAAGAAATTCTTTAAGTATATAAACAGCAAAAGAGGGAGGACAGACCTTATTGGCCCCATAAAGAATGATGAAGGGAATCTGGTCCTAAGGATGGAGAGATGGCAAAGGTATTGAATTTATTCTTCTCCTCGGTCTTCATGAGGGAATCAGGGGGGCTTCAGTAACCAAAACTGCAGTGTTTATCCTCATGACACATCTCAGGATGTACTCTCATGACTAACAGAGGACAGAATAGGAAATAGACTTGGAAAGCTAAACACTAATAAGTCACCAGGACCAGATGGCTTACACCCGAGGGTCCTTAGGGAACTTAGTCAAGTAATTGCCAGACCATTGTTCTTAATTTTTACTGACAGTCTACTGACTGGAATGGTGCCAGCTAATTGGAGAAAAGCCAATGTAGCATCAATATTTAAAAAAGGGCCAAAATACATCCCTGGGAATTACAGACCAGTTAGCCTAACATCAATTGTATGCAAGCTCTTGGAGGGGATGATAAGGGACTATATACAAGATTTTATTAATGAAAACTGTATCATTAGCAGTAATCCACGGTATCATTAGCATGTAATGCAGGTATGGGTACAATAACATTTATAAAGTAACGAGGGGGTGGAGCTGGTGTCAGGTAAATTATATAAAGTTTTGCAGTAGCGGTGGATGGTGTTGGATGACTCAGTTTACTCAGTTAAATGTGGAGGATATAGGTTTTTACTTTGGCACATTCTAAAAGTTTACTGCATTTATTACTGTATTAACCACTTGCTTACTGGGCACTTAAACCCCCTTCCTGCCCAGACCAATTTTCAGCCTTCAGCATTCTCACACTTTGAATGACAGCTGCACAGTCATGCAACACTGTACCCAAATACAGATGGGCACTGATAGGCTGCACTGATGGGCAATGATAAGCTGCACTGATGGGCTGCACTGATGGGCACTGATGGGCACTGATAATGCGGCACCGATGGGCACTGATAGGTGGCACTGATGGGCACTGATAGGTGGCACTCATGGGTGGCACTGATGGGCACTGATGGTTGGCACTAATTTGCGACACTGAAGGGCACTGATAGGTGACACTGAAGGACACTGATGATCACTGATGGGTGGCACTGATGGGCACTGGTAGGTGACACTGATAGGCAGCACTGAACAGTTGCACTGATGATGAGGCACTGATGGGCATTGATTGGCAGCACTGGTGGGTATTGATAAGTGGCACTGTTGGGCAATGGGAGGTGGCACTGTGGGCACTGGTAGGTGGCACTGGTGGGTACTAATAGGTGGGACTGGTGGGCACAAATGAGGCAGCCGTGGATCTCTGTGTAAGGGATGGATGTCCCTCTGACAGAAGCCGGTGATTGGCGTGAGGGAAAAAAAAGATTACCGATCTTCTGTTTACATCACGTGATTAGCTGTCATTGGCCTGACAGCTGATGACATGGTAAGGGCCAGGATTGGCCCCTTACTCTGATCTGTGAGTAGCCGAGTCTCATAGACTCGGTGATCACAGAGCGCACCACGCGTGCCCCCCCTCCTGGCAATTAAGGCCCGCACTGTAGCTGTCATTCGGCTATTGCGCGGACAGGATGAGGTTAATAAATTAGGTGATGTCTTTTAGGTAAAGAGGCCTTGGCCCTACCCAAGTGAAGTTTTTTAAGAACGCTTCAGTCCTGGGGTTAATTTAGCCTCTCTCTTTTTAGCCTGGGGTTGTTTGTGTGCTAGCTCCATGGCAGCTATGATTTGTAACAGTTGGTTGTGTTGATGGGTTCTCTCTTTTTTGAGGTTGGCGCCATGCTTAATTAGTGGGCCTTTAACAAAATGTTTATAGGCTGCCCAAATGCACATGCAATTTATATTATTTTATGTTGGTACCTGTGCATTGTAGATGTGGCACCAATTACTTCTCTTTGAGTTCCTTTTCTACTCTCCTGCACAAACCGTTTCACATAAAATGTTTTATGTAAGTAAGCAGCTGCAGATCAGGGTTCATCGGCGTGCACTGTGCATAATATTAAACTGCTTTACGCTTACAGTGAATCAGATTCAGTGCATATACATTAGAACAGTTTCACATTTGAGCTATTGTCTTGAATCATTGCACTCTGCTTGACTGAGAATATTTCATTACAGAACAATTTAACTGAATATATATAACCTATGCCTTTCAGTGTCCTACATAAACTAAAATCAGTGCATAAATTTGCATCTTGCAACAAGGGTTGTTGTGGATGAAAGAGCAGATAACCACTGCTGCACACCTTACTGTTGCTCCCCAAGCACACAACATTTATTTACCTTACATATTTACCTAGGATTTAGGAGACACAAACCAAAAAAAAAAAGAGGATACAATTTAGGAGTTGGGATTTTGCTCTTTTTTATCTATTTATTTCAACATTTTATTTATTTTGATCAATTTTCCTACCTTTGTTGCTGACCAGAAGCACACACAGGGTATAAGGCGAAGGAGGTAGTGGGATTGACACTAGAGTGCTCAGTAATTTTTAGTGCAGCTATTACTCAATGTTTTGCTGTCACCTACAGAATTGCCAAGTGTCATGTATCCTGTGAGACAGAACTGAGATCTTGGTCACACATTGTTCGATTCTTGCAGGAAACTCTATGAAAAAAGACAGCTGATTGCAAGTGCTGGAACACCCAGAGTTTTAGCACCTAACATTGCAATTATGTCAGCACTGTTTGACAGAGTGACCCCTTGTCTTCCAGTAACAGCAGTGTTCTGGTTCAATAGAAGGAGAAAGGTAGATCAGCAGTACGAGCATTGAACACCAATGCAACCAAAGAACTTATTCTTGCTTCCACTGACTGATGATAGAGCTTATTTTTCTCACTCATTCTGATGATGGAGCTTATGTTACTCCCCTGAGCTTATTTTGATCCCTTTGACACTAAAGATGAAGCTTATTTTATTTCAACTGACACTAATGATTGTACTTATTTACTCTTACTGACACCAATAATAGGTGTGAAAATATACTTTCAGCTTCACATTTTGCAGAAATTTCCAAGCTGACAGGAGAGCAATCCATTCACCACAACACAAAAAGATTGAGCGCCAGTGGGAATGTGTGTATCTCATCACAAGGGTTAATAAAGCCAACCATCCATAGCTGCTAGAGAATGTCCTTGGGGGGAGAGAAACAAGAAACAACCATTGAAAGTTCTCTCTGAAGCACTTAGGACATAATACTGCTCGTAGTGGATCAGTTGGAGGAAGGAAATAAACAACCAGCTTGCATGACAGCAATAAAAAATATTTATTAGACCACAGTGGTCATGAAAAATAAAACCATGCAAATAAAAAAGAATTCAAACACAATCCTTCAGGACTGTATACATATGTCTATGAGTACCAGGTTTACGTCCTCTCATTACAAAAAGCCCATGGCTGGAAGAGCTTACTTGCCTCTGGATGGAGATGGGATCGGCAATCGTGTGGCTGGTGGAGTAGAGTGATGAAGCTGACAGCCGTGGGAACTGCTGTGAAGAGGTAGGGTGGCTCTTGCAATGCTGTTCTGTAGCACCAATGGTAGCCAGGTCCAGTATGGCTGCAGATGTTGTGTCAGGGACACGGCCGCTGGTGAGCCAGCTGAGGACACATGTCAGCCTCATGCCGGAGCCTGGTGGATGCTGGGAGAACAGGGGATGGAGGAGGCGACATCCTCAAGAGAGCCTGTTAAGTGGTCACCATGAAAACCTGTTTCGCTCAATGGAACCTTGTCAGGTCATGTGACGGATAGCTGACCTGAAGAGCTTTTAAAAGGGAAAGAGAAGCCAGGGAAGGTAGGAGGAGGGCAGGGAGCTCATTATACAACAAAACACCTCAAGGTTGCCTTTTTACATCTCCATCCATTCTATTAACCCTATGTACCCCTAGACACTCTATAGTGTGAACTAACACAATATATATCAGTACAATAAAGGTGTGACAGATATTTAAAAACTATATTGTGAGTACATAATTTGGTACACTCATCATAAGTCACAATACAGTTCATCAGCTAGTTGATATTCTCCAAAAACCTACTGTAAATTCCAGAAATAGAGGTTAAAAATTAAAATATGGGATTATAAGTTAGACCTAGCTGTGGCATCCCATATGGCCTTAATTTGTTTAATTGCGTGTATCATGGTTAAATTGGTCACTCACCCTATACCCCCCTTCCTTTTTTCCCCCCACCCTCAGTTTTCTTTTATTAGGATCAAGCTAAAGTGCTTATGATTTTAAGATAGAAGTGATACTTTTTTCACACTTAATATATACATTTTTTACATTTTCCAATCAATTTCTTAATTTTTATTTTGAACTGCTATTTCTGGAATTTAGGTTTTTAAAGAATATTAACCAGCTGATGAACTGTATTGTGACTTATGATGAGTGTACCAAATTATGTACTCACAATATAGTTTTTAAATATCTGTCACATTTTATTGTACTGATATATATTGTGTTAGTTAACACTATAGAGTGTCTAGGGGTACAGAGGGTTAATGGAGTTCCTTGCCCTCCTCCTTCCTTCTCTGGCTCCTCTTTCCCTTTAAAAGCCCTTCGGTTCTGCTATCTGTCACGTGACTTGACAAGGCTCCATTGAGCAAAATGCATTGTCATGGTGATCACCTAACAGGCTACCGCGAGGATTCCCCTTCCATCACTGCACACAGCCATTGGTTTTGGCGCTCCACGTGACATCATCCCCAGGTACCTGGCTGAGTTGCCTCCTCCATCCCCTGTTCTCCTCACATCCACCAGGCTCTGGCGTGAGGCTGAGACATGTCCTCAGCTGGCTCTCCAGTGGCTGTGTCACCAACACAACACCCACAACCATTCTGGACCTGGCTACCATCGGTGCTATGGAGCAGCATTGCAGGAGCCGCCCTACCTCTTCACAGAATTTTCCACGGCTGTCAGCTTCGGCACCCTTCTCCACCAGCCACACAATTGCTGATCCCATCTCCATCCAGAGGCAAGTAGGCTCTTCCAGCCATGGGATTTTGTAATGAGAGGAAGTGAAGCTGGTACTCATAGACATATGTGTACAGTCCTAAAGGATTGTATTTGAATTCTTTTTTATTCGCATGGTTTTGTTTTTCATGACCACTGTGGTCTAATAAACATTTTTTATTACTGTCATGCAAGCTGGTTGTTTATTGCCTACCTCCAATTGAGCCACTACAAGCAGTAGTATGTCCTAAGCACTTCAGAGAGAATTTGCAATGGTTGTTACTTCAATCCATGCACCAGCAGATTTAGAGTGGTTGGCACTGGGGTAGGTTTACTTTGCAGGTAACCATTTGCACACCACATTTTTTAACAAAAACACACACTGTTCACAGTATCTGCTGTTTAAATTTTGACCTTTAAAATTTTTTTGTAACACTCAGTGCCATGCCCAGACAAGAATGTAACAGAGTTTTGAAGTATGGTAGCTCTCAAACAGTCCCTCTTTGAGCACTCATGCCCTCATAATTGTTGTATTTAGAGCATTCAAAGATTCAACTTAACAATTTAAATGATTGTTTTAATGAAAAGAAAAGAAGAATGGTGCAAGAAAATATTTACAGGAAAGTACTACAAAACAGACAATTAGCAGCAGTAAAATAAACTGGATGAATTGTAAGAAAGTATTTACCAATGCTCGCCTCATCCTTGGTTTTGTGCAGAGTACAATTCAATTTCGGAGTAGGCCAATTTGATATATCAGTGTTACCAGCTATTATAAATGACCCTTAGCATTCCATCCTAGTGTTGATGGATATGACAGCTGCTAAGCTGCAAATGCAGCCATTTTCTCAGATCCATAAAGAAGGCATTCACAGAAATAACACAATCTTTAAAGTGGTCTGAGCAGTGTTCTGAAATATCTGGAGAATATTTTATGATGCTCAGCAGACATTATCCTACTACCATCTTATCTAACTATATTTATATTTCCAGATGACAAGATGTTGTTATCCGGAAACCAACTCTTATTGAACAGAATGAAATTATGATTTGATAAATATCAAATATAATATAAATTGGATTTATATCTAAGTAGATTTAATTTGCTCACTCCTCTGCTGGACATTGTAGCATAGGCATGTCTAACCAACTGGCATCTTCTCATATTTGGTGTAATCAATTTTGAATGAATTTAACTCACTCACAGTACACATTATAGAAATATAAATTTGTTTGACAGACACTTTACAACCTGTATATTTATGGCATGACCCCATTAAGAAGTCATTTGATGACCTGCTATTAGATATTTATGACAGCTTTGCTTAGCTTCTACATTAAGAAAGAGAAAAACTGTTTTTGGGACTTTAAATGAGATGCATGTTTTGCCATGCATCTCCATCCCTAAATCTGGTACATAAAAGGGGGGTTTCGGGACTTTGAATGAGGTATTGTAATGGGACTCAACAAGTATAACAAGGTAGTAAGTAATGTGTTTAATGTCTAAAACACACAACAATGACATGCACCAGTGGATACATAGAGTATAGTAAACACGTGAACAGCATATTACAAACCATCAGCATATAATTGTCAAATCATACACAGGGTATTTGAAAAAGTAATCCTCCATAAAAGAATCCTGAAAACACCAGGTAGTGACCTGTGAGTATAAAACATATGCATCATTGTAAGCCCGACACATTTCATGGCACTGAAGCCACTCTTCAGAGGCAAATGCGTAATAAAAATAAAATCTGTAGGGAGATATAAACATCACATAACATTTTTGATCATGCGACCCACTAGGGGGAAGCAGGGACATGGAGTGGAGGAAGTAAGAAGGGGGGTGTTAATCTCCTCTGCTACTTACATGTTAGTAGCTTGTGAAGATATCTGTAGTGGAGCAAATAGGCCAGCATGATTGTTTGTACCGGGAGCTGAGGTGGAGTCTATAGCAAGGCAGGGAAAATGAAAGTATTTCCCAAGGACAGTGTATGTCCAACCTGGGGTGCAGCAAGGGCTCCAATCTAGAAATAAATGATAGTATATAATATCATAATGTATAACCCAAGTGGGGTGAAGATAGAAGAGACCTCTGAGCCAAGTGAATGTGATAAAGGCGAGTGAGAAGGGGGGGGGCGTGTATGAATGAATACATACATACATAGTAAGTGAATAAGTGCTGGTGGAGTAAATAGAGTGAGCTGGTGATACAATAACCTGTGACACATGCAGGGGAAGTGTCATATCCCTTGCATGTATCACAGGTTACTGTGACAGAGGCTGCTTGCCCTCAACATGGGGAGGGTGCTTTGGAAAAAGAAAATGCCAAGTTAGTAAACCCTGCAGTGTCTCCAGACAGGCTGAGCAGTGTCAACTGCTTTATCTGCAGAACAAGTATACAGTATTTCCTTTAATGTCTGTTATTTTAAAATATGGAGAAGGGAATCTTTTTTTCAGTAAATGTTTTCTAAAAAGTCAGCATCAGAAACTAAAGTCTTATCCTGACCAGCGTGTTCCAGCTCATTCTGTATTCTGTTAATCTTATCTTGCACTCTCCATAATGTAAATGAAACAAAAACCTTTAATGGATAATGGGAACCCTCACAGCATCTGTTATAACTTGAAATATCCATTTTAGATGGACTCATACTTTACCAATGAAATACTTTTAATGCCCATGCATAGACAGGGTTGACCGATAATTCTTATGGTTGCTGCTGAAAAGTCTGACCTGCAATAGATTCAGTTGCCCATGGTGATGACCATTCAAATGAAATAGATACAGTACATTGTACCTATTGCAGTCTTATATAGATGACAATAAAAGTAATCAAAATAGAAACATATAGATGCAATAATGTGATCCTTACATAACTGTTATTCTCATTTTGATTTTTCTGAAATCAATGCTTAGGAACCCTTTAGTTAGGACTTAAACACAAAAAGGAAATGATGTAATAAAAAGCATGTAGAAATGTTAATTGGGCCTAATGCCCTGTACACACGATCAGAATTTTCGTCGGAAAAACCTTGGATGTTTTCTCTGACGGAATTCGCTCAAGCTTGGCTTGCATACACACGGTCACACAAAAGTTCTCTAAACTTTCAACCGTCAAGAACGCGGTGACGTACAACACGTACGGCGACACTAGAAAAGGGAAGTTCCATACGAAACAATGATTCTGAGCATGCATGTTTTTTTGCGCGTCGGAATTGCATACAGACGAACGGAATTTCCGATAGGAACTTTTTCCGATGGAACAATAGAGAACCTGCTCTCAATCGGAATTTCCGACCAAAAGCTCACATCGGACTTTTGTTGGAGTAATTTCCGATAGTGTGTATGGGGCATTAGCAGTAACCTAAAAAAATGTACTTCTTCCTGAAAAACAGCAGAGCATTATAGTTGTTTATCCGCAGTGTGCAATCTGAGAGACTGGTGCATCTGGCTGCTTTCTACATTTGGAGTGAGATTTGATGATATCACTATTGTGTTGCTCACTGTTGATGAAGGCACTGATATGAGGAAACAAATACTGCCTCTGCCGATATGGCCACCTCCAAAAAAAAGACACAGTGCAGAATAGGGCATTGTAAGTCATGGGGGGGACAGCTGCAGGGAGACCACAGGCAACACTGGTGACTGGTGCTTTTTGCCTCCTTTTTTGGGGTGGAGGGGAGGGACACAGCTTCCAAAGTTCAGTTATGCTTTAAGTTTACACTTGCTTCGAAACATTGCTTGTTAAAGCTCTCTGAATGTGAGTCAAAGCTTCTGTCATTAAAAAAAATGGTTATCTTACAGTCCTGTTTACACTTGCTTTTGCTTGGTGCTTTGATGAGGCTTCGATGAGGGGGCTTTGGTGGAGATTCGATGGGGCTTCGGTGGGGCTTCGGTGAAGCTTCGTGGAGCTTCGATGGTGCTTCAGTGGGGCTTCAAGCGAACTTTGCCATAGACTTCTATGGAGGCTTTGAAGATGCTTTGAAGCACCACTGAAGCTACATGGGGTATCATTTTTGAAGCAAAGCCAAGGCAAAGCAAAGCAAAAGCAGGTGTAAACAGGACTGTAAGCTAACCATTTTATTTAGTGACAGGTGTTTTGACTAGCGTTAAGAGAGCTTTAACAAAGCCTGTCCACCTTGTTGAAGCCTTGTTGAAGCAGAAGCAAGTGTAAATGAGCCCTAAGGGATAGATTTTTTTTTTTGCTCTTCTTTCCAAAGAATGCTATTTACGTCTATGAACTCCCTAAACAAAAATATGACCTTCTGCTGGCTGTAACAGTTTTATGCTGTATTAGAATAGTTATCTATAATAACCCATTACACATTTATTTGTTTCATTTGCTTTAACAGCACCACTAGAAAAACCCAATGTTTTAGGTGAAATGGAGTATCAAAAAAGGGAAGGAGATAAGGGAAAGGGCATAGACCTTTGGCCAGAGTGTCAACTGGTCAGGTCAATGGTAGGTGTTCCAACTCATCCAACGTAAAGATGGAGTTCACCAATAAGGACCAATAAGGATTTAGAACAGGCAGAGGGTGAGGAAAGGTATACTCAAAAAAAGGGGTTCATACCCTCATAAAGAGAGGTGGGAACACACAGCGGAGTACTCCTAAGATACACTTTATTGAAAAATTGCACACAAACAGTTAACATTCACAAAGATTGGCAAAAAAGTTTAAAATGACAACCTTGTCCTTCTAAAAGCCACTACTATGACTAGGTTGTGTCAGGTCACATTATTACAGTTTATTACTCATCCACATTAATACATCTTTCTTTATTGACCCAAACTGTCTGTAAAATTCAAATCACTATATATATATATCTATAGTTATACACTCTGGCTTTTATTGCTGGAATATAGGGGTATTAGACACAGTGTATAGGATACAATATAGTATACTTCCTTTAGCTCTGAGTGAGCCCTCTTTTCGGGGAGAGAAGGGGGTGACAAGACGCTTTTGACCCCGCTGCTGCAATGCATGCAGTCTTTCCCCTTTCCCCCTTCTCCTTTAAACAGGCTTGGGGGTGGGGCCTTGCCTCCTATGCATCGGCGTCATGGTTTGATGTTCGTCATCATGCCTGAACATGGGGTGGTTCCCCCCCTTTCCATCTAGTCGGGGCTGGGACTTGCTTGGTTCCACAGTGGATTCATATGCCGCTAATGAAGCCAATACTTGTCGCTTTTCCCCACCGCATTGGTGGGGACATGCCCCTCACTCGGGGTAACAATACCTCAGGCTGGCCAGTTGATCATTCCACAAGGGTCATTCACATGAGAGGGATCCCAGGCATGCTCACATCCGCAGAATCATACACATATGGTAACAGATGCTCATTTACATCACACACATAACACTTTTCAGGTCTATTTTAGTAACACTTACTATATTTCACCATCATTATGGAGTGCACATAGTTATCAAATGGTGGGTTTTGACTTGGATTTAATTTTGGTGGGTACACGCGCACAAATCTTTTTTGGTAGCAGTCCTTTTAGTTAGCACACTTCAGTTCACTGCAGCAATCACTCACCATATATCACCTTCATTTAGTCACTGGTATAGGTTCACCTTATCAACTGTTCATTCATCTCACATGGTCTCATTTAAATATCCCTGCAGAGCAGTGTGGGTTGTCAAGCACACACAAGATTCACATGGTTGTGACATGGTCGTCTGGTCTTCCCCTGGCTGCTGTCCCCGGTTTAGATGGGATTCCTCATTTTAGAGCCGGGGGAGATCATCATCTCTGTCCCCCATCTTCCCTTGGATATAGGTGGGCGTCGCTTTTGGACCATTTTGTAAGTTATAGACCCACCTTTTTTGAGAGATGGATCACTTTTTAAAAGGTATCCTATATTTATAGATATGTTATTGATGTCATTTCAGAGCATTTTACTCCTGATGAGTGGCGTGAGCCATAAACCGTGCGTCGAGTACACTTTAAACGGATGCCCAGATAAGTTTGGCTCACTAAGAGCAATTGCTTATGTTTATTATTAATGGATGAATGATCTATGAAATTGTACTGCTAATCATGTTGTATTTTACTTTGTATAATAATTGTATGTGTATACAAGTGAACTGTTATTTACAGTATATCATGTCTTTTACCAAAGATTACTGATACTTTTTAACTTGATTTGGAATTAATAAACAATGTAATGATCAATATAAACTAGATTTTTATTCAGTGACATGCCTCGTATAAAGTCCCATTCTTTCCTCTTCCTTTCTTGTTTAAACATATATTAGGGATGGAAGTTTGCCACTGCTATGATTAGGTTGTGTCAGGTCACATTATAACGTTGTCATTTTAAACTTTTTTGCCAACTTCTCTGCCTGTTTTAGGTGAAATGGGCCTACCATGAGCATAGTAATGAGTGGATAAGAGTTTTGCTTAAAGGAATAAAGATACAACATAAAGTCCACTAAGATCCGAATAAGCAGTGACAATCTGAAGGAGCTTTTTCTTCCAATGGCACATTCCCCCATTCAACAACACAACTGAAAGGAATACCCAGGTTGCAGTATACAAACTGCATTGGAGCAATGTAAGTAAATTGTACCTGAAATGCCCTCTGTAAACATTTGCTGGAGGTATCAGCAGTATATTGAGCAGCTATTGAATGCAATAAAATGATTATCCTGTGTATCGGCACCTGTTTTTGCTACTAGAGCCTGAGTGTACACAACTAGATATTATGAAGGTTTTCTAGTGGGGAAGTGTTAAATGCTCTGTTATGTTTTTGATTGCTGACGGTGTTTCAAATGTGGAGATTTTCCCTCAATTTCTTTTTCAACCTTCATACCAGAGTGAAGATGAACCTTACAATTGTAAAAGAGACATTGATAAAAAAAACATCAGAGAATAAACCAGGTGCACTGAAAAAAAAAAAGAAAGGAAAACGCTGGTAAGTTTATTCATCTGGACAACATGATAAGAGAACCCCAAATCAGAAGGGGATTTTCGTCTCCCATGCTTTCACTCACAGGACTGGGCTTAATTGCAGAAGTCAGGAAGAGCAGGTAAGGAGAGACACTGTATATATACACAGTATAATGAGCATTTGATGATATTTAAAGAAACAGACACACGTATTTTCGATTCTGTGTACTTTTATCAGCATATACTTATAATAATGTTTGTAGCTTTAAATGTATCCAGTGTATTTCTTATCTTGAGTGAATGTAAACCTAAAATATTAGTTTTTGGGGGACTTAAGCTGTAACATACCTGTGGCAAAGCTTATAGTTCCAATTATGGGTATTTTATTTATTTCTTTGTTACTAAACCTACAAAATTAATGTGTGTGATTTGTTAGAAGTACATTCAAACCATACTGTAAAGTCAAACTGTTTGAGATCACTAAAGTTCCTTCTCCAGATGTCATGTCCTAGTAAATAATTCATGTGAAAATAGTTAAATATTTATAGGAGTTAGAATTATAAACATAGTCTTTATAAAAAGGTTTAACTGCCATGAAAGTTCTATAATTGTTTTAATTTACTTATGTGTTTTGCATATTTTGAACATAGATACATTTCACACACACTTGTTCGTACACACACACACAAACACAAACACATACACACACGTGCACTTAATTACATAGTATGCAAAGGAGTTGCATATTTATTCATTGTATGCTCATTAGATTTTGTACATCTCAATATCCAGGAAACTGCACAAATTTTATTACTGCACTTCCCTCTTGCTACTTTAAGTCAATTACCGTTATAAAAATAAGCCTTATTACTGTGTGAAAGAGCCACAAGGGCATAATAGCCATTACTATTTGTTAATAGTCAGTCAAATAAATGATTATTAATGATCGCATGGTAGCAATCACAGTTTAATGAATGTGTCCAAAAGTCCACAGTTTTTGTTATACCAAAGCCAGCGAGAAACTGTCTATGAATAAAATGGCTTTTGAGAGCTTTAGAGAATATGCTGATCCATTTCTTGTGATATTTGGAAAATGCTTTTTTTTTTTTTTTTTTTTTTTTAATAATAACTATTTATTCAGTTTTATAATGGAGCATAGAACAGGACTTGTACAAAAGTATGGTTCATAGCAAAAACAGAAATATGTCATGTATCGTGAAATAATTCATAGATCTATAGGGTACACAGGTCAGTAGAAGACAATGAAGTCAGTATAAAATAGCATTGAATCAGCAGTACCAGTCTTAACGTAAATACATTTGGAAGAGAAAAGTACAAACAACAAAAACAATAACCAAAATAATAACATTAGCAGTCTTCTGAATTAGACAAGGTCCACACTGTTATAAGGTACAGCAAGGAAGAGACAAACACATGTTCCAAGAGATAAGGAACTTCATATAGGTGTTATTTTTAAACACAATCATTTTCATTGAACATTGGTTATTATGATTTTTAAGAACATCTGAGAAAGATGATATTTACATCTAGTAATATTACATTTTGTTGACATAATTGTGTGAATTAATATTGTTTTATGATTTTCTGAAAGTCATTATTGCCAATATGTAGGAAAGCTAGTTCTATGGCAGGTGTCATCAATTGCTCTATAATCTCAGAGATAGTCTTGGTTCCAAAATATTCTTATTCATTACGCTGGACCAAAGGATGTGGACAAGAGAACTTATCTCCCAGCACTATCACTAACATCTAAAATAATGCAGTGTGGAAAATTTAGACAATTTCTAGGTTATATTATATCATCTATGGATGGTTTACTGGAGGAGTTCCCAGTCATTGGACCAGTGTGATATTCGAAAGGTGCTTTGCAGGGCCTTCTTCCATTTCTATTTCCCATTTAACCATTGTATAATTTGGTGAAATACATGGAAAAGGGGTGTAAGGTGTGTAGATTTCCAAACATTGTACAGTGGTTCAAGTAAGGTTGCTCCAGATTTAATAGCCAATAGTAGGTCTTTTTGGTTCCTAGGAGGGAAATTGTACTTTATATTCGCTCAGAGTTTATCTTGGCTACCAAAATTTGGTTTAACATATCGGCTTAGTGATAATGGTAGTATGTAGTCTACATACAGTAACAGTTTGTCTGCTCAAAATATCAGATCCGCATTTGGGTTTGCGGTATTTCCAGACATATTGATTAACACAAATTTATGTTAGTTGGAAATAGGATAGAATAGGACAATTTTGGGACTTTACATGAGGCATGAAATTGGAAAGTTGAAAAGTTGGAAATAGGATTTGGGTAAGGATATTGTCGAGGTACAGAAAATGTATAATTTTAGGATGTGTGTGCCTTTTGAATGCCACAATTCTACCTAAACCAGATAGCTGAAATGCTGAAAAATATTTAGGTTCATGGGGAATGTCATCCAAAAATTGTGTGTGATTGAGTTTATAAATGTGAGATAAGTTGAAAGGGGCGAGGACCCTCAAAATGTTAGGGATATAGATATATACATATAGAGGTATTGAGATTGTATTAATAAGTTTTGAGTTGAAGAGATATTAAGGCCTAAGATTTAACATTTTATGCATTTTTTTATTTCACTGAAAGATTTAAGGGCTTCTTATATGGCCAAAAGAGAGGATGTTGGGTTTTTAGCCACAAGGATCACATTGTCTGTGAATATCCCTATTTTGTGGGCTTATATTTGGGGCTTAGTTTTGGGTAGGATCTTATGGATTGGTCTAGGGGTTTTATGAGTAATGTGAAAATGATAGATGATAAAGAGTTTCCCTTATCTTATTTCCCATGCATTGAAATGCATTGGAAAGGAGGAAAAAAGACATTCAACCAAGCTTTGCATGTCAAATCAGATTTTTTTAAAGGTATCAAGTGTCATAAGGAGCTTTATAAATCTGATTTGGTCAGGACGTGGTAAGGAGCAGTAAAAGTTGGAAATATATCTAATAATCTAATAATCTATGGAATCTAATATCTAATAAACTATGGAAATTAGTTTTATGCCGCGTACAGGTGATTGGAATTTCCAACAACCAAACCGTGGATTTATTTCCGAAGGATGTTGGCTGAAACTTGTCTTACATAAACACAGTAGCACAAATGTTTTCAGAAATTCCGATCGGCTAGAATGCGCTGACATACAACACGTACGACAGCACTAGAAAAAGCAAAATCAATAGCCAGTGCGCCACCCTTTGAGCTCCTTCTGCTAATCTCGTGTTAGTAGAAGTTTGGTGAGAGACGATTCGCGCTTTTCAGCCTCATGCCTTTCCGATCGTTGCTGCTCTTCAGTTTCTGCTTGTGGGTTCGTATCTGGTTTTCAGTGCATGTAGTCAGTTCGCATCTGGTTTTCAGTGCGTGCTATTTCTAGTAAGTATTTGATTTTCAGTGCGTTCTTGTCTGATCATTTCTGATTTTCAGCTCGTTCTTCTCAGGTTCTTTCTGATTATCAGTGTGTTCTGTTAGTTCGTTCTGACCAGCCGATCGTTTTGAAGCCATGTTGCTGTTACATACTCATCATAGAGTTCATGCTATGCGGGGGCTTGGTGTTGGGGTTCTTACTTTGACCCATGTCCAGTCCATGAACAGGGCAGGGAGGAGTTCATGGACAAAGAATTGGTTGCTCCAGCGTGACCAATTCTCGCACATGCCTTTGTTGCGGGAGATCCATGAGAATAATCCTGATGATTTCAGGAATTATCTCTGGATGACGGACCCCGTTTTTCACCGTTTGTTGGCTTTGCTGTCCCCTTATATTACCAAGCAGGACACCTGCATACGGCAAGCCATCACTACCGAGCAGAGGCTAGTCGCCACCTTGTGGTACTTGGCGACGGGGAGAAGTCTGCAGGACATCAAGTTCTCGACAGGCATCTCCCCCCAGGCTCTGGGGATCATTATTCCAGAGACCTGTTCTGCCATCATTCAGGTCCTGCAGAAGGACTATATTAAGGTAAGTGTTCTCCTTTAACATCACATTCTATGTATTTAATGTTTTCTAATGTATTGTATTTATTTCATCATTCCATAATTACCATGATTGTAATATGTAAATGTCCTCTTTATCCTCATGCATGCTTGAATTTTTTAATGCTCCTTTTTTGTCCTTCATGCATATTTGCCTTCACTAACCTCACCAGCTTGCTATCCTGGGCCCATACACACCTAGCCTAGTCACTTAACAATGTATTTTGTCATCTTCACAGTAGTGTTTTACCCTAAACACCCCCTAAAATGTGTCCAAATGTTATTGTTGTCCTTAAATTCAGGCAGAGTGCAAGAGGCTTTTTTTGGGGGCCCAAACTCATTTGGAACCCTCCCTCCCCCCAACCGCTAAGTCAACCAATACCAATACTGCTGACTTTACCAAACTCATACACACTACACCTACCTCTTTTGTGTTCATATTTATGGATGAATTCACCAAAGCATGTAGTGTAAGGTCCTGCCTGAATACTTTCAAATGGTACTGTTTAAAGTTTTGTTATCCTATTATCTTGATAGGTAATTGCAGAATGTAAAAATGTGCTTCAATTTGGACAGTGTGTATTCATATTTTTGGATTATGACACTTCTTACCTGTCCAGTGGGCTGCCAATAGTGTAAGTAAGGAGGGTCTGGCCAAAGTAACACACATTATTTATGCATTCAGCTCTCAATGAAGTGGAGAGGGTTACCTGTCCAAAACATTCCCCCCCCCTAAAATTTTTAAATGGGCCATCAGAGGAGGTGAGGAATCTGATAAATGGACCTTATATTTTTGTCTTTAAATACTCCTTAAAATAAATGTTTTATACTTATGTTGCCCAAGAATGTTTGTGTCTAATCTGCTTGCAATGTTATGTGCAAAAGTACTAATTTATTTATTTTTTTGTTTGACACCACAGTTTCCTTCAACGCCACAGGAATGGCAGACTGTGGCTTCCCAATTTGCCCAGTGGTGGGACTTTCCCAACTGCGGAGGGGCAATTGATGGGTAACACGTCCACACTGTGCCACCCCCCAACTCGGGGGGCATACTTTTATAATTACAAGGGGTTTATTAGTATTGTGGACTATAAAAAAAAACTATAAAAAAATAAAAAATAAAAAAAGTAGATCACTATAAAAAAAAAAAAAAAACATTATTCTGGAGATCTGGCAAAAAAAACAAAAAAAAAGAAGATTATTCATGAGATCACGAGAAATAATAAAGAAATCAGTTTGTCAGAACTCTGTGTGAATATCAGCAGCAAAACAACTTCATTATTCTAGCATTATAAAGAAGAAGAGAATGTGCTGCATTAAAAGATTAAAAACTTTGCAGTGTGACAATTATGAATTATGAACGCTAGTTTTACCAGAGCGAGGGCTTCTGTCTCGTACTTGATTCTGAGCATGCGTGGAATTTTGTGCGTCGGAATTGTCTACACATGCTCGGAATTTACGACAACAGATTTTGTTGTTGGAAAATTTGAGAACCAGCTCTCAAATATTGTTTGTCGGAAATTCCGACAAAAAATGTCCGATGGAGCCTACACACGGTCGGAATTTCCGACAACAAGCTCACATCGAACATTTGTTGTCGTAAATTCAGATCGTCTGTATGCGGCATTAGTATAAATCTAAGTGAAATTCGGCTGTAATAGCTTGGAGTGGGAGAGTCTTTTCCTAACTTTGCAATAGTAACTATGATAGCTTGTAGCATCTTATTAGAGAAGCAACCTGTTGTTGTGGTTAGTTTTATTGATGTAAAATGCAGGAATAGTGTATGTGAATAATATTTACAGTATTCATCAGGAAGCCATTCACCACTTAGGGGTTTGGAAGGTTGTTTATAGTATGAGCAACCTTTAGTTTTGCAACAGGATGAGATGGTTCAGATAATTGTTTTGTGGATAAGGTATGGAGATGAACAGAGTTAAAAAATTGTTAATTTATTTAGTGGGTTAAAGGCACAATGGATAAGATTATAAATTATACAAACGAGCTATAGAATATTTCTGAATAATTCTGTTCTTTTTTTAATGACTTATACCTGTGCTGTGCCAATGCAGAACAAATCAACAGAATTACATATATGTGAGCCCTTACCATGTAAAACAACCCATTTAGTTTCAAGTAGAAATGAAAGGCAAAACATTTGTGTATACATATAAAAACATTATAAATACTTTTTGTTTCCTTTTTTATAAGTGATCACATACCCTTTATTTTCAGCTGCATAAGGAGCTAGGGGCTGAGAAACAGAAGCACACTGGCCTTTCCAGTGAATGGCTGTGAAAGGGGGGGGGGGCACGTCAGCACATCTAATAATTGAAGGCTGAGTTCTAAACACAGCCAGAAAACTGACCACACTGTGCTCTCATGTTTAGTGTGGTTAGTTTGAAATAGGAAAGTAGGGGGACTGTCAGGAACACCATTTTTTTTCACACAAAGAAAGCAAAAAAAAATAGGACAGGATATGTTTTCATGCAAATGCATGGTCGTTATTGCCAAGAGCCCAGGTTGTTAGGGAGACCTCATCTAGGTCCCTAGGGACGTAAGAATTCAGCTTATTATTCAATTCACCAGAAACTTTTTTTTAAAATGTATTGAGTATTGATTCTAATAATACTGACATCATAGATTTTTTTTCTAACTCCTATTATGACTTCAGTGTAAGCATATAGGGGAGGGTGGGGTAAACAGCTCAATCTCTGCATTTGCGGACGACACTAACCTAAGCAGGGCAATAACTTCTTCTTGCAAGGTATCCACATCCTGCGGAGATCTGAACAAATTAAAGGGGTGGGCAACTACATGGCAAATGAGGTTTAATGTAGAAAAATGTAAAATATGCAATGTACTGACTAGGGGGTGAACATCAGGGGGAATCTAGGATGGAAAAGGACCTGGGGGTTCTAGTAGATAGGTTCAGCAATAGCATGCAATGCCAACCTACTGCTAACAAAGCAAACAGAATATTGTCATGCATTAAAAGGGGTATTAACTCCAGGGATAAAGTGATAATTCTCCCACTCTACAAGACTTTGGCCCGGCATCACCTGGAGTATGCTGTCCAGTTCTGGGCACCAGTCCTCAGGAAGGATGTACTGGAAATGGAGCGAGTACAGAGAAGTTCAACAAAGCTAATAAAGGGTCTGGAGGATATTAGGATATTATGAGGAAAGGTTGCGAGCACTGAACTTATTCTCTCTGGAGAAGAGATGCTTGAGAGGGGATATGATTTCAATTTACAAATACCGTACTGGTGACCCCACAATAGGGATAAAACTTTTTTGGCGAAGGGAGTTTAATAAGACACGTGGCCACTCTCTAAAATTAGAAGGAAAGAGGTTTAACCTTAAACTGCATAGAGGGTTCTTTACTGTAAGAGCGGCAAGGATATGGAATTCCCTTCCACAGGCGGTGGTTTCAGCGGGGGGCATCAATAGTTTCAAAAAACTATTAGATAGGCACCTGAACAACATACATGGATATACAATGTAATACTGACATATAATCACTTGGACCTGATGGACTTGTGTCTTTTTTCAACTTCACCTAATATGTAACTATGGGGGTTATTTATGAAAGGCAAATCTACTTTGCACTACAAGTGCACTTGGAAGTTCAGTCGCTGTAGATCTGAGGGGGACATGCCAGGAAAGTGGATTTGCCTTTCGTAAATAACCCCCTATGTAACATATGCTGAAATTTGCTGAAACTTTAAAAACTGATCTCTCTGATTGCTTCTTTTTTCACAAATTAGAGCATGAATAGGTAACATCCCAGTCAAGGAAAAAGCATTTTTTTTTTTAATTTTAAGCACTCGCATCATGCTACTAATAGTATTCATTTTTTTTCCCATTAAAGATTTTATTGATAGTAACAAATGTATACAGGTATACGGTTTCCAATCATATGATCATAAATTAAGCAGAGACAACTCGTACAAAACATATTCAGTAAAATGCCAAATAAGCATTACTTGAACTGTGTACTATACAAGAACCGCTTGGTCTATCAGCTAGTACCTTATTGTAGATAACCAGATACTTTAACCCTCTTTTTTCAAAGACTTCCGATATTTTCAAATATGGGTATAAAGAGTAGGAACAGGGGAAGAGGAAGCATGATGATTAGGAAGCATGATTTAGTTCAGATATAAAGTACAAATATATTGGTCATCCTATATATTGGAGAACCATGCCCCTGTTTGTAAATCGTCTGTCCCCACTTTGAGAGAGGTGGGGGAAAAAATATGCAGATGGCAACAGGTAAAAACAATGAATGAATATACTGTGAAGGGAACATAACTAAGCAAATGCAGCAGCACTAAAGACATTCACAGCCAAATAGATAAGGAAAAGCATTTAGTACAATAATTTACCTCATGAAAGAAGATGTCTCAGCATGGCAGACCCATCAAGTGTCTGACAATGTGAGGTGAGGGGAGTGTTTTTATGTGTGCACACGCCATGCACGTGATATCCCGCATCACATGATATGGAAAAGTGGACTGCGCGACACACACACAGTGCTTAATTGGTGCTGGGTAACAGACTACGATACCCATAAGATGGCCCGAGAGCAGATACGGAGGAGGCGCAGGAGCAGCTGACATGCCCCAATCAGTGGGCGCGCATCTAACCTCCAATTCTGCTCATGTGGCAGCAAGTGACATATAGGAGAAGGGACAGGATTCTTAGATCTAAAACCATCATCGGCTAAAGGTCCCACTGGGCTCAAGCAAAAAAGGACAGCCAGAATGTATGCAACACAAATGCCAGGCAACTGGGTCAGGAGAGGAAAATAAGAACAAACAAGTTACAGGGCACTAAAGAGCCAAAGGAGGAAAGGAGGGAAGCTGGTGGTAAAGGTGATGGGGCAGCGGCATGGCGATCAATAAGCATAATTAAAACACAATATATAAAATACATATTTGGACACATAAAGTTATGCAATAAAGTTCATAAATACATCATGCCATGGGTACAATCATTGAGTTCAGATATAAATTAGTGCCCGAATAGTACATTGAAGTACGCACCATTACATAATCATAGAATTCTAAATGAATATATGAAAATCAAAAAAGAGGAGAGAGGGGGAATGGGGATAAAGGAGTAAGGAGGAGGAGGGGGGAAGGAAGGGGAGATCCTCTGTGTACCCCCTCCTTAATTCCCATTAGGACTAACATTCTATTTTACTCTCACTATTCCCTCACTACCTTCACCCCCTCTCCTCCCCTTCCCCCTCCCTCCCTCCTCCTTTTCCTTCCCCCCATTCCTTTCTCCCCCTCCCTTCCTTTCCCCTCTTCACCTCTACTAGTCTCTTTTTTCTTTCCTTTACTCCCTCTCCTCCTTCACCCTCATTCCTCCTCCCTCCCCTCCCCCCCCTTTCCCTCCTTTTCTCCTTTTCTGCCCTTTCCCATCCATCCCCCTCTCCCCCTCCCCCCTTTCCCCTCTCCCCCTCCCCCCTTTCCCCTCTCCCCTCCCCTTCCCCCTCACTCCTCTCCACCACAGTCATTCCTACCTCTTTTGTTTCTTGGTTTTCATACTTACACTCTTGTTCACCAGACAGACACCGGCCCTTTGGCCCTGTCCCTGGGCTCTGCTTGGCCAGCCTTTCTGTGTGGCCTAGTGTCTGTTTCTCCATTTGGCTCAACATCAAGTCGCAGGTAAAACATCACTTGTTGGGTGGCTGATGGGTATTGGGTCAGGCGGTCAGTAGTATAATTATCGTTTTTGATTTTATTTTTTGTTGTATATTTTTTGTATTTTTTTTTTAACTGTACTTTGTCCTATGCAGTACCACATCTACCTCTTAATAAACATCCCCTGAGGAAGCCCTAAAAGGCGAAACATGTCGGGATATGTCACTCCATGCTGTTGTTGTAGTGACCATTTGTTCCATCATTTGACTAGATGTGTATTTCTGTCTGCGTAATATATGTACAGTCAATATTTTTAAATCTTTGTGTAATAAACTTTGTTATTTTTTTTACATTTTGATGTACTGTCAGTAACTTTATTGCTTGGCACCCCTAAAATCCCACCAAAATCATCTTCCTGTTCCCATATTCTTCAGGGATGTTGGTGCCACCTTTTTGACACTGTCACCTATCCATACAAACTACTATCTTGTTTTATTTTGTTTTTGTTTAACCGCATCAATACTGAGCACTTTTACCCCCTTCCTGCCCAGGCCAATTTCCAGCTTTCAGCACTTCCAGCATTTCCAGCACTGATGAACACTAGTAAGCGTCACTAATAGGTGGCCCCTGATGGGCACTGATAGGCGGCACATATTGGCAATGATAGTCAGCCCATAGAGATGGCACTGATGGACAATGATGTGTGGCACTGATGGGAAGGCACTTAAAGGCAGCACTGATGGGCACAGTTTGGCATCACTGATGGGCACATATTGGCATCACAGATGGTCACTGAGTGGCATCACTGCTGGGCACTGTTAGGGCTGCACTTTACAGGTCTCACCTGTGAGGAGATGCCACTGATCGGCTCTCCTCGCCTCACACTATGTCAGTGTGAGGCAAGAAGAGCCGATTACATAATGCATCTGCATAATTAATCACTTAATGCATAGCATGCATTAAGATAAAAAACTTCCGCATTTAGAACCACTTTAATATCAAATGTAGCAGCAGGTGTGTATTGTGCCATCAGTGAGCATACACTTCAGTAGTTCACATTACACTTTCTTTGCTACTAATACCTCTCATTCATTTGCAAATTATCAACCCAGTTGGCCTTTCTAAATGGGTTAAATAACCACCACACATGTTTAGGTTTCAGAGCACATGTGTTATTTTTATGAAGCTGGTGCCTTCAAATGCTTACATATGTGTAAGTAACTCAAATTTAGATGGTGTAACTCTAAAATGTATCCAATGACACAGACTCCTCATCGGCAGCTTTAAACAGCAGAAGACTTATGCCCCATACACTCGATCAAATTTTCCGACAACAAATGTTGGATGCGAGCTTGTTGTCGGAAAGTCTGACCGTGTATATGCTCCATCGCTGTCGGAATTTCCGCCCACAAATGTTTGAGAGCAGGTTCTCAAATTTTCCGCCAACAAAACTTGTCGGAATTTCCGATCGTGTGTACACAAGTCCGTCACACAAAAGGTCACGCATGCTCGGAATCAAGCAGAAGGAGCCGCACTGGCTATTGAAGTTCCTTTTTTCTTGGTTTGTCGTACATCTTGTATGTCACCCCGTTCTCATGTTCGGAATTTTGGGCCAACATTTGTGTGACCATGTGTATGCAAGATAAGTTTGAGCCAATATCCTTCGGGAAAAAATCCACGGTTTTGCTGTCGGAAAATCCGATCGTGTGTACGGAGCATAACACACTTTACATGCAAGCACAGGACTTGATCTCTTAATGCTGGTTCCTTTTGCTGTTTTTTTCCTGCTCTCTCCTGGCACCCAATATAAGCTTTCTCCACCTTTCCACTTATAAGTTCCATCTTTTGGAATCTCCCCAAAAAACTCTGTATAGGGACAGGTTTGATGCCTCTGATGAGATAAGCTTTGTGTCATCGCACAAGCTATGGAGTTGGAATGTCTGTGAGAATCCTGTGAACTTGACTCCTGGTCTTTGTGGGTTCTGAACCTGCTTGCTCCTTGAATACAATGCAAGGGCTCTAAAACATTAAAGGATGTAGTGGTTACTGCACACATTTCAGAAAGTAGCAGACCAGGTTGTTAAATTTAGAGTTGAAAATACTGATGTATTAGTAGCTACTGTACATGGAGAAAGAAAGTGTAGTGTAAACTATACTCATATATAAAAAAAATGTATAATACACACAGAGCAGCTATAAAGGGGGTGGGGATCATATAAAGTGGAGGCAACCCAGAGTTGGGCTTTAAAGAGAAACTTCACTCTTGTTTTAAAAACTTAAAAGCACAAATACTGTAGCTACTGACTTTTAAAAATCAAACAACAGTCCATGGAGTACAACACTGTCCTCCCTGAAGATGATTCTTTGCCAGACTACTGTTCTCCAACTTGGATTTCAGAACTAGCTGTGGCTTCCTAATGTCTCACAGCTGTCTACCCGCTGCGTATGCTCAAGGCATGCCGGCAATGTGGGACTGGTCCTGCAGCCTCCTGGGGCACTGGATGAGTGGGATCCAAAGCATATGTCATTCTCTCCTATGTGAGAATTGATAAAGAAGGAGTGGGCACCTACCCACAAAGGTGCCCACTCCCCGAGAAAAAACAAACAAACCTCAAATGTATTAGAGGTGGGGTGGTGAGGACAGTAACCAGAACTTTCATCTGAGTGAAGGTCCACTTTAAGTGCCTGTTTTTTGTCCTTGAATTTAATAAATATAAGTTTCAGTTATCACATTTCTATCACACTGTATAAAAATATAATCTATATATTCAGCTGTCTGTATCTCTGGATCTGCCCTTTCCCTTGGCATATGGTTGTCACTGCTGATAACATCTGATTATGCATGTGTTTAGCTTTTTGAAAGTTTGAATTGTTCAGGATTGTGAGAAGGTTAACTTCAGCAGAAGCAAATGAAACTAAATGCAAATAGAATTGGGTACTCATTCTTTAAAATAAGAAGATACTAGATTAGACCTACTTAAAGTATGCATTTAGTCACTCCCTCTTTTCACACAAATAATGAAACAATCTTGAACTTGCTAACTTTCTTGCTTTCTAGGTAGCATTAGGTGATTCCCTTTGGTAAACATTAGATACACTATGAGGCTGTAGCCATTTCAAACACACTATAACAAGATGTAAAATAGCATTTGCTAAATCAGTTACATTTAATGGAAGTTAAGAAATTGACTCACCCTGAGAACAACTTGATATATACAGAAAAAGCTTTGTAATAAAAATAAACCTTGCACATTTTTCATAGGGTGAAGAACACATTTTACTTTTACTTAACATTGCTGTCCCTCCTGGGTTGTACATAAAGTTGAAAGCTGTGAATGTGACCTTCTACAAAAACACTGTATTTGCTGGAAAATAGGTAAGTGTTAAATGCTTTATGACATAAAATATATGTTTTCCATTTAAATTAGCGCACTGCTTCTCTCCTGATATGTAGAAATAATATCTTCCTGATAAACATCTAACATCATAAATATTTATGTTCAATCTCTTGATCTCCCAAGTTGCATATATTAAAAAACAAAGATTGCTAAGAGTTAATTTTATTGCTAGGCATAAGTATATTATTTAGTTATTTATTTTTTATTGAAATATTTTTATATTAAACACATTTTTCTTTTCTATATGTAGAAAAAAAATAAATTACATTATACACACAGAGGTTGATTTACTAAAACTGCAAAATCTAGTGCAGATCTGCATAGAAACCAATCAGCTTTGCAGGTTTTGTTGCCAAAGCTTAATTGAACAAGCTAAAGTAAGGCTGGGTTCACACTAGTGCGAATTGGATGCAGGATTTACCACATCCAATTCGCATGACAGGAGATTGTGATTGGCTCTCTATGGAGTCGGTTCACACATCTTCGTGGTGGCTCCAGAGCGGCATGCACAGGCATCCTGTGCATCTTTGGCTCCATTGCAGGGCCGAATTCAGGCAAAAATTGAAATGGAATGAACTGAAATGGAGAACAGGGACACACTGGACCCGACATCAGTTTCAACCCAGCCTTAGAAGTTGACTGACTATTATGCACAGCTGCACCAGATTTTGAACCCTCCAGTTTTAGTAAATCGACCCGATAATCAATTTCACATGCCACCATCCTAACCCCCCTCCCCTAAACTATAAGACATACTCCAAATACAAAATACTTATCTTCATATTAAAAAAAAAAAATAAAATAAATAAAAATCCCAAATCCGGGTGCCAGTCTAGGAGCATCCATTCATGGTTTCCATACCTTTTCAAATTCACCTGCACACCCCCTCCATACGTAGGCAAGTTCTTCTCTTATTAGCGTACTATTGACCACTCTCAACCAATCTATGTAAGAAGGTGGCAGAGGGGCCATCCATTTCTGAGCAATCAACTTTCTAGCCTGATAGAGACACTGCAGTACTGCTATCTGTGTTGGAGGGGGGCTACTTTGTGTTCCATGTAACCCAACACACATAGTTTATGTTCTGCCAGAAGAGTTATTCCAAATACAGAGCTTATTGTATCTACCACATCCTCCCAGTACCTATATAATTTAGGGCATTTCCAAAACATATGAATAAAACATCCAGGTAAATCCCCACACTTTGGACATGATGCATCTGATGTCTACCAACCAGAGACAGTTTTTGAGGTGTATATTATGCCCTATGTATTGTAAAGATCTGCGTCAATTTTTGTGACAAGGACAAGGAAATTACTGTGAATCCACATGACTCTAAAATATGATTCCAGTGCTTGTCTGTCAGCTCTCCCATGTCTTCTAACCATTTTAGTCTACATGGAAGGTTGATCTCCTTTTCCAATGCTGCTAGATGTATACTGGCATACAGCTTTGATATTAACCCTTTAGTAGAAGTAGCTCTTACTAGAGTTTTTAAAGGAAGGGTGTTACCCTTCATTCCAACCCTACTGTTTTAAACTGAGCTTCTAATGCATGCCTAATCTGCAAGTTTTGAAAAAAACATTTATTCAAGAGACCAAACTCATTTCTCAGTTCCTGAATAGTTTTCCTAGGAGAGTATAAATACGACAGTCATACAATTCCCCTCTGCTTCCAGTATTTAAACTTTTCCAACCCACCAAGTTCTGATAAGTTGTTATCCCACATAGCGGAAATCTCCATGAACCCTGTATAACAAAGCAAAGAATGTGTTGTCTGCTACAACTTCAATGACAAATAAATTGTAGGGCATTGTAAGTCATGCTTTAAAGACCCTGCCTCCAGTGATTCATCTAGTGTAGAGTGTGGGGTACAGACCAGCAATGCACTCCCACTATCAAAAGCAGTGCCCTCTGCCAATGCACAGCCCTGTAAATGTTGCAGCTTAGCTGCTAAAAAGTAGCTCCAAGGATGTTGTAAAGCGAATCCACCGCTATCTCTGCTACATTCTCATGCCCTGAACACACGATCGGACATTGATCGGACATTCTGACAACAAAATCCATGAATTTTTTTCCGACGGATGTTGGCTCAAACTTCTCTTTCATACACACAGTCACACAAAGTTGTCAGAAAATCCAATCGTTCTGAACGCGGTGACGTAAAACACATACGTCGGGACTATAAATGGGGCAGTAGCCAATAGTTTTCGTCTCTTAATTTATTCTGAGCATGCGTGGCACTTTGTGCATCGGATTTGTGTATACACGATCGGAATTTCCTACAACGGATTTTGTTGTCGGAAAATTTTATAGCCTGCTCTCAAACTTTGTGTGTTGGAAATTCCGATGGAAAATGTGTGATGGAGCCCACACACGGTCGGAATTTCCGACAAAAAGGTCCTATTACACTTTTTCCGTCGGAAAATCCGACCGTGTGTACAGGGCATAAGATGTAGCCTGGCCTGTCCCTGCCTCCACACCAGCTCCCTAAGTAAGGTACCTATCTTCCTAAACCATGGCCCAATAATCCATACTGGTAAATTATGTAAAACATAAAGAATTTGGGACATCCACACCATCTTTTTTTTATATAATCTTTATTATATATTATTTTCAAATATAACAAATAATAATACAGGGGGTACAGAATAAGAAAGAAGGGAAGAGAAAAAAAAAAAAAAAGGGGGGGGATCCAAAAAAAAAAAAATCACAGTGTAGTACCATAAAAGTATACATAACCACACATGTTAAAAGGAGGTGCTTTAAAGAGAGAGAAGAACATATGGTGCAAACTGCATACGAAAACCTTGATGTATGTATGTAATGAGACTCTTATGACTTCTTCAACCTGTGTCCAATACATCTAAACAGGTTAACGATAATCGTGTGAAGAAAACAGCATCCTGTTAGTGTCTTAGGGTTAGATCCTAGCCGGCAGGGGGGGTAGAGAAAGGGGTTGAAAAAAAGGGGGGGGAAGGTTGATGGGTATATCTAATAATCACTGACACATCTGTCTAATAGCCAGCACATCTGTGTGTATTAAAAGTGCAATAACATTATGTAGAACCTGGGGGATATATAAGCATGCCGTGGGTCTCATCCTCCATACTTGTTTAAAGAGCAACTCCAGCAACATCTGACCTACAAGAAGCAGCCCCAGGGGAAGCCTGAGGAGGAGCCACCGTTCCCTTAGACTTATAATGTGTCCATGTCGCCCAGATAGCATAGAATTTGTCAAACCTATCTTTACATTTTGCCATCCACTCCTCCGCTGCCATAACCGAGTCAATCAGGCCCATCCACTCACTTCGCCCCGGAATATGGGTCGACTTCCAGTGGACGGGGATCAGACGCCGTGCGGCATTTAAGAGGTGTGGGAGTATCGACTTCCGGTACTGACTTAGTGGGGTGGATGGCACATGCAGTAAGAACTCCATTGGGGAGTCTGGTAAATCCACGTCTAGGATAACCTTTATCTGGGCTCTAACATCTAGCCAGAAGGGCCGAAGCCTCGGGCACTCCCACCAAATATGCAGGAAAGTGCCCCGAAGCCCGCAGCCCCTCCAACATGTAGCAGAAGTTGTCGGATAAATTTTTGCCAGTTTTGTTGGTACCTTGTACCATCGGGTTAATAGTTTGAAACAATTTTCCTGCATTTTGGTATCTATTGAGCTTTTATGAGTGAGCCGATAAAGGTTATTCAATTGGACCTCAGTAAATGTGTGTCCCAGGTCTCTTTCCCATTCCCTAATGTTTGTAGGCTTATTCTGGGATTCCGCAGACTGCAACATCGCATAAAGCAGGGAAATAGAGTGAGAAATGGGGCCCTCGGATTTACATAATTTTTCGAAGGGGGTTAGCGATGAGGGGGGTCGCACAGGAAGAGGTAAACTCTTAATAAAATGCTGTAGTTGTCTGTATCGCCAGCCATCCATCGGAAAACTACCAAACTGGGAGTGGAGCCAGTCCAAGGACACCAAACCTTGTTCATGAACAAACCGTCCACAACGAACCTCCCCATCATTTGTCCAATTGCGGAGGTAGGAAAGGTGTTCCCCTGGAGTGAACCAGGGAAAGCCCCCTAGCGGTGCAAGTGGGGATGTTGGTTGTGACAGCCGCTCCTTTGAGTTAATAGCATCCCACAATCTCAGCACGTGTATAGAGATCGGGGACACAAAGCCCGAGAGACCTCTGTTCTCTCGTGGGAGCCAAGGGGCATGAGACAAGTTGCGCCCCGCCAGAAACTTCTCGAGAGGAACCCAAGCCAAGAGGTGTGGTGTTGCCAGTCGAGAATTCTCTGCAAAGCCACTGCCTCATAATATCTGCGGACAGAAGGCACTCCCAACCCTCCCATATTTTTAGGGCGTTGCATCGTGCGGAGAGCTAAGTGGGGCACATGGCCCTGCCAAATAAATTTAACAAACAGGCTGTTGAAGGCTGAGAAAAGAGATCTGGGCAAAGCAATAGGTACCATCTGGAGAAAAAACAGTATTCGCGGTAGTACATTCATTTTCAGTATGCTGACCCATCCCATCCACGAAAAGGAAGTGCGATCCCACCTAACTAAATCAGTCTTGATGGTTGTGAGTAATGGGGCAAAATTGCATGAGTAAAGTTGTGTTATATCAGCTGGGAGGTGTATACCCAGATATTTTAAGGAAGAGCAACACCACGTGAAGGAGAAGGAGGCCTGTAGTTGTGAACGCATCGTATGAGGAACATTGAGGGGGAGGATCTCAGACTTACTATAGTTAATTTTGAAATTTGATAAAGAACAGAATCTCTTTAATTCAGACATGATGTTAGGTAGGGAGATCAGTGGGTCCGTAACATAGAAAAGGACGTCGTCTGCGTAAGCCGATAATTTGTGCTCCGTCGTTCCCACCGTGAGCCCCTTAATATTAGGATTTGCCCTAATTATGTTGAGAAGTGGTTCTAGAGTGAGGGCAAAAATCAGGGGGGACAGAGGGCACCCCTGCCGTGTACCGTTTCGAATAGGGAAAGGGTTGGAAAGCGTTCCGTTTACTTTAACCCGCGCTTCGGGGGAACTATATAATGACCCTATCCATTGAAGCATGTTGTTTCCCAAGCCCAATCGAGAGAGCACCGCCTGCAGGTAGGCCCAGTCCACCCTGTTGAAGGCCTTCTCAGAGTCCGTGGATAAAAGGAGACAGGGTGCACTGGGCCGTCGCAAGTTCGCCCAGTGTATCAGTTGTATGGCTCGATTGGAATTGTCCCTAGCCTCCCTACCCGTTATAAAACCCGTTTGATCTGTATGAATCACCGATGGGAGGACAGGTTTGAGGCGATTAGCCAACACTTTTGCGAAAATCTTAAGATCAGTGTTCAGCAGTGAAATCGGCCTATAGCTGCTAGGAATGGAGGGGTCTTTACCCTCCTTTGGAAGGACGGTGATGTGCGCCATCAACGCATCCCTCGGGAGGGCAGTGCCCGAAGCTAGAGCATTGAAATATGTGCACATTCGAGTAGCCAGGAGGTGAGAAAATTTACGGTAATAAGCATTAGTTAGTCCATCAGGACCAGGACTTTTCCCTTGCGGGAGATCCTTAATGATTGCTTCTATTTCCTCTACCGCTATAGGCCTGTCAAGCTGATCACTGATTTGTTGCGATAGTTGTGGTGTTAGTGCCTCCTCCAAATATTGCGCAATACAGGCCGCCTTCTGAGAGGGCATATGTCCTGCAAGTGTGGCCGGGAGTTGATAGAGTTGAGCATAATAATCGCGAAAGGCATCTGCAATTTTAGAGGATAGTACAGTTTGGGATCCCGAGGGCGTTTGAATTCTATGGACATGTCCGGATGTGCGTTGCCGTTTCAGAGCTCTGGCCAATAATCTGCCACACTTATTTCCAAACTCATAGAATTTATGCGAGACATACCGGAGTCTGTCACGGGTTCGTTTTTCCAGTAGATCTGAGAGCTGTGCCCTGAGGGCTGTTAATTTTTCGTATAGGGGAGGGGTCATTTGTCGCTTGTGTTTAAGTTCTGTTGTACGCAGTTGTGTCAGCAAGGATTGGAGTTCCCCACAGCGTGCCTTTTTGAGCCTAGCTCCTTGGGCAATAAATTCACCTCGTATCACAGCTTTATGTCCCTCCCAAACATATGCTACCCCAGTTTCTCCCATCGCGTTCTCTTTGAAATACAGAGAGATAGCCTCTGTCACCTGAGCTAGCGCCACTGCATCGTCTAATAGGTTTTCGTTCAGACGCCAAGTCCATTGGCGAACCTCTGAAGACAAAGGTGCCAGGGAGATGGAAATGGGTGCATGATCGGAAATCGTCATAGATCCGATCGACGAGCCAGAGAGTGATTCCAAAAGGCATTGATCTACCAATAAAAGGTCTATCCGCGTGTAAACTTTATGTGTAGCAGAATAGTAGCTGAAATCCTTTACAGTAGGATGTGTCACTCTCCAGCAGTCGATCAGATGACTAGCGTGTAAGGTTTTACGGAACCGCTTAAGAAACGCAAATGAGTGAGTAGAGTGGCTTGAAGAGGCGTCTAACTGTGGGTCAGGGCTCACATTAAAGTCCCCTCCCACAATGAGATGCCCCTCGCGAAATTCGGAAAGGGAATCCAGAACCCTCTCCAAAAAATCCAACTGCCTAGAGTTAGGAGCGTACAGCGCCACAATTGTAAATTTCTGATTGTACATAGTGCCTTTCAGAAAAACAAATCTGCCTTCAGGGTCAGCGCGGTGGTCTGTGGTGATGAAAGGGCAATTTTTATGGATCGCCACCGCGACCCCACCTGATTTAGACTTGGGTGAATTGCTGAGGAACCATTGATTGTATATGTGTGTGGGGAGGCGAGGGACTGAGTCAGCTTTGAAATGAGTTTCCTGTAATAATAAAATATGTGCACCAGAGCTCTTTGTCTCAAGCCACAACTTACTGCGTTTGGATGGAGAACTCAGGCCCCAGACGTTGTATGACACAATTTTCAGATCAGACATTGCTGGTTACCGATAGGATCACCCAGAAGGCGTAAAGAGGACGAGGAGAGAACCACGGCATACGACCCAACAAATGTAAAGTGCTCATAAGAGAAACAAGTGAGTATATCCCATGCAATAGATAGACAACCATCCCATAGACATCATCGTGAAACATTAGGGGGAAAAACAATAAAAAAGGGGGGGGGGGAAGCATTGGGAGAAAAATTAAGAGCAACAGAAAAACAAAACACATAATACCCTGTGGGTATTTAGTAACCTCTAGGTGCAACGGTGCCGAGATCGCCCGCCGGCCTAATGGCACCACAAAATGCGGACGATCACTGCGTCGTGCACGACCTTCTACAAGGAGTGTAACTCTCAGGAGTTCACCTATGGGGGGGAAGTGGAGAGTCATTAAACAAGAGCCCCAACTGAGGGGACCCGCTCCTCTATGTGAGCACATCTGAAAGTCAGATGCATAGGTAAATTATCTGCAACAGCAAAGTTGAACTCGCAGAATTTTAGAACCAAAACACGGACATAACACCAGTCCTGTTGGTAGAAAGTTGAAGCCTCCGAAGTCGTCTTCCCACCTCAACATACAGCTGGGGAAGATGGAGGACTTTGCTCCGTTGCAGCAGCTTGTCCATTCCGGGGTTTGTTGCATCGTCTGCGGCGGGCTTGCCGCCAGGGTTCCGGACGGGCTGGTACTGGAACTTCAGAAGAAATACGCCAGTCAGGTATGTCCACAGGAGGGAGACCAAGACGTGAAAGGAAATGAGGTAAATCTGACTTGTTCCGCAAAGTGACTTGTTGGCCATCTTTTGTGACGGAAAGGCTAAAGGGGAATCCCCAGCGGTATACCAAGTGTGCTTCCTGCAGGACTGCCAACAGAGGCCGGAAATAAGGACACTTGTGCTCCATCAAAATCCACATGGCGTATATCTCTAACATGAAACATGATGCGCTCCTTCACAGTATATTTATGCAGTTTGCAGATAATGTCCTGGGGTTTATCAGGGTCCTCTGAGGGAGGCCTAAGTGCCCTGTGCGCACGATCGATCTCTATGTGGTCGGGAGCTTCTCTTCCCAGGATCTGGGTGAACAGGCCCTGAAGTGAGGGGATTATGTCCCTAGGGCCTGTGGCTTCTGGCAGGCCTCTAATGCGAATATTGACCCTGCGACTTCTATTCTCCACATCATCAAGTTGATCGAGCAAAGAGTCAATCCTTTGATCCTGCATTTTACTATGTGCTTGCAGAGCCTGTAGGGAAGGGTTAATGTCCTCCACTGTCGCCTCTAGGGCCTCCACCCTACCTCCTATGTGGGCAGTGTCAGCTTGTAAATCCTCAATGTCCTTCCTAAAGGCCTTCTCCATGCGGGCCATGAATCCTTCAAGGTCTGCCCAGGTAGGGAGGGCAAGGATATGGGACCTGAGGTCACCATCATCTTGGGCTATGTGAGGGCCTCTGAGTCCTGGGGCTGTGCGTTGGGAGAGTCCAGAGCTGGGGGAGGGAGAGGCAGCAGAGTGCGCCGGGAAAGCGTGCAGCGGCGTGTGGTCATGGTTCTTCCCTGCATCCCTCCTACCCGGGCTACTGAATGGGCTCCCTCTTGAGTCCGGAGAGGATGGGAGAGGGGGGGATGCCGGTGGATGGCGCGGTGACATGGCTGGGGATGTCTCGTGTGCGGCCTGTGAAGACTCACCCGGCGCCATCTTGGATTCTGTTCCCGGCCGTCTTCCTCCGCGAAAAAAGGCTTCAAGAGAGCTGGAATGAAGCCGTGGGGTTCTCCGGGGCTGCGGGGATTGCTTCCTCCGTGTCGGCATCTCACAGAGCCGGCGTCTGGGTCACTTTGTGCTGCTGCAGAGAGCGATGTGTGGAGCGGGTCAGACGGAGCTCAGCTCACACACGTCCGCTCTGTTCCATGTCTCGGCCACACCCTCCCATCCACACCATCTTAATCAAATTCCAGCGGTTCACCACCAACAAGGGAAGGTGACACCACATTTTGCATAGTTATCTCTCTAAATCCAGCCAATAAAAGCAGGGTTTTCTGTTCAATATATTCCCACGTATTTAAACCTCTCCACCACTTGTATATGCCTAGTGGTATCGGGCAATGCCCCTCCTAATGAATCCATTGGAAGTAAGTTCAATTTTTCACAGTATAATGGATAAACCAGAAAAGGAGCCAAAACTCTTTATAATATCTATTACTGCAGCCAACGATTGGCTTGTATCCCACAGGAGTAGAAGAATACCATCTGCTTATAATGCAATTTTTTTTCTCACAAGCCCCTTGCTGGAAACCCCTTATATCTATTGCTGCTCTAATATCTATAGCTAATGGTTCCATTGCCAGCGTGAAAATCAGGGGAACAAAGGACTGACATATGTATTTTAGTTACTGAGGTTTGTCGTTATAACATTTACTAAAGCTATCTATCCATGTCAATCACTGGACTTGCATCACTGTAGCGGGAATTAATATGCCGTATATATAGCCCAGTCTGAAGCTCTGGCAGAAAAAATAGCTCTGTGTCTGTGCTGCAGAGGGGCTTTTACACAGGCACAGATGCAGGAGAGACTATTGCAAAACATAGAGCAGTCAGTGTTAAACCGCACTCCATCCACTAGGGGGTACACTGAGGATGTGGATTGCTAGAGACTCTGGAGAGAAATGTGGAGGATTGTGGGAGATGCAGTTTCCAGGAAGCAGCCCTGAAGGATATAGATACTGTGTGGGTCTACCAGTCCCAGGAGGAGGGGCTGCTTCAAGAGAAGAGGACAGCAGAAGCCAAGGCTAGATATAAAGAGTTTCATGTGGCAAGAGAAGAGCAAACTGCAGGTATGCTGAGGCTGGTGATGCTGCTAAGTGCTCCTTATGCCTCTAGATAGGGACTAAAGTACCTGAGACCACCTTGTCAGAGGAGTGATAAACACCCCCTCTTTTTCACTAGTGGTAATCCATCAGTGGTCATCAATGTGAGGGTGCACATATGTATGGGACATATCACTATCTTCTGTAACATAGCCATACACTGAGTATTCAATGTCTTCCATGTTTTGTATGGTCTACCTGTAATGGCATTATGCATCAATGTATATTGCATGTATACTCATATACTTGTTATTTACATCCTCAGATGATTGTACTTTGTCCTCATCTTCCCCAATGAAGGGATTCATTCCATATTATAAAACATGTTGGGAATCGCTGAGTGAACCCCATCTCTGGTTTGGTCCCTACCTATATGAGATCTACCTCAGGTTTCCCTTTTGAGCCCAGTGTACTGTTTATCGAATATTGTATGGTGATTTTCTATTTTTTTAATGTTGTTTGTAATGTTTATCACTGTTTAACACTTTTTAAATACAACTTTTGTTACTTGTACACTTCTGCTACCTTGTCATTAACTGCCTATAAAGTATCCAGTGGGGTTCTGTTTCCGTGTTTCATATATAATTAAGGATGTGGCAGTCAGTCTTCAGACTTTTACTACACTAAGCTATATTTTTCTATTCACACCTTGTCAGAGGATGGTCATCTTGCAGAGAAACTGAGGCTGTGAAAGAACTGATACACCTGAGTGAAAAAGAAAACAGTGGCAAAAATTTTGGAGCATGGAAAATTTCCCTGAGTGCTGGATGAGCCTGCGGGTCTGATTGAGGAGCCAGACAATGAAGACACTGAACAGTCTGCTCAAGCCCCTGCGGCTGAGCAACTGTCCCAACCAGACAATGGACACAGGAAAGGTCATCTTCATTATTCTGGAGTTTCCCTGCTCTATGCTCCACTGTGAACTTAAATGCTTGAAGAGAAAGGAACCCCCTTGTCACAAGACTGTTTTTCTCCTTGTAATCACACGTCCATTTAAGAGGGGGATGATCAGTAATTAGTTTCAATGGTCTCCCCAACAGGTAATATTTCAGGGCATCTAAGGCCCATTTGATAGCTAAACATTCCTTCTCAACAATGGCATAGTTTTTCTCATGTCTGTTAAGCTTTCTGCTCAGGTAGACCACTGAGTGCTTCTCCACATCTCTGATCTGGGACAGTACAGCACCCAGTCCCACATCAGAGGCATCTGTCTGTACCACAAACTCCTTTGTGTAATCTGGGGTCACGAGTACAGGCTGTGCAAAAAGAGCTTGCTTCAACATTAGAAATGCCTTCTCTGCTTCAGGACTCCACCTAATCAGACCCTTCATCAGATCTGTCAGTGGGGCTGCAATGGTGGCAAAATTGGGTATAAAACGCCTGTAGTACCCTGTGATCCCCAGAAATGTATGAACTTGCATTTTATTTATAAGTTGGGGCCACTTTTGAACCGTCTCAATCTTATTGATTTGAGGCTTGATCAGCCCTCGACCAATAATGTAGCCAAGGTATTTGCACCCAGAGCAAATGCGATTCCCAATCTGGGCTGTGGATGATGACATTGTCCAAATAGGCATCTGCGTATTGGCAATGCGGTCTTAATGTTTTGTCCATCATGCTCTGAAATGAGGAACGAGCACCATGCAAACCAAAAGGCATCCACTTGTACTAGACCCCCTCAGGGGTAGAAAAGGCCATCTTCTCTTTTGCAGATTCTGTTAGGGGTATCTGCCAATAACCTTTAGTCAGATCTAAAGTAGTTATCTACCGGGCACTTCCCAATCTGTCAACAAGCTTGTGGACTTGAGGCATTGGGTGTGCATCGAATTTGGACACGCTATTCAACTTCCTGAAATCATTACAAAACCTTATCGTTCCATCTGGCTTTGGGACCAATACTATGGTACTTCACCAGTCACTATGGGACTCCTCTATCACATCCAATTATCCATGATTTAATTTGCAACTGCTTCCTGCCTAGGTTTGGGTATGCTCTAGGTCTTTACAATTATGCAGACACCTGGTTCCGTAATTATGTCATGCTGTTTAACTGTTGGTCAGTCCCGGTAGGTGAGAGAAAAAAATCTCTATTCTTACTCACAATCTCTTTAACCTCCCTGGCGGTATGATTATTTCAGATTTCGCGTCTCAAAGCGGTACAATTATTTTGCATAGAAATTTGGCATTTTATATTGTAGGTCTGTAATTCTTAGCAATAACACACTTAGATCTGTCCACCAAGAGTCTAGTAGATATCCCGGGTGTGATTAAGTTTGAAACACAAAATCAATAAATTATAATATAATAAATAAATATAAATAATTAAAAAAAAATAATAATAATAATAAAATACATTTCCCCATGATTCACTATTGCTCAATTCTGCAAATGTTCTAATTTATTATCGCTGTTTTCTAGCTGGTCTAAAGCCACTTTTGACGTAAAGGGACAATTTTTGGTTGCTATGGACAATCTCAAGTTTACAGGCAGAAAGAACAGTATATATAATATAAAATTGCATGCAGTGCATGGGCCAAAGCACTGGGGACAAAAGGGAAGTGAAATGATTTGATACAGTACTGTAATCTGTAAGATTACAGTACTGTATGTGTTATGATTTTTACATTTTTTGAATTTGCCACCAGGCTCTGCCCCCGTGCGGCGCAACGCTCGCAGGGAATGGAGCCTAGCACGGAGAGGCTTTAGGCAGAGGACAGCGCCCGCAGACAGCGCGGGGGGACATTGCAGGATCCTGGGGACAAGGTAAGTAATCTGCACCAGGATCCTGAGATGTAACCCCGAGTGTGGCTCGGGGTTACTGCTAATGGTGCTAAAATTTAACCCCGAGCCACACTCGGGAATACCGTTAGGGAAGTTACCATCCTTCTGTTGGGGCCACTGAAAAGGTTTCAGTTATGGGTACATCAGATGTCACGGGGGCATGTCCTTTTTGGGGGGTTGGCACTGCCAGTAAAGTCTCTCTGTCCTTTCAAGGTTTCAAGAGATTAATGTGATATATTTGCTCTGGTTTCCTTTTCCCTGGCTGGTAAACTTTGTAGTTTACTTCCCCTACTCTTTCCATAATTTCAAAGGGACCTTGCTACTTTGCTAGGAATTTACTCTCAACTGTGGGGACTAGTACCAGCACTCTATCTCCAGGGTTGAAGATCCGGGTCTGGGCACCCCCATTATAAACCCTTCTCTGGGCTTCCTGGGCTTGCTCCATATGTTTCCATACAAGTTGCATGACAGCCTCGATTCTTGAATCAGTAAGATATGCTCAATGATGCTTCTATAAGGCATGGTCTCTCCCTCCCATGTTTCTTTTGTGACATCTAGCAATCCCCTTGGATGTCTGCCATACAGTTGTTCAAAAGGGGATAACCTGCAGTACCTCTCATATGGCAATCATGAGATATGACAGCAAAAAATCCCAATTTCTCCTATCACCTTTTTTAACATGTTTTTGAGCGTATTGTTAAACTCTCCACAAGTCCATCAGTTTGTGGGTGGTAGACAGAGGTACGGAGATGGGAGATTTTGAACAACTTACACAATTCTTTAGTGATTCTGGACATAAATTGTGTGCCTTGATCCATTGATATCTCTTTTGGAATACCCACAGGACTAAATACCTGGACAAGCTCTTTCGCAATAGCCTTAGCTGAGGTGCTACGCAAGGGAATGGCTTCAGGATACTGCGTGGCATAGTCCAGTATTACCAGTATGTGCTGATGGCCCCTGGCAGACTTTACTACTGGTCCCACCAGATCCATGCCAATTCTTTGAACCAGAGTTGGAATACAGTACCCTCTTTGTTTATTCTGTTTGATAGCCCTGACTTGAGCACACTGCATTATTTGATGTGTGTGGCAATTGTCTGTTTATAGCATGACTTATATTTATTTATTATTCACTCCCTGGATTATTACAACATGTGGGAGATAAAATCACCAGTTTATCACTGTCTGTGGCAGTTAGGGATTTATAGTAGTAAACAAATAGATAGATTGATAAATAGATACCATAGACAGATTAACAGAAGGAAAGAATAATTCTATAATATAGATATATGTTTTCCTAAGTCAGTTGTTGCTCATTTTGTGCATTGATTGGTTTATAAAAGCTAATGCAGGCTTAGGTGGAAGATAAATTATTAACATCACTGGAACTTTGGTCCTACAACACTTTTCATTCTTGAATAGCTTGACAGTAAAATAAGCTAAACTAAATCTTTGGTAAGTTTCACACACAAATGATAAATTAATTAGAACCACACAGGTTTTTCAACTTAGCAAAATGCAATATTATTATTCAGCTACTGTATTTTGATAAAACAAGTTTCTTCTGGTCTCTATACTAATTCTCTTTGATGTACCACACCAGCCTTGCATTAGCAGTGTTTGGATCAATATCTTGCAGGACATTTAAGCACACATTGAGGGAATCCCCAATGTAGAATGGTTAAAATATGTACCATATATACTGTATTTTCTGTGTATATTGTAGGCTTGATGTCTTCCAAACAACCAGAAGATATTAAATCTCCCCATGATCTGATGAGAATGGTTGTCATGGCTGCCTCAAAAAACAACTTGGGCTTGCATGGTAGGTTAAAATGCTTAACCTGCACTGAGAAAAATAAATAATGCATATGACTGGTTGGACAATATTATAATTGCAGGAGATAAAAATGTCATCATAGTTTTTGGCACAAAAATGTTTTTACACCATCCTCTACAGAGTAACAAGTAAATACTTGCCTGCAGTCCTGATCCAGATATATCTACTTTATTATGGCCCTTTCTTGTGCTGCTCAACTCTTGCTAAGTCACTACACCTACTTAGCACACATTCCACAGCTTAAGTCTTTCCTATAGCTGGTCTGTACTCCTCTGGGTGGCTTCACAGCACAGCCCACATGTGAAGCCTGCAATATTGCCAAATAAAAGGCACAGAATATTTCCATAGCAGGACTGAAAGTGAATGTTTATCTCTGTGGATACCATTAATAGGGCGTACACATGGTCGGACTTTGTTCGGACATTCCGACAACAAAATCCTAGGATTTTTTCTGACGGATGTTGGCTCAAACTTGTTTTGCCTACACACGGTCGCACAAAGTTGTCGGAATTTCCGATCGCCAACCACGCGGTCACGTACACCACTTACAACGAGACTAGAAAAGGCCGGTTCAGAACCAAGCGCGGCACCCTTTGGGCTCCTTTTGCTAATCTCATGTTAGTAAAAGTTTGATGAGAGACGGGCGCTTTTTCAGACTCGTGGCTTTCAGATCGTTTTCTGCCGTTCAGTTTGTGCTTGTGGGTCTGTATCTGCTCTTCAGTGCGTGCAGTCAGTTCGTATCGGAGTTTTCTGTGTGATTTTGCCTGCTAGTTGCTGTTTTTCAGGTCGCTCTTCACAGGCCTTGCTGTTCTTCAGTGCGTTCTGTTACTTCGTTCTGAGCAGCCGACCGTTTTCTAGCCATGTTTCGTATGCCTACTCCTCGTAGAGTTCGTGCTGTGTGGGGGCTTGGTGTTGGGGTCCTGACCTTGACACAAATCCAGTCCATGAACAGGGTGGGGAGGAGTTCATGGACCAAGAATTGGTTGCTTCAGCGTGACCAGTTCTCTCATATGCCTTTGCTCCGTGAGATCCGTGAGAATAATCCTGATGTTTTCAGGAACTTTCTCAGGATGACGGACCCCGTATTTCACCGTCTGCTGGCTTCGCTGACCCCCTATATCAGCAGGCAGGATACCTGCATGAGGCAAGCCATCACCCTGGAGCAGAGGTTGGTTGCCACCCTGCGGTATTTGGCCACAGGGAGAAGTCTGCAGGACCTCAAGTTCTCGACAGGCATCTCCCCCCAGGCTCTGGGGATCATTATCCCAGAGACCTGTTCTGCCATCATACAGGTCCTGCAGAAGGAGTATATGAAGGTAAGATTTTTATCCTTTTCTATCACATTTTATTGTCTTTAATGTTTGATAATATATTGTATTTCTTTCCTCATTCCCTAATTACCATGCTTGTAATATGCTGTGAATGTCCCCTTTGTTCTCATGCATGCTTGATTTTTATGTAATTATTATTTAAGGTCCTTCATACATATTTGCCCTTCAATAACCTCCCCAGCATGGTGTCTCCTGGCCCTATATTCACCTCATGTAGTCACTTAACAATGTATTTTATCAGCTCCATAGTAGTGCTTTACCCCAAACACCCCCTAAAATGTTTGGAAATGTTATTTTTGATTTAAATTCAGGCAGAGTGCCAGAGGCTTTTTTTTGTGGTGTCCCAAAATAATTTTTAGTAACCCTCCCTCCCCCAACTGCTAAGTCAGCTGATCCCAATTCATTATCCTCAATCATCTATCTGCTGACTTTGCCAAACCCATACACACTATACCCACCTCTTTACTGGTCAGATTTATGGATGAATTCCCCAAAGCATGTAGTGCAATGGCCTGCCTGTATACTTTCCAATGGTACTGTTTCAAGTTTTTGTATCCTATTATTATCTTGATAGGTAATAGCAGAATGTCCAAATGTCCTCAAATGTGTACAGTGTGTATTTATATCTTTGTATTCAGACACTTCTTACCTGTCCAGTGGGCTGCCAATAGTGTAACTAAGGAGGGGCTGTTCAAAGTAATACCCATTATTTAGGCATGCATCTCTCAATGAAGTGAAGAGGGTTACCTGTCCAAGATTTCCACACACCCCCTATAATGTTAGAAATGGCCCATGAGAGGGGGGGGGATATGATAGGTGTACCTTATACTTTGGCCTTGTTAAATTCCCCTTAATAAATGCTATCTGGAGGTTGCCCCATAATGTTTGTGTCTAATCTGCTTGCCATGTTTCAGAGTAAAAATAGTAATGTTTATTGTTTTTTCCTCAACAGTTTCCTTCCACGCCACAGGAATGGCAGACTGTGGCCTCCCACTTTGCCCAGCGGTGGGACTTTCCTAACTGCGGAGGGGCAATTGATGGGAAACACGTCCACATCGTTCCACCACCCAACTCGGGGTCGTACTATTATAATTACAAGGGGTTTAATAGTATAGTGATGTTGGCGGTGGTGTCGGCTAATTACGACTTCTTGTATGTGGACGTGGGGAAGAATGGCCGGATGTCCGATGGTGGAGTCATCGCCCAGACGGAGTTCTACAGGCGTCTCCAGAATGGCAGTTGGACTTGCCAGCTCCAGAGGACAATGTGGAAGGACTCCCATTTGTGTTCGTTGCTGATGAAGCATTTGCGCTGGGGGACCACCTGATGCGGCCATTCCCAATGAGGACCCTCACCCCGGAACAGAGGGTTTTTAATTACCGGCTGGCCAGAGCCCGAAGAGTGGTGGAGAACACATTTGGAATCCTGGCTAGCCGGTTGCGCCTATTTCTGACACCTATCCATATGGCGGAGTATAAACTGAACCATATAATACTTGCCTGCTGTGTTCTCCATAACTTTTTACGGAAACATTCAGCCAACTATGCTGGCTCAGTTGGGCCTGAGGCTGAAATCCTACATCAAACCACACTGACGGCGCTTGAAAGTGGCCGTCCTGGCTTGCCCTCCCTGAGTGCCCATGATGTCCGGTTACGCTACCTGGAGTTCTTTGCGGGTAGGGGGGCTATCAATATGCCAGACAATATGTGAAGCCTTTTTCAAATAAAAAAAAAAAAAATAATCTTTGTGGACATTTACTGTTTGTGTTTGTTTGAGCTGACCCTGACAAAAATGTGTGGAGTCCAGAAAATGTCGTGATTGTGTAACCTTATACAAAGCACTGTTGGCTGTTATTTACTAAATGCAAAAACACATTTCACTACAAGTGCACTTGCAACTGCACTGAAACTGCACTTATAGTGCAAAGTGGATTTGCCCTTAGGAAATAACCACCATTTTCTCATAAAACAACAATTACATCACCCCAAAAGTGTTGTAGCGTTGAGACAATAATCCACACATTCTTGATTAACAATCTTTTTAATACCTGCACAATCACATGTGCATTTACCAAAGGTTTTGCTGACAAACCAACATGTTTGTTGTATAACAATTTTTGTGGTGGCATTATCCCAAATCAAAATGTCCATTTTATAGAAAACAGGCCTGTGTAAAACCAACAAGAAAGACACAAATCTTGATCTTACAAAGTTTACATTTGGTAGAACTTGAAGGCAATATCAGACATGAGTATTTAGGAACTGTGTTTGATATTGCGTTCAGATGGGGGGAAGTCACCCCAGGAAAAGCCAAATTTGGAAGATGCACACAAATTGCCCAATGTCAACATGTGCTACCTGCCATCACGGGGGATCAAGGGATGTGTTTTGGGGGAGCAAGCCCTTCCTCAACGCTACTTTATTATTGAGGAAGGGGTTGCACCCCAAAACGTGTCCATTGATCTCCCGTGATGGCAGATAGCACATGTTGACACACTGTGTGCATCCTCCAAATTTGGCTTTGGGAAAAATCACAAAAACATTTAGCACATTGTAGCACACAAAAGAAGAAAGTGATTTTGAGGGGTTTTAAACTCGCCCCAAAACATCAATGATGTTTTTATATTTTGGAATAACATCATTGATGTTTTGCTTGATGATTTCCAATTGTAAATTACACCCCATGATCTCCCCGATCAGGATCTGGGCACTTTCGGATGTGAAAGGATCTTCATCCACAACATCACGATCACCTAAAAAGAGAGGAACCCCAAAATAAATTTGGTTTAAAAAAATGCCGCCATCCATCTCTTATCTGAGCCTGTGGTTGCAGACACTCACCTGTTGTGGTGACTAGTTCCACCACGTCTTCTTCCTCCTGCTCAGATTGTGTTGAGTGGATTTCCCCTTCTTCCAGAGGGGGGGGCTCTGGTCTCCTCAGATGAAGGGTGTCCTCCGAGTCTTTTCTCCCCTATGTCAAACAAAAATGGTATAATTAGCACACAGATATTTAATGTCAGAACTATAAAGATGAAACATTGCTTGGAAGTGGTGTACAATTATCTATTTTAGCAGAGTTCCAAGATGTAATTTTTTTAATGCCCTTTGTCAACCTGCAATACTTTACCTGTTTAGTACAAGCTTCACCGATGGAGACCCCCCTATAGTATACACTGGAGCACCTGTGTGGCCCCCCCTAATAAAAATGGTGTTCTTGTGTCCCACACTAGTGCTCCAGTGTCCAGATGTGAAAACAGCTGCTCAGTGTCCTCTCCTTACACAGAATCTAGTTTGCATTTCATTCTAGTAACAAAGCCATCTACACAACCCAATTCTTTTAAGACAAGTATAGGGCGTCAAAATGGTGGCCAAATGCATATGGGCTAAACAATGGTATTTTATATTTGGTACGAAAAATGTTTGATCCGAACGAATAATGTGCCCATGAACATGAAAGTTGCCATTTTAAACTGTACAACAGTTCCTAAAAGCACATGGAGCAGCACGAACGTAATAAAGACAAAAAGAATAGGAACACAGCACAACTACTTACTTTTTTGCAGCACTCTCCGGATCTTTCTGTACTGCTCATGTTCTCGTAATTTCAGGTCCGACCACCGCTTCCTGAGCTGATCTTTCGATCGTCGTACCCCGAATTTCCGGTGCAGACTCCTGACCACTTTCGCCATGATCTTGGCCTTTCGGATATTGGGGTTGGGGTAAGGCCCATACTTTCCATCATAGTCGGCCTTCTTCAGGATGTCCACCATCTCCAACATCTCCCCAAAGGACATATTTGAGTCCTTAAATCTCCTTCTGGATCGGGACGTTTCAGGCTCCGGCCTTTCCTCCTCCTCCTCCTCGTTGCTCCAATTATCACGATCATGCTGTCTATCCGCCATGTGCTCTTCCCCCACTGCGCCGAACAAAAAGGGGCGGGGAATAGACTAGAAAGAACGTCAGGGACGGGCAGAGTTATACACATGTGTGTATAAAGCGTAACACACGTGTGTCTTACGTACGATCTGTGAGCGGAGGAAGGAGCATTGGAGACGCCGATCGTGATAACGAAGGTAAGATCTAAACTTGCGCCTATACTGCTTCGAAATGGAAGCCTATATTGTAACAAGATTAGGGGAGTTTTGCCTGACATTAGGGTTTGTCTTGTGTTGTGTCTTGCAGAGAAAATGGATGGGTTCAACGACCACAATTTCCTGCCCCTGTTCATAGACAAGTACAGGGAGCTGCCCTGTCTGTGGCAAGTGAGACACCCCCACTATAACCACAAACAAAAGAGGCAGGCAGCGCTGGAGAAACTGCTGGAGTTGGTGAAGCCGGTGGTCCCCACAGCAACCATCCCTTATTTAAAAGCTAAAATTGGTGGCCTGAGGAGCACTTATCTTAGGGAGCGCAAGAAGGTCACGGATTCCCAGAGATCCGGAGCTGCAGCCGATGACGTTTATGTCCCCAGCCTGTGGTACTATGAGAGACTGCGATTTCTGTCAGACCACACTGAAGTCAGGGAATCCCTCTCTACTCTTCCTTCCACTCTTCCTTCCACCCCAGCCGAGGCTTCCGATGTCCAACCTGGGCCTTTCAGCCAGGAAGAAGTGGAGGAGCCCAGCTGGAGCCAGGTATAGCATTCTTCTACAGATTTCTGGTCAATAAATAAATGATGTTTACTAGATTTTATTATTGATCACTAATTGCTGATTGAAAAAAGTGTTTTACATATCAATAGACAGTAGTGGGCACCCAAAATTGTGACAAAAATGAAAAATGCTGGGCTCAGAAGGATAGTCTGTTATATTTGTTAACATTCAATTTGCAGCAGTCAGGAGGTGAAAATTGTGTGTGATTGATGAAAACAATACTAAAACTATGTCCCTTTTTCATACACAGGAAGACCTCAGCCAGGAGGAGGTTGTGGAATGTGGCAGTCAGGAGGAGGCGGGGATAAGTGGCAGCCAGGAGGAGGCGGGGATTAGTGGCAGCCAGGAGGAGGCGGGGATTAGTGGCAGCCAGGAGGAGGCGGGGCTAAGTGTCAGCCAAGAGAAGCCTGGGACCAGTCGCAGCCTGACTGAGTCTCAGGTCCCTCCCCTCCGCCTTCCATACAAAAGGGCCAGGAAGGCCACTCCAAGTCCCGTGCAGGATTCAGCGCTCAGGCTGATCCAGGAGGCTTCTGCGTCCCTACGAGCCTTCCCCAGTCCTGAAGAGGCCTTTGCCTGCATGGCTGCCACCAAATTGCAGAGCATGCAGGAGAGTCAAAGCAAGCTCTCTGAGGACCTGATTTATAAAGTCCTACGTAAGGGGTTGAGTGGGGAACTAACACCCAAGACGGATGTCATTGAGATCGACGATCCTCCTCCTCCTCCTCCTCCTGCTGCCACAACTCCACCACCACAGCCACAGCGTGGAAGGAGGCGTGGAAAGAAGACCAAAGAGTGATGACCCTGGGTTCAGTCTGGTCTGACAGAAGATGCAGTCTCTCGTATGACCACAGCCTGGGGACACAGATGTCATCTGCTGCTGTTCATGATCTCTGGGACTTCTGGACCACACTGCCCTACCTTAGATAAGGACTCCTCAGGCCACCAATTTGCTTTTAAATAGTTGATGTCTGCCCTGGGGGTCCAAGGCTTCACCCACTTCTGCAGTTTCTTCAGCTTTGCCTCCCTCTTTGTTTAGTTGTGAGCCCTTAATACAATTTTTTAGGTAAATTCTACTCTCCTGTGTGTGTTTTCATCCAAAAAGGACAGTTTGTTGGTGAGTATTCAGGTACATTTCTAAAGTACAATGTGAAATTAACAAGGGACAACAACACCAAACAATCTCCTACAGATTAAATAGAACAACATATCAATGGTGTTGTGGGAACTTGTCACAAAAAACACACACAAACATTTTCGGGAGTACAAATCAAAATCGCAAAAAAAAAAAAAAATAGAAACACAAAAAAAGAATCTACATTAAAGCCAAAAAAAAAAAAAAAAAAAATATATACAAAAATATGTTGTCAGATGTGAAAAATCAAAATATATTGAGGGAATCCCGATAAATAGTAACGAAAGAAGTTTGTGAGAAGTGTGTGTGATTATGAGCAGCAAAACGACTTAATTCTTGTCACATTATAAAGAAGAAGAGAGTGCGCTGTATTAAACCATTTTGAACATTGCAACGTGACGAAAGTGCTGTATCCATTGCGAACGCTAAGTTTACCAGAACGAGCTGTCCCGTCTCGGAATTTCTTCTGAGCATGCGTGGCACTTTGTGCGTCGGAACAGGCCACACACGGTCGGAATTGACGCGATCGGATTTTGTTGTCGGAAAATTTTTAATGTATATAAGTTTTATTGAAGTTTCACATAGGTACATACATGTTAGAGCCATAACAGTAGTGACAAATACAGATGTTCCGACTAGGATCTGTCTATTCGTTAATTAACACTGTGGTAAATTGAAACAGTAAAATGTTGAACAAAGGATGGGTGTCGAGAAGTAACAGGTTCTAGACGGGAAAACAAAAAAAAGGGGGGAGGGGGGGTAGGGATGAAGGGGGAGGAAATAGGAGGTGGAGGGAGAAGGGCACCAGCAGGTTGTGAGTGAAGGAATAAACGATCCATAAGTAGTTTACACCTGGGTAATTACAGATGAACAGTACATTTTGGATGATGTAACCAAAGAGACCACATATCTTTGAACTTACGTAATTGTGAGTTTTTTCTGGCTACTATTCTCTCCATTTCACATTGAAAGTTGAGGTCAGTGATAGTATGCGATATGGAGGGAATACTAGCAGTTTTCCATAATCTAGTGATATTCAATTTGGCAGCATAGAGTAGGTGAATAATAATACATCTAGCTGAGAATGGTATTTTGTCCATGCCAATATGTAGCAGGGCTAGAGCTGGGGACGGGGGGCAGGACGCCCCAGTAATGGAGGAGATTAAAGCGAATACTTGGTTCCAAAAGGATGTAAGGGATTTGCAGAACCAGAGGGTATGTGCGATGGAACCTATACTTCCGCAGTTCCTCCAGCACGATGGAGGGTGACCAGGGTACATTTTTGAGAGTCGGTAGGGTGTGAGGTACCATCTGTGGATGGTTTTCTGGTAGGATTCCCAGTGGTTGGAACAATGAGATGCCTGAAAGGTGTCTGTAAAGGCCTGTAGTCATTGGGTGTGGGTGAAGGGGACATTAAGTTCTTCGGCCCATTTATTTAAGGAGTGCACCTGAGAGCAGGGTCTGGCGTCATTAAGGCAGGAGTATATCTTGGAGATACTTTTGCTAGGGGATGGGTTAGCGAAGTAATGTAAGTAGATTGGTAGAAGAATTTTTACCGTGGAGGGTAGTTTGGTCGTGGTCAAGAAGTGAGTGATTCTAGTGTACGTGTAAGCTTCTGAGTTAGGGAGTTGAAATTTAGTTTGCAGAACTGCAAACGAGTGTAATGAATTGTGGTTGATCAAGTCACCAATGATCAGTATACCAGCTTTGTGCCACTGGGAGAGGTTCAAGTCAGGGATGCAGGAGGATAGGGCTCTTAGTGGTATTGGTAAGGTCTTACTAGGTGAGTCCCGGGGGTACGCGGTAAGAAGTCTATTCCATGCCAGTAGAGAGGCAGATATCATAGGGTTAGTGTATCTAGGTGTTGGGGAGTATCCGGCCGTCGATAATAAGAGGAGGTCAGTTAGGTTAGACGGTTGGGGATAGGAGGTTTCAATGGTGGACCATTGTTTTTCAGGTGTAGGATGCCACCAGTAGTACAGTTGGTCCAATATTGAGGCGTAGTAGTAGTTGCCAATATGGGGCAGTCCAGCTCCGCCCAATTTGTGGGGTCTAGTGAGAATGTAGCTAGCACATCTAGGCGGTTTAGAGTTCCAGATAAATTTAGTTACTTGACTCTGGATTGTGGTCAGGAGGGAGCGAGGAATAGGTAAGATGAGTGTTCGAAATAAGTAGAGAAGTTTTGGCAGTATTATCATTTTGAAGGTAGCTATACGCCCCAGTGTAGAGAGACCCGTGCAGCGTAGGGATTTCAGTAGCGTGGGTAAAGTTCGGGAGAAGGTATGGAAGTTCAAATCGATCAATCGATTTAGATTGGGGGTTAGCAGAATTCCCAGGTAGGGAATAGATGTGTTCGTCCATACGTATGGCGTGGTGGATTTTAGGTGGGTAGCCATTTGAGGAGGGAGGTGTATAGGGAGAACCATGGATTTTGTGGCATTTAGTTTATAATAAGAGATAGAGCTGAATTGGTGAAGGATGTTTTGTATAGTCTGTAGGGACTGAATGGGGTTAGTGACCATTAGGACTACGTCGTCCGCATATAGACTAATCTTGTGGTCTGTACCATTACATGGAATGCCTGAGATTAGGGGATCGGATCTTATTTTGGAGGCCAAGGGTTCCATTAGTAGGGCAAAAAGTAGTGGGGAGAGGGGGCACCCTTGCCGTGTACCATTAGATATTTCAAAAGGAGCGGATATCATCCCCCCAGTGAACACTGTAGCTGATGGTTTAGAGTATAAGGAAAGGATTGCGGTTTGGAACCATCCGGTAATACCAAATTTTGTCAGCACTGCCTGGAGAAATGTCCAGTGTACCCTATCAAACGCCTTCTCTGCATCTAGGGATAGAAGCAGAGAAGGCGTTCGATTATGCGCAGCCTGATGGACGAGGTTGAGCACTCTTCTAGTTGCGTCAGGTGCCTGTCTGCCTGGGATAAACCCAACCTGGTCTGGGTGGACCAGCTCTGGGAGAAACATCATCAGTCTGTTGGCAATAACTTTGGCTAGCAGTTTGATGTCGGTATTTAAGAGCGAAATTGGCCTATAGTTAGAGGCAACAGAGGCGTCTTTCCCAGGTTTTGGAATGGTTGATATAAGTGAGCGCAGCATATCTGTAGGCAAAGAGCCAGAGGAACCAGCAGTGTTGAAGAGGTCTGTTAGTTTAGGGACTAAAATGGTGGCAAATTTTTTATAGAATAAGTTAGAAAAGCCATCCTCTCCCGGGGATTTATGGAGAGGGAGGGTGTTTATGGCCTTGAGGACTTCTTCATTGGTGAATGGTTTAGAGACAGTTTCGAATTGTGCCTCTAAGATTTTGGGCAATTTAATCGGGTCTAAATAGCTAAAAATTTGTTCTGCTGTGGGTTGGGGAGTGAGAGGGTCATTTCTGAGATCATAGAGTGATGCGTAAAATTCGCTAAACGCATCTGCAATTTCCTGAGGGTTGGTTAAGAGTTTTTTTGAAGTGGGGTGGCGGAGAGAGAGAATTTTGGTTTTTGTGCGATGGGCTTTTACTTGTTTCGCTAGTAGTGATCCAGCTCTATTACCTAAAGCATAAAAGTTGGCCTTGGAGAATTTAAAGTTGCGTTCGAATTTATGTAGCAGAAGGGTGCGTAATTTCTGTCTTAGCTCCAGGAGCTTAAGAGTTTGCGTGTGGGAGGGGGAAGATTTGTTTATTTTTTCTATGTCTGAAATGTTAGATAGAACCTCATCAATCTGCTGGGTCCTCTGTCGTCTCGCTCTTTTACTTAGCTTTATGAAAATACCTCTAAGGTAAGCTTTGTAGGTTGACCAAAGTATAAATTTGTCGGTATCAGGCAAGTCATTAAGTTCAAAGAAGGAGTGGTGCTCAGTCTCCATTTCTTGTTGGACTTTAGGGTCTTCCAATAGGGAGGTGTCAAGTCTCCATATTCTCGGTGGTCCCGGTCGAAGATCGCCAAGGGTGATCGAGATAGGGGCATGGTCCGACCATGTAATGAGCCCAACATCAGAGTCCATAACATTTTGTAGTGTCCATTTGTCTACTAGGAAGGAGTCGATGCGTGAGTAGGATAGCTGCGGGTGAGAAAAGAATGTGTAATCATGTTCCGATCCATGTTGCGCTCTCCATACATCAAAGAGATCCAGGTCGTGGAGTAGGGGATTCAGGGCTGGTCGGGGGTGGCCTTTGTTGGTAGAGGTGTCCATGGATGGGTCGCCGATTATGTTCAGGTCACCGCCCACGATTAAGTTGCCTTGGCGTAGGGTGTTGAGTTTCTTGAAGAGGCGTCTAAGAAAGCGAAGTTGTCTGGAGTTTGGGCCGTAGATATTGACTAGAGTGTAGGTGGTTTGAGCAATGGAACATATAAGAATGAGGTAGCGACCCTGTGGGTCGGCATAAGTGTGGAGGTGTTGGAATTGGAGGGTAGAGCGTATAGCTGTCAGTACACCATTTTTTTTCTTCGGTCCTGAAGCCATGTATGTGGTTTCATATCCTTTTAGCTTAAGCGTTGGTGTTTTGGATTCTGAAAAATGCGTCTCCTGTATAAAGATAATGTCCGCATTATGTTTTGTTAGTTCTCTTTGCAAATTAGCCCTTTTTTGTGGGCTGTTTAGGCCTTTGACATTAAGGGAGGTTAGTTTAATTGGCATGGTAGGGCTGTTGGTTATGGCCCGTTATACTGAGACGGTAGTGTTAGGTGAGGTCAGGTATGTGCCAGGAATGTTGATTAGATGGTATTGTGGTCTGGGATGATCGGGATAGTCAGGTCGTCAGCAATGGATCATTGGAGCAGGTCCAAAAAGCTTAGTGAAGGCTGGTGTGGAGTGGGAAGGGTAGTAAAAAGAAAGAGCCCGTGAACAATACGGGTTCAATGTGCAGAAATACTGCTGAATCTTTCCAAACAGAGGGGGGATTTCCTCCAGTGGCTTCCAGGAACGTGGAGCCAGTGGATGGAAGGATAGGCTTGAAAGAGACAGTTAACCGCCGTCACCCGGCTGGGTGGCATATGAGACTTTATGCACCAACAAAGGCATCAGGCATCTTGAAGGGACCATTCGGCTTCCATTTGGGAAGGGGGAGAAGGAGGTGGTTTTGGGCTATCCTCTGGGATAATGCGCCATAGCCTCAGTAAGTGGAGGCCCGCTTGTAGTGTGCACACCACATGTGTTTTGCTTTGAAACGTGATCAGCAATTTGGTGGGAAATCCCCATTTATATGGTATGCGGTGATTCTGGAGGGCTTTAGTAATCGTGGCTAGTTGCCTACGATTTTCCATGGTCACCTTGGAGAGATCCGTATATAGTGCGATGGCCGTGAAAGGATCAGGAAGGTTAGGCGATCGTTTTGCAGCGAACATCACTTTTTCTTTTGCATTGAAGAAGTGTATGCGGGCTAGAACATCCCTGGGTTTGTCCGCCGGGAGGTGAGGCGGTTTTGGTAGCCTATGCGCTCTGTCTATTTCCAGATCTCTGTCAGTGAGGTCAGGTACCAGTGCGCGCATCAGGGATTGCAGGAATCGCACCAGTTCAGGTGGTTAAACCGATTCTGGTATGTTGCGGAATTTGATGTTGTTCCTGCGAGAACGATCTTCGAGATCTGCCAACTTAAGATGTATTGCCTGCATTTCATCTTCGTGTTCTGTGTATACATCTACCATATCATTATGAGCAGTGAAAAGGTCAGACATTTTGCTTTCAACATGCTGGAGACGCTGGTCCTGTTGCTGTACAACAGAGGCTAGTGAGGATACTGCAGCTGAGAGATCTGTGTATAGCGATTGTTTAAGTGAGATCAGCATGTTTTTCATTGTGAGCTCAGATAAGGGCTGATCTGAAGCAGGAAAGCTATCTATGGCTGAGTGGTGCTGGACATCAGAGGGAGGTAAAGTGAAGGGCAGGTTATGGCTGCGCTGTGGGGTGTCATCTTCTCTTCTGGGTTTAGATTTCACAGGGGAGGCAGAAGAGGGTGAGCGAGGTGGAGAATGCTCACAGTTCGCCTGTGGGAAGGCTGAGCGCTGTGATCCGCCGCCGCTGGTGTGAGGAGACTGCACAGCTGCATTCCTGTCAGAGCCGTCAGCGCCATCTTGTCCCCTGCCCGCTCTCTCATACGAGTAAAAGTCCGTCAGCTTATTTGGCACAGTCCGCTCTTTCCTCCTCTTCAACATTGCGCCCAGGTGCCAAGTGACCCGCGGGGGGGAAGATCGAATGTTTTTCGTGGTGGATGAAGTGCTGTGAAGCCGCTATTTAGCCGGGGTTGGAGCGGAGAAGAGGGGTTAAGCTGCCATCACAGATGTCGGCAAGCCACGCCCCCTCTTTGTCGGAAAATTTTATCTCCTGCTGTCCAACTTTGTGTGTCGGAAAATCCGATGGAAAATGTCCGATGGAGCCCACACACGGTCGGAATTTCCGACAACACGCTCCGATCGGACATTTTCCATCGGAAAATCCGACCGTGTGTACGGGGCATTAGAGTGGTGGTGCTTGGGGGCTGTAAAGGTTTATGTCACTAAAAGTGAAGTTGTCCTTTATGGTTATATTTAGGGGTAATGTAAATGAGTAGAGAACATCTTCAAACAAGGGCATGTGTTATGCCCCGTACACACGGTCGGACTTTGTTCGGACATTCCGACAACAAAATCCTAGGATTTTTTCAGACGGATGTTGGCTCAAACTTGCTTTGCCTACACACGGTCACACAAAGTTGTCGGAAAATCCGATCGTTCTGAACGCGGTGACGTAAAACACGTACGTCGGGACTATAAACGGGGCAGTAGCCAATAGCTTTCGTCTCTTTATTTATTCTGAGCATGCGTGGCACTTTGTGCTTCGGATTTGTGTACACATGATCGGAATTTCCGACAACGGATTTTGTTGTCGGAAAATTTTATCTCCTGCTCTCCAACTTTGTGTGTCGGAAAATCCGATGGAAAATGTCCGATAGAGCCCACACACGGTCGGAATTTCCGACAACACGCTCCGATCGGACATTTTCCATCGGAAAATCCGACCGTGTGTACGGGGCATTACAGTAGCATATGTCTCAGGATTTTCTGCTATTTGTAGAGATGTCCTCTTGCTTTCTGTTGTATCTATAGGACAAGAAGTGAATCCACTTGCTAATGACAATGATTAGTGTTTTGAATTCAACCCCATCACCAATTGTAGCCTCTTACCAAACAATAAGACCCCAAATTATAGGTTGTCTATAAAAACAGCATGCTATCAGTAATTATCCATCCACAGCCTTGGAAACATATAGGATTTCACAGTAACAGGTTGTTCAATGGCACTTGCAGAACTCCAGAGTACATCAGCAGGGATTCACTGATTGCACCTCTGCTCCAAGATAGCAGTGGTGGTTGTATTTACATGCAATTTATCATTGTACCTATGTAATGCACAGATACTTATTTCAATAAATCTGCTGGTTGCACTGGAATGCTTGCTTATCTCTTACATGGTAGAGCGGAGATGCAAATAGTGAATGCACTCTGATGCACTCTGGAGTCCCTGAAGTGGGGCTGTGGATGGATGATTACTGATATCATGCTGTTATAAAACCACCTATAATTTAGGTCGTATCACTTGGTAAGAAGCTGCAATTGGTGTTGAATTCACAAGGCTGCATATTGTCATTTCTTAGCATTTTCCATTTTTTATTGTATGGTAAAAGGGCCCACGCATCAAAGTTACAATCCCACCACACAGACCGTGTCTGATGGTAGCTCAGTTTTTTGCTGAGTAAACGACTTTTTTGGCTAACCAAGTATTTTATCCCTGCATGGAGCCTAGACTGCATGATGAGGTGTCCTCAGAAGGTGTGACCCTTACAGCCTGGACTCATATAAAGTAGTTGAGTAATGCTGAGAGTAATTCAACCCCAAAATGAAGAAAAGGATGTGAATGGTATTGCTGGAGGGTGAAAAGGTTGATTAGTGAATTCAAAATATCTTTATCTCCACAAAAATGGTAAACAAGGAATTATGGGAAATATATTAATTATCACAGTATTTTATATGTGCACCTGTTTCTTATTAAAATCTGTACAACTATGGCAGCATAAAGTGTACAACTATGGCAGCATAAATAAATGTTGCTTTCTAAACAGTGCCTGCTGCAGAATCCAAATTGTATTTTAGCAAATTTATGGCATAACTAAAATCTGAATTGCATTTTCTCCAAATTTACCTAAGTTGGTTAGTTTGTAACTACATTTACAATTTACATTTTGTATAGAAATAATTCAGCATAAAGGGCCATATTTATGAACATTCACTGATGGTGAATCAATCACTCTCACTAGACAGATTCACCTGGTAACTTTCAGATTACATGGTTACATACAGTAGTTGGTAAGGTTGAATAAAGACACTAGTCCATAAAGTTCAGCCTGTATATGTGTGTGTTTATGTTGCTACCAATTTACATATCCCTGTATATCATATTCCATGTAAATACACATTTAAAACATTTATCTATCCTCCCTGCTGACTCCACTAACTGTGGAAAGGAGTTCCACATCTTTACCTTTTTAACAGTAAAGAACCCCTTATGTAGGTTAGGACTGAACCACCTCTCGTCCAACTTCAGTGTGTCTGTGTGTCTTCTTTAGAGACCTTAGATTAAATAGTTCTCTCGCAATAATATAGTCACCATTTAAAGGTTCATATATTGTGATCATATCTCCTCTTATACGCTTATTCTCCAGGGAGAATACATTACATTTTTGTAGCCATTCCTCATAAGTAAGGTCCTCCAGCCCTCCTAATAGTTTAATTGCTCTTCCCTGGACTCTCTCCAGTTCAAGGATGTCCTTCCTAATGATTGGTGACAAAACCTGGGCTGCATACTCAAGATGGGTAAGAGTGTAGTAAAGTGATAGAATTATACAATATAGTTTTACCTCTTAAATAAATATCCTTTTTAAAGTATGTTAATATTCTGCTAGCCTTGCTTGTTGAGGCTTAGCACTGCATACTGTTGCTGCATCTGTGATCTACAAGGACCTCCAGACCCTTTTCAGTCCTTGATTTCTCCCTAGTGAGTAACTTGCATGCATACTTTTAGCTTCTGTACAGTATTCCAGGGTCAGGTCCTGGATGGGAGATATAGTACATGTCCCCACTCAGGGGTTCTCACCCATGCAAGATAAGGGGTTCTGGGGCAGTCTGGCTAGAGAGGAGAGGATTTACTGACTTACAGTGCTCTCTATTTGGGACCTGGAATTCGGTGTCTAGGAGAAACTTTGAGTGGGAAAGAGCCTCCAACCCTGATTACAAGGACTTTGGCCACAAAAGGGTTAACCTCCCTGCAGGGGAGCCCTGAAAAGGAGACAGCACCTGTCTATGAGTTGGAGAGTGAGGCAAGCCACAGCTGTGAGGAAGTGTGGACTGTCTGGTACTGAGACATTGTTTGCTGAGCAACCACTTTACAGCCCTCTGAAGAAGACTGTAACTCAAAACTCAAGTGTGGGATAGGTATACTGGTGGTGAGTCTTAGTTCTAAGTTCTAGTTCCTCTATTTTATTAACCACTTCCCGCCTGGCCTATTGCAAAATAGCGGCCAAGCGGGACATTCGACATACTGGGTGGACGTCATATAACATCCTCCTGGAATGTGCCTTGCGCGTGGCCCTGCAGCTGCACTGAGGGCACGATCTGTCACCCACTGTGTCCACCGAACACAGCCGATGACAGATCACTGTACCGGTACCATGTGATCGCTATGACCAATCACAGCACAATTTGTAAAATTGTAAACAATGCATGACTTTCTTACATGCCATCCATTGTGTACAACTGTGTTGCTAGCTGTGATTGGTCACAGTGATCACATGGTACAGACAGGGCCAATCACAGCCATCTATACCATATGATTAGCTGTGGCCAATCACAGCTAATCACAACAATACTCCCTGAATGAATCAGTTTCATTCAGTAAAAATAGTTGCTTATACCAATACTAATAAAAAAAAAATCTGATCACATCGCCAGAGTAGTACAGTGTTACTATGATAACACTGTATTGCTCGGGTCGCAATATGTTAAAAAAAAAAAAAATCGTAAAAAAATAAAAAATAAATATATTAAAAATGCTTAAAAATGTTTTTTTTTTTTTTTTTTTACATACTTCCACACCAGTCAGTGTCCCTGATCACTGCCACACCGGTTATATGATGACACTGTACTGCACTGGTGATGATATGTAAAAGAAAAATGTGAAAAAAACAATTTTTTGAAAACGTCTTCATTTTCCAAAATTGAGACAAAAAATTACAACTTTAGAAAACTTGCCATGCATCTTACTAATTATCTTGGACTGTCTACTTTTCAAAAAGTGGTAATTTGAGCAATATTTGTACTATCCTGGCATTTTCAGGCCTCAAGAAATGAGATAGGGCATCAGTACATCAGGCATTGGTGTGCACAGCCTATTGCATTAGGGTGTGCACCCTAAAGTACAAGCAAACATGCATATATATCAGTAGAGCAGTGGACGGTGTCAGTAGAGCAGTGATTGGTGTCAGTAGGGCAGAGGACGGTGTCAGTAGTTTTTTATCTTTATTATATTTTACAATTTTATTTTTTAAATTATTGCTTACAATATTATTTTTTATTACTTTTTTACAATGTTTTTAGGAGCCCGGTTGGGGAGCTTTGGTGAAATATCAAGGGTCTAAACAGACCCCTGATGTCTCACTTTTGAGACATAGAAATGGACGGAGGACAGATATTCCCTAGTCCCTTTCTCTGCAGCCTCAGCTGCACTGGACAGTGAAAGAATGGGAAGTGATCTGTGCTTAGTGGCTTGCTTTTCATTCACAAACTGAAGCATAGTAAATACGGGGGTTATTTACTAAAACTGGAGTGTGCAAAATCTGGTGCAGCTCTGCAGAGAAACCAGTCAGCTTCCAGGTTTTATTGGCAAAGCTTAATATAACAAGTTGAAGTTAGAAGCTGATTGGCTACCATGCACAGCTGCACCAGATTCTGAGTGCTGCAGTTTTAGTAAATCTACCCCATAGTTTACTATGCTTCAGTTAAAAATTAACACAAGAGTGATCGGTACTCACATTCAGAAAAGAAAGGGGCCGGTAAATTAAATATTTACTGGCCCCTTCTCCCACTCTCTACCTTGAAACATCCCCTGCAGCAGCTGGTGGGAGAGGAGAGTAGGGAAGCTGGCAGCACTGCAGGGGGAGACTGGAAGCAAGGGATATCAGCTCCGCACAGGATGATTAGGGTGTGCCCAGGCACACTCGGCACAACCTGTGCGCATGCCTATGACATCAGGATTTAATTTTCAGATATACTGTATATACCATAGTTTGTGGACTCTATATCTTACTATAGATTAAATAATAAACATGGATTTGGGTTGTTTTCACCAAAGAAATGGAGCAGAATACATTATGGCCTAAATTTATGAAAAAAGATAATTTATTTGCAAAATTTTAAAACAGAAAAAAAGAAAACCTGTTTTTTTTCCCAATTTTTAGCAAAAAATAAAACAGTGGTGATTAACCACTTCAGCTCCGGAAGGTTTTACCCCCTTCCTGACCAGGCCATTTTTTGCGATATGGCACTGCATTACTGACAATTGTGCGGTCGTGCAATGCTGTACCCAAATAAAATCGATGTTCTTTTTTTCCCACAAATAAAATTTTCTTTTGGTGGTTTTTATTTTTTGCACTATAAACAAAAAAAGACCTGCATTTTTGAAAAAAAAAAACAATATTTTTTACTTTCTGCTATAAAACACATCCAATAAAAAAATGTAAAAAAAATCAAATTTCTTCATCAGTTTAGGCCAATTTATATTCTGCTACATATTTTTGGTAAAAAAAAAAAAAATCCCAAAAAGCATATATTGATTGGATTGTGCAAAAGTTATTGTGTCTATAAGTTAAGGGGTAGATTTATGGACTTGTTCAATTGTTTAAATAGTTTTTTCTAGTAATGGCGGTGATCAGAGATTTTTAGTGGGACTGCGATATTGCGGTAGACAAATATGACACTAAGTGACACTTTTTGTGGACCAGTGACACCAATACAGTGATCAGTGCTAAAAAAAAAGTGCACTGTTACTGTATAAATGACACTGGCAGGGAAGGGGTTAACCCCAGGGGCAATCAAAATGTTAACTGTGTTCAGTGGGTGTGCTTTCTTACTGTGTGGGGAATGGACTGACACAAGGAAGAGAGACATCTGTGTTTCTGATTAACAGGAATCACAGATCTCTCTCTTCCTGTCTGATAGAACGATGGTCTACCTTATTTACATAAGCAGATTGCCATTCTGTCTCCCCAGCGAACGATCGTGGGTGGCCAGTGGCCATAGTGGCCGGTGAACCTGCTGATTGGCTCCCGGTGTGTCCAGTCACAGTGAAAGCTGAAAATTGTCCCGGGCAGGAAGAGGGTGAAAGTGCCCTGTACTGAACTGGTTAAGCAGACTTAACATTATGTACATACCTTTTAATTGTGTATAAGCGTATATAATTTTATTTTTGCTTATTCCTATGTTACAGTTAGTTTAAGCAAGCCTGCTAGCAATGGTCTCGGATGCTTTTATTTTCTTTGGTTTGAGGCCACCTACCCCCCAACTTTGTCCACATATGCATTCCGTGCACACTTTGACCATCGTTCACTGTACAGTTTACCTCTCACAGATCCCCCACATCCTGATTTACAATCCTCTAACCTTCTGACTGTCTTCCCCGACAGAGCTGCACCCTCCCTATTTATGTGCAGTCCATCTCTGCTTTAGAACTTGTAACCAACTGCAAAGTCGTCCCAGTTTTCCATGAACTTTAAACCCTCCTTCTTACACCAATTTCTCAGCCACTTGTTTAGCTCTCAAAGCTTCTGCTGCCTCTCTGCTGTGGATTGTGGTGCAGAAAATACTGCCTTGGATGTTCTTTTCTTTAATAAAACACCAACGTCCCTGGAATCATTTTCAAGGTTGCTTCATCATCCTCTACCCTTTTCATTTCTATGAATATGTACCACAACAGCTTGGCCCACACAAACCCCACCCAACAATCTTTCTCTCCAATCCTCAATGTGCCAAAACTGAGCACCTGGTAAACATACTGTTCGGTGATCACAGTCTATGTGACAGATTGCCCTATCTGTCCTTATAATCGAGTCCCCTGTTACAAATATCTTTGTATCTTTGCTTGTACCCCTGCCCCCATCCTTGCCGGAGTAGGTGTTCACTGCTTTATAAGTTCCCCTTTTGTGCATACTGATATTAATAATGGTCACTGTAAAACCACTGGGAGTGACAAAGCCATAGCTGTGGCTGAAAAGTGTGCCTGTGCATGTACATGTACATGTTGTGGCATTGGCAAGAACACTGTACACAATTCCATATGCTGCTACTTGTGACTGTATATTGTAATGATAAATACACATACTTACACTGCAGTATTTTCTTTGAAAGTATGACATGAGGGTAGGACTAAGCTTTCGGCTCAGATTGAAAATGGGTTTGAACCAAATCTAGCCTGTTCAAAGTTTTCAGCAAACAGGCAAAAAAAAAACTGCCCATATTTACAAATATCAGCTGGAACTCTGTTATGTAGCAGTGATGGTGCTTCCACCTCTAAATAACAGATCCCTGCCACCTTCTGTTTGTAGACAAATGGGCCAAAGGGTCCTAGGTGACATCATTGACCAAATATGGAATAATATAGGACTTTTTCATGGTATGAGTGTTGTAATAACACAAGTGAGTAACAAGGGCTGTGATGTACATCTAATCAATTACCTAAGAGGGAGACGATATCTGAGTACCTCCCACAGACTCCCACATCCCACAAAGATGTAGGATTGAGGTTATTTTCCCATTAATATTGAGGACAAGATGCCCCCAATATTGAAGGTGTTTGGCATGTTATGATCAAGGACAAAATGGTACTGGCTCTTTAATGAATAAACTAAGATGTGGGCTCCATGTTAAAATTCATAAAAGGTCCTTACCCAGACATGCAGGCTGTATGGTCAAGAAAGAGGGGCAGAATAGCTGGGCCATCTTCCTGTCCCATACCAGGCCACATACCTTTGCCGGGTACCTCGCAAGTGGGGGAGACAAAGCCTCCCTCATGTTGCAATACAAATGGTAACTCATCCACCCTTCCTGTGCCAAAAAGGGATGTGGGGGTCTGCAAGAGGTACTTATTGGAATATATTTATATATATATATATATATATATATATATATATATATATATATATATTTATGCAGCTCTACTGTAGTGATAACTCAAATTCCACACCATGTGTGAATCACAAATAATTCTGATAATATACTGTATTTATCAGCATATAATACGCACCGGCTTCTATGATAGACAGAACAGTGGTCCAATGCCGGCCCAGGAGACTTCCTATTACAGAGGCCGCTGAGTAAACAGGAGATTCTCGCTGTATGTAATCTGAAGGTGCTTGTCCCACCCCCCTCCCCATTCCCTCATAGGCAGCCCAAATTGCAGTATCGGCGTATAACATGCACACACTATTTGCACCCGATTTTCAGGGTGAAAAAGTGCGTCTTATATGCCAATAAATACAGTAATCATCACAATATCACATAAAATTCCTTATTATAAACAATAATTCTTGATTGCTGTGATTTTCTGTGTTATTCTTTCACCACCGTGTTTTTCTTTAGACACTTAGTATTGTGTTCACTTCCACCAGCTATTTTACCTGCTCACCTCAAGACTGAGTCAGGTAGACTCAAACATAGCTCTTTATTTTTCACTCCTCAATGATCTCTCCCTTCCACTGTGGATCAGCTGTTCACCATCCACCCTTTTTCAGTTTCAGCTACTCCCAATATGATTTACATGGGTAGAGAGTTGATCTCTCATACAAAAAGCTTATCTCCTTAGACTCTCTTTCATCAAAAAATACAGGAAACAGTGCTCTCTGTTTTCAAATTTATTAAAAAACCCTGCTTAAAAAAAGGACACTTACAAGGTTGAAACACAAACAAGCGCATGTGTGTAATATAAGAGCGTTCGCTCACTCACCACCGTGGCTGCGTGATGTCACAGGCTCGGTTCCTCCCCTCTGCACGCGTTTCAACCACTGATTGGTCTTCCACAGCAGATCTGCTGAGGAAGATCAATCAGAGGTCGATATGCGCGCAGAGGGGAGAATCCGAGCCTGTTGAGGAGAGCACAATACTAAGCCCTCAATGAGGAGAGCACAATACTAAGTGTTTAAAGAAAAACACGGTGGTGAAAGAATAACACAGAAAATTACAGCAATCAAGAAAGTTTGTTTATAATAAGGACTTTTATGTTGTGTGATATTGTGATGATTATATTATCATAATTATTTATGATTCGCACATGGTGTAGAATTTGAGTTATCACTACAGTAGCGCTGAACTATATCTATCTACCTTTAAAGTGAAATGAATCCAAGAGTGTACAGCAATTGCGTTATAGGATTTGTTTAAGAAAAAATGTTTTGATATATACACAGGGTTAGAAATGTTATATTGCACTGAGCACTTTATTAAGAATTAGGGTGGCGCATATACACATACTTATTGGAATCTGGAAGCTCCCCTATAAATGTACCCCCCCGGTATCTGCCTTCACACAGGTGAATGAGTTGAATAGTATCTCTCTTTATGCATTCACAAAAAAAGTGCTAGCATTAGCTCAGCAATAGTGCTACCCCCACTAAATGACAGATCTCTGGCTGGTTTATTTATATACGGCAGCCATAATGTGTCATTTTGTGATACTATTGCTAACACCACAAAATGATAGATATCTGTCTACAAAAAAAAAAAAAACCTAACAGGTCAGGGATCATGGGTGGTGTCATGGAGCAAATATTGTCTTGACTATATTTGGTCTATGACTTAGCCCAGATTCCCTGGTCTGTTTGTTTTAATATGAAGTGTTGTGTACTTATGAAGTGCTGCCTTGTAAAAATCTGAATCATATTCGGCTGTGATCATACAAAAAAATCCTGAGGGGCTTGATAAATCCACTTTAGTACAACTAGCTTGCCCATAGATGGTCAGCCTATCTGTGATTCTTAGGATAATATTTTGTATTAGCAGCAAGTGTTTTTTTTTTCTTTTGTTAAACTCATGTTTCTTTCCTCTAACATTTTTCGATTTTATTTTATGCTAGGGTAACAAACATAGCGGGCTTTTGTTTGTATTGCTAAATCGTTTAGGGTTTATATATATTAAATGTATTATATTTAATTTTGGCTTGCTAAGGTCTTAAAAAAATACAGATGCCATTTGTACACAGCATGTTGCTAAATTGGTGTGCAGTAGCTAGTGTTCATCAAAAGAACCAAACATTCACTGCCAGTCACGATAGTTTCAGTTACAAACAGACATTCCATTTACACAACAGGGATGACATATAGAACAGCAGAAACTGGTTATAGTTTTTCCTTTTGTTTAGACATTCTAATCACCTCTCAAAATATTGCAATGAGAATAGGGTCTAAAATAAGAGGCAGATGTGCTGTTTGTGACGATAGTAGGGGGGCGAGCAGGTCCTGAAAGACATAGTGGTGGTAGAGTGACACAAACTGGAGATTGGGCACATGTGCACACCCAGAGAATACTTGACTTTCTGAAAGAAAACTTTTATATTAGTTGTATAGTATATATAGTTGTCTTCCAGCATTACTAACACGCTCTCTTCCCCGTCCTCCTCTCAGAGTCTATCTAGAACATCAAGCTATTCCATAACACCATGTACAGCTTAACCACTTCCAGACTGCACTATAGCAGATTTACCTTTACAGGGCGGCCCTCCTGTGCAGGATCACATATATATAAATGATTTTGCACTTCCTCCAAGGGGGTGCGTGAGCACACTGATGGCAGGCCGCTTCTGCTGTGATTAATCGCAGCAGAAAGCGTTCTGTGGGTTACGGGCACTGGATACCTGCTGGCACCCGCTGATCATCAGTAAAGCACACAGAACAGAGATCTGCTCATGTATACAAGGCAGAACTCTGTTCTGACAGGGGGAAAGTGATGGATTTTGTGTCCCTGCAAAGCAAGGAAAAAAATCCATCTTTTTCCCTAGTAAAAGCAGCACATACAGTACAGAAAAACACTGGCAAGGCACACAGTTATATAATAGTGATCTCCCGCACTCTAAATAACAAAGAAAAATTACAACCAATGCTGCTACTTACAACCATAAATATCAAAACCAGTGAAAATGAAATATATATACCAAAGTGCATATATAGCAAAATTCAGAGTAGCGCAACAATAACGCCTAATTAATTTAGTGTTCAATATAAAAATGTAATAGTCGAATATATATAATACTCCATGTGCAAAGAAAATATAAAAAATATAAAAAGATAATAAAATGAAAATGTCATAACAATAAAAACAAAAACAAATCAAGAGTCCAATAGCAGTCCTCTTTAAACAAGCAAAAAAAATGTGATGATAGTTTCAGTGATGTCCTAATTAAGAAAAAACACAAGTATCCAAAAAGTATCGCATCAGACCCGCTCCCATCAGGTGAAAACTCACCAAAAGTATTTGCCTACCACTCTCATGGTTAGGCTACTAAGCCATGAGAATCAGTTGTTCAAAGATTCCTTAATAAGCCAATCCACTTCGCCACAGTTCCTTGTAGAAAAGGTGCATATCCATTGGTACATGAAAAAGAAATGTTCCACTAGTGTATTATTGTAAAGCTCAATCTTTAATCCAAAACCAATACCCAGTCCACGTACATTTAAAACATCTTGTATCAAACATTGTATAGCTCATGACATAATCGAGCGATTCCCTTCAGTCTCACCACCTCCACACTGGCTGACGACTATCCAGGGAAGTGCCAATCGCTCTCACAATGGCACCTGGGATGATTCCGGTTGCTGTCCAGTCACCAAAATCAAAAGTTAACCTGCTGATTGCCTGAGATGTTTAACCCCTTCCCAGCCAGTGTCATTAATACAATGACAGTGCACATTTTTAGCACTGATCACTGTATTAGTGTCACTGGTTCCCGGAAAGTGTCAAAATGTCAGTTAGTGTCTGTTTGTCCGACGCAATATCGCAGTCCTGCTATAAGTCGCTGATCACTGCCATTACTAGTATAAAAAAAATAAATAAATAGAAATTCCAGAAATATATACTATAGTTTGTAAACACTATTACGTTCGCACAAAGCAATCAATATACGCTTTATTTATTTATTAATTCATTTTTTACCAAAAAAATGTAGCAAAATACATATTGGCCTAAATTTGGGAAGAAATTTGATTTTAATTTTTTTTATTGCATATGTTTTATAGGGTAAAGTAAAAAATATTGTTTTTTTTTTTTTTTCAAAATTTTCGGTCTTTTCTGTTTATAGCACAATAAATAAAAAATACATTGGTGATCAAATACCACCAAAAGAAAGCTCTATTTGTGGGGAAAAAAAATGACATAAATTTTATTTGGGTAAATCGTTGTATGATCGCGCAATTGCCAGTTAAATTAACGCAGTGCCGTATTACAAAAAATGGCCTGGTCATGAAGAGGGGTAAATCTTCTGGAGGTCAAGTGCTTAAACAGACATCAAGACCTGTGCCCTGTTTCCTATGACTTTTTTAATTTTTTTTTTATGATGATGGCTCATTTATTAGACCCACAAGGAAACAAATTGAATATTATGATTTGACCCCATAGACTTAAATTATATTCTAGGAAATGTTTAGATTTTCTGGATTTTGAGAATATTTTGCATAACTGTTTGTCAATCAAACCCAGGGAAATGTACTCATTACTAATCATAAAGGGTAATGGAAAAAAAATCTATATTTACTGTTCTTTATGCAACTGATTGTTTTGTCATTGTTTGGTTAGAATGATTGGGATAAGATTATATATTTATTCTACTGATCTCGATGATATTATTGCTATATTCTTCAAAATGTTCTGTTTCAAATAATGACATTTAGTAACTGTTTTGCTGAAGCTTTTACTTATTTCATGCAATAGCATAGTTGAAATACTGAAAAGTAGTAAACATTACCACCTAGAGGCCACTTATCTAACTGCAATACTCCACATTGTTATTTCCATTACTGTATGTTAGCTAATCAAAGAAGACCATTTAGAAAACAAAAATAATAAAATTATAGGGTCTATTTATAATGGAATAGAAAAGAATAAAAAGAACTACTAGTGCCTTTTCCAGTTCTAACTATTAAAGTTTTCATTGTACTTCTAAAGGTTAGTTTACTATTCTAATTTCTGAATTTGCTGCATTAAATCTCTCATATTTATATTTTTTTTCAAAGCAATATATTAGGGTTTAGACATTTAAAATGAGTATGCTACTATTAACAAGTAGTTTCTGCTTTGCGAAAATAGCAAACTCTTTAGGCAAAGTATATATTTTGAAATGATTGTAGCAAATCTATTTTGCAGATTCATACCATTTTCTGTTCTTAAAGCAGTAATAAACCCTTAACAAAAACTGTATTATATTGCAGCTTACCAAACATTAGATGTGGTGGCTGCATCAGTTTTCTTATTGTTGACTTTTTTCCCTCGGTTTTCACCTGGCCAGTAACACAGCTCCTGTATTAGGAAGGCACAACTCTGGATGAATGAGAACAGGAGGAACAGCAGACAGCAGCCTTGTCAGCATGTGGGGGTAGGGTCCTCTGATCTCTGTGCTTTTTCACTTTGTCAGGTTTTTAAATGTTGCCATTGTTTTCTATAAAGGAAAACATTTTCATTTTTCCCATTTAAAATGATTGAGACTCTGTTTGCCACTTTGAAAAATCTCTTCCACATTATCAGTTTAATGGCTTAACGATCCTAAATGATTGATAAATGTCACAGAAAGTGCCCGGTGAAGTCCCAATCAGGCAACAGTATGTGAAATAATATCACTCTGTAATTTGTAGTTTTGGAAGGTAGGGCTCTAGTATGGAGGTAGTTTGAGCGCAAGATTTTTCAGAAAAACCTCTGAAAAATGGACAAGCATTGAGCAACTCATGAATTTTGCTCAGGGACAAAGAAACTGAGCATGTCTAGTTCTGGGACCAAGAACATTTGGACTGAATTAGGTAACTAACAGCAGTATCAAAAGTAACACTTTAGGGCTCAGAGTTCAATCATATACTATACAGACAGCATGCAGACACCTTGAATACAAGAGAAAGAAGGACCTGAATAGATTACAACATTAAAAAGAAAGAAGGGACAGAGAGCTATCACAGCACCTTTACAGAAATAATAGAGATGAAACACATTATCTCCTCTTCAGAGTAGAATATAAGGTTGACAATAACACAGATGGATTTGCTACTTCTAACCTGATTTTTTTTCCCCAAAAGTCGTCATAATTCATTATGACTATAAGTCATAACATATATATGTATGTGTGTTTGTTGGAAACTTAGTGTAGAGTTAGAAACTGCTCTTTTCAGAGGCGCCTTGATGCCACAGCATGATTGCATGCATATTTGCAATGTATGCAACAAAAAACTCTGTTTTATGAATGGCAAATTTATACAGCTAAATAGCATGACAGCATGAAGCAGAATCAGATGCAACATCTTGGCCAGAAAACCATGGTTAGTCACTTGTCGTCCACCCTATAGCAGATTTACTGCTACAGGGCAGCTGTTCTGTGTAGAATTATATATGTGTGTAGAATCTATATGTGTAGAATAAATTTGTGTAGAATATATACGTGATTCTGCACTTCCGTGTAGGGGGAGGCATGCTGCTTGCTATGATTAGTCACAGCAGAAGCCAAATAGCGGGTGCTGGCCAGTGGATGACCGCCGACACCCACTGATCAGCAATGAGACAGGCTGGACAGAGCCCTACATATGTTAACAACGAAGAGCTCTGTCCTGTCAGCAGGACTGTGCTGGATTTTGTTTCCCTGCAAAGTAGGGAATAAAATCCAGCACATCCCTTAGTAACAGCAGCACACTGTGTACACAAAAACACTGGTTAGACGGGTGCGCATGCGTGGAGCTCGCAAGATGGCCGCTAAAGCCTAGAGCTCCGCTCCCTCACGATCGACCGGCGCTCACAGCACGGACCACAGCGCACCACCGCATGAATAAAGCACCTGGTGATACTCCCCAAGGTCCCGGCTACACCCCCATATGCCCGGGGCCCCGGTGAAACGGAACCTGTGGCCACAACAGGAGCGAACAAGAACGGCTGAGACGCCCAAGATGGCCGCCGCTACACAGACACAGCCTCTGCCTCAGATTCTCTGCTCCACAGGACCGGCGGACTACAGGTCAGAGCAACCCCTCACTCCCCCTCACTTCACCCCAGGGAGACAACCGGGATACCCACCTCTGCTGACCCCCTCTCCAGCCTCTACAGGATCCCTGCAGGGTCGCCCCCTCTGTGAAGGCCCTCTGTCCCCCCAGGGATCTACCTCAGATCACACAGGCCTCACACCATATGCCTTCCCTGCCAGTGACTCTGCTTCTCACATGGACTCCCTCTTCCACAGATTCTCTGAACTTTTGGACAGAGGCCTGGCTCAAACGGCAGCCAAAATTACGGGGGACCTGAAGGCAGACTTTATTAATTTAGGGGCCCGTATCGATGCGATCGAACACAAAATGGAGGACACTATAGCTGTCACTAATCAACACTCGCAGCACATCAGCACGGTGCAAGATCAATAAGACCTAGCAATGGCTCGTATTGACGAACTTGAGAATAGGTCCAGAAGATATAACATCAGAATCCGCGGCCTACCGGAAACGATTCACAATGTTCCAGAAACAGTCCAGGACCTGATTAAACAGCTATTCCCTAATATCTCCTCTCAACACCTTGAATTGGACAGGGCACACAGAGCCTTAGGGCCCCCCAGAAAAGACGGCATCCCAAGAGATATTATCGCTAAGCCCCACCACTACACAGTTAAAGAGGAAGTGATGAGACAGGCCAGGTCCTCTCACTCAGTGCAATGCATGGGACACGCAGTACAGATCTTCGCAGACCTGTCACCCTCTATGATCCAAAGGAGGAGATCATTGAAGCCTCTCCTGCTCGCTCTCACCCAAAGAGATGTAAAATACAAGTGGGCCTTCCCGTTCGCAGTTAAATTCTCCGTCCAGGGGAAACAATACGCCTTCTCCTCCCTCCCAGAAGGAGAAAAATTGCTCCTGCACCTGAAAATCATCTCCCAGGAAGCCAAGATGGACACGACCAATGCCGGGACCAAGTCCAACAAACGACAGACCCCCACCAGCCCTCAATCTCCACTGTGGTCAACAGGAAAAGCAAAGAAGGCCAAAGACAACAACCAAACTTGAAGCCAATGATGATGTGAACTGCATCTCTTCTATCCCGATTGTGAAGTAGGGATCGTTTTGACCATCCCCTGGAACAGGGGGGATCCCTTAGGCCTAGTCACTAGGCAGGCTAAGCAACCGGGCAAAGTTTTCTGACTTTCCAGAACTTTTTGCTAATTGTTTTTTGTTTTTCTGGTTCCAGGGGGGGGGGGGTTTGGGTTTTTATCCAAATTTTCCCTCTTTATTTTTTGATATTTTTAACTAGCCCATCGACATATCTACTATGCTCAAGGAAGCCGTGCCTCTCTAGATTGAGAGGGGCTGCTTCCTCACGCCTATCTATGAGGGGGGGAGGGATCTTATCCCCCATGATTAAGGATTTTATTCAGGTCTAGTTTATAGACGCTCTGCTATGATAGCAAATGTATAGCAACCTAGGAGGATACTAAATTGGGCGGCGGTTTAAGGGCCACTAACTAGTCACTCTGTTATGACAACCGGGTATACCACGGTAATGGTTTCAAAATTTTCTCTGTTCTTTCTTCCAGCCTTTTTTCCCGTAAGGGAACAAGTTTCATGTTGGGCGTTCGGTTTAGTGAGGAAACACTTGTGCACCCACCTAACCCCTAGACACCCGAAGGTCTCTGGGGGCTAGGCTGTTTGAGCCCAGATGGGCCAGACATACTCAAATTTTTTTCTAGAAGACATAAGGGGTTTCTCCTTCCTTATGTCTTTTCTTTCTTCTATAGGAGACCTTCTATTTTCTATCCTGCACCCCCACCCCTCATCCCCAATCAATACATTGTGCCTAACCACATCTTGTGTTTCAGATACCACACACACACACCCACGGGAGTTCCTGATATCTTCCCACCAAGAAGAATGAACGATCATCATCCTAAAGTCCAGGTTCCCACGCACCAAAGGGTAAGTGAGGGCCATTGCACTTCACTCCAACTGCTCCATGGCTAACGACCCTACAGTTGAACTCCACATAGCCTCTCACAATGTCCAGGGAATCAATTCCCAGATTAAGAGGAGAAAGGTCCTCGATTATTACAAGCATCTCAAGCTAGACATTATTATGCTGCAAGAAACGCACTTCCCCTCCCGGTATAGCCCTAAGTATCTCCACCCTCATTTCACACAGTTTTTCTTAGCGAGCGCAGACAACAAAACTAAGGGAGTTGCAATCATCATTTCCAAACACCTTAAATTTGTAAAGATCTCTGAATTCGCTGATCCGGAGGGCAGGTTCCTCCTGGTCAAGGGCACAGTGGGGGACCACCTGTATTCCCTGGTCTCCTACTATGCCCCAAACAGAGGACAAGCAAAATTTTTTGATTCCCTACTGCGCAGCCTCGCTCAGAAATTGGAGGGAACGGTCATCTTTGGCGGAGACTTGAACGCAGCGTTCGACCAGGGATTGGACAAGTCTAAACCCCTACCGACTCAACTAACATGACCCACCAAAGAGAGCCTCAGGATCGCAAAGACAATCCATGCCCATGGCTTAACAGACACTTGGAGGGAACTTAACCCCAACAAAAGGGACTATACCCATTACTCTCCCCCTCATAACACCTATGCGAGGATTGACCACATTTTAACCCCATCCTCCCTACTCCCTTTGATCCACAAAGCACAAATCAGGGAGTCGGCCCTCTCGGACCACTCCATAGTAACCATTTCACTCAAAACGGGCCCCCTGGGCGGATCCAGGGGACACTGGAGACTGAATGAGTCACTATTATCTGACCCCATCAGGGTCATTGAACTTGAAAAAGCCCTACAAGAATACTTTAAACTCAATAAATCAGAGGACATTTCTCCAGAAATGTTATGGGCTGCACATAAAGCGTTTATAAGAGGTACACTCATCCAGATTGCCACTCAAACCAAACGAGCACAAAAAGCAGATCTAATTAAGTTGGAAAAGGAATACACCACTCTGAAAGCTGCCCACAAAATGGACCCCTCCAAGACCCCTGTTTCCCTTCTCGATAAAGCGAGAATTGATCTCAATCTAGCACTCACATCCAAGGCCGAAAAGGCCATTCGCTGGAATGGACAAAAATTTTACACTCAGGCAGACAAAATAGGTCCCCTCCTGGCTAAAAAACTGTCTCCCCCCCATCAGAACCCACGCCTTCCCCAAACTCAGATTAAATGGCCAACCCCCCACGACCAATCCTTCAAAGATTCTAGAAGCCTTTCGGGGTTTTTACTCTAAATTATATAGCCAAACAAATACACCAAACGCGAACTTAATCCCTTAGTTTCTGGAAGGTATACCCCTACCCTCCCTAAAAGAGGTCCACAAACAAAAGATGGAAATACCCATCTCTGAGGAGGAGGTTTTGGGGGTCATAAAAGACCTTAGAGGGGGATCAGCTCCGGGTCCGGATGGCCTTTCTGTAGCATACTACAAGTCTTTTGCAGCCATTCTGGCACCTCACCTGACCTCCTTCTTCAACTCCAAAACCAATGGAAACCCCCTAGACATCCACCTCAACACCGCTCTAATCACGGTCATACCCAAACCTGGCAAAAACCACGAAGACGTTAGCAACTACAGAGCAATCTCACTCATAAACAATTACCTAAAAATACTCACCAAAATAATGGCTAACAGGTTGTCATCTTTTATTACACAATATATACATAAGGACCAGGTAGGATTCATACCCGGGAGACAGGGTCCTGACCAAATAAGGAGGGCGATAGATATCACCTCGATTCTTCAAACTAACTGGACAGGGGGGCCTAACCAATCGGGATTCCTTCTATCCTTAGACCTGCAGAAGGCCTTTGACACGGTCTCCTGGCACTACATCTTCAATATACTGGAGAGATGGGGATTCGGTAGCCGTTTTCTGGGACTTCTGCACGCTCTCTACTCACAACCAAAGGCCCAAATACGCATCCAAGGTCATTACTCCAAACCAATAGACATTTTACGGGGCACTAGACAAGGGTGCCCTCTATCCCCCCTAATCTTCGCAATAGCCATAGAAACCTTAGCAATCGCAATTCGACAAAACCCGGACATAAAAGGGGTGACCTGTGGAGACCAGATGCACAAATGTGGGCTCTTCGCCGACGACAGCCTCCTTTTCCTGACATCCCCCCTCACTACACTACCTAATCTCTGCCTAGTTTTAAAGAACTTTTCTAAAATCTCTGGACTCGAAGTCAATTTCACCAAATCTCAAGCTCTTAATGTCTCCTTACCGCCACAAACAGTTGACTCTCTAAAACAATCCTTTCACTTCAAATGGGGTGACACATCCATTAGCTACCTGGGAATCACACTGACGGCCAAGACGGAAACTCTTTATGCACAAAATTATCCTTCACTCTTCAAGAAACTAGAGGCAGACCTTATTACATGGTCAAAACACGAGCTATCCTGGCTGGGTCGGATCAACTCCGTTAAGATGACCCTACTCCCCAGGCTCCTCTACTTCTTTCGCTCCCTCCCTATCCCAATCAGGAAAGATCACCTGAGAGCTTTGCAGAGTAAAATTCTCCAATATATTTGGGGTAAGAAAGGATATCGTATCCCTCAGAGCACCCTCTTCCTTCACGGACGCAAGGGAGGGCTGGGTCTACGTAAATACTACTTGGCTGCCAGATTAGCCCAATTGTCCTCAATTTACTCTCGCTACGAAAAACCAGACTGGGTGAATATTGAAAGACAAGCCATCCCCAAACATACGCTAGACTACATTCTTTGGTGCCCACCTAAATCTAGACCGCCCATCCTATCACCCACTTTATCCCACTCCTGCGCCCTTTGGGACTCCCTCCGGCACTCCACAGCTCTGGTCTCCATGGGTCGACCCCTAGCTCACCTATTCCACAACCCTGACTTTCCACCTGGACTTGACATCTCAGCATTCAAATGGTGGTTGGACAAAGGGCTATACCGGATAGGGCACTTCTTCACTCCCAATGGACCAATCACCCTCAAATTCTGTATCAAACACCTGGACTTTCCGGAATCGGAACGATTCCGCTTTTACCAAATCACCCACTTTCTCCACTCTATTTGGAAGGAGAAACCGCTCCCCCCTAAATTCACAGTATACGAACAATGGTGCGGACAAGCCATGGAGCAGAGGGGAGGCATATCAGTGATATATTCGACCCTCACTTGCCCTACAGACAAAACCACATATATGAAGGCTTGGGAGTCTGACTTCCAATGCTGCAGGGACATAGAGATTTGGCAAGCAGCTCTTACTAAATCCTTTAAGGGGATCCAGAACATCTCCTTGAGGGAGGTAAGCATCAAATTGATTACCAGATGGTACCTAACCCCTACCAGGTTGGCAGCAATCTATCCCTCAGCGAACCCATTATGTTTCAGAGGATGTCAACACCTGGGCACTATGGCCCACATTTGGTGGGAATGCCCCAAAATACGCACTTTTTGGAGAAAAGTATTCTCTATGATTTACAAGGTGACGACTTGCCAGATCCCTAGGTCCCCAGAGGTGGCTATTCTCAACGCTAACCTATCTGGAATTTCTAAGGCTAATCAAACACTGATCAACTATATATTATTGGGCACCAAAATCTCAATTGCCAAAGCATGGAAACAGCCAAGGCCCTCGTTGGATTATGGCTCAAGAAAAACTTTCTAGCATCCTGACAAACACCTCTATGAAATTCCAAACAATATGGGAACCCTGGGCCCAATACATGGGAACCTCCCTCATACCAGGGGTTCAGGCACGCAACAACCCCTAACCCACACACAGACAAATTCATCCTTCATTAATCTGAGAGACACACAGATGTACTCCTGCTCCCCCCTCACCCACCTGGAAGGACCCCTCCACCCCCCCTCCCTCCTCACTCTTCTCTCTCTCTCTTTCAACTCTTTTTCCTGTCTTCTACCTCACATCAGTTAACTAACTGGTGGCAATTCAATATGCAGCTACCATACGGTAAACTACCTAGCCCATGGGGATTCATAGTCCCTCAACACTCCTGAGGGCTCCAACCTAATGGGCAAAGGAGAAGTACAGGGTTTTTCCCCACCTGGCACAGCTAGATCCCGTCAGGGGTGCCGGGGTAGGGGAAAGTTCCCGTAAGGATTTAGAGACAATACATGGAGACTGTATATTTAGAACATAGATACGGATATATATCAGGTTTACCCCACCAATAGCCTTTAAAGATGAGAAACCGTATGTTTTATGCTATTTTCTTTCTCAAATTGTAACTTTTCTGTCTCATGTTCGAGGAGGCGTTCCCTCCTGTGCATTCTAATATGTCAATGCATAAAATGTATGACGTAATTGACAATAAAAACATATTGAAAGTTAAAAACACTGGTTAGACACACATTGAACCCTTTGATCGCCCTAGATAATTAACTCCTTCCGAGCCAGTGTCATTAGTACAGTGACAGTGCATAGTTTTAGCACTGATCACTGTTCTAGTGTCACTGGTTCCCACAAAGTGTCAGAACTGTGTCAGGGCTGGGCTCAGCCTTTCCTTCGCAAAGCTGGCCACTCAGCTGTCGGCTAATCGTCAGCTCCTATCTCTCCACAGTGACTCACCTGTTGATGATATCCTGCTCGTCAGTCCTGCCTACTTAAGCTGTCCAGTCCAGATGATCTCTGCTTTTGTCTTGGTCACATCTCTAGAGATGCTCTCCTGTGTTCCTGTTAAAGACTTGCTTGGCTGACATTCCTTCTGGTTCCAGATCCTGCTTGCTGTTCTACTACACTGTTCTCTGGCTGCCTGACATTTTGGCTTGTTTGACTATCTGTTCCAGTTCCTGAACTCTGGCTATTTTTTGACTACATTTACTCTGTTTACCTTTTTTTATTATTATTAAACAAGTGTAATTTAACTGTACTTCTGTCTCAGTCTGATTCATGGTTTCTGACAAAGTGTCAGTTAGTGTCCGATTGTTTGCTGCAAAATCACAGTCCCACTATAAGTCGCTGATCGCCGCCATTACTAGTTAAAAAAAAAAAATCCAGTATATACTGCATACCATAGTTTGTAGATGCTATAACCAATCAATATACACTTGTTGGGATATTTTTACCAAAAGTATATAGCAGAATACATATTGGCTTAATCACTTCCCGTCCGCCATATAGAAAAATGATGGCTGGAAAGTGGTTCTGTTATCCTGACTGGGCATCATATGACGTCCAGTAGGATAAGCTGCGGGGGTGCGCAGCACAGTGATCAGTGGTGTGGTGGGTTAGTCCGACACATCGCATCTTTGATCTAGGTAAAGAGCCTATGACGTAGTCCAATCGTAGCTGATCACAGTGTTATCAGGAAAAGCACCTGTATCAGCTTTTCCTCTACTTGCACTGACAGGTGCGAGTAGAGAAGGGCCGATAGGCTGCTCTCCTGACAGGGGGGGTCTGTGCTGACAATAAGTGCATTGATTGTCAGTACAGGCCCATCAAGGATGCCCAGCCATAACCATCAGGGTTGCTCACTCATGGCCACCAGGTATGCCCACCCATGACCACCAGGTAAGCCCACTAGAGCCCACCAGAGATGCCAGTGATCATTAGGGATGGCATGCCAGTGCCTCCTGAGCAGTGATGCCTATCAGTGCCATTTAGCAGTGCCACCCATCAGTGCCCATTAGAGCCACCTATAAGTGCCCTTCACTGCCACCCATCAGTGCTGCCTATGAGTGCCCATCAGTGCCGCCTATGAGTGCCCACCAGTTCCACCTATGAGTGCCCATCAGTGCCGCCTATTAGTGCTGCATATAAATGCCTCTTTATCAGCGCCACCTCATCAGTGCCAATCAATACTGCCTCATCAGTGCCCATCAGTGCAGCCTCATCAGTGCTCATCAGTCAAGGAGAAAAATTACTTATTTACAAAGTTTTGTAACAGAAATTAAGAAAAACATTTTTTTTTTCTCAAAATATTTGGTCTTTTTTTATTTGTAGCACAAAAAAATAAAATCCCAGTGGTGATCAAATACCACCAAAAGAAAGTTCTATTTGTGGGAAAAAATGCTAAAAATGTCATTTGGGTACAGCTTCACATGACCATGCAATTGTCATTCAAAATGTGACAGCGCTGTAATCTGAACATTGGACTGGGCAGGAAGAAGGAAAGTGCCCTGTATTGAAGTGGTTAAACTTATGAAGAAATTTTATTTTTTATATTTTTTATTGGATATGTTTTATAGCAGAAAGTAAAAAATATTGATTTTTTTTTCAAAATTGTCAGTATCTTTTTGTTTATAGCGCTAAAAATAAAAACCCAGTTGTGATCAAATACCATCAAAAGTAAAATCTTTGTGGGAAAAAAGACAAACATTTCATTTATGTACAGCATTTCATGACCGAACAATTGTCAGTTAACCACTTCAGCCCAGGAAGGTTTTACCCCCTTCCTGACCAGAGCACTTTTTACAATTCGGCACTGCGTCGCTTTAACTGCTAATTGCGCGGTCATGCAATGCTGTACCCAAACGAAATTTGCGTCCTTTTCTTCCCACAAATAGAGCTTTCTTTTGATGGTATTTGATCACCTCTGCCGTTTTTATTTTTTGCGCTATACACGGAAAAAGACCGAAAATTTTGAAAAAAAATGATATTTTCTACTTTTTGTTCTAAAAAAAATCCAATAAACTCAATTTTAGTCATACATTTAGGCCAAAATGTATTCGGCCACATGTCTTTGGTAGAAAAAATGTCAATAAGTGTATATTTATTGGTTTGCGCAAAAGTTATAGCGCCTACAAACTAGGGTACATTTTCTGGAATTTACACAGCCTTTAATTTATGACTGCCTATGTCGTTTCTTGAGGTGCTAAAATGGCAGGGCAGTACAAAACCCCCACAAATGACCCCATTTTGGAAAGTAGACACCCCAAGGAATTTGCTGAGAGGCATGTTGAGCCCATTGAATATTCATTTTTTTTGTCCCAAGTGATTGAATAATGACAAAAAAAAAAAAAAAAAAATTACAAAAAGTTGTCACTAAATGATATATTGCTCACACAGGCCATGGGCATATGTGGAATTGCACCCCAAAATACATTTAGCTGCTTCTCCTGAGTATGGGGATACCACATGTGTGGGACTTTTTGGGAGCCTAGCCGCGTACGGGGCCCCCGAAAACCAATCACTGCCTTCAGGATTTCTAAGGGCGTACATTTTTGATTTTACTCCTCACTACCTATCACAGTTTTGAAGGCCATAAAATGCCCAGATGGCATAAAACCCCCCCAAATGACCCCATTTTGGAAAGTAGACACCCCAAGCTATTTGCTTTGAGGCATGTTGAGTCCATGGAATGTTTTATATTTTGACACAAGTTGCGGGAAAGTGACAAATTTTTTTTTTTTTTTTTTTTTTTTGCACAAAGTTGTCACTAAATGATATATTGCTCACACAGGCCATGGGAATATGTGGAATTGCACCCCAAAATACATTTAGCTGCTTCTCCTGAGTACGGGGATACCACATGTGTGGGACTTTTTGGGAGCCTAGCCGCGTACGGGGCCCCGAAAACCAATCAGTGCCTTCAGGATTTCTAAGGGCGTACATTTTTGATTTTACTCCTCACTACCTATAGTTTCGGAGGCCATGGAATGCCCAGGTGGCACAAACCCCCCCCAAATGACCCCATTTTGGAAAGTAGACACCCCAAGCTATTTGCTGAGAGGCATGGTGAGTATTTTGCAGCTCTCATTTGTTTTTGAAAATAAAGAAAGACGAGAAAAAAAAAATTTTTTTTTCTTTTTTCAATTTTCAAAACTTTGTGACAAAAAGTGAGGTCTGCAAAATACTCACTATACCTCTCATCAAATAGCTTGGGGTGTCTACTTTCCAAAATGGGGTCATTTGGGGGGGTTTTTTGCCACCTGGGCATTCCATGGCCTCCGAAACTGTGATAGGCAGTGAAGAGTGAAATCAAAAATTTACGGCCTTAGAAAGCCTGAAGGCGGTGCTTGGTTTTCGGGGTCCCGTGCGCGGCTAGGCTCCCAAAAAGTCTCACACATGTGGTATCCCCGTCTTTAGGAGAAGCAACAGAATGTATTTTGGGGTGTAATTTCACATATTCCCATGGCATGTTTGAGCAATATATCATTTAGTGACAACTTTGCGCAAAAAAAAATAAAAAAAATAAAAAATTGTCTCTTTCCCGCAACTTGTGTCACAATATAAAATATTCCATGGACTCGACATGCCTCTCAGCAAATAGCTTGGGGTGTCTACTTTCCAAAATGGGGTCATTTGGGGGGGTTTTGAACTGTCCTGGCATTTTATGCACAACATCTAGAAGCTTATGTCACACATCACACACTCTTCTAACCACTTGAAGACAAAGCCCTTTCTGACACTTTTTGATTACATAAAAAAATAATTTTTTTTTGCAAGAAAATTACTTTGAACCCCCAAACATTATATATTTTTTTAAAGCAAATGCCCTACAGATTAAAATGGTGGGTGTTTCATTTTTTTTTTTCACACAGTATTTGCGCAGCGATTTTTCAAACGCATTTTTTGGGGAAAAAACACACTTTTTTAAATTTTAATGCACTAAAACACACTATATTGCCCAAATGTTTGATGAAATAAAAAAGATGATCTTAGGCCAAGTACATGGATACCAAACATGACATGCTTTAAAATTGCGCACAAACGTGCAGTGGCGACAAACTAAATACATTTTTAAAAGCCTTTAAAAGCCTTTACAGGTTACCACTTTAGATTTACAGAGGAGGTCTACTGCTAAAATTACTGCCCTCGATCTGACGTTCGCGGTGATACCTCACATGCATGGTGCAATTGCTGTTTACATTTGACGCCAGACCGACGCTTGCGTTCGCCTTAGCGCGAGAGCAGGGGGGACAGGGGTGCTTTTTTTTTTTTTTCTTTATTATTATTATTTTTTTATCTTATTTTTAAACTGTTCCTTTCATTTTTGTTTTTTTTTAATCATTTTTATTGTTATCTCAGGGAATGTAAATATCCCCTATCATAGCAATAGGTAGTGACAGGTACTCTTTTTTGCAAAAATTGGGGTCTATTAGACCCTAGATTTCTCGTCTGCCCTCAAAGCATCTGACCACACCAAGATCGGTGTGATAAAATGCTTTCCCAATTTCCCAATGGCACTGTTTACATCCGGCGAAATCTAAGTCATAAAATGCTCGTAGCTTCCGGTTTCTTAGGCCATAGAGATGTTTGGAGCCACTCTGGTCTCTGATCAGCTCTATGGTCAGCTGGCTGAATCACCGGCTGCATTCTCAGGTTCCCTGTTGAGACAGGAGAGCCAGAGAAAAACACGGAAGACGTTGGGGGGGGGGGCATTCCCTCCCACTGCTTGTAAAAGCAGTCTAGAGGCTAATTAGCTGCTAGGATTGCTTTTACATGAAAGCCAATCGCTGGCTGAAAAGAATGATACCAAGATGATACCTAAACCTGCAGGCATCATTCTGGTATAACCACTCAAAGTCGTGAATGGCGTACCTGAAGACAAAAAAATGGTTAACAATAAAGCACAGTAAACGGTAAGGTATAAAAAATTGCATATCCGAAAAGCAAACATGATAAAACATAACAACAATAAAACATTGCAGAATAGAATACAGTAAAAAAGAGCAGAACAATAGAGAGAGAATAGAGAGAGAGAACAATAAAACAACAACTATTTTTTTTTTATTTTATATTTTTGTTTGTGTTTTTTTTTTTTTTTACACTTTTTTTTGTAACTAACTTTTATAACTGTAACCGGTTCCAGGTTCGGGTCTCTCAAAATGCGATGGCATCTTGGGAGACCCTGTGAAAGTGTGCCTAGTCTGTGCAATGCTGTACCCTACGCTAATACTCAACTAGTGAATGGTAGTGTTCAAAACATTCACCAATGCAAAGACCAGGATTGTCAGGACAGGAGGGACAATAATAGAGGGTGTCACGCCTATATCCGCGCTTGCTGCAGACACGACATCTTTTTTGGGGGGGTTCGTTGGGTAGGGGTACTCGGGAGGACATAAAGAAAATGCCTCTCATGCAGCCGACTGCATTTGGTTGGGGATGTGAATGGGGGAAGTACGGGCGCTGCAGAAGTGGTGGGTTCCCAATTAGGATTGGCGAATGCAGCAGGAAGGGCACTATGGGCACGACAGGCCTGTGTTTGTCTTCTTGGTGGCAGCGGGACACTACTTGTGCTTGCCACCTCACCAGCTTGAACTGCATTTATGGGACTCGCCATGTCACCAAGTGTTACTGCAGTGCTGGTTTGACTACGACCGGGGTGTACTAGGCTGCTGGTGCTTGCCAGTTCACCAAAACGCTACCAAAAAAACTGTTAGCGATCGCAGGGATCAGGCCTGACTCTGCGAACGCTGCAGTTATGCGTTTAGTGTTTTGTAAGTGACAGTGATCGATCGATACTGCACTTGGGTGGGCTGGGCTGGGCTGGGCCGGGCGGAGGGGCAAAACGCAGGTGCTAGCAGGTATCTGGGCTGATCCCGCTAACACTGCGTTTGTGGGAACCCTAAACTGCTGGGGACGCTAGTATAGATCTGATCAGATCAGATATTGATCCGATCAGATACTATACCACTAAGGGAGGTGTACGGTGTGTGCGTGGGTGTTAGCGGTACTGGCGCTAACCTGATGCTGCCTGGGGCTGGTGCTTGCCAGTTCACCAAAACGCTACCAAAAAAACTGTTAGCGATCGCAGGGATCAGGCCTGACTCTGCGAACGCTGCAGTTATGCGTTTAGTGTTTTGTAAGTGTCAGTGATCGATCGATACTGCACTTGGGTGGGCTGGGCCGGGCGGAGGGGCAAAACGCAGGTGCTAGCAGGTATCTGGGCTGATCCCGCTAACACTGCGTTTGTGGGAACCCTAAACTGCTGGGGACGCTAGTATAGATCTGATCGGATCAGATATTGATGCGTTCAGATACTATACCACTAAGGGAGGTGTACGGTGCGTGCGTGGGTGTTAGCGGTACTAGCGCTAACCTGACGCTGCCTGGGGCTGGTGCTTGCCAGTTCACCAAAACGCTACCAAGAAAACTGTTAGCGATCGCAGGGATCAGGCCTGACTCTGTGAACGCTGCAGTTATGCGTTTAGTGTTTTGTAAGTGACAGTGATCGATCGATACTGCACTTGGGCTGGGCCGGGCGGAGGGGAAGAACGCAGGTGCTAGCGGGTATCTGGGCTGATCCCGCTAACACTGCGTTTTTGGGAACCCTAAACTGCTGGGGACACTAGTATAGATCTGATCGGATCAGATATTGATCCGCACAGATACTATACCACTAAGGGAGGCGTATGCTGCGTGCGTGGGTGTTAGCGGTACTGGCGCTAATCTGACGCTGCCTGGGGCGACGCATATCACCGCCGGGCGGTCAGGGGGCTAAACCTTTATTAGGTAATAAACGGCGGGTCCCCTGACACTATAAAAAATAAACGAACTAACCAGCGTCACCCGTAACGGTTATACGGTGATCAGTGGTGAAAGGGTTAACTAGGGGGCAATCAAGGGGTTAAAACATTTATTAGGTAGTATATGGGGGTCCCTGTCACTATAAAACGCTGACGGCGAACCTAAATATTTACGTTCCTAACTAGCGTCACCAGCGACACTAATACAGCGATCAGAAAAATGATCGCTTAGTGACACTGGTGACAGGGGGTGATCAAGGGGTTAAAACTTTATTAGGGGGGGTTAGGGGGGTATCCTAGACCTAAAGGGGGGTAATACTCACTGCCCTAACACTGTAACTGTCACAAACTGACACCATGCAGTAATCAGAAAAAAAAAAAAAATACTGCTTGCTGTCAGTTTGTGACGGGGGGGTGGGGGTGATTGGGGGGGGATCGGGGGGCGATCGGGGGTGTAAAGTATGCCTGGCATGTTCTACTGTGTGTGTTTGTGTGTGTTGTGCACTTACATGTCTTCTCTCCTCGGCGCTGGACGGAAACTGCCAAGCCGAGGAGAGATGACATCACATCCTCTGCCTGTGTGAAACTACACACAGGCAGGGGAGGATTCCGATTGGCTGGGAGCGATCGCGAGGGGGGGGCCACGATCGGATGGTCTCCCCCTCGCCTCCCGACGCTCCCAGTCAAATGCCGACCGCCGCTGGCACCGGGGGGGGTCCGATCGGACCCCCCGCCCGCGGGAGGCAGATCACGTACAGGTACGTGATTCTGCCTGCCCGTGCCATTCTGCCGACGTATACGTTAGGCGGTCGGCAAGTGGTTAAAGTAATGCAGTGCTGTATTGCAAAAAATGGCCTGGTCAGGAGGGGGGGGGGGGGGTTGGGGGTTAAATCTTATAGAGGTCAAGTGGTTAGAATTTCCTATGAGGACATGGAAATAAGTGAGCCAATGTGTTTGCATCCTGCACAGATAATTTAAAATTGGTGCCTAATTAATATTGGAAGCAGGGGGAGCTGATGCTGGCTGTGTGTGGCAAATGAGCTAGCTGTGAATCTTGTAATTTTGTATTATGGGGTCATCAGGGTCATCCATTATAGATGCACAGTAGGGAAAAGGGCAATAAAAATAAATGAGAGCAAGAGACATCACCAAAACCAACACTACAGAATCATCCTCATAGTCATAGGTTAGTAGACCAAATCTGAAAGGAGGGATATATAGATGCCTAATGTACCCATCTCCCTATCATCACCATAGGCTATTTCCAACATTCTATCTGCCAGTACTCTGATTCAGAGTTAGGCACATCATAAATGGTAGCATTTGTGGCATTAGTTCCTCCTTGCTCACTCTTACCTTTCCCATACTAAGACTGGGCACATGCATCGCCACCAATATCAACACTGTGATTTCTTACTTAACCTATTTTACAAAAGCATTTGATAGTATTTTGTCATGGCTATTTCCCAGGTTTTCGATGTCTAAGATTTGTGTCATGAAACCTATTGTATGTAAAGCTATCTGTGTATAAAAAAATGTAAAATCTTTCACATAAAGTAATGAATATTACACTAAAAGCGAAGTTCCAGCCAAAAGTGGAACACTCGCTTATATGCTTCCCCCCCTCCGGTCCTACATTTGGCACCTTTCGGGGGAACGGGGGACCTGTTTTTGACAGGTCCCCTTCCCAACTTCCGGAGATGGGCCACGGCCTGATCTCCCGGAAGAATGACCCACCTCCTCCTCCCCCCTGCCTCCGGGCCAATTAGAAAGCTCAGCGCGATGTGCGCATGCGCAGTAGGGAATCAGGAGTGAAGCCAAAAGTCTGCACTGCATGGTTCCCCTACTCAGGAGCCAATGCCCTAATATTAAAAGACAGCAGCTACACTATTTGTAGCTGCTGACTTTAAAAATTTTCACCCAGGATGGACCTCCTCTTTAATGTTTGTAAATGTGTGTAACGTCAGTTTTTATTTGTTGCTTGTCATTGGGCTAATGTAACATTCCCTTATCATTCAATCCTAAGAGAAAATAGCCATAGGAACGATAAAGTGGAACGTCACCCAAAAGAGGATGTTCTGCTTGTTTGCATCCTCTGCCTTCCACTGACACATTTGCCTCTTTTTTTGGGGGGGGAGAGGGAGGGGGTACCTGGTTTTGACAGGTACCAGCTCCCACTTTTGGGTCGATCACCGTGCGATCTATGAGGATGATCAGCTCCCTCCTCCTTCACCCCACAGCCTTCTGGGACACACAAAGGTCCCAGAAGACTTTGGGACCATTCACAAAGAGAAGCGTGTCTTTCACATGTGCAGTATAAAACTGGCTGTGAAGCCGGAAGGCTTCACTGCCGGTTTCCCTTACCCAAGATGCAGGTGCCTGCACCTGAAGCCAATTGAATAAGTATTTGTAGCTGCTGACTTTTAATTTTTCAGGGGAAGACTGGAGCTCCTCTTTAAGTCATAAGAATGAAAGGACATTCACCAAAACAGAACATTACCCAAACACTATAAGCGAAGAACATTTGGCCAGAAGGAGAAATAATATGAGGGAGATTTTAGCACTGTGTACACAGTCTATGGAAATTCCTGTGCAAAGAGCTGAATGAACAGGTGTTTGGCTGAGCAAACCTCCAGTTGCAGTGTGAAATTAAACATTTAACAGCAGTATTATTATCACTGCCAAATGTGAAAGCTTCATACTCAGGGCTCCTGGTTATTAGGGAGCCTGCAGCCACCGACATTCTAACTATCAGTGACTCATCACTGCCTGGCACATTCAGCTGTCCGAAGAAATTGGCACAGGGTCCCCCATAAATTTAACATTAGGCCTTTCAGATCTAGTATGGATTTTAAGTTAGACCCCATGAAGAGAATAGCATGGGGCTCCCCAAGTTCCATTCCAGGCCCTTACCTAGGCATGAAGCCTGGCTGGCCAGGAAATTGGGATCCCTGTGATGACATTGACCAAATATAGTCATGTCCATATATGGCTGATAATGTTTCGCAGGACACCCCGCCACTTTGCTTACAGTGCAGCAGCAGAATAAGGAAATGTAATTTGGTGAGAGTCAAGCGACACATTCAAACGTTTTGGTGGGTAGCATCTTTTTTCTATTGGCAGGTAGGTGAGTGTTGGGCATCTTGATTGATAGGATCTGCATTGCTGCATGATGTGATTGATGATGAATTTAAATTGTGAAACTTTTTTTAATTAAAGGACTTGTCAAAAACTGTGTGTGTATTTTTTATTTTTTTTACTATTGAGTTTTTTTAATTCATAAGTAGAGGTACTATCCACACTTAATTTTTCACCTGGAGGGAGTAGTATCTGGTGACCCCCTTATGTTTAAAAGAGTTTCCAGATTCCAATAGGCTCCCTGACCATGGACCCCTCACAACCACTAATCCAAGGTTGAAGGGATGAGGTTCTTGTCCTCATCAACATGGGAACAAGGTACTTTGCCCTGGGGTACCTTATGCTGAGGGCATGTTGCCTGGCATGGCTCAGGAATAGTGATGAGCAAAATTATCTTAGTTTGGTTTGAGCAGGGTTCAGCAAACTTCAAAGTAGAACAGTTGAAGCTAAACATTGACCCTATATATAAATTATTTTCTGGAATAATAGGCAAGGGGGTGTAAAACAAAGCATGAAGGTTGGGCAGATCATCTCTTATGTTTTCAAGGTCTTCAATTGGCCTAGCTATGCCTTCTTTGTTTTCTATCAAATACTGGAAGCAACACCATTTGGCTCCATTTAGGATGAAGGTAAGATGGTCCCACAAACCTTATTTTTCCTGCACACCCATTCCCACCCATTTAAACTATGTATTTTCTTTAAAGAAACAACTTTCAGGAAAACTGGTCTCAGGATTCTGGTACCATATAAAACTTCATGGATTACTCACTTACTATCTGTCATTTATTGTACCATTAATTATACAGAAGAACACTTTTTTCCTGGGTATTATTCTCCTCTTGAGACTACATCACTTTTTAGTTATTTCCAAGTCAGTGATTCCCAGTCTCCTGGGACCACCATGGTTCTAACTCTAAACCTGTCATCTACTGGGTTTCTCAAGATATTTTGATATAAGGATTATTTTGTTTACATAAGTGACCTAACAAGTTGTCACTTTCTTAACCAATACATAAGGCTTTGAACTACATGTTGCCTGTCCCGCCTAAAAAATATTGTATTGTAAAATGTTTAGCAGATGGCAGGTAGACACCATGCCACTTGATCCGCTATACAAATTACTGTTGGGCACTACACCTCCTCATGGCAAGGAGTACCTTCTCTCATACCCTTTAACACTGGATATGGCATAGTGTACCAGATAAAACCTGGCAATGGGATTTATTCATTGTATCAGCTATTGTGGACTGAACAAAACTGGTGTTAAGACAAGCACCCTTTGCCTGTGACGTTCAAATGTTTTGATTGCATGCAATGAATTTTCTTCTTCCCAAAAACAAATTAAAATATTTCAGATGACATAATAGTGAACGAGGTAGCATGACATTCAATACCCAGTGCCTGGGAATGAATGAATACTATGGCAATGGATATGTTTGGATTCTGTAGCACTCCTGCTATCTTGTGAGTTATATCTTCCAAAAGCTCTACTATGTATGTGTAATCTTTTTAGCTGACATCCTGATATTCCACTGGGAGTTTACTCTCTCTCTAATGTAAGGTGTGTTATTCATCAAGTAATGAAGAATGACATTTATACTAAATTGGAAAAAAGGACTATTTGAAAAATAGGAGGCACTTTTTACCCTTAGCTGTACCTGTAGCTGCAAAGAAACAATGCCCAAGTCATTAGCATATTTCTAGTGATGATCTTTCTCTTCACCAATCACATTAGTTAAATGTACCGTCCTTTAAATTGGCTTCACTTACATTGCTTCCTACAGAGTTTAGAACTGGTTCAATCTTGTTGCTTCTTCTGAATTTCTGCACAAATATTTCTAAATGTGCTTTGATCCAGATCTGAACCATAATAAATCACACAATACTTTATCTAGTCAGGTCTTTTTTGAGCAAATACTTTTAACAATCAAAGTGTTTCATGGTCATAGCATGCAACCTTTTAGAATTATCCTAAAGAGGAAAAATCTGCTCCAAGGTGGAACTAGAGTTTTCGCCTCATCCCTTTAAACCTGAACACCTCTGAATTACACAGGTTCTGAGTCTAAATAAAAGACAGATAAGGCACTGAGTGAGTTTATTTGCCACCTTGATCAGCCACAGAACCTGTGTAATTATTATTTGTTTGGGTTTAAAGGGATGAGGTGGCAATCATAGGTGGAACGTATGATAGACTGGCAGATTATTTTACAAGATCTTCTATCAAAAAAATCACAGAAGGTAAAACATTTTATAATTCAAGAAATAAATACAAATTCTTTATGTTAAAAAAAAAAAAAAAAATAATAATACGCTGACCCTATTTTACTGTTTTAATAGCTAAAACTATTGTCTTATCCAAACTTTATATATGGATGCATGCAAAAAGTATTTGCTTTCTGAACACACTATATATTAAAGCTTAACCTGTGGGAAAATGTATGAGTTCTCTCCAGACCCCACATATGCATTTAAAATACTTTAAATGAGGAGAATAAAACTGCAATGCTAACACTTTGTTATTCCTAAGGATAGGATTCAGAACATCATTCATAGAGGGAAAAGCTTTAAGTGTAGGATGGAAAAAATAAGTAGCCATTATATCTTCCTGCTGACCCAGACTAATTAGTGAATGAAATACACCTGTTCTCATTAGCCTGCTTTACTCAGGGAGATGAGCCCATGGACAGAAAACAAGTACTTGCTGCCATAAAAATTGCAAAATATTCTATTTAATATTTTTTTTTAAAATGTTATCATTTGGCATTGCAAGGTAAAAATCTTTTCTATGTTAAGGAACTGTTTTGGATTGTTGTTAACGTATAGTCTTGTTTTAGTAAGGAAATAAGTGACTGTTTCTTACCAACCTCATTTAGAGTTACTGGAGTAATGTAAGCTACCAAATTCAACACTGGATGAAATTAAATACTGTTCTAGTATGTGTAAAGAGATGTTCGTTAAACATACTGATCTCCATACTGCAGAAATAGAAAAAATGTACAGAAACCATAAAAAATTGTAACAAGTATAGTTGGTCAACCAAGTAGAGGCAAAGGTTATATACCAGAAATTCCTGGAACCAGTATCCAGGAATTAATTTCCCTGCAGCCTTGTATGCACCAAGGAGATGAAGAGGGTGCTAGGCCTTGTTTTATTTTAGATCAGAAATGGTAAATTTCATTGCTATTTGTGTGCTCATTTCGTAGACTTCTTTACCTCCCTATTTGATTGGTGCCAACAGAGCAGAAAATGAAAGAAAATTCTCCCTAAGCCTTCATTCACATTGAAGCAATTTGTCATGCAATTTTACAGGTTAAAATCGCATCACAAGTCGTAGCCTATTACTGGCACTGTTCCAAATGGTGCGACGCCGCACTGATTTGCAAAAAGTAGTTCCTGCACTACTTTTGCCAATTTCAGTGTGACTTCAATAGACATCTGTGCATGAAGCTGCACCAATGTTTTTCAAGTTGCACTAAAGTAATGGCTTTGAAATTGTGCGATTTCAGATGAAGTTGCACGTTTTCAAAACCATGTTCAGTGTGAACGAGGGCTAAATGGGGTAAAAAAAGGACACATTTTACCAGAATAAGGTTAAATGTTTTATTGCCATTTGTGTGAAATATTTGGAAAATATTTCTTCTTCGATACCTCCTATCCATGTGATGGGTGCCAACAGAGCAGAAAATTAGAAAAAATCTCCCTAAGGGTAGTAAAAAAAGTCAAATTTTTTACCAGAATAAGGAAGGTTAAACTTCTGTCAGAATTTTATTGCTGTGATAGTTTGCAATATTGTGTCAAATGTTGTGTACTGTGCTTTTAAAAATTTAAATTATATAAGGCATATAGCAAAAAAAGCTTACCTTAGTTTGTTTGTATAAACAAGTTATGAACTATAGCTCCAAATAGCTATTGTAAACAAAAACAATTGAAATACAAAAGTCAAATGCAGAATCTCCCCAATAGGGATAAGCCAATGGTTGGGTCCTGTTCAGGTGTTCGGTTGAAAAACATTTGCTTGTTCTGTCCCTTGTTCAGCGAAAGCTGAAAATCATATACTGTATAGAAGTGACACCCCAATGACCCTTGGACATGACTGTCAGGAGTCAGCAGCTGGGATAACTATATATTACACACACACACACACACACACACACAAGAAAACTGGGACCAAACAATATATATCTTTAAAGTGAGATTTAGCCCACATTCACATTGGGCCGATTTGGCATGTGATTTGACATGTCAAATCACTTGCCAAATCGGCGGCTGTTGCCGGCAATGGCACCATCTGAATTGGTGCGATGCTTTGCGGCGCAGCACTGATTCCCAAGAGTAGTTCCTGTACAATTTTGGTGACTTCGGGGGTTGATTTGAATAGACATCTGTGCATTAACCTACACAGATGTCTGTCAAATCACCTCCGAAGTCGGACTGCATTGCTGGTTTGAAATCGTGCGAGTTCAGCTGACTGTGTGAACCTAGACTTATTTACAGTGCAACAACAGGCAATCACACACCAGCGAGCAGTAAACATAAACAAATCCTAGTGACAAAATACCTAAATTAATAACAGACACCTAGCAACTAACTATATACAAAATATATACAAACTGAGGGACACAGGTAACAGGCAATACCAGGGATGCAAGGAAGGGGGAATCAAGACAGGGTACAGGATACACAGGCATAAGGATCTGGCAGTAAGGATGGCAACCAAAACATTAGTGCTCTGTGTGCTTATGAGAGCAGCTGAGATTATTTGGAACTGATTACTGGGGCCTGCTGGCCTCTGGGAGAAACCTGCTGGTGGACACTGGAACTGCAGTAATCAGCCCAGAGCACCATAGTGCCACCAGTAGGAGAACTCAGTCCTAAAGGTTTCCCTCTTAAGGAGTGGCCTCCGGACACTCCATCATGCCCTGCCACTGGAGTCTGGAAACAAACTGGGTACCCCACCGTCAAGGTCTGAAAACTGGCTGAGTACCCCATTGCCAGGTTTCTAAAATTGTTTGGGTTCCCTGCTGGTCATATCCCTAAGGAAGCGTAACACCAAAAGCTTACAATTCTTTAATGCAACATGCTTCCCAATGCTCGGACCCTGAAGGCAACTTGAAAGCTTAACACCAGAGTCCTTGGTCCTTGCAGGTACCCTGATGCCAGGATGTCCCATCATAACTGGATCTTCTCCATCTCTGCTTCTAGAGACTGTTCCACTTTTTACATGCCACTCAGATCTATCCAGCGCATAGGTTACCCTACCTGGGTCCCCAAATTCACCAGGGATTGCAGAGATAACACCTGGGTCAGGATACGATTCATTTGGGACGCTTCCCTTCCCCAGAGTACCTCTACTACTGGGGCTATAATAGCAGAAGCAGATCTTATGTTCAGAATGGATATCTGGACCTCCTGGCCTTGGCACAACAGGATCAATTGGCTGTGAAAAGAACTCAGTACAGGCAACAGTAAGGATCTTAACCCAAACAGACAACCCATTTAAGCCATATGACAATGGAACTTCAGAAGCCTCAGACACATCAACAGGCAGGGAGATATTTCCAGCGCCTATAAGTAAGCCTTAATATAGGCTTACCTGTAGGGAAAAGTAGTTGTACAGGGTGTACAGATTATCACTGAAAGGCTGGATGATGTACTATTCTACTTTAATGCCTAATCGGGCATTGTACATCTTTGCTTGACAATTTTTCTGTAGATGATTTATGAAACGCAGTTTATATGTATACTCTTATAATATGTGCAATTGCAGGTGTCTATCCTCCCCTTCATGGCATGCACCACTGTGTGCACCTCCATCACATACCTGTCATAGACCTCAGCAGGTTACTCCTACCAGCATTTACCAGGAATATGGAACATACTGGACACTGACATTTTCAGCATCACCTGTACCAAATAGCTCATTGTAGCTGGAAGACTCCTGACCAGTGGCGGCTGGTGCTCAAAATTTTTTTGGGGGGGTGCAAACAAACTGAAAAATACTGAAAAAACCCCATCAGTTGCAGCCTCACTGTGCCCATCAAATTCAGCCATTGTGCCCATCAAATGCAGCTATTGTGCCCATCATATTCAGCCACTTGTGCCCATCATATGCAGCCACTTGTGCCTCATCATAGGCAGACACTGTGCCCGTCATATGCAGCCACTTATGCCCATCATATGCAGCCACTTGTGCCCATCATATGCAGCCACTTGTGCCCCTCATATGCAGCCACTTGTGCCAATCAAATTCAGCCACTTGTGCCCATCATGTGCAGCCACTGTGCCTATCACATGCAGCCATTTGTGCCCCATCATATGCAGCGACTTGTGCCCCATCATATGCAGCCACTTGTGCCCCTCATATGCAGCCACTTGTGCCCATCATATGCAGCCACTTGTGCCCATCATATGCAGCCACTTGTGCCCCATCATATGCAGCCACTTGTGCCCCATCATATGCAGCCACTTGTGCCCCATCATATACAGCCAATTGTGCCCGTCAAATGCAGCTACTTATGTCCATAATATGTAGCCACTTGTGCCCATCAAATGCCACCAGTTATGCCCATCAAATGCTGCCACTGTGACCCCCACCCACCCGCTGTCTGCACTTACCCCATCTTAGGGGCGGGTCAGGCAGCGGGTGATGGCGGCGAGCTGTGGGACGGCTCCTGTGGCCTCTGCCTTCAGCCAATCAGGTAACGGGTATTAGACCCACGCTACCTGATTGGCGTTGTGTTTGGTGACCACACACAGCCTGCATGTATACAGTTTGAAACCTATACAGAGAGAGGAGTTCCCTTGCTGGACCTGTGGTGAGATCCATTGTACGGCTTAGTGATTCATACAGCATGTCAGTGATTTACAGGGTTGCCACCTCATCCAAACACATATTAATTACACAGGTTCTGAGGCTAATTTAATTCAGATAAGACACCAAGTGAGTTTAATTACCACCTTAATCAGCCACACAACCTGTGTAATTAATATGTGCTCGGTTTTAAAGGGATGAGGTGGTAACCCTAGTGATTTACTTCACAGCTAACTTTATCCCTCACAGCAGATCCATACACCTGTGGCCATGGAGGGATCTCTCCTCCCCAGTTTGGATCTTGCAGAGAAGACAGGGATTGCAGCTTGTGATATACCCTAAACGCTGATTTTTTTTTTTATCGCAGACATGGATTAGTCTCATTCCTGCTGCACTTGTAATCATCACAGAGCTGTTTATAAGGGATTGTCCCAGCTATTCATCTTGTGAATCAGGTAGGTAAATATCCAGGATTTTTCTGGGCCATCAGCCTTTTTTGTGTCTTTGGAGGCTATCATTGGCCAGTGGAGGGGAGGACTGGGGTTTTTGAGGGGAGGGTCTCCTTTTGGGACACTGGAGTGGGGGGGTGGGCCTTTGGGTGGGGGAGCTGCTGGGGGGGGCTGGGGTCCCCTCATTGGGTAGCTGACTGACTCGGTCAATGGGTTTGTACTGTAATTGTATTTTTGATGTCCAATAAATAACTTATACCGCTATAGTAGACTTTGAGGTGCTCTATTCTGGTGTGTTGTGTGTATATGTGTGTGTGTGTGTGTGTATATATATATATATATATATATATATATATATATATATATATATATATATCTCACAGTATCCCATTAAAAGTGAGTACACCCCTCACATTTATGTAAACATTTTATTATATCTTTTCATGTGACAACACTGAAGAAATTACACTTTGCTACAATGTAAAGTAGTGAGTGTACAGCTTGTATAACAGTGTAAATTTGCTGTCCCTTCAAAATAACTCAACACACAGCCATTAATGTCTAAACTGCTGGCAACAAAAGTAAATACACCCCTAAGTGAAAATGTCCAAATTGGGCCCAATTAGCCATTTTCCCTCCCCGGGAGCCATATGACTTCTTAGTGTTACAATGTCTCAGGTGTGAATGGGGAGCAGGTGTGTTAAATTTGCTGTTATCACTCTTACTCTCTCATACTGGTCACTGGAAGTTCAACATGGCACCTTGTGGCACCTCATGGCAAAGAACTCTCTGAGGAGCTGAAAAAAAGAATTGTCGCTCTACATAAAGAGGGCCTAGGCTATACAAAGATTGCCAAGACCCTGAAACTGAGCTGCAGCATGGTGGCCAAGACCATACAGCAGTTTAAAAGGACAGGTTCCACTCAGAACAGGCCTTGCCATGGTCCACCAAAGAAGTTGAGTGCACGTGCTCAGCGTCATATCCAGAGGTTGTCTTTAGGAAATAGACGTATGAGTGCTGCCAGCATTGCTGCAGAGGTTGAAGGGGTGGGGGTGAGCCTGTCAGTGCTCAGACCATACACCGCACACTGCATCAAAATGCATGGCTGTCATCCCAGAAGAAAGCCTCTTCTTAAGATGATGCACAAGAAAGCCCACAAACAGTTTGCTGAAGACAAGCATACTAGAGACATAGATTACTGGAACCATGTCCTGTGGTCTGATGAGACCAAGATAAACTTATTTGGTTCAGATGGTGTCAAGCATGTGTGACGGCAACCAGGTGAGGAGTACAAAGACAAGTGTGTCTTGTCTACAGTCAAGCATGGTGGTGGGAGTGTCATGGTCTGGGGCTGCATGAGTGCTGCCGGCACTGGGGAGCTAAAGTTCATTGAGGGAACCATGAAGTATTCCAACATAATAACGACCCCAAACACGCCTCCAAGACAACCACTGCCTTGCTAAAGAAGCTGAGGGTAAAGGTGATGGACTGGTCAAGCATGTCTCCAGACTTAAATCCTATTGAGCATCTGTGGGGCATCCTCAAATTGAAATGCCTTGCAAAAGTACTCACCCACCTTGGCATTTTTCATGTTTTGTTGCCTCACACCCTGGAATTAACATGGATTGTTTGAGGATTTGCATCATTTAATTTACAGAACATGCCCACAACTTCACAACTTTGAAGATGTGTTTTTTTTTTTTTTATTGTGACGCAAACAACAAATAGGACAAAATAACAGAAAAAGTCAATGTGCATAACTATTCACCCCCCCTAAAGTCAATACTTTGTAGAGCCACCTTTTGTGGCTATCACAGCTCCAAGTCGCTTTGGATAAGTCTCTTGCCACATCTTACCGCTGGGATTTTTGCCCATTCCTCCACGCAAAACTGCTCCAGCTCCTTCAAGTTGCGCTTGTTAACAGCAATCTTTAAGTCTGACCACAGATTTTCTATTGGATTGAGGTCTGGGCTTTGTCTAGGCCATTCCAACACATTTACATGTTTCCCCTTAAACCACTCAAGTGTTGCTTTAGCAGTGTGTTTGGGGTCATTGTCCTGCTGGAAGGAAAACCTCCATCCTAGCCTCAAATCACACACAGAGTGGTACAGGTTTTGCTCAAGAATATCCCTGTATTTAGCACCATCCATCTTTCTCTCAACTCTGACCAGTTCCCAGTCCCGACTGCTGAAAAACATCCCCACAGCATGATGCTGCCACCACCATGTTTTACTGTAGGGATGGTGTTCTTTGGGTGAAGTGATGCATTAGGTTTGCGCCAGACAGCGTTTTCTTCGATGGGCAAAAAGTTCAATTTTAGTCTCAACAGACCAGAGCCTCTTCCTCCATACATTTTGGGAGTCTCCCACATGCCTTTTTGCAAACTCAAAACGTGCCATTTTGTTTTTTGCTGAAAGTAATGGCTTTCTTCTGGCCACTCTGTCATAAAGCCCAACTCTGTGGAGCATATGGCTTATTGTCGTCCTATGTAGAGATGCTCCAGTCTCTGTAGCTCCTCCAGGGTTACCTTAGGTTTCGCCTCCTGAAGACGGATATTGAAACGTACGTTGAGGCGTGCCTGGTTACGCATTCTCTGCATTCCATTCTTGTCACTGTGGTTGTCGGCGGCAGATGGTGGAGCGCACGCCAGCCGCCACACGCAGAGCGGAATAACCAAAAATCCATTACAAGCATCACAGACTCAGTGCCGGGCGAGGGCACTTTCCATGTAAGCAGCCATTTGGCTTTCTGTTTTTAATATCTTTTAAATAAACGGGGTTACACTATTCCAGTTTTCTCTGTCCCTTTTTATACTCTCTGACGTAATACTGGGGGAGAGGACCTGATATCGTCGAGGCTAATCCACACCATGGCGGCAAGCCATATCTTGCTAAAGGCTCTTATTGACCTATTTTTTAATTAAAAAAGGTCAACAGCATCTGGTAAGAGGACATCCATATACTGAGCACATTGGGAGTTTATTACAGCTGGTGAAGGTGTTCTAACTATCAATACAGCAAGACATCTCACATTCATCTGTCATAAGGAACTTTATTTTTTATCGTGGAAAATCTATTTATATGTACCTGCATCCGAATTTATATCTAACAATTATTTGCACACGGACTTTCTTATGTACTTGTATGATTTTTATATAGAAAAATTAATATTTGTATGAGGTTTTTCGTCACAGGACACTTTTATCCACATTTTTTTGCAGGAACAGCACGTTTGTCAATCACGGCTTTTTTGGAACCTATAGGATATAGGACTTTCACTCATTACTTAATTGTTTATTGCATCACCACCACATATGTAATTTTGAATCTATCCATGGCTGCGGTTGCCAACCCCTATTCAGGATTCGGCCCCTTTTTGGACACCGGGCGCCTGAATTACAGCGGCGGGGGTGTTTTTTGAAGCGCCTGATTAGAGCCATAGGCTCTAATAGGCTTCAAAAAAGGTAGACTCAGAGCGCAGTGCATTGTGTTCGAAGCTGACCCAGGTGTGTTTGAAAATGAATATTTGCTTTTATAACACTGAACTGCCTCCCAGCCAATCAGGAGGCGTGGTTCTAATACTCGTCACCTGATTGGCTAAATGTACAGGCAATCCTATTGGATGCCTAGCAGAAGGGAAGAAGAGACACACGGGAAGCATGGAGGACACAGGAGCCATCGCCTGACTCGCTGCCCGTCCCACAGCTTGCCGCCGTCACCTGCTGCCTGACCCGCCACCAAGATGGGGTAAGTGCCAGTCAGACAGTGAGCGGGCGAGCGGGTGGGGGGGTCACAGTGAGGCTGCATTTGATGGGGCACAGTGGCTGCGTTTTATGGGGCACAGTGGCTGTGTTTTGATGGGGCACAGTGGCTGCGTTTGATAAGGCACAGTGGCTGCATTTGATAAGGCTCAGTGGCTGCATTTGATGTGTGTTTTTCAGTTCGTTTTCACCCCCCAAAAATTTGAGCACCAGCCACCACTGACTGGTACAGATAGAAGACTGACTGTACTCTGAGTAGTCTTTATGAGTATCTACTTATACCCTTTGACCAGCAAAACTGCTGACCCCCTGCCCCTCTTCTAGGAGCTTTTAGATGATTCTTCCTTTTTTTTTTTCTTTTTGAGATTTGTCATTGTGATATTTTAATTACCCCTTTTGTTATGGTCTTCACTATGATCTTTATACTAAGATCATGAAATGCCTTTCAGAGCAGGACGAGGACAGAGAATGGCTGAACTGACCACAACCACAGGACCCTGGAACTATTTAGAGATTTTAGGATATTGTCAACTACTCTCATCAGATTATCAAGGATTATTCTACTTTAGTTGCCCCATCACCTCACCCATTATGAAAATCACCAATTGCAGGGTAGGATCCTCTGCTAGTCTTAGGCTGCATTCACACTTGGGCGTAGCATCATTGCACGTTATTATGCGCGTTTGTTCCCCCCCTTTTTTTTTTTTTTTTATTAGCCAATAGATAAAAGACCATATGTTTCATAATTTGTTGCTATGTTGTCAATCCACTTCCTGGGTCAAATATCTTCTTATTCCGGTGCTCAGTGTTCTTTTTATGGACTTTGCTGTGTTGTGTGGTGTTTCGCGCTTTGAAAACATGAGTGATGTTGAGATGGACACATACAGTACTTTTGAAATAGTATACCTCCTGTTAAATGATTAATCATCACACTGAGGTAAAGGAATTAGTTTGTTTTCAAGGCATATTCATAAACTAAACACCAAAAAACACACATTTCAAAATTTAATATAAAAACGTTTTTTTTTTTTAATGTATAACTTTCGATTGAGCTGTAATCTGGATAGAGGAAAGGCCTGTGGATGTAGTGTATCTAGAATTCCTCCAAGCTTTTGACACAGTACCCCATCAACGCTTAATTTACAGAATGAGGTCTGTTGACATTGATGATAGTGTATGTATCAGTATAGAAAACTGGTTACATGAGCCTGACCAAAGGGTGGTGATAAAAAGCGTAGCCTTGGAATGGTATGGATTTTTTAGTGCAGTACCACAAGGGGCTTTCTGGTTAACTGGTTCATAAGTGACATAGAGGTTGCTATAAATAGTTCAAACTCATTTTTTTGTGCTAATATATATATTTTTGTTTGTAGGTACGTAGCAGCTGGACAATTGCTGGTTAGTCTGCACTATGCTTTTCTAGTGGGAAAATCAACCGCCAGTTATATAATCCGGGAGACAGTCACTTCAATTTGGGATGTCTTGAAAGATGTTGTTTTAAAAAAGCCAACAGAAGAATGGTCAGCGATCTCTGAGCTTTTCTTACAACACTGCAATTTTCCTAACTGTCTTGGCGCTATTGATGTGAAGCACATCAGAATCATGAAGACAATGGGTAGCGGAAGTCGCTTCTTCAATTATAAGAAGTATTTTTCATTTGTTTTAATGGTAGTGGCTGATGCTAACTATTGTTTTTGTTATGTTGATATTGGGGCCTATGGCAGCAACTCTGATTCTGGCATTTTTAGCCACTCATTATTTGGCCAGTTGTTGTGTACGGATAGGCTGGACCTTCCAGAAAATAGACCTATCCCTGGAACAAATGGCCCTGCTCTACCGAATGTATTTGTGGGGGACGAAGCGTTTGTGTTGAGTGATCACCTGCTATGGCCATATTCTGGGCACAATCTAACTGTGCAGGAGCAAGTTTTCAACTATAGGCTAACAAGAGCATGTCGAGTGGTGGAATGTGCATTTGGAATCTTGTCAAACAAATGGAGGTTTCTGCACACACCAATTGTCCTCAACATACAAAACGCAATCTGTGCTGTGAAAGCTGCTTGTGGCCTGCACAATTGTTAGGCAACGGGATGAATTTAAGTTTGAGGACTCATTACAACACACTATGGAAAGGGCTCAATGCACTGGAGTTTGTGGAACCAGACAAGGTGCACACGTCAGGGATATGTATGCTTCCTACTTCATGTCTCCAGCAGGAAAGGTCCCATGGCAGCTTGAGGCCATTGATTAATTATACATTTGGACAAATAAATATTTTTCATGTGTTATTGGTTACCAAAATGTCACTGTATTATAAAAAAATTAATGATAAGAAGCCTCATTTTTGTTCACTGAATGTATATGTAGCTTTACTTTATCTATACAATTTCCATTCCAAGAACTGCAGAGAGCTAAAACACAAAACTAAAAAAACTAGAAACGGGTGTGCATGCCCAAAAGAGAAAACATGAAATAAACCATGAAATGAAAGAAAAAGCAAATGAGGGTGTATATAGGATAGAAAGCATATTGATTCTGTAGGAGAGCAAGAGATTAAAGGATACACCAATAGTACTAAATTGCTAATCTTTTTTAGCCTATTCCTATAATATAGAACCTGTATTATAGGAATAGGCTAAAAAAGATTATCAGATTAGTAGTATTGGCATATCCTTTCATCTCTTGCTCTCCTACAGAATCAATATGCTTTTTATTCTACACACTCATTTGCTTTTTCTTTCTTTTCATGATCTATCTTATGAGCAACAAAGTTTTTTTTTTTGGTTTCCTCTCTTGGGCATGCGTAACCCTGTTTCTATTTTTTTCTGTACAATTACTTGCAGTTTAACCACTTCAATACAGGGCACTTCTCCCCTTCATGCCCAGGACAATTTTCAGCTTTCAGCACTGTCACACTTTGAATGACAATTGCGTGGTCTTGCAACACTGTACTCAAACTAAATTTTTATTATTTTCTTCCCACAAATAGAGCTTTCTTTTTGTGGTATTTGATCACATCTGGAGTTTTTATTTTTTGCTAAACAAACTATAAACTATAGACTGACATATTTGAAAAAAAAAAGTTTTTCTTTGTTTCTGTTATAAAATGTTGTTTTCGCCTTCACTGGCGGACACTGATGAGGCTGCACTGATGAACACTGATGAGGCACTAATATGTAGAATTGATAGGCGGCATTGATATGCGGCACTGATGGGCATCATTAGGCGGCGCTGATGGGCACTAATAGATGGCACTGATGGGCAGCACTGATGATGAGGTACTGACAGCCATTACTGATGGGCATTGATTGGGATCTGTGAAGGGCACTGACAGGCATTACTGATGAGCAACGATTGGCAGATGTGGTGAGCACCTCTGATGGGGGCTGAGCTGATAATCAATGCGCTGATTATCAGCACAGACCCCCCCCCTTTGACAGGAGAGCCACCAATCTGTCAGAGCGAACAGAGGAAAGCCGTTTACCCACACTTTCTGATTACACACTGTGATCAGTAGAAGTGCACGAAAAAGTCTGGACAGCCGCACACTGGAAGAAGTGCTATGAGTAAGCACTTAGTTTAAGTGTGAAACGCATCAGCTGTTACTCTGTACCACCATGCTGTGGTGCCCTGTGTACTTCATGATCCTGTTCTATGGATAAAAGGCATATGAAATTTCTTTTGGTATGCAGCTGTTCAGACTTTTTCGTTCACTTCTACCTATACAAGCATTAGCCAGCACATGGGGCTCTCCTCTTCCTGGAGGTTTAGGACGCATGCATTTTGGCTTGGATTTACCTGAGCAGTGGAGTTCGTATTACACACTGTTATCAGCCGTGATTGGTCACAGCTGATCACATGGTAAAGATCCTACATCATTTACCATGATCGGAGTTGTGGTGTGTCAGAATGACACACCACACCACCAATCGCCACACTGTGCAACCCCAGGGACGCGCGTTCACGGCTTATCCTCCTGGACGTCATATGACGTCCAGTCAGGATGACTTAACCACTGTGCGCACGTCATTTTGTTATATGGCAAATTGTTTAGTAGTAAACACATAATTTTGGGGCGATTGAACACGTACTTCAGAAGGTTAATCATCACACTGAAGTAAGTTGTGTCTAAACACAAACCCCTTAATCATGTTTCTAAAATGTTAGATTTAAAGATAAAAAAATATATATATACCATTGTTTCAGGTAATGAAAACACTTTACTCTTTTTTTTCTCAGAAGGAGCAATAACTCCTTCTTGACCTTCTTCCCTCCCCCCCCCCCCCGACATTGGAGCTAAAGCTAAAAACAATTGTTATGTTGCTAAACGTTAACAAAAAAAATCAACCAGAAAATAGAACATTTTGTATAAAACATCTTGTTTACAACAGCATCTAGTGGGTGTTGGCTGCACCCTGTTGTCCCTGAGGTAATTGCAAGAACATATACAACACAAGGGAAGACTATCACAGTATGTTGGACATTATAGCCACAAAAACATCACCGTGTCTATAGGTGATAGCTGGTAAATGGGCAGGTTTATTTGATGCTAGTACATTCATGGCCTTCGCATAATGCTGAGGTGTGATGGAGTGACTTATGGGATTATACATTGGGGCAGTTGGAATTGAAGGAATGGATGGATATGGTGGAAAATGTTGGTGCTGGGAGGCTGTCTGGAAATATGATGTTGGCTGAGGGGGTGGTGGTGGTGCTGTGCTGGATTGTGTGTAGGTTACATATGGACCATATGGTGGTGGTCCTTCAGAATTTGTAAATGAGGGGTTTTGGTCAGGAGGGATAAATGTGTTTATGTATCTAATTACACCTGCCCACATTGTAGCCTTTAGTTCAAGGGGAACTTTAGCCATCATCCCCTCTAGACATTGGCAAAAATATTGTTCCTCTCTCTGGCTTCCTGTCATACGGTCAGCCATAGTGGACAGAATGTCCAACATCCTGTTGATATCTGGTGCTGTTGTCCTCGCTCTAGTTGCATGTGCATAAGGTGCATGTACATATGTGGTTGGAGTAGGGTTACTAGGATCCTCATCAGGAATTGAGGATACAGATGACGGAGTTGAAGGTGACATAGCTGTATCCTGAGTTGAGTCATCTCCAATGTTTTCTACTGAGAAGAATCCTCCCAGCTGGTTTCTGTGCTGTAAATGGAAACTTCTTGTTAGATCATCCCAAATACCTAATTATATAAAAGAGACATAATTGCAGATGCTAGCTTACCTCGCCATAACCAGACTTAGCCTGAATAACTTAATTTCCGTGGCGTGCAGGTATTCTGAGGGTGGACACACTCCAGATCCACTTCTATACTTGCGGAGTAACCTAAGGTGGCATTTATAAGTGTCCTGCAAGCTTTTCCACTTTATTTTCAGCAGTTTAACTGGGAAAAAATAGAAATTTTTTTTTTTTTGTTTGGTGCCTAGCAAACTGACAATTATTGATGGCTATAGGCAGTGACAGTGTATATATAGAGCAGCTGTGGTAAAAGTTGCATTTTAAAAGCTGCCAATCGTCTGACCATGATAATATATGTTTGCTTAGAAGTTTTAGCCCTGCTTGTAGTTTAGTTTTGAGTGTAATGTAGTTAGCCTTAAAAAGCTGTTTGGAGTGTGGGGTAAGAGTTATTCCGAGGTAAGAGATCCCAGATTCGTTCCAAAACTTTTGTCTTGTGGAAGGACCCCCAGATCAAGTATGAAAGATTTAGTTTTGTTGACATTGTAATATGACACTGAGCCATATCTTCTAAGTACATTGGAGGCATGTGTTAGGGAAGTCACCGGATTTGTGAGCATTAAGATCACGTCATCTGCGAATAGACTTATAACGTGTTTACAGCCTTTAATTTGAAATCCCTGGATATCCTGGTTTTGCCTAATACTAGCAGCTAGTGGTTCTATTAGAAGGTTGAAGATCAGGGGTGATAGTGGGCATCCCTGGCAAGTGCCATTTGTAATCCCAAATGGTTTGGATACCAATCCAGATGTTTATACCCTAGCTGATCCGGAGGTGTATCTAGCTAATGAAGCAGAAAGTATCTGCCTTGTGAAACCAAATTTCTCCAGAGCTTTTGTCAGATATAGCCAGTGCACTCTGTCAAAAGCCTTCTCTGCATCTTAAGCTAGGAGCAGAGAAGGCACCTTTTTCTTCTGTGCTAGATAGATAATATCAATAAGTCGTCTAGTGGCATCTGACGTTTGTCTACCTTTAATGAAGCCAGATTGATCTGGATTAATCAGTGTGGGTAAGATATTCATTAATCTTAGTGCTAGTAATTTGGCATACATTTTTAGGTAATTTATTTAATAAGGAAATGGGCCTACAATTTTTAGGGGAATCCAAAGATTTTCCAGGTTTTGGTAAAGTTACTATTAACACTTCTAGCATTTCAGCTGGAAAGGAAGCCGAGGCAGTGGCAGTCTCAAATACCTCATGGAGATAGGGTCCTAATATAAGTTTAATGTTTTTATAGTACTCTCCTGTCAGGCCTTCCAGTCCCAGAGATTTCTTATTAGGCAACGTGTTTATAACTGATAGTATTTCTTGTAGAGAGAAGGGAGTATTTAGTGCATGGAGTTGTGCAGGAGAGACTTGGGCAGATTGAACTCTGCCAAGAAGTTTTCTATATGTATAGAGGATTGTTGAGGGGTAGCACTATCTCGGTTCAGATTGTATAGGGGACCATAGTACTCACTGAATGCATTGGCTATTTTTTGTAGGTCAAATACTTTGTTTGGATGTAGGATGCACTATATATGGGATCCTAGTCTTGAAATGGTGTCCTTGTAGTTTACGAGCCAAGACTTTCCCCGCTTTGTTATTAGAGGAGTAAAATGCCATTTTCAACCTTTTTTCTTTTTGTTCATAGGAATGTACCAATATAACTCAAAGCTCATGACGGAAATTAGAAAGTTTTGTGCTGATAAGGGGAGTGGGATTGGCTTTTTTTGAGTCTCTAGAGTATTCATTTCGGATAATAAGGTGTTGATCTGCTGCCTCTTAATCCTTGCTCCCTGTTGAATAAAGATGCCACCTATATATGCCTAATGGGCATCCCATAAAACAAAAGGGTTAATCGTAGGGGAAGAATTGTTCTGAAAGTACTCGGTCAAGTGGTTCTCCAGAATTTTTTAAGTGGAAGGATTTTAAATGACCTGGGAATTGGAACGCCATATATATGCATTATTGTTTGGATAGGCGTCTCTAATTTCAAAGAGAACAGAGGCATGGTCCGACCATGTAATATTGCTAACTTTGGTTTGTGTAATTTTTTGGAGAAGCCACTTGTCCGCTAGAAACAGATCTATTCTGATATATACACAGTGTCTATGGGAATAGAAAGAGTAGTCTTTTTCATTCGCATGAGTACAGCGCCATACATCATATAATTTATGGTTGCGCAGAAATGGTGACAAAGACAAGGATCTTTTAGTAGGTGTCGACATAGAGTCCATATTTAGATCAGGTACAGTGTTAAAGTCTCCACAGATCAGGAAGGATCCTTGTTGAATCTTTTTTAATTTCCTCATCAGCTTATTCAGGAAATAAATTTGATGTTTATTAGGTACGTAGACATTGAGTAAGGTATATCGGGTTGCATTGATATCACAAATTAAGATAAGAAAACGTCCAGAGGGGTCAGAAATCTAAGAGTGGAGCTGGAAAGTAACGGAGTTCTTGACCGCAGTCAGAACCCCTCTCTTCTTTGCCTGCATACTGGAGGTAAAATAATGCTGGAAACCCTTATGGGGGAGCGTTCTGGTGAAAGTGTATCTCTTGGATGCATAGAATGTCACAATGGGTAGAATCCGCTTCTCGCCAAAGTGAAGCCCTTTTGGCTGGGTGGTTACGCCCATGTGCATTTATCGTTAGTATTTTAACTGGCATTTTGGTGTGTAGAAGGTGCGCTGGTCATCAAATGGGTATTGTACTTACATAAAGCCCATGTGAGAGATTCATTTGGAGAGGAGAGTTGGGTTGACTGCAAAACCTGGAGAGCCATGGGAGTGTTCTAATTGAAGAGCTAAAATGAAAGTATGTCAATCAAGGATCCTGAGTAGGGAGAAAACAGTAGTCTCTGGAAAAACAACACATATAAACAGAATAAACCCAGGTGCAGAACATGTATGCTCAGGTGTATGGGAGCTGATCTCCAGTGTGGAGCTTCAGATGACAGGGCCTCGTGTATGGAATGATAAGGCATCCATGTGGTAGATTGAGACAGGAAAGATTTAGGTGTCATTCATCTGTTTCCATTCTCTTGGAATGCTGTTAGGGCTCCTTGATGGGGAGAAGGAAGGTGATTCATCAGGAAGTATTTGCCAGTACTGCAGAAGTCGAAAGCCTTTCTCAGGGGAGGTGATCACATGGGTAGATCCTTCCTTATTTACTATTAGTTTGGTCAGGAATCCCCACCTGTAGCTTATGCTGTGGTTCCTCAAGGCTCTAGTGATAGTGTTCAGGTTTCTGCGGAGTTGTAGAGTGTATTGTGATAAGTCTGCGTAAAATTGTAGGTCAGACTTGGAGGTGGAGCGGTGTTCCCCTTTACAGGTAATCTGCATAAGGCGTTCCTTTGTTTGGAAAAAAGTGCATATGGAGCAAAACATCTCTGGGAACATGTTCTGGAATAACAGGATAATGAGGGTTTTGGTATGTGGTGAATTCTATCTATAGAAATTTCTATAGAGTAGAGATCCGGCATAAGGGTGGAGAGGAGAGAGGCGACAAAGGGGAGCAGTTCAGCCGATGTTACAGACTCTGCAATGCCCCTTATTTTTAAATTGTTCCTCCTCGACCGATCCTCTAAATCTGCCAGCTTTACTTTAATCATGGTTTGTTCTTCTACTGTGTCATGAGCATTGATTAAATCATTTTATCCTGGTCAATTATTCCCCCATTTTAACTTTCACGTGATCTGTTCTGTCACCAACAGCAGTAAGGTCAGAATGGAACTTTCTCATATATGCCACCATGTCTGTATGTAAAGTGCTCCTTAATGAGATGAGCATATCTTTAAGTGTAGTTTCCATGACGGGCCGATTTAGTGTGGGGAATGCAGTGATGGAGTCAGGGAGTCCCCTGGTGTCATCTTGTGAGTCAGTGTTAGATCTCACATCACAGTGCTGCAGACCCGATTCCTCCATTCTGGGTTTAGCCTTTGCTAAACTGCAGTCAGGAGTGGAAGCCTGTGAGTTCCCCAAGAAGCGATGGCCATTCTGATCTTTGAAGTTGTATGTGTTCCAGGTGCTGTGACAGGAGAAGCACTGGACCCGGCACCATCTTGCCCATGCAGCTGCAGAGGCTGGGAGAAGTACTCTGTTTGTTAGTTTCCTCAGCTTGTGTGCATTCTTTTTCTTTTTGGACATGGCGCTGGAATTCAGGAGTGTTGGCGCACTAAACTAGTGCAGCGGGAGAATGCTGTTGCCGTGAGCCGCTAATGTATCCTGTCAGTCGGTGGAGCTCCCGGTCTACGCCGCCATCTTGGCTCAGGTCATGCCACGACCCCGATCTGATGCTTTTTTTTTAAACCCATCAGGGTTTGTTTACAATCAATAAAACCAAGTGAAATGCTGCATTGCTTCCTGGTCTTAAGTGGTTAAAAATTAAAAGAGAATATTTGCTATATGTTCCTATGGGGGGCTGTCAGGTAAGATGTATGGAGTACAAAGATTTCTACAAGCAGCCTGTATGCTAAACTGAATAAACAGGTTAAAACCCAGTTCAAACATGCAATTAGATATCAATTTCTCAACATATGCAGAATGATTGCTAAACCTACTTTCACATTTCCATCCAATCCATTCCAGTGTGAGAAAACCTGCTGGCCAATATTCTCCCAGACCCTCCTCTTCTTGGTACGGCTTTTGTAATTGGAGTCCTTGCTGTCGTATAGGCAGGGGTGTGCCTTGACCATTTGAATAAATGGCTCTGGATTGAACAGGCTGACTGTATCCTCTATTTTTAGTTATAAATATGGCCACTTTGTGACTTCCTGTTAAAATTTTGTCATTTCCTTTTGGAAGGTAATTTTACATTTGTGCAGAAAAATGCGCGAATCACGCGTTTCTATGTTCGCCTATGGAAATGAAAACGCGTCAAATATGCCCGAATTGAGCTACATAAAAAGCTCCAGAACTTTTTTGACCTTCAGGCGTTTGGCTTCAAGCGATTTGGAGTGGAGATGTGAACCATCTCCATAGAGAATAATCGATTTTTTTTCTCCTTCCAGCGTTTTGGAGCTTCAGGATTTAGGCTACAAAACGCTGAGGTGTGAATGGGGCCTCAGATTGTTGAAACACTAATTTTCTTCACCTGATTCTACTGCATTCCTACTTCTTATTGTAAGTTAGTGCTTCAATTTTGTATGTTGCATCCTCTTCTAGCAGGATTCATATGATCGGCTGAATCCCTAGGGCTTCCTTTTTAAAACTAAAAAAATATCTTGAAGGGAAGATATGCACCACTGAATATTGAAAGCAGCTCCCATTAAAGTTATCCATGTTCCTAAGCTATATTATCCTTTTGTCACATCAAGAGCATTTTAAAAGCAATACAAATTCTCAGGACTTATTTAATGTTGGGTGCAAAACTGGGTCACAGCTAACCAATGATCATTAAGTTTTTATCCCTGTTTAGGAAGACAGACAAAATGCTGCCTTACTTGAGCTGTCCATCTCCTCAAATGCAGGAAGAATGTAAATAGTAACCATGAAGAAATACATTCTACAGAATATGAAAACTTTATCTTATAAAGACGGGATTGGATAGGTCTTTATGAAAATTAGAATTCCCATTAAGTATTGCAGACCACCAATTTAATATTATTTTTCTATGAAGTGACAGGCTAACTTGATATTTTATGAACTTTAATGGTTTCTATTCTGAGCCGCATCCCTGGTAGTGAAAGCTGAAAGGGATCTTAAAATACATTTCACTTTGAATAAATTGTTCATTGTTTTCATATCACAAAATTCACATATTCATGACAAATGTCGTGGTGTTTCATTTCAGCCAATATTATTAGCAATCTTTCCATTTTCCAATGTCCAGGCTATTCTGTAGCCTAGACGTTCTTTCTTGTCTCTTTCAAAACTGACACTGTTTATCTCACTCAGTTATTTGACCAAATATAATGCAAATATTGGGCAAAAGAGGGATTTTACTCCAAATATTTTAGTTTGCTCCACAGCAGAAGCAAAGGATGTATTATATAATGCATTTGTTATAAATAAAGTTATCAAATCCTGTGTCAGGTTTCTGGACCATCATTTTTCTCAATTTTACCAGTGTCGGAAAACTGCCAGGTCAAATGTGCTATTAATCTCTCTGTAAGCTGGCAGCATTAGGAAATGGCAATCACATTCTTCTTAAACAAATGTGTACATGCTTATAAGGAAATGGGCTCGATTTAGATGTATGCTTATCTTTCAATGCAAGGATTTATTTTTTTTGTCCCAAACATTTTAATGAGTTAATACGCAAAGACCATCAGTTATCATTAAAGGGGTTGAAAACCCTTATGTATGTTATTTAGTAAAAAACAAAAACATCATACTTACCTCCACTGTGCAGTTTGTTTGCACAGAGTGGCCCCGATCCTTGACTTCTGGGGTCCCCCGGAGGCACTGGTAGTTCCATCCTGCATCGACTGCCCACGTTGGAGAAGGCTCTCCTTAGGTGGACATCCGTACGGGCGCGCTCCCGAGTCCTGCTTCTGTGTACATTCACACAGAATGCAGGACTCGGCCCTGCCCCCTGGCTCCCGCATCGTTGGATTTGATTGACAGCAGCGGGAGCCAATGGCAGCGCTGCAATCAATACATCCAATCAAGAGCTGAGACAACAGGCAGAGACGTAGAGCGCGTCTCTGCCGAGGGAACAAACATGCTCAGGTGAGTAAATGGGGGGCTGGGGGAGGCTACAGAAGTTTTTTCACATTAATGCATAGGATGCAATAAGGTGAAAAAACACGAGGGTTTACAACCTTGAGCAATAATATATGCTACTTTACTGATTAGCTATACAGTCACATGCAACACGGTAGAAAATACTGTATTTATGCATATACACTGATCAGCCATAACGTTATGACCACTGACAGTTTAATTGTTTCCCTTACATAAATGTCTGGACAGGATGTACGCTAATGCAGGTGGCCATTTCTAAACATCCTCCCAAAGCAGAGGCTTGTGCATGGCTCCGAGAGCATGCACCTGCGAGCCCGGTGATCGGTGTGTCCCTCTGACACAGCAAATCATGTGACCTGGTACAGGACCACTAACTGAGAGTCATTTTCAGCCTCCGCACACAGTTTACACACACACCCACAAAACATTGCCAGCCAGCTCATTGTGTCCCTGATCTCTGCCAAATAGTGTCTAGTGTTAATCAACTGCAGTCAGCCATCTGTCCCTCACTGCAGTGATGTCAGACCACTGTACACCAGCATCATCTTCACCACCATACCAGTGGGTCCTGATCACCGCCATCGTCTGACAAGAGATAGCCATTACAGCTAACTGTGAGTAGTTTTCAGCCTCTGCACACAGTTTAAACACTCACAAAACCTTGCCAGCCTGCTCACGGTATCCTTGATCTCTGGCCAACCATGTCTAGTGTGAACCAATTGCAGCCAGCCATCTCTGCCTCACTGCCGTGACGTCAGACCACTGTACACCAGCACCAGTGTCCTGATTACTGCCACATCGTCATCTTGATCACTTCCATGTCAGTTGGTCCTGATCACCACCATATCAGTGGGTCCTAATCACCACCACACTAGTGTCAATACCATGTCCAAAAAACTCTACTTAAGTGTGGAGGCATTCCAAATTCTGAGCATGACGGATGAGAGTAGCAGGGAACGTTCACTGTCAGACTCTGATTCTGAATATGAACCAGCATTAGACAGCAGCAATTCAGTATCTGATTCAGAAGAACGTGCTTCACCAAAAAGAATGAGGTGCTCGGCAGAGCAACAAGCAATCACCAGCAGCTCAATAATTCCCTGTACCAGCAGTGCAGTTCGGCCAGGTACTGGAGTTTCACATCAGCCATCAAAGATTTGGCCCACTGCTATCCCAGATGCACTTTTAAACCCTGTGTGGCTACCTTCAGATTCATGTGCACCTATAATCCCCCTATTTATAGCCTAGCCAGGCATTCAGGCAGATACCCAACAGGCCCATTGATTTCTTTCATTTTTTTTTATGGAATCTTTCTTGAAAACAGTTGTGGACCAATGCAATCTTTTTGCCCAGCAATTTATCACTCAAAATCCCAACTCCGTTTATGCCCGTCCATTTGAATGAAAATGCATCACAGTTCAAGTGTGTTTCCTGGTCTCAGATTTAATATGGGACTAACAAAAAAATGAACTGCAGGCTTATTGGTCCATAAATCCCATTTAATAAATGCCACTCTATTCTACTAAATATGTCCAGGATCCACTTTAAAATAATTATTCTACACAACGATAATTCCTTGTGCCCTCCAGAAATCAAACTTTATAAAGTTCGGCCACTGATCAATTATTTTAACCAACATTTTTTTGAAATATTGACACAGATGTGTTTCTCAGGACAATATAAGTCCCTCATCCATTTCACCGGGAGGCTGGGCATAAAGCAATACATCCCAAGCAAAACAGACTAGATACTAGGTGAAGATGTACAAATCCTGCAAAAAGCCAATGGATATGTGCACAACTTCTGGGTTTATGAATGAAAGGGCAACAAGCTGGACCCCCCTGATTGTCCAACCTATATCAAAACCAGCGGAAAAATTATCTTGGACCTTGTATTTCCCCTCTTCAAGAAGGGGTACCAACTTTTATGTGGATAATTTTTATACAAGCCGCCTCCTTTCTAACACCTTTATCTCAAAAACACTGTAGCCTGTGGCACAGTTCAACCCAATTGAAAGGGCTTCCCACAACAACTGGTTGTCACCAGGCTGAACAGGGGAGAGTTGGTCAGCTTGAGAAATGAAGAGATCTTGGCTCTTAAGTAGAGAGACAAACAAGATGTGTAAGTCCTTTCCTGTATCCATAACAGTAGCTCATTGGAAATTCAAGGAAGACACAGTCCCATCCAAAAACCCTAGTGTATACACAAAATCCAATCGGTTCATGGGGAGAGTGGATTTAAATGATCAACTGTTACAATCCTACTTATCCACCAGAAGATCAATCCCCTGGTATAAAAAAGTATCCTATCTTTTCAACATGACCCAGTACAATTCCTACATTGTTTACTAGAAGTCCACACAAAGACTTGTCACCTACTTACATTATAAGGAAGAGACTGCCACATCCCTCAGCTATCAAGAAAACCCTGTACATGAACAAATTTGCTCTGATACAGTGAGCAGACTCCACAAAAGACAATTCCCTGATATCTTTCCCACTACCCAAGCAGACCGCCATCCTCAAAAAAATGCTGTGTATGCTTCAAAAATATAATTTGATGTGACACCTGATACTGCTGTCCCCAGTGTCCCTCCTAGCCTGGCCTCTGTATAGGAGAGTGTTTACATATCTACCATACATCACTATCATTAGAGAAGTATGGTGAAGATATTTTTCCAATGTCCTCTACCTGCCTTTTTCCTACCACATTTCTGCCTCCTGTCTGGATTAATTTGCCTTCCTCTGCCTTCCACCTTAACTGACCTCAGCCTGTTAATTGATCGTGCCTCTGCCTGCCATCTGAACAGACCTCAGCCTGTTAATCAACATTTCCTCTGCCTGCCACCTGCACTTACCTTGGTCTGTTAATTGACCATGTTTTTTGCCTGCATCCTACGCTGATCTTTTGCCCTCCCACTGTAGTAGTGGGATTCAAGATAGCACAGGGTCTCACGAGACCAAGAGTAGTGTTTCCAGGTGGAGAAAACTTTGATTTTCTTTGGATTTTGTAATTCTTGTATCAGGGTCTGGAGACCAAAGTCTTCATAGAGATTTGGGTGGGAAGAAGCCTCTACCCCATTGCCCAGTCTTACCTAACCAAGGCCCTAAGCCTAGTGTTTCTGCCTGGACCAATCCTTTAACCACATCTCTGCCTGCTGTCTGTACTGACTGTGGCCTGTTTATGGACCATGTTCCTGCCTTCTACCTGGACCACGTCTCCCATCGGCACATCCCACTGGCTATGTTCCTGTGGGACATGGGTGCCACCTACTGTTTATGAACAACTGCACTACTGAAACCACAGGTACTCTTTGGTTTACCCTTTGTTCAACCTTCTGTACTTCCTGGTGAGTGAACATAGGGCTATGGGGGCAGCCACGTACCAGTAGGTTAGGCTTTTAGGAACAGGGACTACTGTAGGTGATCTAAACTTTGCTGTATTAATATAGTGTTGGCTGATTTTTTTGTGATACACAGGTTGCAATGTCCAGTACATAATTAGTCCAAACATTGAAAAGGTCTTACACTTGTTGTATCGCCGTACTCAGGAAAAGTAGCAGAATGTGTTGTAAGGTGTTTTTCTAAGAATACTTATTTGTTGTGTTATAAATATCTTATCAATTGGCAACATTGCATAAAAATAAATAAATAAATAATTCACATTCCTCCATAATCTAATGGCAAAAAAAAATACATTTTCAAAAGACTCCTTATGAGTGATAAAAATATGTATACTTTGCACTGAGCTAAATTATATAATAGATGTGAGCTACAAAAATAAAAGAAAGCAGCTCCCCTAACTAAGATAGGTATGCTACTTTAGGTATTGGTGAATGGGATGTAGGGGGCGCTTAATTAACTAATATGATTCAACTGTGCAAAAATACGTGAACAGGTACCTAGAATAACACACTTAGATAATCATAATAAGGTGCAAGATAACACACACAGCATATATATCAAAGTGAATTATATAAAATATAAGATAGAACAAAGTAAAAATCGCAAAGGTTTGATAATCAAAGTCCTAACAAATGTGATTCTTCTGTGCTGAAAAATCTTCTGAATGATAGCAATAGTGAGTAATACTTCACCAGCTGAAATAAATACACCCAAAGTGCTCCATAAGTGGGTTCTGCTTACCAGATGTTAGCGACCCCTTTACTTAAAAATCAGGTCAAAAGCGATTTTAGAAAGATGATGCTCGCTGCAATGGTGGAGACTGTAAAAGCAAAAAAACCCCTCCTACGCAAAGATCATGGATGGGATATGTGAAAAAAAATATAAATGGAACCAATAGTGTAACCCTGTTTATTTTAAAAAGGCAATAAAAAACAATGCCGAATGGCTGCTTACATGGATAGTGCCTTAGCCCGGCACTGAGGCTGTCTGTGTGTCAGGTAGTCGAATGGTGCCCCGCGGCTCACACTAGTAGCTGGAGTGCGTTCCACCATCCAACTCGAACAACCAAAGGGACTCGCCTCAATGTACGCGTCATTGCATTTACATCATCAGGAAGCCTCCAAGACTCGCCTTGACGTACATTTCGTTGTATTTCCGTCATCAGAAGGCTTCCTGATGATGGAAATACAACGAAGCGTATGTCGAGGCGAGTCTTGGTCACGTTACTTCTGGTCCCTTTGGTTGTTCATGCTGGACGGTGGAACGCACGGCACAGACTAAATAATATACACTGATTTGGGTTATTTTTACCAAAAAAAGGTAGCACAATACAAGTTGGCCTAAATTTATGAAGAAAGTATATTTATTTGCAAAATTTAAAAGATTTTTTTTTTTTTGGTATTTTTTTATTTATATCATTTGTATACAATGTTGCATGTCTAAGTAATTTTCATTCAAAGTGTGACAGCGGAAAATTGGCCTGGATTGGAAGGTGATGAAATCGTCCAGACTTCAGTGATTAACATTGATTATTTCATTGCAATGGCATACAAAAGTCTGTGGGATATATTAGGCAGCAAGTAAACATGTTGTTCCTTAAGCTGATGTATTGAAAGTAGAAAAAATGGGCATTGTAGTTTGTTGTATATGGGACAGTGTAGCTGCAGATGGGTCAGGATGCCCATGCTGACCCATGTCCACAGACAAAAGCTTTTACAATGGGCAGGTGAGCATCAGAACTGGATCACGGAGCAATGTACAAAGGTGGCCTGGTCCGATTAATCACATTTTCCTTTTACATCATGTGGATGGCCAGGTGTGTCACTTACCTGGGGAAGAGATTAAATCAGGGTGAAACATGGGAAGAATGCATACCTGACGTGACAGTGTGATTCTTTGGGTAATGTTCTCCTGGGAAATCTTGGGTCCTGCCATTCCTTGATGGCAGTGGCCTCTTTCAGGAGGATAATGCATCTTGCCACACTGCAAAATTGGACAAGAGTGATTTGAGGAACACAACAATGTATTTGAGGTGTTGACTTTGCCTCCAGATCTCAGTCCAATTGAGCATCTGTGGGATGTGCTGAATTGCCCCACCTCATAACTTATGCAGCATAATGTAGTCATAATATATGTACAAATTAATGTTATGTTATATCTTATCATCTGGTGCCATCTAGCGGCCAAAGTATAAAAGGACTGCATCTTTATTTCTTTTACTATTCAAGGATAGCTCCCCATCATGTGAAAATTGGTGGGAAGCTCCCCTGTCGGTTTTATGTAACCGTGTAGAATCAAAAACATGTAACAGAAACAAAATTTTACACCTCTTTGGGGACTAAAGAGTTCAAGCAGGGGGAGTGTGTAGCGGTCATAATATATGTACAAATTACTGTTATGTGATATCTTATCATCTGGCGCCATCTAGCGGCCAAAATATAAAAGGACTGCATCTTTATTTCTTTTACTATTCAAGTTGACATGGAAGTATTCTGTTTGTTTACATCTGGACATTGTTGACCTACCCACAATGCTTATTAACTCCCATGAATCTCATGGAACAGAACTGCATTGTGGGAAGATTATAAAAGGGCTGGGAGCGGCCATGTTAGGTCTCTTAGACAAGCATTGTCAGCCTGGGAGGATCTGTGTGAGGTCTGCAGCGCAGCATTGCTTACCTCCACGGGAGAGCGATCCGATACTGTGACACACCTGTGAGCTGGGCTGATGACGGAGCAAGACTGGGAAGGAGCCAGAGAAGCTAGTCGGAGCCATCTGAGAGTAGCCATCTGGAGCATCTTGAACTATGGAGCGGAGCAGCGCAGCAGTGCCGGCCGACCGGAGACAGAACCCTGTACATCAGAATGGAGTCTTCTGAAAATACTGTCCTGGTTGGGTGAGAGGGCTGTTGCCCAAAAGTTCTTGATACACTTTCATACATCCGTCTACACAAGACAGAGTTGCTGGGACCCATAGTCCCACACACAGTCAAGAGGATTTAGTACTGAGTCCCTGGCATCAAAGATAGTTATAGTGCAGCTGCACTGGAACTTTGCTTTCATATCTCAGTCTACTTTGGTCAGGAGTCATTAACCCTTGGATTACAAATCTACTTTGTTTTGCTAGCAGAAGAAAAGAAGAAAAGAAGGACTGCTTAGTAAAATACAAGGCCTTGTGTCCTTTTACTATACTGGGGTAGTGTGATACTAAATAAGGGAGCTCTCAAATTGTTGTATTACACTTTATCAAGTTAATCTTTGATTTAGTATAGTAATAAAGCACGCAGGAAATAGGATAGTGCTCATAGTGAGATAAATTCACGCTGATGGTTATCCTATTTACTTAAAAACAATTAGAGTAAATAAGGTTAATCTTGAGAGCTTGAGAGGGCCTGCTTCAGAAGCCACCCGGAACTTGAAGCTCAGCAAGCGAGATTGCGTGCCTCAGCACTACTTGGACATCTTACAGGATGTGTTTGGACGGACGGAGAAGGTTCCCAACCTGATCTACCAGCTGGAACACACTTATAAAAGTGAGGGAGAGAAGCTATCGGAGTATATAAGGTGTTTGGACAGGATCATACACCAGATTTTGTTGAAAAAGGGACTAGACTCTCGGAAGGTGGATGGAGTCCGAGCCAAGCAAGTCTTGAGGGGTGCCCAGCCATTGGACCCCATAATGCTCCAGTTAAGAACCCGTCAAGATGGTGGCATCCTGAAGTACCCGGACCTGATCCGAATTGTGCGGGAAGAAGAAGCCATCCTTGAGAAGAAGAAAGAAAAGATCCAAAGGCCAAAATCAGTTGTTGGAGTTAGGATGGCTAGTGCAACTAATGACGACCCTCAGATTGAACTTCTTCAGACCCAGGTAGAACAGTTAATGGAGATGATGGCCCTGTTGACTGCCAAGCACGTCACTCCAACTGATGGAGGAGTTCAAGCACCCAAAGAACTGTTAAGCCCCACAGTTGTGGAAAAGCACAAGTCCTGTTTCAATTGTGGAGGAGTTGGACATTATAGACGGGTATGTCCAAGCCCAAAAACAGAAACAAAACTCCAACGGTCAGCGGAAAACTTCAGAGGGCCCCAGTGAAGGAGTCAACTGGGCGCCCTACTACAATAGCCAACTCCAAACTGACCTGTACGCCCCAGACCTCTGCAATCACAGCTAGACCAAAACGGTAGAAAAGGAACCCACGGAAGCCAAGTGCGAAAGTACAAGTCACAAAGCAGGCAAAGAGTGCCACTCCCCATGGTTTCCCTCACAAGCTAGTGGGACCTTCCCCGATTGTCCCCATCCAGATAGAAGGGATATACACTAAAGCCCTGTTTGACACTGGAGCTCAAGTTGTACAGGGACTTTTATGAGAAATATCTCAAACATCTCCCATTCCAAAAGCTGAAAGAGCTGGAGATACGGGGCCTAGGGACCCAGAGCTTCCTGTATGATGGCTACCTACCTATCAAACTTACCTTCGATCCAAGAGTGGCAGGGTAGGCCGAAACCTTTGATACCTTGACAGTGATGTGTCCTCGCCCTCCAGGGGCTGACAGAAGTTCCCTCATTATTGGGACCAACACTGATCTGGTACGAAGACTGCTTACACCACTATTGCAAGAGAAGAACACCCCAGTCAAGGGTGTACACCCCATGTTAACACAGGTGTACCAGGACCTTGTACAGGAACAGAAGGCCCCACAAGAAGGAGTTGGAAAAGTCTGGCGTCTGAACAAGAGTGAAAAGGTGGTACAACCGGGTGAAGTAGTTTGCCTGAAAGCCTCTATCAAGCCCGGTCCCTTCATCGTCCTTGAGATGGACAGGCAGAAAGAAGGCAAGGGCCTGGAAGTTATCCCTGAAGTGTTATCAACCAAGGCACTGAAGAGAAGTAAAGGAAGAGTCTTGGTCAGTGTTCGCAACACAACAGCCTTACCTGTAAAGGTACCTGCCTGGATGCTGCTGGGGCAAGTCAGCCAAGCAACCCCAGTCTCACTGTGTGGCATCATGGGAGAACAGGAGGGAGAGATTCCTCTGGAAGAGTTCTATCCAAAGAACACACCTCTTACCCCTGCCTGGATGGAGAGAGCGAAGAATCAGCTCTTGAGAAGGAGGACTGCCTTCTCAAAAAATGAGTTCGATGTGGGGCTTGCAAAGAGTGGCGAACACAAAATCCATTTGGAAGAAGATAAACCCTTCCGAGAGAGGGTAAGGTGGATCCCGTTGGGAGATCTGAAAGACCCGTGGGAGCAGCTAGCTGAGCTGAAAAGTATGGTGATTATCGGAGAGCCCCAGAGTCCATATGCCTCTCCGATAGTAGTTGTAAGGAAAAAGAATGGCTCTTTGCGACTATGCATTGACTACCGGACACTAAATCGGAGGACCATCCCGGGTCAGTATACCACACCTCGGAAAGAAGATGCTCTACAGAGTCTAACAGGAGCAAAGTGGTTCAGTGTGCTAGATCTTAAGAGTGGGTACTATCAGATCCCCATGTGCCCTGAAGATAGAGAGAAGACCACTTTTTTTACTCCTGTAGGATTTTTTAAATTTATTTGAATGCCTCAAGGTCTGTCTGGAGCCCCAGCAACCTTCCAGCGATTAATGGAAAAGACAATGGGTGATATGAATCTGATCAAGGTGTTGGTCTATTTGGATGATATCATAGTGTTTGGCAGAACACTGGAGGAACACGAAGAGCGGCTGGAGAAGGTCTTGAAGAGATTACTTGATGAAGGCCTGAAGCTCTCCTTGGAGAAGTGTCACTTTTACCAACCCTCAGTGAACTACTTGGGTCACATCGTATCCACTGAAGGAGTAGCAACAGACCCGCAGGAATTGGAGGCCATCACCCCCTGGCCTAGACCAACTAACGTGACTGAACTTAGATCCTTTCTAGGGTTCTGTTCTTATTACAGGCGGTTTGTGGAAGGGTTTGCTAAAATAGCCCACCCACTCACCGAGCTGTTGAAGAATCAAGAAGGAACTGGCCCAGATTCAGAAGGCTTGGGAAAGCCAAAGGAAGGCCCCAGAAAGAAGAAAGAGTCCATCCAAGAAGAATGGACTCCACAGTGTGAAGAGGCTTTCAGACAGTTGAAATGGAGTCTTACCACTGCTCCGGTTCTAGCCTATGCAGACCCTTCTAAGTCCTATGAATTACATGTGGATGCCAGCCGAGATGGGTTAGGTGGAATACTTTACCAGGAACATGATGGACAACAAAGGCCCATAGCCTATGTGAGCAGAAGTCTAGTTCCCGCTGAGCGGAACTACCCCACTCACAAATTGAAATTCCTGGCCTTAAAATGAGCTGTGGTAGATAAACTCAAGGATTACTTGTATGGTGCAGAGTTCGTGGTTAAGACAGACAATAACCCACTTACCTACCTACTTACCACAGCAAAGTTGGATGCTACTGGTCATAGGTGGTTGGCTGCACTCTCAGCATTCACATTCAGTTCGAAATACATACCAGGGATAGGAAATAGAGATGCAGATGCATTATCAAGGTGACCTCACTGTTCCCAGGGTCGAGAAGAAGAATGGACTCAGCTCACCCCAGAAGGAGTGAGGGCCCTTTGTGATGGAGCACAACAGCAATATAAAGGTGGGGCTAGAGCTGAAGAAGTTGGAGTGTCCACTGCCGGGGAACCCAAGTGTTACTGTAATGTCGCTCAGATTGCAGAAGAGGGATTACCAAAGCTGTCCAGGAGGGCTCTTCGATTAGATCAACAGGGAGACCCACTTTGTAGCCTGGCACTGAAGGCTTTGGAGAGAGAAAACCCCGACCTACTTCTCAAGAGCACTAAAAAGGAAGCTCGAGTTCTACACAAAGAGTGGGATTGGCTACAGCTCAAACAAGGTGTGGTCTACCGAAGGGGCCCCTCCGATGATGGTGAAGAAAAGTGGCAATTCTCTCATCACTGAGAGAAAGTACTGATTGCTCTACATGACCACCACGGCCATTTGGGAGCAGAAAGGACTTTCCAGCTGGTGAAGGACAGGTTCTACTGGCCTTATAGGAGAACTGAAGTAGAGGGCTATTGTCACTCATGTCTCCGATGTATACAGAGGAAGACTTTGCCTCAGAAAGCTGCCCCAATGGGTCATTTAGAGAGCCAAGGACCGATGGAGCTGGTCTGTGTAGATTTCCTGTGTGTGGAATCTGACTCAAGTGGAAAAGGGAACATTCTAATAGTTACTGATCATTTTACTCGTTATGCTCAAGCATTCCTTACTAAAGACCAACAGGCCTCTACAGTGGCGAAAGTTTTGGTGGTGAAGTTCTTTGTCCATTATGGTCTACCCCAGCGAATTCATTCCGATCAAGGGAGAGACTTCGCAAGTACCCTGATTCAGAAGCTGTTGGATCTTTTAGGTATTCGGAAATCTAGAACCACCCCATACCATCCACAAGGTGATCCTCAGCCAGAGGGATTTAACCGGACTCTGTTAAATATGATGGGAACTCTGACACCTGAGAAAAAAAACATATTGGAGCAGGCACATTACTGCATTTAGTGAATGAATATAATAGTACAAAGTGTGATGCAACAGGATATTCTCCCTACAGGCTAATGTTTGGAAGAAAAGCAAGACTACTGGTGGACTTGGCTTTTGGAACCAGCCTGGATCATACTTCAGCAACTTCTCACAGAGGATATGTGGATAGGTTGAGGAAGAGTTTGAAAACTGCTTATAATAAGGCTCAAGTCACATCAGATCACAGAGGACACAGAAACAAAAAGAACTTTGATCTCAAAGTACGGGTTCAAGATTTGCAACCCAGTGACCGAGTCCTGTTAAGGAATTTGGGAATCCCAGGCAAGCACAAACTGGCTGATCGCTGGAAATCACAACCATATATTGTGTGCAAGAAACTTTCAGGACTTCCCGTATATGAGATCAGGCCAGAAGGAAGCTCTGGGCCAATAAAGACTTGGCATCGTAATCACCTCCTGCCTCTCACGGAAGCAGTCAGGATTACTGCACAGGAGGAGATACCATCCACCTCCACTGCTGTACACAGACCAGTGACCAAAACTTAGGCCTGAACCTTCTGCTACTGAAGAAGAAGAAGAGGAGATGGAAATGAGCTGGCTGTGGCCATCTGAGGTATCAGAATCTGAAATGGACTTCTCACTCCAAGCAGGGGGAGAGGACAGTGGAATTCTTAGACCGGAAGCTCCTGAATTTATACCCAAAAATGGGTTAAGAGAAGATCCAGAAGAGTCTCATGTTGTTTTACCAGAAATAACTTTAGGAGACCTAAATGCTGATTCTGAACCACAAGAAGAAGACAGAGTTGAGGAACATACACACTTACCTGTAACGCCGAAAGCACAGAGGACCAAAAGAGTTATTCGTCCCACAAAGAGGCTAACTTATCAAACATTGGGCGAGTTAAACTCAGAAAGGCCTGATACTCTTGCTTTTGACTCAGGACATCAAAACCCTGTCTCACCCACTGATACACCTGTGCATGACATTGGAGTATTGGTTGTGAATGTATAGGATAGCTCCCCATCATGTGAAAATTGGTGGGAAGCTCCCCTGTCGGTTTTATGTAACCGTGTAGAATCAAAAACATGTAACAGAAACAAAATTTTACACCTCTTTGGGGACCAAAGAGTTCAAGCAGGGGGAGTGTGTAGCGGTCATAATATATGTACACATTACTGTTATGTGATATTTTATCATCTGGCGCCATCTAGCGGCCAAAATATAAAAGGACTGCATCTTTATTTCTTTTACTATTCAAGTTGACATGGAAGTATTCTGTTTGTTTACATCTGGACATTAACTTGACCTACCCACAATGCTCATTAACTCCCATGAATCTCAGGGAACAGAACTGCATTGTGGGAAGATTATAAAAGGGCTAGAAGCAGCCATCTTGGGTCTCTTAGACATGCATGGCCAGCCTGGGAGGATCTGTGTGAGGTCTCCAGCACAGCGCAGCCTACCTCCACGGAGAGCGATCCGAGCAGCAATATTGTGACACACCTGTGAGCTGGGCTGGCGATGGAAAAAGACTGGGAAGGAGCCAGAGAAGCTTGTCGGAGCCATCTGAGAGTGTCAGAGCATCTTGAATTGTGGAGCGGAGCCGGAGACAGAACCCTGTAGATCAGAACGGAGTCTTCTGACAACACTGTCTTGGTTGGGTGAGAGGGCTGTTGCCCAAAAGTTCTTGATACACTTTCATACATCCGTTTACACAAGACAGAGTTGCTGGGACCCATAGTCCCACACACACAGTCAAGAGGATTTAGTACTGAGTCCCTGGCATCAAAGTTAGTTATAGTGCGGCTGCACTGGAACTTTGCTGTCATATTTCAGTCTACTTTGGTCAGGAGTCATTAACCCTTGGATTACAAATCTACTTTGTTTTGCTAGCAGAAGAAAAAAAGAAAAGAAGGACTGCTTAGTAAAATACAAGGCCTTGAGTCCTGCTACTATACTGGGGTAGTGTGATAATAAATAAGGGAGCTCTCAAATTGTTGTATTACACTTTATCAAGTTAATCTTTGATTTAGTATTGTAATAAAGCGCGCAGGAAATAGGATAGTGCTCATAGTGAGATAAATTCACGCAGATGGTTATCCTATTTACTTAAAAACAATTACAGTAAATAAGGTTAATCTTCAAGTACAACTGTGTGAGTGTTGTTTTCCTCTTCATCACCAGCCAAGAGGAGTGTAAGGTAAATACAGACAGGTTTATTATATTAAGTATTGTGAACTTGCCTTTATGATTTTGTTTTGACTGCACACTATTACACCACAGCTGTGTCGGGGGGACTGAGATATAAAAAGTAGGAAACAAAGCAGAGTACAGGCCCAAATAAATCAGCAGCTCCTTTGGGGGTCAGTGCTACACTTAAAAGACTTAAATAATCTGTTACTAAAGGCTCAGTGCCAGATATCATAGAATACCTTCAGAGGTCAAGTGACATACATGCCTTGATGGGTCAGGGCTGTTTTGACATCAAAAGGGACTGTTTTGGTGGCAAAATGGGGACCTACTCAATATTAGGTGGGTGCTCATAAGGTTTTGGTTGATCGGAGTATAAGCACATTTAAGCACATACATAAGTACATACAGTATAAGTGCATTTTACTTCTTAGAGTGAGACATTTGAATATTGTTAGTTGAATAGATAAATAACCCAAAAGGGAGAAGAGAGAAGCACACCAACATAGTGTTATTCAATAAGCAATTTATTGCAAGTAAAATGGTGATATTATTATTGTTCAGGATTTATATAACGCCAACAGTTTGTGCAGCACTTTACAAACTAAAGGAAGACAGTACAGTTACAGTACAATTCAAGACAGGAGGGTTAGGAGGGCCAGGCTCGCAAGGAAATGAGAATGGCATAAAATGGTAGTAACTGTGTGGGGATGAGTTTTTCAAGAAAGTAATATTCAGCTGCTAGCTAAAGAATGGATAAGCTTCCCTGAGGAGATTTCAGGGATTTCAAATAGGGAACACTAGAAATGTTTATTCCTTGTCTCAGATGGAGCAGAAGAGGAGGGAGAGAGTGTTTTAAGCCCTGGGATTCAAATCTTGTCACCCTGGTGGGGAATCCCTGTAATAATGAAAATGTGTTATACATTGGACGCATTCAGACCTCTTATAACATGGAGGTCTGTGGAGAGGTAAGCACGTTTGTTTAAGTCAAGACATGCAGATTTACAGTAGCAGTGCTGAAGGGGTTAATGGCACTGTATGTGTATTATTGCCAGGCACTGTGAAGAATTTGGACTTTTTTCACCATTTTTTCACCGTTTATGGACTCTCTGTGACACATTAAGAGCCCTTTCAAATTGAGCCACGGGCCACGTTAGTGGTAAAGTGCCGCTAGTTTTAGCGGTGCTTTAGAGGAGCTATCTGGCCTGCTAGTGGGGCGCTTTTAACTCTGCTAGCGACTGAAGAAAGGGTTAAATGCGCCTGAAAAGCGTCTCTGCCGAAGCGCTTTGCAGTTTTCGGCAGCTGTGCCCATTCATTTCAATGGGTAGGAGCAATGTATACACTGCTCCTCCACTGCTCCAAAGATGCTGCTTGCAGGACTTTTCAAACATTCTGCAAGCGCAGTGCCCCAGTGTGAAAGCACTCGGGCTCTCACACTGGGGCTGCAGGGGAGGTGTTTTACAGGCGCTATTTTTAGCCCTTTAGAGCCTGAGAAACGGCTCAGTGTGGAAGGGGTCTTATTTATTTGGTGGGAATTTTTTCACGGTTTTAGAGTTTAGGTAGTCTCATGCATAGAGCTGCACTATATGTTATTTCAATTTGTTATATATGATTTATGTTTTCAGCTGCTCAACAAAAGTATGTTTATAAGATGATTATGCCTTTCAGTCCTAATATTCTGTATATTTTCAGGGATTGCCTTCCTCTGCTCGTCAGGCTCTACCTGAAGTTACGTGACAGTAACATAACTAAAGTCAAAACCTTTTTGTTTTGTTGGTTTTAAACAGATCATTTTTTTCCCTTTGTGGAACTTTCCCTTCATGTTCTGTCCCAAAGAAATAACAGAAAGTAAGAGGACATGTATGCAAAGTAAAAAATAACTCTCTCTTACACAGTTGTGACCAATGTGTGTTCCCATTGGAAGCATTCTTCCCTGTTTTGATGACAACTCAAATTTTTGGATTATACCTCACATTAAATTCCTTTGACAGTGGTCTCTGGGGCAAATAGAGAGAGTGTGTCACCATCAGGGACAAAGACAACAATTCTAATTCTTCTAATTCTTTACTACCCTGTCAATAACGAATATATTGAAATTATATCTACATATATATTAATTTTGGCATTGCCATTTTAAAGTGATTATCTATAAATATTCACAAATTAAGAAAGATATTTTCTTTTACAGGTATCATTGTAAACTTTTTTTACAATTGTAAAGGACAGGCTGGTTAAAGGTCATTTAGTGCCATACAACTAATTTTTCTAAACCATTTAGTTCCATTAATTAAACTGGCATAAGCAGAGGCCACATCATAAATCAAAGAAAATCCAACATACACTTTTCTAGGTAACAAAGGTTATCCTAGTGTGACTCATAATGATAATATGATACTCTGAGAAATGGTAATCGTATTGACGAACTTTTAAACAAATATGTAAATTAGCAACAATGATCTAATTATTCATTTCCTTCAGTGATCTGGAAATCACAATGCATTATATGCAAATTACCATTTAACCCTTCAATATTTATTGTATCAGTGTCGTCTTTGATAAGATCTGTAAAAAAATTAATAGCTGTAGCTCTGTTTATTGTCAGATGTCACTTGGTGAAGAATTATGGGTGCACTATTAAATGTCACTGTGAGAAATCAAACATTCCCATATATAATGAGGTTAAAATGCTCTCTGCTGATGTCCTTATAGTATGCAAAAGGTAGACATGTCAAAAAGACACATAATATATGAGATATAACCAGAGGAGTCACTGATAATGTAGGGTACAAAAATAAAAGCAGTACTTCTCTAATCTGATCTTTATGTGTAAGAAATGAAAGTTTGACTGTGTTAATTAAAAAGCACCCTCGGTTCTTGCTTCATTTCCTTATCTTATACAGCATAAAATGAAACATAACCAATAATTTTTTCTAACTCATACATCTGATATATTTATAAAATAAGCTATAAATTGAGATGAGATGGTGATGAACTGGCCTTATTTAGGCAATTCAGACATTGTTTTACAATGAGGTCCTATGTAGGGTTTCAGCCAAAATTACAGTGGTACTGTCAGGGGAAATGGCAGTAGGAGAACTGGCAATAGTACTGGTACTGGAGGTATCCGGTGCATTGCCATGTGCACTGGTGCAAAAAGAACGAACAGGTGTACGCAGGTTCACAATGGCGCTAATGTGTGAACATGCATGTGCGACGTTGCTAATTGGCAAACAATGTGACAGATGCGGCCACTTACTGGCCTATATAAGACTGCTGCTGAGCCCATCACATTGCTGGATAGTCATCAGCCTTCCCATGTTCCTGAGCCTCTGTGCATAGTCTACTTGGATTTCCGGTTGTGACCCGGCTTGCTTCTGACTTGTCTAATCTGCTCTTCTGGTTTGACCCCCTTGGCTTTCTTTACTGACTTGGCTGCTGTCTCCAGTGTCTTATCCTAGCTTGCATCGTGGACTTTGCTACCATTACCTGTTCCTAGCTTGCCTTCCTGTATTTGACCTTGGCTTGACCCTGTTCCTGCTACCTGCCTCTTCTTCCCTGTCGGATCCACAGTGTTTGACCACTGACCTGGCTTCCACTACCGTCTCCTGCACACACCATTGCCAAGTGTTACTGAGGATCCCAAGAAACTTTGGCCCAGCTGTGTATCCAGCATTATCCAATATACTTCAGATGACCACCAGCTCTACCCTCCTGTAACCATCTGGCAATCTGTACTTCTTTGGGCACTACACCTTCTGTACCATCTTCAGGGGTGTACTGTACTTAGCCGCAAGGGGAGCCCTCTCGGCACATCGGCCTCTGACCAGGTACATGAGAGGCACTGTACTGAGAAAATGAAATGCATGTTTTTAACATGTTTTAAAAAATTGGCATAGGTAAAAATCTACCAAAGACTCAAAAGAAGTGGAAATATTGACTTGGGCTTTAATGGAGTTATATATCCCTAAGTGAGCCACTGTCATGTTGGGACCTGCAGCTATCTGCCTTGTGACTCAAGGGATTTGTTGACATCACATAAAGAGACTATTTTCTCCTTTTCTCTATATAAGGACCATCAGAAGCATTTTTATACACACAGATATTTTCTAAGTTATTGCAAAATCTATGACTGTCAATGACTTGAACATAGATTTTGCAATAACTTAGAAAATATCTGTGTGTATAAAAATGCTTCTGATGGTCCTCATTATCAAATCTTACATAGCCCAATCTTTAGCACGTTGTGAAAAACAGTGCCATAGGGGTTAAATAGGTAACTTTTTATAGATTCATGAATTTAATTTGGCAGGTTAATGCATTGATAGGCGTCAACTTTAATTGATTAGGTTTTAATTAAAAAGGATAGAGTTTGATGTATAGGTAAATTATGTTGTTAATTGATTTACTTTAATTGAAAGGCTAGTCTGGTAATTTATTTGATCTATTATTGTTTTTAAAGTTCAGTTCTTCTTTTACCTTACCACCAGATACACATAGAGAAAAACAGAAATGCCAATTTAGGAATGCATCACTCTTTGGAGTGTTTAAATTTCCCAGCTGCATCTTTTTGGGGTGACTGTATAGTTGACAAACTTGAAATAAAAACCTGTAGTAGCTCAACCAACCCTGTGGTAGCACATATCTATGGAACCTCACTCACCATACAAACATGATTGGCAAAAAAGATTTATTGGTGTCAAAAATAAGTCTGGCATATATTTTAGTGTATCAAGTGACCGTATAGGTACTGTACTATAGTCAGACAAGAAACTGCTGAATAAAACACTTCTTAAAAGTCAGTATCTAAGCTATAAGCTGCCCATGCAGACAAAGCATACCGTTGTATCATATTCAGAAAAAAATGTCATTAACCCCTTCATGCCTAAGCACAATTTTGCAACTTTGACATGTGTTAGAAAAATTGTACATATCATCACTACTTTTGCATCCAGGTGGATTATACCTTGTCTTTTTCAGGACAAATTGAGCTTTCATTTGGTAGTAAATGGTTATGGACATCTCCTGTTTTGTTTATAATCGAAGGAAAACTAGCCCAAAATAGTAAAAAAATGTTTTTTTAATGTAGCTGCATATTTATTGTTACTACCATATCCTAGCACCAAAGAACAACCTAAAATAAATTCTCCTACTACTGATGATCACAACAATATCCCCTATGTGTATGTTATTTGTACCTGTAGTACAGACCATATGCAATAGAGTCCATGTTGCTTATTTTATTTTTTCATCCTACCTAAAACACACTGACACTGATGCTTTTTAAGAAAAAAAAAAAAAATACTGCCCAAAATATACTGGCCCTGACTCTTGACTCTGATCTTGACCTTTGACCCCTCTTGACACAGGCTATAACCTAGATCAAAGCTTGCTCTAGGTATTTATATATATATGATATAATCTTTTTTTTTTTTTTTTTTACACACTTTTTTTCCTCTCTGCCAGGAAAGAGAAAGATACATTGTATCTTTCCTCTCTGTTCATAGAGTGAGAAACACAGGGGTGGGCTTCACAGTGATTGATCACTGTGGTAGTCAATCAGAGGCTATCACAGTGATCAGGTGACCAGGAATCGGGAGTTCCAGGCCTCAATCATTATGACGGGGACCAGGGCTCTCGGTGGGAGCACGTTGTGTGGCATGCTCCCAGCACAAAGAGAGATACACATATATACAGCCCCATGGAAAAAAGCCCAGTGCAGTGAGGCCGCATATATGCATTACCTTAGCAGGAAGGGGTTAATATAATGGTTAATTTCTACTGTACTATGTCGTGATTACAAAACATAACATGACACATTAAAGTGTTTGTAAAGGTATTCTTTTATTACCTGCTCTGTGCAATGGTTTTGCACAGAGTGGCCCCAAACCTCCTCTTGTTTTCCCCACCAGTGCTTATGGCTCCTTATCCTCTTTGTGTGCCTCATAGCAAGCCAATTGTTATGGGGGCACTCCTGTGAGCTTGGTTCTGAGTCTGCTGTGGTGTGTCTATTGACACACACAGCATGGCTCAGCCCTGCCCCCTCTCTCTGCTTGCAGGATTTGATTGACAGCAGCGGGAGCCGAAGGGAGCTGCTGCCTCTGTGAGCAGAACAAGGCACAGCGCTGAATTGAGATAGGACTCAGGTAAGTATAAAGGGGGTGAGGGGGAAATGCAAATACTGGGACATTTTTTTCTTTAATGCAGGGAAGGCATTAAAATAAAAAAATATCCAGGCTTGAAAACCAATTTAATAAAACAATGTCCAAAATATTTCCTTCACTTAGATGCCTTAATTATAGGAAATACCATTATAAATATGGCATGCTTGTTTACCTCTAAACTGATACTGTTATTTAAAAGAATCTCCATTTTTAATGTTTGTGACATTTTCCTGTGCATTTTTTGCACACGTTTAAAAAATCATTTTAGGCCTAAAAGATTACATAAAACCCCCAAACATTATTTGTTTTCTGAAAGCATAAACCATACAGAATAAAATGGTTGTATTTTTTATGTCACGTGATATTAGAGCAACAATTTAGAAAAAGCTACATTTCATAAAAAACATCCTAAAGTTAATTTTAGGGCACACAAACACAAAACTACCCATTTTTTGGTAAAATATAAAAGATGAGGTTGCTTGAGTAAAAAGATACTCAACATGTCAAACTTTAAAATTGCATGTGCCCTTGTAATGGCAACAGACTTCAGTGACTTATATTTTCCAAAGGCAACACTTTAAAAGCCCCTAGAGGTCAGTGGTTTAAAGATAACCTTGAATAATGGGTCTAGGATTACTGATCACACGTTGGCATGCACATTGATATATACCATGTGTAGCGCATTTGATGTTTTCGTATGTAGGTGCTCCCGATGTTTGTATTTACATTCAGACAAGTGTTTATGTGGGGGGTGGGCTCAAAATTTGGGCATGTGGATTTTAAGTGCTTGGGTGTAACTTCAATCTTTCACATTTTTTTTTTGTTTTTACTAAACTTTTTTTTCATTACATAGAGTGCAAATTGCACTCCATAACATTCTTTCCTAGCCATAATAGCTGGGTACAGTGACACCTGAACCTGGAAATTATGTTTTACATGTCCAAGTCAGAAACAGGAAGGGAAAATCAGCAAATGGATGTTTGTTGATCTAACTCCCCTCTGACAGCACCTGTCATACTGGTCTAGGGTCCACCATGAGGTGCACAGAGCCCAGGAAACAGTGAGGGAGCACTTGCAGAGGGGGGCCTGCAGTAACACAGCTGCCAGATTACTTCCATCTGACAGCTGACAGTTGGTTTATCAGATTTGCATACACTATGGCATAGGCTGGTGGCAGGGAAAGAGAACAATGACAGGCATGCTAAGTCCCAAATTCTGTTTTTATGCAATGTACAGACTTTATGAAATAACAAAAAAATAACTTTTACCTTTCCTGACTGAGCCATATTCTTTTTCATTTGTGTCTTCCATGCTCCCTCTCCCAGTTCACTGCAGATCACAATGGGAGGGTTTCAGCAACAGAGGCAGTGCTGTCAATCCAGAAAGCAGTGGGTAGGACTAGGTGTGGCCAGGTGCTGACTGGCAATCTACATTATTGATAATCAGCAGGGGCAATACTGATAGCCATGCCCCCTACAAAATTTCTCCCACCTTTGTAGTGCAAGCAGTCACAGTCTGCATGAGAGTAGCAACTGCATTAGGTGGGCTTAAATGACAGGCATAGGTGTGCCCAAGCCTATTGCTTTAGGGTGTGCACCCCAGAGCTCAAACATACATGCATGTGTGTAAATATATATAGGGCAGTAGGGCAATGGACAGTCTCAGTAGGGATGGTGTCAGTAGGGCAGTAGGGCAGAGATTGGTGTCAGCAGTTTTTTTTTTTATTACTTGTTTCCAATTTTATTTTTTTTATTATTTTTTTTACAATATTTTTCTGAGCCCCATTGGGGGGCTTTGGTGAAATATCAGGAGTCTAAACAGACCCCTGATGTTCCACTTTGGAGAATAAGAAAGGGACTGAGGACAGAGATTCCCCAGTCCCTTTCTCTGCAGCCAAGCAGCAGGGGCAATCTGCACAGCACAGGGTGATTAGGGCGTGCCCAGGCACACCTGGCACACCCTGTGCGCACGCCTATGCTGACAGGCTTGGCAGGTATTTGTGGGAATTTGTGAAGGGACTAAAAGAGCATTGTAACTGCAGATACACTTATAATAAAAGCACTGTAGTTCATATTTTTTAATGACAGGCTGTAGTATTTAATACCCCATGAATACACTGGGTTGTTAACTTTAACATAAGGAGTGAATTTAGCTCAGTAAGTTCAAACTTAGAAAATAGTATAAAAATAAGTATAAATAACTGACAAAAAATGTACATTTTGTTAAGTGTAAACCCTATATTAGTATGACCTGTATCAAGCCTACACTTATGCTGGCCATACACACACAGAATTTCGGCTGAAACTGGTCGTTTTCGTAAAGATCGTTTGACAATCGTGTTGTTAGTGGACCCAACTTTACGGACAAATTTGACCGTGGGTCCGGCTAATGTCAATTGATCCAAAGCTAAAACTTTTACAGTTTCAACTAAAGTAAATATGTGTATGTTGTAATGGAAACAATAAGAATGTTCTGTCTTGTATAATTTATATATGTTTTCATGGAAACAATCATGTTAACAAGTTTTTTTCTGTCCCAGTTAGTGGCCAATTCGCTTTCGACCGACGAATAAACTTTTAGTCTGCAAACAGCCAAAATTCTGTGTGTGTATGGCCAGCATTAATTTTGATTTCCGTAATCATAGTCAATAAAAAATATTTTAGTAAAATAGTTACTCTCAGGTATTTTCATAGGTAATTTTTGTATATATTCGTATGTTATTTATAGTACTAGGTTTTTTTTTCAAATATACAACACTAATCTGGTAAACCAAAACAATGTTTTCTTATTTCTTTATCCATTTGTCTAATTATAATAAAATATGTAGAGTGTTTATTAAGGTATGATTCACACTGCAATTCTTCTAAACGCCTTTCTCCTGGCAGGAAAAAGCAGTGGTAAAAACACAACAAAAGCATTTAGACACTTCAGAATCACCAAGCATTTTGGCATTCATTCATTTTATTGGCAAGAATATTAATTTATTAAATTAAATAATTAACACTCAAGTGCTAAATGTGCCTAGGTCCATTTAGAGGTTTACATACTCCTCTCCTGGCAGTACTGGTCCTGGGTTTTTTCTGCCTCTACTGTAAATGCCCGTTTCTAAATGCCTGTAAATGCCTATGTGTGTAAGGACACAGAATACCACAAAGGGGTGTTTACAGGCAGAAAAAAAAACATTGAATGCCCCTCAAAACCAGCATTTTTGACACCTAGTGTGCATGAGGCCTTAAAGTGGTTGTAAAGTCAGAAGTTTTTTTTATCTTAATGGATTCTATGCATTAAGATAAAAACCTGTGTGCAGCCGCCCCCCTCAGCCCCCCTTATATTTACCTGAGCCCTATCTAGATCCAGCAATGTTGCACAAGAGATTCAGCTGTCTGGGACTCCCTATCAGGAACCATGAATCAGACAGAAAATGCAATAAAAATCACACCTTATAACATAATGGTAAAAGTGGTACAGATCAGTAAACTTAGTCAAAACAGAAGCCAGGGATCGGAAGCCAATGTTGCTAGTCAGACAAGCCAGTGATCAACATAGTCAGAGGCAGAAGAACAGGATAAGGAACCAGAAGGAACGTCAGCCAGGCAAAGTCTTTCACAAGAACACAGAGAATTTCCAGAGATGTTGATGAGGCGAATGCACAAAAGGAATGAACAAGGCAGTTTTAATAGCCAGAAGGGGCTGGCTGTAGACAGGACTAAGGAGCGGGAAATGATCACCAGGTGAGCCACGGTGGAATGATGAGTGCTGACAATTATTTGACAGCTAAGCAGCCTGAGCACAGAGAAGGGAGCTGTTGAGAGCCCAGCCCTGACATTCCCCTCTTCATTGGCTGAGACAGTAGCGTGGTGCCATTTGGCTCCCGCTGCTGTCAATTAAAGTCAGTGAGCCAATGAGGAGAGAAAGGGGGCAGGGCCAGGTTTCATGTCAGAATGGACACAAGGAGCTACGTCTTGGCTTGGGTGCCCCCATAGCAAGCTGCTTGCTATGAGGTCACTCAACAGGTGGGAGGAGCCAGGAGCACCAAAGACTGCTGGACTGCTCTGTGCAACACCACTGCTCAGAGCAGGTAAGTATGACATGTTTGTTATTTTTAATGAAAAAAAGAGACTTTAGTGTCACTTTAAAGAACCAAATGAAAGCCTCATATGTCATGAAAGCATTACGTGAAAATCATTTGATATGTCAAGCAGTTAAAAAGGTATCATACTCTGTGAACATGCTGTAAAGATTTAACATGAAGGAGAGAACCTTCAAGGACTCCATTCACTCACCAACTTAAAAGTCTTTTAATGAATTGAAATCCCACTTTTTTTTAAAAAGAAAGTTTCTTAACAGCAGATTTCTCACACAGGGGTTTCAGCATCACATCGATACAACAGAAATTGTTCAGCCTCCTGACTCACTATGACCTACTCAGGCCTTCAGTCTTTTTTCCACAGACAATTCCAACTCAGCCTCCTGGCTATTGAATTACCTAGCTTGGGCTCTACAAACTCCCTGCCTCTTACAGAACTGTTTCTTCCTGTACCAGACAGTACCCCAAACTCTCACCAGATAGCAGTCTGGATCAAATGCCTGTCCTTGAGGCTGAACTTGCCAGCATACAAACAAACGCTCCTAGTCTTTTGTCCATTCAGACACAGCTGCTTTGTGCAGTTAACTCCTGAGGAGGGAAAAGCCCTGGCTGCGCTACTGTCTTCCCTGTTTGTGGAGAAAGCAACCACCTGACAATTATTCCAACACCTTCCTAAAGACATCTTGCATGCTAACCCATGTGTTATCCATGCCACAAAATGCATCTTTACACAGTGACAAGACATCTATCCATCAAAACAGACATCTGGACTGTAAAATATGCTTTGGGCATGAAGATTTCAGTTTCCGCTGAATAAAAGAGGGTTATATAAATCATCAAAGTCTTTTGAGTGCAGTGATTCTATATAAATTTGATTATTACATAATGTAGCAGAGTTAAGAAGCCCAGACTAGCAGTTCATGTTTCAATTTAGGAGAGCTTCTTTACTTTTCAATGTTACATCTTGAAGCACAGTACTACTTAATAGAATCAGTGTCTATTAGTCTTTAGTATAAGAACAAGTGGAGTTTGAATGGGTCTTGCTAACTAGTCAAGTAAAAAAAGAACAGCTTTTTTCAAATATGAGATTGAAAAGGTAGATTATGGTAACTTGTTGATTGATACAATAACTCACATGGCAATGAAGGGAGAGGTTTTAATTATGGGTGACATTGGAACTCTCAAACTGCTTTTAATGGGGCTTCTTTGAAACAGACAGACTTAGTACTGACAAATGGGTATCGATTATCTGATGTTGAGGTGAGAGAAGATGTGGGTTCTAGTGATGATGACCAATGTCTTTGGTTTGATATTTAAACACGAACTGAAAAATTATATATATATATATATATATATATATAATTTATATATATATATATATATATATATATATATATATATATATATATATATATATATATATATATATATATATATATATATATAATTTATATATTGTTCACTAAAGAGGTAAGTAGAATGGTAAGAAAAAATGAATAAATCAGCATATAAGAGATTCAAGGAAATAGGAGGTGTAGCTGACAGATAAGTGTATACACATAGACAAAAGGGGGCAAAACACATTATCAGTGCTGCCAAAACTTTCAGGATTTCTGGAGACAGAGATGGTAGAGGAACTGGCTTGGGCCCTGTTGATATTCATTCCAAAGCTCTAAGAGAACTTTGAGGTATAGTTTTGGAACATCAATCTCTTCTAACAGGAGAGGTTCCCAGTGACTGGAGGACAGCTAATATTGATCAGCAACTTATAATGGGATTGTGATAGTGTGGAAGATATTCTGGAGCCAGCTGATGCTGGCTGGGAGGTACACTAAGTGTCTAACTGACACTGACATTAATAGTGACACTAATACAGTGCTAATACTCTACACTGTCTCCATACTAATGACATTGGCTGGGAAGGGATTAACATCTAGGGGCAATCAAAGGATTATCTGTGTGCCTAGCAATTTGTATTGTTTGCTACGTTTACTTTACCTATCTGTCTATCTGCCTTGCAGGGAGAAACAGCCAGTTTGCTGTTCACAATACACAGTGTTTTTTAAACACAGAACACTGTGTGTGATTGGCCACAGCCGATCAGCTGACTTCAGCCAAAATGATTGGCTGAAATCATCTGCCAAACTCATGCTGTATACAATCAAGCCCAGAAGAAACACTGCGACTTACCAGTTCGTCACCCAGCCTGTAGTACAACTACTTGGGAGGGCAGCAAGCAGTTAAACAAACAATAGATCTCATACCTTGAGGCATGATCTGTGTCTGCAGGGAAAACAGAACAGGACCACATGAGCTCCTTTATCCTTGAAGGGGGTCACTGGGGTGTTACAGGGAGTCCTCATCATGATGTCAATGGGATTGTTCATGTTACTTCTGTCATGGACAGCTAGAAGTTTTAGCCCCAAGCTCAGTTGTAGCATCTGGAAAGAAGAGTAGTTTTACAGCTATTCTAAAGTTGTGTTGTGGCTGAGAATTGATACCACAGACAACATTTTAGAGTGATTCTCATGGATATAGCTATAAAACTAGCAAATGTGACCCCCAACCAAACATTCATGATGGTGAATCAATTTCTGTCATTTAATATGTGCGCACTTGGATTTGTCAGATTCACCATTTTATAAACATTCCTCTAGTTTAAAGTTCCTAAAGCATCTATAGATATGAGACCTTTTATCTGACCAGTTTACTGATTTGAGAATAGGCATAGTTAGAGAATGGCCACTACTTGAGCCAATGTGATCCAATCTACTTCAGGCACCTTACTGCTGGTGCACTCCTGTGATGGCATCATGGACTTGGGAGTTGGTCAGAACCACAGGGGCTGGTAGCTATTTGCTACAAAGGCTTATAGAGTTCACTACAGAGCAGATGTACAGACACCTACAATGTACAGTCAAGGAGACCAAAGGAGTAGAGTTTTTTGAAGAGGAGGCAGTGGCCCATCATGTCAAAGGCAGCAGAGAGGTCCAGGAGTAGGAGTACAGATTAGTGTCCATTGGTTTTAGCTGTTAGTAGATTGTTTGTGAGTTTTTGGAGAGCAGTTTCCCTGGAGTGTTGAAGAAAGGGATAAAGGGATTGTTCTCAGTAAGATGGTCGCTCAGTCGGTTGTAGACCAGTCGTTCAAGGAGTTTGGAGGAAAAGGGGAGCATGGAAATGGGGCATAGGTTTTTAAGAATGGTGCGGTCCAAGGAAGGCTTTTAGTTATGGGGTGACTAGTGCATGTTTTAGAGAGTTGGGGAAGATGCCAGAAGAGAGGGAGAGATTAAAGAAGTGAGTTAGAGAGTATAGGATGGAGTCAGAAGGTGACTGTAGCCTTTGCAAGGGAACAGGGTCCAAGAGGCAGGTGGTTAGGTGGGCGTTAGAAAAAAGCTTAGCAACCTCAACTATAGTAGTGGGGTTGAATGAGGGAAGCATTGAGTCTACCAATGGACATGGGTAGTTAAGTGGGGGAGACATCTGTACAGTGGAGATTTCATCACAAATTGTATTAATCTTATTTTGAAGTGATTGGCAATCTCCTGGACAGTGAGTGAGTTAGCGGGTGGAGGCAGTGGGGGATGAAGTAGAGAGTTGAAGGTAGAGAAGAGTTGATGGGGGGCTGGATGAGGAGGTGATGAGTGTGATAAATAGGTCTGCTTGGCAGTGTGGAGGCAGGGATTGTATTTTTGGAGGGCAGATTTATATTGGTTGAAGTCTTTTTGAGGTGTAAATAGGGGAGTAACTAATGCTATTCCCTACCTGAACAAAATTGTGATTTGTATTCACTGAAAATTAGTAAGGAACCGTGCACCCTGCAATTACATATGCAATAAAGTGCAATATCAAAAAACAACCACTGGGTGTCCCCAGTAGGTGAATTATGCAGAATGTATACAAATTCATAAAATGCATAAAGTACTTTACCATGGGAGAATGTTTTCTTTCTGTACCATTCCATTAACGTCCAGAGATTCTGTATGTGTCTTTCCTGTGTGGTCCTGGAGGCTTTATCACTGACTCCCTGAGATGGACAAAGGGAACATCTAGTATCCATATGCTGTATATGACTTCTGTAATTGGGAGTCATGTAAATCTGGTGAGTAGGCTGAGTGATCAGTGTTGGTGGAGGAAGAAATTCAGTCACTTGCTTTTCGGATCCATTAATCATTGCACCTCTGGAAATCACTTGAAAGTTTTTTGGACTATTATTATTATTATTATTATTATTATTAATAAACATTTGAGTTTTTGAACACTGTTTTTGACCATCTGCCACTCACTGGAGACACTAGGTGGCAATCTCAATGCACATTTATTTATCTGCACTTTATGAATTTGCATAACTAATTTTGCATAATTCAAATACTGGGGACACCCAGTGGTTGTTTTTTTAAGTCTTTCTGAGACTAAAGCCTCGTACACATGATCAGATTTTCCGCAGACAAAACCTCAGACTTTAGTCCGAAGGGCATTGGCCCCAAACTTGTCTTGCATACAAACGGCACACAATTATCGGCCAACAAACCCAAACGTAGTGATGTACTAGACGTACTTTGAGCCGATAAAGAGGAAGTTCAATTGTCATGCGCCACCCGTTGAGCTCCTTCTGCTAATTTCATGTTAGTAGAAGTTTAGTGAGTGTTGGTTCACTCTTTTCACTTTGCGCTTTTTCATTTCGTTTCTGAACAGCTGTTTGTCAGCCAGACATGTTGCGGAATCGGAGGAGATAATGTGTTATTTATTATTGGTCTTGGCATTATTGCTTTGACCAAAGTCCAGTCCAGAAACAGGAGGAGGAGGATTTCTTGGACCAAAAATTGATTGCTCTATTATTCGTGACCAATTATGTCATATGACATTGCTGCGGGAGCTCCAGGAGAATAATTCAGATGATTTTCGGAATTATCTCCAGATGACGGACCCCTGCTTTCGCCAACTCTTGGCATTGTTGACCCACTATATTAAGAAGCAGGACACATGCATGAGGCTTTATTTTATGTTTTGGTTGAATAATGATTTGATTTCGTATATTTTCTATATTTTTGGATGCATAGACTGCACTTTTTGGTTAAGTTCTATTGGCAGATAGCATGTCTAATTTTATTTGTTTTATTTTTTTAATGCACAATAAAAAAAAATTGTGGAGAATAATACTTGGCTATGTGTTTTACTTCAAATGACAGTTTGGGAGTAGGCAGTTACATTTAAAAAAATACAATGTAAAATTGACAAGGGACACCAACATAGTTGCATCTTTGATCTTAAAAACTACGGAATAATGGTGTTATGGTAACTTGCCCAAAAAAAAAAAAAAAAAAAAAGCATAATAATATTATTATTGATATCACAAGAAGGTAAAAGCCTTTTAAAATATGTTTGGCAGAACTCCATCAGTATCACCAGCAAAGCAGCTTCATTATTATCCCATTAAAGAAGAAGAGAATGTGCACTGCATTTCGAGATTTCATAATTTGCCACGTCACGAATGTTAATTCTCTGTTACGAACGCTAGTTTACAAGACCAACCACTTCTGGCTCCTCCTGGCTTCCGAGCATGCGTATTTGTACTTTGGAATTTTGTCCGACGGACTTGTGTACACACGCCCTGAAAATCTGACAACAGACCGTTGTCCGCGGAAAATTTATAAACCTGCCATGCAACAATTGTTTGATGGAGCATACAAACTGTCGGATTTTCGCCAACAGCCTGTCATCACACAATTCCCGTCGGAAAATCCAATCGTATGTACGAGGCTTTAGTCTTACGCCACAGGCAAGAGTGCACCTACATTTTTTGAGACTTCTGGTGTCATCTATTTGCCAAGGGTTGTTAGGGTTGGGGCCTGATTCTGTGTTTATTGATGGTGGCAAGCTTGTCTAGGTAGGATGAGAGTGAACTGTTGTAAACACAAGTGGCTAGGTTGGGGCAGGACAGGGATGGGGCTTTGCCACAGAGGTGGCCAGAAGCAGAGTAGAGATGGGTTTAAGTGGAGAAGGTTTCTACGGGTAATTGTTAGGCGGTTGGAGGTAGGGGAGGTGGAAGACAAGGAGAGAGCAAAACTAACAAGGCAATGATCAGAGAGAGAGAAAGGATTGTTGAAAAGGTTACATGTAGTGCATAGATAGGAGAATACAAGGTCAATAGATGTTGCCATCAAAGTGAGTAGAAGCATGTATCCATCTCTTCAGGTAAAATGTTACACTGAGAAGTTTAGATGTAGCAGGAGTATTAGTATTAACAGGGATGTTGAAGTGATCGAGAATTAATTTCATAGGAGAGAAAGGGTAGCCAGGCAGAGAAATCATCAAGGAAAGTGGTATTTAATCACCACTGGGTGAGAATTTTGAACAAAAAACATTTTTCTTTTTTGTTATACAATTTTGCAGATAAAAAATCTTTCTTCATAAATTTAAGATAAAATGTATTCTGCTACATTTCTTTGGTAAAAATAACCCAAATGAGTGTATATTATTTAGTCCGTAGAAAAGTTATAGAGTCCACAAACTATGGTACTGTATAATATTCTATATACTATATACAGTATTTCACAAATGTGAGTACACCTCTCACATTTTTGTAAATATTTTATTATATCTTTTCATGTGACAACACTGAAGAAATGACGCTTTGCTACAATGTAAAGTAGTGAGTTTACAGCTTGTATAACAGTGTAAATTTGCTGTCCCCTCAAAATAACTCAACACACAGCCATTAATATCTAAACCTCTGGCAACAAAAGTGAGTACACCCCTAAGTGAAAATGTCCAAATTGGGTCCAAAGTGTCAATATTTTATGTGGATACCGGGAGAAGAGGCCGAACACCCGGAGAATAGGCCGGAGAGAGTGGAGAAGTCGGAAGAAGACCCCCGAAGTCAGAAGAAGACCCCTACTTAATAAATTAGCTGCTTAGCTGCTTAATAAATTACTTAAAAAACCTGTGTAGTGTGTTTTATTTATTGACACTTTTTTCCCCAGGTGAATGAGTAGGGGTACGATATACCCCTACTCATTCACATAGGGTGGGGGGCCGGGATCTGGGGGCCCCCTTATCAAAGGAGGCTCCCAGATTCTGATAAGCTCCATGCACACAGACCCCGACAACCCTGGCCGTTGGTTGTCGGGAAGAGGCCCTTGTCCTCATCAACATGGGGACAAGGTGCTTTGGGGGAGGGGGGGCCGCAGAGCGCCCCCCCTCCCCCAAAGCACCCACCCCCCATGTTGAGGGCATGCGGCCTGGTGCAGTTCAGGAGGGGGGGTGCTCGCTCATCTCCACCCCCTTTCCTGACCGGCCGGGCTGCGTGCTCGGATAAGGGTCTGGTATGGATTTTGTGGGGACCCCCACACTGATTTTTCGGCGTAGTGGGTTCCCCTTAAAATCCATACCAGACCGAAGGGCCTGGTATGCTCCTGGAAGGGAACCCATGCAGGTTTTTTATTTAAAATTTGGTGCAGCATTCCCCCTCATGAGTCATACCAGGCACCTGTCAGCAATGCGTGTCGCTCATCGGGAAAGGAAAAAACAAATTTTTCCTTTCCCGATGAGTGAGCCAGCTTGGCGCTGGCTCCCGCGACGGGGCCCGCAGGTGTCAAATCTCGCCGGTAACAATGGCGAGATTGACACAATATCGTGGTCACCTACTGTACATGTTGGCACTCATGGTTCCCTCAATGAACTGTAGTTCCCCAGTGCTGGCAGCACTCAGCAGCCCCAGACCATGACACTCCCACCACCATGCTTGACTGTAGGCAAGATACACTTGTCTTTGTACTCCTTACCTGGTTGCCGCCACCCATGCTTGACACCATCTGAACCAAATAAGTTTATCTAGTCTCATCAGACCAAAGGACATGGTTCCAGTAATCCATGTCCTTAGTCTGCTTGTCTTCAGAAAACTGTTTGTGGGCTTTCTTGTGCATCATCTTTAGAAGAGGCTTCCTTCTGGGACGACAGCCATGCAGACCAATTTGATGCAGTGTGCAGAGTATGGTCTGAGCACTGACAGGCTGACCCGCACCCCTTCAACCTCTGCAGCAATGCTGGCAGCACTCATACGTCTATTTCCCAAAGACAGCCTCTGCATATGCACTCAACTTCTTTGGTCGACCATGGTGAGGCCTGTTCTGAATGGAACCTCTCCTATTAAACCACTGAATGGTCTTGGCCACCACGCTGCAGCTCAGTTTCATGGTCTTGGCAATCTTCTTATAGCCTAGGCCATCTTAATGTAGAGCAACAATTCTTCTTTTCAGCTCCTCAGAGAGTTCTTTGCCATGAGGTGCCATTTTGAACTTCCAGTTACCAGTATGAGAGAGTGAGAGCGATAACACCAAATTAAGACACCTGCTCCCCGTTCACACCCGAGACCTTGTCACACTAATGAGTCACATGACACTGGGGAGGAAAAATGGCTAATGTGGCCCAATCTGGAAATTTTCACTTAGGGGTGTACTCACTTTTGTTGCCAGCAGTTTAGATGTTAATGGCTGTGTGTTGCGTTATTTTGAGGGGACAGCAATTTTTTCACTGTACAAGCTGTACATTTACTACTTTTTGTAGCAAAGTGTCATTTCTTCAGTGTTATCACATGAAAAGATATAATAAAATATTTACAAAAATGTGAGGGGTGTACTTACTTTTGTGAGATACTGTATGTACTATATATCTGAAAATTGATCCGTCAGATGCACTGATGGCCTATCTCATTTTTTGAGGCCCGAAAATGCCACAACAATACAAATATCCCCCAAATGACCCATTTTTTTAAAAGTAGGCAGTCTAAGGTATTGGACAGATAGGCTGTGAATGGCTCTGTCTGTACCATGTGATCACTGTGACCAATTACAGCGAACACCTCAATAGTACACAATGAATGGCATGAATGGAAACCATCCATTGTGTACAATTGACTTGTGATCTGCTATGATTGGTCACAGCGATCACATGGTATCGGCAGTGGCCTGGTACAGTGATCTGCTTTGTCCGGTGGATGCAAGGGACTTTCTGGGGAGGATGTCATACAATGTCTACCCGGATCTAGAGTGGTCCCGCCCGGTAATCATTTGTCTATAGACCGGGTGGGATCCAGTTAACTTTATTGTTGTGATAAGGGCTTAAACCCTTCATGACTGCGTGACACATATACACTATATTGTCAAAAAGTATTGGGACGCCTGTCTTTACACGCTCATTAACTTTAATAGCATCCCAGTCTTAGTCCATAAGGTTCAATGTTATTATCATTATTATTATACAGGATTTATATAGCGCCAACAGTTTGCGCAGCACTTTACAACATGAGGGAAGACAGTACACTTACAATACAAATCAATACAAGAGGGATCAGAGGGCCCTGCTCGTTAGAGCTTACAATCTAGAAGGGAGGGTATTGAGTTGGCCCACCCTTTGCAGCTATAACAGCTTCAACTCTGTCTACAAGGTTTAAGAGTGTGTCTATGGGAATGTTTGACCATTATTCCAGAAGCACATTTGTGAGGTAAGGCAATGATGTTGAATGAGAAGACCTGGCTCGCAGTCTCCACTCTAATTCATCCCAAAGGTGTTCTATCAGTTTGAGGTAAGGACTCTGTGCAGGCCAGTCAAGTTCTTCCACCCCAAACTCCTATATCTATATCTTTATGGACCTTACTTTGTGCATTGGTGTGTAGTCATGTTGGAACAGGAAGTGGCCATTCCCAAATTGTTCAAAATGTCTTGGTATAATGACCCCTTAAGATTTACCTTCACTGCCCAACCCCTGAAAAACAACCCCACACCATAATCCCCCTCCACCAAATTATTTGGAGGGGTGGCCCAATTATTTTGGCAATATAGTGTGGATGAGCAAGCTTCGGGTGGAGGAACTTGACTGGCCTGCACAGAGCCCTGATCTTAACCTGATAGAACACCTTTTGGATGAATGAGAGCGGAGACTGCAAGCCAGGCCTTCCTGTCCGACATCATGCCTGACCTCACTAATGCGCTTCTGGAAGAATGGTCAAACATTCCCATAGACACACTCCTAAACCTTGTGGACAGCCTTCTCAGAAGAGTTGAAGCTGTTATAGCTACAAAAGGTGGGCCAACTCAATATTGAACCCTACAGACTAATGCCCCGTACACACGGTTGGATTTTCCGATGGAAAATGTCCGATCGGAGCGTGTTGTCAGAAATTCCGACCGTGTGTGGGCTCCATCGGACATTTTCCATCGGATTTTCCGACACACAAAGTTGGAGAGCAGGAGATAACATTTTCTGACAACAAAATCCGATCGCGTCAATTCCGACCGTGTGTGGCCTGTTCCGACGCACAAAGTGCCACGCATGCTCAGAAGAAATTCCGACACGGAACAGCTCGTTCTGGTAAACTTAGCGTTCGCAATGGATACGGCACTTTCGTCACGCTGCATTGTTAACAATGGTTTAATACAGCGCACTCTCTTCTTCTTTATAATGTGACAAGAATAAAGTAGTTTTGCTGCTCATATTCACACAGACTTCTCACAAACTTATTTTGTTACTATTTATCGTGATTCCCTCAATATATTTTGATTTCTCACACCTGACAACATAATTTTGTTGTATTTTTTTTTGTTGTTTGGCTTTAATGTAGATTCTTTTTTTGTGTTGTTTGTGTGTGTTTTTTGTTTCAAGTTACCACAACACCATTGATATGTTGTTCTATTTAATCTGTCGGAGATTGTTTGGTGTTGGTGTCCCTTGTTAATTTCACATTTTATGTTAGAAATGTACCTGAATCGTCACCAACAAACTGTCCTTTTTGGATTAAAACACACACAGGAGAGTAGAATTTCCCTAAAAATTTTTTATTAAGGGGTCACAACTAAACAAAGAGGGAGGCAACGCTGGAGAAACAGCAGAAGTGGGTGAAGCCTTGGACCCCCAGGGCAGACACCAATAATTTTAAAGCAAAATTGGTAGCCTGAGGAGTCCTTATCTAAGGGAGTGCAGTCTGGTCCAGAAGTCCCAGAGATCCGGAAAGCAGCAGATGACATCTGTGTCCCCAGGCTGTGGTCATACAAGAGACTGCAGCTTTTGTCAGACCATACTGAACCCAGGGCCATCACTCTCTTGTCTTCCTTCCACGCTTCCTTCCACGCGGTGGCTCTGGTGGTGGAGTTGTGGCGGCAGGAGGAGGAGGAGGAGGCTGGTCCAACTCAATGACGTCGGTCTTGGGTGTTAGTTCCCCACTCACCCCCTTACGTAGGACTTTATACAGAAGGTCCTCACAAAGCTTGCGTTGACCCTCCTGCATGCCCTGCAGTTTTGTGGCAGTCATGCAGGCAAAGGCCTCTTCAGGAGTGGGTAAGGCTCGGAGGGACGCAGAAGCCTCCTGAATCAGCCTGAGCGCAGAATCATGCACGGGAGTCATCTTCCTGGCTCTTTTATATGGAAGGCGGAGGGGAAGAACCTGCGATTCAGTCAGGCTGCGACTGGTCCCAGGCTTCTCTTGGCAGACACTTAGCCCCGCCTCCTCCTGGCTGCCACTAATCCCTGCCTCCTCCTGACTGCCACATTCCACAACCTCCTCCTGGCTGAGGTCTTCCTGTGTATGAAAAAGGGACATAGTTTTAGTTTTTGATTCATCAATCACACACAATTTTCACCTTCTGACTGTTGCAAATTGACTGTTACCAAATATAACAGACTATCCTTCTGAGCCCAGCATTTTTCATTCTTGTCCCAATTTTGGGTGCCCACTACTGTCTATTGATATGTAAAACACTTTTTGCAATCAGCAATTAGTGATCAATAATAACATCTAATAAACATAATTTATTTATTGACCAGAAATCTGTAGAACAATGCTATACCTGACTCCAGCTGGGCTCCTCCACTTCTTCCTGGCTGGAAGGCCCAGGTTGGACATCGGAAGCCTCAGCTGGGGTGGAAGGAAGCGTGGAAGGAAGAGTAGAGAGGGACTTCCCTGACTTCAGTGTGGTCTGACAGAAATCGCAGTCTCTTATAGTACCACAGCCTGGGGACATAAATGTCATCTGCTGCAGCTCCGGATCTCTGGGAATCCGTGACCTTCTTGCGCTCCCTAAGATAAGTGCTCCTCAGGCCACCAATTTTGGTTTTTAAATAGGGGATGGTTGCTGTGGGGATCACCGGCTTCACCAACTCCAGCAGTTTCTCCAGCGCTGCCTGCCTCTTTTGTTTATTATTATAATGAGGATGTCTCACCTGCCACAGACAGGGCAACTCCCTGTACTTGTCTATGAACAGGGGGAGGAAATTGTGGTCGTTGAACCCATCCATTTTCTCTGCAAGACACAACACAAGACAAACCCTAATGTCAGGCCAAACTCCCCTAATCTTGTTACAATATAGGCTTCCATTTCGAAGCAGTATAGGCCCAAGTTTAGATCCTGCCTTCGTTATCACGATCGGCGCCTCCGATGCTCCTTCCTCCGCTCACAGATCGTACGTAAGACGCACGCGTGTTACGCTTTATACACACTGCGCATGCGTGTAACTCCGCCCGCCCCTGATGTTCTTTCTAGTCTATTCCCCGCCCCTTTTCGTTCAGCACAGTGGGGGAAGAGCACATGGCGGATACACAGCAGGATCATGATAATTGTAGCAACGAGGAGGAGGAGGAGGAAAGCATGGATCCGGAAACGTCCTGATCCAGAAGGAGATTTAAGGCCTCAAATATGTCCTTTGGGGAGATGTTGGAGATGGTGGACATCCTGAAGAAGGCCGACTATGACGGAAAGTATGGACCTTACCCCAACCCCAATATCAGAAAGGCCAAGATCATGGTGAAAGTGGTCAGGAGTCTGCACCGGAAATTCGGGGTACGACGATCGAAAGATCAGCTCAGGAAGCGGTGGTTGGACCTCAAATTAAGAGAACATGAGCAGTACAGAAAGATCCGGAGAGTGCTGCAAAAAAGTAAGTAGTTGTGCTGTGTTCCTATTCTTTTGATGTTTAGTACGTTCGTGCTGCTCCATGTGCTTTTAGGAACTGTTGTACAGTTTAAAATGGCAACTTTCATGTTCATGGGCACATTATTCGTTCGTATCAAACATTTTTCTTTCGGACCATAAAATACCATTGTTTAGGCCATATGCATTTGGCTACCATTTTTACGCCCTATACTTGTCTTAAAAGAATTTGGTTGTGTAGATGGCTTTGTTACTAGAATGAAATGCTAACTAGATTCTGTGTAAGGAGAGGACACTCAGCAGCAGTTTACACATCTGGACGCTGGAGCACTAGTGTGGGACAAAAGAACACCATTTTTATTAGGGGGCCACACAGGTGCTCCAGTGTATACTATAGGGGGGGTGCTACATCTGTGAAGCTTGTACCAAACAGGTAAAGTATTGCAGCTTGACAAAGGACACTGAAAATGCTACATTTTGAAACTCTGCTAAACTTGACAATTGTACCCCACTTCCAAGCAATGTTTCCTATTTATAGTTCTGACATCAAATATCTGTGTGCTAATTATACCTTTTTGTTTTACATAGGGGAGAAAAGACTCGGAGGACACCCCTCATCCGAGGAGACCAGAGCCCACCCCCCTCTGGAAGAAGGGGAAATCCCCCCAACACAAGCTGAGCAGGAGGAAGAAGACGTGGTGGAACTAGTCACCACAACAGGTGAGTGTCTGCGACCACAGGCTCAGGTAAGGGATGGATGCCGGCAGATTTTTGAGACCTAATTTTTTTTGGGGGTTCCTCTCTTTTTAGGTGATCGTGATGTTGTGGATCCAGATCCTTTCACATCCGAAAGTGTCCAGATCCTGATCGGGGAGATCATGGGGTGTAATTTACAATTGGAAAACATCAAGAAAAACATCAATGATGTTATTCCAAAAAATAAAAACATCATTGATGTTTTGGGGCGAGTTTAAAGCCCCTCCAAATCCCTTTGTTTTTTGGTGTGCTACAATGTGCAAAATGTTTTTGTGATTTTTCCAAAAGCCAAATTTGGAGGATGCACACAGTGTGTCAACATGTGCTATCTGCCATCACGGGAGATCAATGGACGCGTTTTGGGTGTGCAAACCCTTCCTCAATAATAAAGTAGCGTTGAGGAAGGGCTTGCTCCCCCAAAACACATCCCTTGATCCCCCGTGATGGCAGGTAGCACATGTTAAATAATGATATTTGAAGCGCTTCACAATGTGCATGAAAATGAATATATAAGAATAAATATAAATAGTCAAATAAATCCAGCGGTGAGTAAAAATTCCTATAAAATCCAGCAATCAAAATAGTGTAAAATTATTAAAAATTAGTGACACCAAATGTGTAAAAAATTCACATAAAAAATCCACATAAAAATAAATATATAGGGATGTATTCAGAAGGTTCAATTATACAGGTGTAGAATCCTGATTGGTATAGAGCTTTTGATCACTAGCAAAGCTGTTTAAAAACACTTGCTTAATTAAGGTGCTCATTGATAGTACCAATGTGTTTTTTGCTTCTATTCACAACCAATGTGGGAATCATAAACAGGCAGATAAGAGAAAAAAAACAATCATTGTGCAATAGTTAGGATACCAAGGTACACAGGCAAACTTCAATCCACTCACGTGTGCCTTATAATGATAAGGCATATGCAGGTTTTACTATAGCAGTCAGCCGCCTTAGACAGGAGCAGATTCAGTGCAGTACACTGTGTGAAACTGCTGATCTGCACAGAGCTTCCTTGGCTCCTCCCACGCGTTACATCACAGTCACGTGACTTTTTCAAGCACATGTTGACATTGGGCAATTTGTGTGCATCTTCCAAATTTGGCTTTTCCTGGGGTGACTTCCCCCCATCTGAACGCAATATCAAACACAGTTCCTAAATACTCATGTCTGATATTGCCTTCAAGTTCTACCAAATGTGAACTTTGTAAGATCAAGATTTGTGTCTTGTTGGTTTTACACAGGCCTGTTTTCTATAAAATGGACATTTTGATTTGGGATAATGCCACCACAAAAATTGTTATACAACAAACATGTTGGTTTGTCAGCAAAACCTTTGGTAAATGCACATGTGATTGTGCAGGTATTAAAAAGATTGTTAATCAAGAATGTGTGGATTATTGTCTCAACGCTACAACACTTTTGGGGTGATGTAATTGTTGTTTTATGAGAAAATGGTGGTTATTTCCTAAGGGCAAATCCACTTTGCACTACAAGTGCAGTTTCAGTGCAGTTGCAAGTGCACTTGTAGTGAAATGTGTTTTTGCATTTAGTAAATAACAGCCAACAGTGCTTTGTATAAGGTTACACAATCACAACATTTTCTGGACTCCACACATTTCTGTCAGGGTCAGCTCAAACAAACACAAGCAGTAAATGTCCACAAAGATTTTTTTTTTTTTTTATTTGAAAAAGGCTTCACATATTGTCTGGCATATTGATAGCCCCCCTACCCGCAAAGAACTCCAGGTAGCGTAACCGGACATCACGGGCACTCAGGGAGGGCAAGCCAGGACGGCCACTTTCAAGCACCGTCAGTGTGGTTTGATGTAGGATTCCAGCCTCAGGCCCAACTGAGCCAGCATAGTTGGCCAAATGTTTCCGTAAAAAGTTATGGAGAACACAGCACGCAAGTATTATATGGTTCAGTTTATACTCCGCCATATGGATAGGTGTCAGAAATAGGCAGAACTGGCTGGCCAGGATTCCAGATGTGTTCTCCACCACTCTTCGGGCTCTGGCCAGCCGGTAATTAAAAACCCTCTGTTCCGGGGTGAGGGTCCTCATTGGGAATGGCCGCATCAGGTGGTCCCCCAGCGCAAAAGCTTCATCAGCCACAAACACGAATGGGAGTCCTTCCGCATTGTCCTCTGGAGCTGGCAAGTCCAAGCTGCCATTCTGGAGACGCCTGTAGAACTCCGTCTGAGCGATGACTCCACCATCGGACATCCAGCCATTCTTCCCCACGTCCACATACAAGAAGTCGTAATTAGCCGACACCACCGCCAACATCACAATACTATTGAACCCCTTATAGTTGAAATAGTACAACCCCGAGTTGGGTGGTGGAACGATGTGGACGTGTTTCCCATCAATTGCCCCTCCGCAGTTAGGAAAGTCCCACCGCTGGGCAAAGTGGGAGGCCACAGTCTGCCATTCCTGTGGCGTGGAAGGAAACTGTTGAGGGAAAAAAAAATAATTACTATTTTTGCTCAGAAACATGGCAAGCAGATTAGGCACAAACATTATGGGGCAACCTCCAGATAGCATTTATTAAGGGGAATTTAACAAGGCCAAAGTATAAGGTACACCTATCATATTCCCCCTCCCCCCCTCTCATGGGCCATTTCTAACATTATGGGGTGTGTGGAAATCTTGGACAGGTAACCCTCTTCACTTCATTGAGAGATGAATGCCTAAATACAGGGTATTACTTGGAACAGCCCCTCCTTAGTTATACTATTGGCAGCCCACTGGACAGGTAAGAAGTGTCATAATACAAAGATATAAATACACATTGTACACATTTGAGGACATTTGGACATTATGTTATTACCTGTCAAGATAATAATGGAATACAAAAACTTTAAACAGTACCATTTGAAAGTATACAGGCAGGCCCTTGCACTACATGCTTTGGGTAATTCATCCATAAATCAGAGCAAAAAACAGATGGGTATAGTGTGTATGGGTTTGGCAAAGTCAGCAGATAGATGATTGAGGATAGATAGAGAATTGGTATCAGCTGACTTACCAGTTGGGGGGAGGGAGGGTTACTAAAAATGATTTGGGGACACCACAAAAAAAAGCCTCTGCCACTCTGCCTGAATTTAAAGGTAAAATAACATTTCTAAACATTTTAGGGTGTGTTTGGGGTAAAGCACTACTATGGAGCTGATAAAATACATTGTTAAGTGACTACATGAGGTGAATATAGGGCCAGGAGAGAACATGCTGGGGAGGTTTTTGAAGGCCAATCTGTATGAAGGACCTAAAAAAATAATTACATAAAAATCCTGCATGCATGAGAACAAAGGGGACATTCACAGCATATTCCAATCATGGTAATTAGGGAATGAGGAAAGAAATACAATATATTATCAAACATTAAATACAAAAAAATGTGAGATTAAAGGATAAAAATCTTACCTTAATATACTCCTTCTGTAGGACCTGGATGATGGCAGAACAGGTCTCTGGGATAATGATCCCCAGAGCCTGGGGTGAGATGCCTGTCGAGAACTTCAAGTCCTGCAGACTTCTCCCTGTCGCCAAATACCGCAGCCTCTGCTCCGGAGTGATGGCTTGCCTCATGCAGGTATCCTGCCTGCTAATATAAGGGGTCAGCGAAGACAACAGACGGTGAAACACGGGGTCCGTCATCCTGAGAAAGTTCCTGAAATCATCAGGATTATTCTCACGGATCTCACGGAGCAAAGGCATATGAGAGAACTGGTCACGCTGAAGCAACCAATTCTTGGTTCATGAACTCCTCCCCACCCTGTTCATGGACTGGACTTGTGTCAAGGTCAGGACCCCAACACCAAGCCCCCCGCACAGCACGAACTCTACGAGGAGTACGCATACGCAACATGGCTAGAAAATGGTCGGCTGCTCAGAACGAAGTAACAGAACGCACTGAAGAACAGCAAGGCCTGTGAAGAGCGACCTGAAAAACAGTAACGAATGAACAAGAATACAATGACTAATTAAAGTCACGCGGAATTTGCTTGCACGCACTGAAGAGCAGATACAAACCCACAAGCACAAACTGAACGGCAGAAAACGATCTGAAAGCCACGAGTCTGAAAAAGCGCGAATCGTCTCTCATCAAACTTTTACTAACACGAGATTAGCAAAAGGAGCCCAAAGGGTGCCGCGCTTGGTTCTGAACTGGCCTTTTCTAGTCTCGTCGTACGCGCTTGACGTCACCGCGTTCTTGGCGATCAGAAATTCTGACAACTTTGTGCGACCATGTATACGCAAAACAAGTTTGAGCCAACATCCGTCGGAAAAAATCCTAGGATTTTGTTGTCGGAATGTCCGAACAAAGTCCGACCGTGTGTACGGGGCATAAGACTGGGATGCCATTAAAGTTCATGGGCATGTAAAGGCAGGCACCCCAATACTTTTGACAATATAGTGTATGTGTCATCCAGGGCTTTAATATACAGGGCTGTATGTGTTATATCTGTTCCTCTGTTTGTGCTAGAAGACCACTTTATCACACACTCCCCCTGAGACTAGATAGACAGTGACAGCCCCACATCTTTACTAACGATTGGAACCCAGGGGAAGGTATACCAACCATGTGATTGCTTTGATAGCCTCTGATTGGCTCACAGTGATCATACATTCTGTAGTCCACCAAAGTTGTACCTCTGTGAAGGGGAGAAACAACAGACTTCTCTGCTAGCATGGAGGGAAAGATACAATGTGGCCCCCCCCCACCACCACCAAGTCCCATCGCACCGTCATCAACACCACCTGAAGCAGCGGCTTTCTTCAGACCATCATCTTCTCAGCAACAGAAGCAACGGCACCCTTCAGGACCACAAGCTACTTGGCAACTTCACCATCGATACATCAATATCATCACCGCATCATCCTACCTTCAGTAATTTTCTCACCATGTGCAACTTCAAGTGCTCAGCGGACGCTCTCCACAGGCTAAGAAATACCACCTCAACATTAACAACTTCCGTTCATAAAATACTACAGAAAGAACAACTACTAAGGACCAACCTACAATCAACCATCAAATATAGGAAGACAACAATTCAACCACAACAATTAGCATGCGCTCTGATCAACACCAGATCTGCAGTCAAGTACAGACTGGAAGTACACGACTTCATCACCCAAAACAACATAGATTGCCTCTTCATTACCGAAAGCTGGCTAACACCCGACTGCAACACCCTTCCTAACCAAATTAGTACCTGAGAACTACAGGATCCTAACGGAGCACAGAACAGGAAAAAAAAGAGGAGGCCTAGCAGTGATCTTCAAATCTCACCTCGCGCTGACCAAACCAACTGTACAGAACTCAGTTCCTTTCATGGAGACACTCACCCTACATCTACAAACAACACCCCAAGACACTATCCACATACTTCTATGTTACAGACCACCAGGACCGAAGACAAACCTCCTGACACCCTTCACAGAATTTATGTCAACTCACACCCTGAAAACCAAAAACTTTTTGGCACTTGGAGATTTCAACCTCTGGGCAAACTCCACCCAAGACCCTATCGCCACCGCCTGCATTAACCAACTGAAAGAATTAGGTCTTCAGCAACTGATAAATGCTCCCACACATGGTTTAGGACACATTCTGGACCTCATCTTCAAACAAAATATGGACGTCAACATATATCATCGACAATCTACCGCTACCATGGACGGATCATCACGCTATCAAATTTAATATCGCTACCAACACCACCCTCCAAAAATGGAAACAGGCAATTACAACACACTGGACAAGATCTCAGAGGAAACTACACTCCAAACTCTTCAAAACCACATTATCAAACAAAATAACAATGTTAAACTTAAACCACTCAACGGCACAAACTCTCAACTACTTAAACAAGGCATTACTACAAACTGCAGACTCAGTGGCTCCAAAACGTAGAACACACATCCACAAAACAACCTCTGGATGGTTAAATGGCACTTTTACTTTATTAAAGCAGGAATGCAGACGAGCTGAAAGATCCTGGAGAAGAAACTCCACAAAGGAAAACCACACAAACTACAAAGCACTCACGGAGAAATATCACAAAGCAATCATTAAAGCAAAAAAGGGACATTTCTCAACCATCTCATCAGCCTTAAACCGCCCTCGGGAACTCTTCAAAAAGTCTATGAACCATACCTGCCTAGAGCCTCCAGGAAACGAAACCCAAGAATTCTGCAATGAATTATTAGATTTTTTTATCGATAAAATCGACAACATCCGGAAAACAATTCAACAGAAAAAAACAACCAATCTCATTCAACCAAAGCAAAAAGAAAAAATCAATATGATCATCACACAAGCACCGAATTTTTCACTGATCCCAATCACCACTGACACCACCAAAAACATCATCAGAAGCCTCAGAGACAGCACATCACCAAACGACATAATTCCCACAAAACTCCTGAAAGAATGTTCCAACATCTTGGCTCCCACTATAACACACCTCATCAACCAGTCGTTCAAAGAAAGGACTGTTCCAATCACCCTCAAACATGGCATTGTCAAACCCCTCCTAAAGAAACCCAACCTCGACCCTAAGGACCCTAACTATCGCAGACAGATGACAAGCCTCAACACCATCTCCAAGATAATCGAGAAAGCAGTAGTACAACAGCTTCAACACCACCTGGACACGCAAAAACTCCTAGACCCTCTGCAATCAGGCTTCTGCCCAGGCCATGGCACAGAAACGGCACTTCTCAAAATATGGGACGACGCCCTCGAAGCAGCTGATGATGGAGAATCATGTCTCCTGGTACTGTTGGACCTCAGTGCAGCATTCGATACAGTGGACCACAATACTCTACTCATCCGCCTCACAGAAGTAGCAGGAGTCACAGATTCAGATCTGCAATGGTTTGTATCCTTCTTAGGAAATCGCTCTCAGACAGTGAAACTAGGAGCTTTCACCGCTAAAACCCACGCAATCTCTTGTGGAGTCCCTCAAGGTTCACCCTTGTCACCAGTGCTCTTCAACATCTACATCCGCCCACTCCTCAAAATCATCAGAAGATCGGACCTCTGCTTCCACTCATACGCTGATGATACCCAACTCTACCTTCGCATCACTGGAGAAAAAGACCATCATCAGCAACTAGAAAAATGCCAAACTTTGATAGACGACTGGATGACCACTAGCTCTCTTAAACTCAACGGATCAAAAACAGAGCTTCTTCTCCTACACGCAAACCAAAATTCCAAAACTAAGACCCCATGGACACAGCCCACCATCTTTGGACAGACCATCTCTCTAAGCACCAAAGCCAAGAGTCTCTGAGTCATTTTTGACTCAGAAATGTCAATGGATGCACAAATAGGATCAGTAGTCAGCCGATCTCACCATCTCCTCCGCCTGCTATGTAGACTCATCCCCTTCGTCCCAAAAGAGGACAAAGCAGCAGTAGTTGGAACAATCATCAATTCCAGACTCGACTATGCAAACTCCCTCTACATAGGACTACCCCAATATCAGCTTGCATGCTTGCAACTCATACAAAACACAGCGGCAAGACTGTTAACAGGAAAGAAACCCTGGGAATCCATCTCCCCTTCCCTGAGGAGCCTACATTGGCTAACTGTAAAGAACTGAATCACTTTCAAGACCCTCTGCCTCACCCACAAATGTATACAAGGAAACGCTCCTCAATACCTATGCAAGAAAATAAAGCACTACACACCCAATCGCAGTCTTCGATCTTCTAATCAAAACCTCCTCCTTATTCTAAAAATCCGCTACAAAACAAAAGGAGAACGAAGATTCACAGTCCAAGGACCACGGTTATGGAACACTCTACCTACTCACATGAGCATGGAAGAAAACCATCAGGCCTTCAGGAAGAAACTCAAGACCTACCTCTTCTAAGAAGCTGGACAACACAGGACAGATCTAGCGCCTTGAGGCGATTCAGTTTGCATTTGCAGCGCTATACAAATCATTCATTCATTCATTCAATGTGTCTGTTCCTCCTCGCTGGAAGAGATGTCTATAAGAAAAAGTCTGTTGAAGAAAAAAAGATTAACTAGTTCAGTGCTTGACCTAGTTTAGTGATTTTAGATGTCAGTGTTAGTGTCAGTGTGGCAGTTATTGTTAGTGTGTCAGTTGGTGCCAGTGGTAGGTAGGGGCAGTGTAAATATCAGTTAGTGGTCAGTGGCAGTGTGTCAGCTAATGTCAGTGAAGTATCAATATAAGTGTCAGTTATTATCAGTTAGTGTCAGTTAGTGATATTGTCAGTTAGTGACAGTGTTATTGGCAATGTTAGGGTCAGTTTTTGGTAGGAAAAAAAGTTTTATATTTAATGTCAGTGTCAGGAAAGGTCCCCTCCGCTGGTAATATCGATCATTTGGCGTGCAGTACTGAGGTCCATCAGCAGGTGTCTCCTGGCAGTTTGGAGCTGTCAGAAGAGCTTTTTCCTGCTGGTATTCTGACACCTTTGGGCCGCAGTACTGGCGTCCACCAACGGAGGCAGTATGGAGCAGGTATTCCCCTCTGCAGACAGGTGTCACCTGACCTTAATTAGCAGCTGCAGTATAAATACCTGGCAAGTACACACTCTTCTTGCCCTGGTATTTTCCTTGAGCTCTGACCTGCAGCCTGCATCCTGTTTACCTTATTCCTGAAACCTGATTCCTGTTCCTGAGACCTGATTCCTGTTGTTCCTGTTCCCTGTCTGTTTCCTTGCTCTGGACCCTGAGCCTTGTATCTGACCCGTCCCTCCTGTGATCCATCCATCCTCTCTTGTCCTGTTTGTTTCCCTTCCCCAGCTGCTGACCTCCCGTTGATGACCCTGGCCTGGCTCTGTTTATGATCTCGGTATTTCCCTTACTTGTATATATTTGTTCTGTTATTATTATTATTTGTGGGGTTCTGTTTTGTATTGGTTGTGGTGCACTAAGTGATATTGGAGGTGGTCGTGTTATATTTATTCATTTATCTTTAATAAATCATTTATATTTTCGCTGATACACGTCTGGGTTTCCTCTGTTGCAGTCCACACAGTTCTGGTCTTATCTGGTACATGACAGAATACCAGGGCCATCCCTGACCAGAAGTGGCTGCACAGAGGAACCATCTTGGTTCTGCTGGCTTTGCTGGAATAAATCCCAATGTGATCCCATATTATGCTCTGCTGGCGTCAGAAAGTGGCGAGTATCTCCGCCAGTCACTAAAAGAGTGGACCAATGACCAGCTACTTGAGCTCATCCGTTTGGCTCACTCCCTGGTTGACCAGGGCTGTATGTTGTTTGGGGATGTGCAGCCTTTGATCCAAATATGTGCTGAGCTAGCCCTGTCCTGTGTTCCTAAGACCAGTAATGATTTTTCTCCCCCTTTCAGTGCTGATCAGGTGGAGTCTCTGGTGTGGCTATTAGAGGATGATTCCGCATGCTTTTTGAGCACTATTTCATCTGTTCTCAGCATAAGCTTTTGGAGTGTATTCACTCAGTACAGACCCTTGTTAGACAGGCAACATGTGATCCGTCCTTTGTCCAACCCATACTCTCAGCATGGTCTGATATGTTACAACCAGCCCCAACCAATCCACAACAAACCACCTCTGCAATCAGACACCTACCTGCCCACAAGTCTGTCTCCCCATCACCCACACCAAACTCAGTTCCAGCTCGGTATACATTGCTCCCAACCAGATACTTATGTCCGGTCTCTGCTCCCTGTACCTATCCTGCATTCAATCCACCTGCCTCTTCTCAGCTGCCTACTAATCCACAAAAACTTCCCCCAGCCACTGTTATCTCTTCTCCACCATATCCCAATCCTCCTTTCCAGTCTGCTGCACCCCCCACCTACAGAGCCTCAGTGACTAAACCCAAGAAAAAAACGAAAGTTTTTTCCAACCAAGACGATCCTGCCAGTAACCCAACCTGCCTCCGCACCAGCTAATGCAATCTAGTCTGACGTCCCAGTGCCTGTTATCCAGTCCGATGTCCTGATGTCTGCTTTCCAGCCTGATGTCCTGGTACCCTTCCAGCCTGAGGTGCCAGTGTTTCAGCCTGAGGTGCCAGCAGGGGCGGACTGATAACTCATGGGGCCCCCGGGCAATAGGAGATTATGGGGCCCCCAGGAAATCAGAGATTATGGAGACACACAGTATACACACACACAGTATACAATCACACAGTATACACATACATGTACACACAGTATACACAGACAGATGTAAAAAAAACACAGAAACACAGATACTGTCCCTGGTTTTACTGAGGCTGGCAACCCTGATGGGGCCCCCTAGTGGCCCAGGGCCCTCGGGCAGTGCCCTAATCGCTCAATGGTCAGTCCGCCCCTGGGTGCCAGTGTTCCTGCCTGAGGTGCCAGTGTTCCAGCCTGAGGGGTCGGTGTTCCAGCCTGAGGGGCCAGTGTTCCAGCCTGAAGGGCCAGTGTTCCAGCCGGAGGTGTTCAAGCCTGAGGGGCCAGTGTTCCAGCCTGAGGGGCCAGTGTTCCAGCCTAAAGGGTCAGTGTTCCAGCCTGAGGGGCCAGTGTTCCAGCCAGAGGTGTTCCAGCCTGAGGGGCCAGTGTTCCAGCCTGAAGGGCCAGTGTTCCAGCCGGAGGTGCCCGTGTTCCAGACAGAGGTGTTCCAGCTGGAGGTGCCAGTGTTCCAGTCGGAGGTGCCAGTGTTCCAGCCTGAGGGGTCGGTGTTCCAGCCCGAGGTGCCAGTGTTCCAGCCCGAGGGGTCGGTGTTCCAGCCCGAGGGGCCGGTGTTCCAGCCTGAGGGGCCAGTGTTCCAGCCGGAGGTGTTCCAGCCTGAAGGGCCAGTGTTCCAGCTGGAGGGGTCAGTGTTCCAGCTTGAGAGGTCAGTGTTATAGCCGAAGGGGTCAGTGTTCCAGCCCGAGGTGCCAGTGTTCCAGCCCGAGGGGTCGGTGTTCCAGCCTGAGGGGCCAGTGTTCCAACCAGAGGTGTTCCAGCCTGAGGGGAGAGGTGTTTCAGCTGGGGGGGTCAGTGTTCCAGCTGGAGAGGTCAGTGTTCCAGCCGGAGGGGTCAGTGTTCCAGCTTGAGGGGCCAGTGTTCCAGCCAGAGGTGCCAGTGCCTGCTCTCCAGCCTGATGATCCCGCTTTCCAGTCTGATGAGCCCGCTTTCCAGTCTGATGAGCCCGCGTTCCAGTCTGATGAGCCCGCCTTCCAGCCTGACGTGAAGTGCCCGTGCCTGCTGCCCAGCCTGATGTGCCTGCTGCCCTGCTTGATGTGCCTCCTGCCCAGCTTGAAGTGCCCATGCCTGCTGCCCAGCTTGAAGTGCCCATGCCTGCTGCCCAACCTGATGTGCCTGCTGCCCAGCTTGAAGTGCCCATGCCTGCTGCCCAGCTTGAAGTGCCCGTGCCTGCTGCCCAGTCTGATGTGCCTGCTGCCCAGCTTGAAGTGCCCGTGCCTGCTGCCCAGCTTGAAGTGCCCATGCCTGCTGCCCCGCTTGATGTGCTTGCTGCCCAGCTTGAAGTGCCCATGCCTGCTGCCCAGTCTGATGTGCCTGCTGCCCAGCTTGAAGTGCCCATGCCTGCTGCCCAGCCTCATGTGCCTGCTGCCCAGCTTGAAGTGCCCATGCCTGCTGCCCAGCTTGAAGTGCCCGTGCCTGCTGCCCCGCTTGATGTGCCTGCTGCCCAGCTTGAAGTGCCTGTGCCTGTTGCCTAGCTTGAAGTGTCCATGCCTGCTGCCCAGCTTGAAGTGCCCGTGCCTGCTTCCCAGCCTGATGTGCCTGCTGCCCAGCTTGAAGTGCCCATGCCTGCTGCCCCGCTGGATGTGCCTGCTGCCCAGCTTGAAGTGCCTGTGCCTGCTGCCTAGCTTGAAGTGCCCGTGCCTGCTGCCCAGCTTGAAGTGCCCATGCCTGCTTCCCAGCCTGATGTGCCTGCTGCCCAGCTTGAAGTGCCCATGCCTGCTGCCCAGCTTGAAGTGCCCATGCCTGCTGCCCAGCTTGATGTGCCTGCTGCCCAGCTTGAAGTGCCCATGCTTGCTGCCCAGCTTGAAGTGCCTGTGCCTGCTGCCCAGCTTGAAGTGCCTGTGCCTGCTGCTCAGCCTGATGTGCCTGCTGCCCAGCTTGAAGTGCCCGTGCTTGCTGCTCAGCTTGAAGTGCCTGTGCCTGCTGCCCAGCTTGAAGTGCCCGTGCCTGCTGCCCAGCTTGAAGTGCCCATGTTGCTGCCCAGCCTGATGTGCCTGTTGCCCAGCTTGAAGTGCCGTGCCTGCTGCCCAGCTTGAAGAGCCCGTGCCTGCTGCCAAGCCTGATGTGCCTGCTGCCCCACTTGATGTGCCTGCTGCCCAGCTTGAAGTGCCCATGCCTGCTGCTCAGCTTGAAGTGCCAGTGCCTGCTGCCCAGCCTGATGTGTTCCTGTTCGCTGCCCAGCCTGATGTGTTCCTGTTCGCTGCCCAGCCTGACGTGTTCCTGTTCGCTGTCCAGCCCGATGTGTTCCTGTTTGTTGCCCAGCCTGATGTGTTCCTGTCCGCTGCTCAGCCTGGTGTGTTCCTGTCCGCTGCCCAGCTTGGTGTGTTCCTGTCCACTGCCCAGCTTGGTGTGTTCCTGTCTGCTGCCCAGCTTGGTGTGTTCCTGTCCTCTGCCCAGCCTGGTGTGTTCCTGTCCGCTACCCAGCCTGGTGTGTTCCTGTCCGCTGCCCACCCTGGTGTGTTCCTGTCCGCTGCCCACCCTGGTGTGTTCCTGTCCGCTGCCCAGCTTGGTGTGTTCCTGCCCGCTGCCCAGCCTGATGTGTTCCTGTCTGTTGCCCAACCCGATGTGTTCCTGTCTGCTACCCAGCCTGATGTGCCACTGCCCACTGCCAAGCTTGAGGTGCCCGCTGCCCGGCTGGACATCATGGACTTTCCCCAGCAACGGCTAGTTGGAGCATCTGGAGGTCGCTCCTTTGAGGGGGGGTACTGTCAGGAAAGGTCCCCTCCGCTGGTAATATCAATCATTTGGCGTGCAGTACTGAGGTCCACCAGCAGGTGTCTCCTGGCAGTTTGGAGCTGTCAGAAGAGCTTTTTCCTGCTGGTATTCTGTCACCTTTGGGCCGCAGTACTGGCATCTACCAGTAGAGGAATCCTGGGAGTATGGAGCAGGTATTCCCCTCTGCAGACAGGTGTCACCTGACCTTAATTAGCAGCTGCAGTATAAATACAAGGCAAGTACACACTCTTCTTGCCCTGGTATTTTCCTTGAGCCCTGAGCTGCAGCCTGCATCCTGTTTACCTGATTCCTGAAACCTGATTCCTGTTCCTGAGACCTGATTCCTGTTGTTCCTGTTCCCTGTCTGTTTCCTTGCTCTGGACCCTGAGCCTTGTATCTGACCCGTCCCTCCTGTGATCCATCCATCCTCTCTTGTCCTGTTTGTTTCCCTTCCCCAGCTGCTGACCTCCCGTTGATGACCCTGGCCTGGCTCTGTTTATGGTCTCGGTATTTCCCTTACTTGTATATATTTGTTCTGTTATTATTATTATTTGTGGGGTTCTGTTTTGTATTGGTTGTGGTGCACTAAGTGATATTGGAGATGGTTGTGTTATATTTATTCATTTATCTTTAATAAATCATTTAGATTTTCACTTATATACGTCTGGGTTTCCTCTGTTGCAGTCCACACAGTTATGGTCTTATCTGGTACATGACAGTCAGTGAGCGTGTTAGTGTCAGTGTTTTTAGGTAGGGGAAAAAAAAACATACTATTGCTTCTTGGCCCTACTACAGGTACATACAACGAATCATGCACACTTATGCCCTGTACACACGGTCGGACATTGAGCGGACATTTCAACAACAAAATCCATGGATTTTTTCTGACGGATGTTGGCTCAAACTTGTCTTGCATACACACGGTCGCACAAAGTTGTCAGAAAATCCGATCATTCTGAATGCGGTGACGTAAAACATGTACGTCGGGATTATAAACGGGGCAGTAGCCAATAGCTTTCGTCTCTTAATTTATTCTGAGCATGCATGGCACTTTGTGCGGTGGATTTGTGTACACACGATCGGAATTTAACCGATCGGATTTTGTTGTCGGAAAATTTTATAGCCTGTTCTCAAACTTTGTGTGTCGGAAATTCCGACGGAAAAAGTCCGATGGAGCCCACACACGATCGGAATTTCCGACAACACAATCCGATCACACTTTTTCTGTCGGAAAATCCGACCGTGTGTACAGGGCAATACAGTATGTGATATCGCCGCAACTTTCAGGAATAGGAGAATTCATTTACAGGGGTTTTTTGGTGGTAGGTCATGGTAATGACATAAAAATATAAGGCTTAAATTTAATAAAATGTGTTTAGGTTACTATTTTGAGCCAGTTTATCCATTAACATTCCTACCAAATGAAAGCCCAATTTGTCCTGGAAAAATGCAGTATAATCCACCTGGATACACTAATTAGTTGTGATGATATGAACCATAGTTATATCAACATACACCAAAGTTGCAAAGTTGGGCTTGGAAGTTAAGGTTTGTTTTGACCTTGGGCATGAAGGGGCTAAAGACATCAGCCCTAACTATTCTAAAGTTATTTTTACATACTGAATGAACATGTATGAATACGCCATATTAAAACTAATAATATATCACAAACTGAGAAAAAAGAAAGAACCAGGTAAATAAGAAGGAACATATGGACCTTTACAAATATTATTCATGTAATTTAGTACTAAAAAAGTTCAAAATGATTGTGGGTTTGTTTCTGTTGGTCATTTACACTTAAATATGTTGTAGACATATTGTTCATATTTGTACCTACTGCATTTAGTTGCCGGCCATATTATGAATTCATATACAGATTAGATATAGCTTGTATGAGATGCTGAGGGAGTCTCAGGGCAAACAGACTATACATGTTTTCTTTTTTTTTATTGCTTATCCTGTGTTTTTTTTAAAGTGTGTATACGGCAAAGCACAGTGCTGACATTGTGTTTTTACAATGGGTATATAACAATGCCTGCTGTGCAGATCCTACGATTTTACATTGTGCAAGTGTTGTGCCCATAGTGCTGATTCTATGTTTTTAAAGTGTGTGTGTATATGGTGCTGTCTATCACGCTGATTTTATGTTTTACACTGTGTATGTGGTCTGGTACACAGTACTGGACCATATTTTTATGATGTGTATGTAGTCCTGCCCATAGTGCTGATCCTGTGTTTTTAAATGTGTATGTATCACTGACAATATTGCTTATCCTTTATTTTTACATTTGGGTCGATTTGCTAAAGGAGTTGTGAAATTGTACAGAATAAATTGTGTTTATATTCACTTCAATTATCCAGTCATGTGAAGATGACATAAGTATTTAGGAATGCTATCTTTACATAATGACTAATATGAATATTCACACAATTAATTTTGTCAAGAGTCTAAACTAATTTTGATAAAATTGCCTTATTGTGTATTTGATGCAATCCATGGTGTGGATCCTGTGTTTTATAACATACATGTCACTCTGTCCATAGTGCTTATCTTGTGTTTCAACTCTGTATATGTGGCACCATCTATAGTGCTAATCCTACATTTTTACATTGTGTATGCAACACTGTCCATAGGGCTGATTGTATATAATTACATTGTGTATGGTGCACTATACGTAGTGCTGATCTCTATATTTTTACATTGTGTAGGTGACATTGTCCTTAGTGCTGATCCTATATTTTTACATTGTGTAAATGACACTACTGTCCATAGTGCTACATAGTTTTACATAGTGTCACATACACAATCCGTAGTGCTGATCCTATATTTTTACATAGTGTCACATACACAATCCGTAGTGCTGATCCTATATTTTTACATAGTGTCACATACACAATCTGTAGTGCTGGTCCTATTTTTTTTTCATTGTGTCACATACACAATCCGTAGTGCTGGTCCTATATTTTTAAATTGTGTCACGTACACAATCTGTAGTGTTGGTCCTATATTTTTACATTGTGTCACATACACAAATCGTAGTGCTGGTCCTATATTTTTACATTGTGTCACATACACAATCCGTAGTGCTGGTCCTATATTTTTACATTGTGTCACATACACAACCCGTAGTGCTGGTCCTATATTTTTACATTGTGTCACATACACAATCCGTACTGCTGGTCCTATATTTTTACATTGTGTCACATACAATCCGTAGTGCTGGTCCTATATTTTTACATTGTGTCACATACACAATCCGTAGTGCTGGTACCATATTTTTACATTTTGTACGTGACAATGTCTATAGTATTGATTCAATGTGTATGTAACACTGTCCACAGTTCTAAACCTGTGTTTTCAACCTGTGTATGTGGTGCCATCCATAGTGTTGATTCTGTTTGTTTTTAATGCATCCAGGACAGTGCAATTGCTTTATTTGACAGGTAAGTCAGCAATAATGTGCTAATATGTTGCACATACAAGCACATTATGGCATAAACTTCCTGGAGGCCCATTTGAATAATATATAGTAGATTTTAATTCTACTTTAAGCCTCTATGGACAGGCCGCAATTGAATGAGCATAGTGCATCTGGAAATTAAATATTAGGTTCTATTTTTTGATAAGATTTAAACATTCTACATATTTGCACCACACCATTGTAAGGCCTTGTTTGGATAGGCCACAATTTATGAGAATACATGACTAAGCATTGTAATTCTTTTTTCAGGAGCCACTATTTCCGAAGGAGAGAGTAAGTAGATTGCAGCTGGAAATTAGAAATGATTGTGTTGTTTCCAAGACTGAATGCCAACTGTACATTTTAACAGATTTACACCACAGCTTTTAAGCCTGTTTGTGCAGGCTGCTATATGTGAGGCAGAGCAAACTGATTGCATTTTAAAATAAAAAAGGTATTTTTTTCCAGACAGAGGAGTTAAAAATCTATATACCAATGAACAGCCCAGATTTTTATCTTTTATCCTTTGCACACACCAATAGTTTCAAGGTATAAACAGTCAGCAGATAACATCTGCAAATTAAAAAAAAAAAAAAAATATTTGTTTTGAATTTAAATTTAACGCAGAAAAATTTTAGCAATGTCAAACACACCTTTAGGCTGGGTTCACACCAGTGCAAATTGGATTCCAAAAATTCTGGCTGAAATCTGACCTGAAACGGTGAACAGGACGCACCGAACACCTGCTGTGAGCCGCTGTATGCTCATATGTGAACCCAGCCTTTTTTTGATAGTTTACAAGTCTACAACTAGTCTACAAGAGAAATTTAGCAGCCAGATTGCATTTGAACATCATTTTTTTTCTTTTACATTTGGAATAGGGAACATATAGTGCAGCATACAGAAGGAGGCCGTGTAGAATAGGCAATGTACAGTGCAAGCCTTTTCAGGCACCTTTAGCCTGAGGCCTAAATAGTTAAACGTGCCACAAGGAAAGGGTTCCACTGACAGCTGGCACTTATGTAAAAAAAAGAAGCCTGACATTTGTGGGACTGTCTAGGCTGATAGCTGCACTAGTAATATTTAGAAAAGCAGCCACAGGAAGGCACAGACCCGGTGAACAAACATACCCCCTCTCAGTTCCCTCCTGGTACCACATCATCAAAATGGTGGCATTCCAGGAAACCACATGAGAGATGCTGGGCATATTCCCTGGGAGCCCAACATTAGAGGTGCTCATGACAGGAAGTATTTACACTTTTTTTTATACTAAATTATTGACATGGCTTTTTAGCTAGGTAGACAATGAGCATAAAGGGTTAGATTTACAGCTGGGCGGGACATGCAGCAGGAGCTTTAAGGGCAATAAATAATTTACACTGGCAAAACATAAAAAGCAAAATGCTTCTAACTGCACAGAGTGAGAAAAAGGGATCTGTGACTAAGGACAAGAATCCTGAAGACTCTTTTTGTACAAATGATGTCAACTTTTCTAGACTACGGGGTATAGTATCAGTATCAATGGCATCTTCTTCAACACTTAACAAATTACAGTGACTTTATGTGCCATCTTCATAGGCACACTGATGTTTAATCTGCCTCAACAACCTTCCTAATGCCCCTCCCCCAACCCCTAGGTCCAATAGCAGCTGCACGGGTGTCTTTGCCTATTGTTATATGCTTAGCAGTTAACCTTATGAACCCACAATCAAATAAACAAAGCTACATATGATCAATAAAGCAATACATGAAGTAAAAAACAATACATCACCAAAAGAGTTGCAAACAACATCCATGCCAACACTTCGACTGGGGAACTCCAATACAGCCAGGTCAGAGTCTTGATCGGAAACAAAAGGGGTCCTGATCAGTGTGTCTATTCACAGATGAGTGGACGAACTGCCCAAAGGAAGACCTCCAGCTTTTATACTTTGCTGCAAAAAAAAGCCTGGTTTCTGTGTATTAACAGTGTTGACATGGTTACCAGGAGTGGGGTGATTCTGTTGTGCAAATTGGACGCTGGCCAGATGCCCAAGCATCAAGGGAACATCCCTTTACTATCAATTTAAGGCAAATAGCAGTAACCTGTCCTTTTACATAAGACAGATTATCATAACTTGTTATAAATGACTGTGACTTGTTATGGATAACCATAGCTTGTTATAACTTGTTTTATATCTTAACAATAAAACTTCCTCCATATATTATGGCACCAGACCTCCCCTTGCATGAAGTTCTGCACTGTCAGCTATGCAAGAAATTTTCCACAAAGCTATGGGAGAACTTCTAGCTTGAAAAAACATATTACAATTTAGATTTTATTAACTCCTAACTTACTGTGGACACATATTTAATAGTCAACTTTAACCATTTAAACTACAGTAACCTGTAAAGGAAAGTTTAAATGATCAAAACTTCTTAAGGCTATACCTGCTGATTTTTTTTTTTTTTTTTTTTAAAGCAATCTCTTACTTGGAAAGAGTATGCAGAAAAGGACATCTGTCTTTCCTATAACTTTCATATTCTGCATGCTTGTTCTAGGAATTCAATTCCTATTTAGACAAAAGAGAGAGAACAATACATGAAAGTATGTGTCCAAAAAAAAATCCACTAACACCACTAAAGAGAAGTTTACAAACTAAGTTAGCTCAATGCAACTTCCTTTAACTATAGTCAACACAAAGAACATCTACTAAATGTCAAATGGTGTATTAGCCTGTAATAATTTAGTTCCTTCTTAGGCACTAAGAATATCCAACATAACTAGTGATGTAAGCTCCAAAAAAATGTAATACTTAGAGAGGCGCATACGCAAAGCAGTCACATCGGACATGCCTGTCTGAGGCTCCACACTGCTTAGAGAATATACAGCGGCTACCAGCTGACACTGGACCTGCTGCTGCCTGCACACCGCCTCCTCTGCAGTGGGAGCTTGTCCTGATGTCCAGAGAATAGTATACGGAGCCCCCCCGCCCGAAGCCTAATACCAAATCCATCCAAGACGTGCTTGCACTGGCCTCCTCCAAAATGGTGGAAGCTTAAGCCATTAATGGCTGAAGTGGCGGCCAGCTAAACATCACCAGGCTATCTCTACATCAGCTGGTGAGTCCAATACAGACTTGGGAAATACCCCCTACTCTCCCCCTACAGACAAAGCACCCTCACACCTACTCAGGCAATTTGAACGGATGCTCACTAAAGCACTCCTCTGATCATATTATAGATAAATTGTCCCAGGAAATCAGGGAGCTGGGACAACAAACTGAGCTTGAACAGAGGGTTGATGATTTAGACATCCTCGCTCATGATCACATAGAGGAGCTCGAGGCCCTCAGAGAAGAGAACCTGACCCTTCAATCTTGCTTGGAAGACTTTGGGAATAGGGCCCAGCAGTCAAATTTCCGAATCCGCAGGCTCACCAAATCAATTATCGATGTGCCATCCACTGTAACAGCTCTTTCAAGAATTGGCCCCTGCAATTGAATGTTTAGAAATGGATAGGTTACACTGTGCCCTGACCCCACATCAGACAGATGGTCTGCCATGGGATATCGTAGCAAAACTACCTTTGTCCGCACTAAAGAACAGCTTTTGTCTACTGCTTGAAACAAGGATTCCCTAGTTTTTCAGGGACACTCCTACCAACTTTTTCAAGACCTGTCTCCACTTACAATTGCTAAAAGGAGTGCTCTGGACACACATCTTCAAATTTTACAGCAGCACCACATTACCTATAAATGGGGCTGTTCTCTGTTCGTTTCTCATACCGGAGCTGTGACTACACCTGCAGATCTTCTGATGACCTTCAAGCAACTCTCCAACAACTTTAGCTCTTATCTTCAAGCTCACCATCTAAAGGCTCCCGCTGTCAATCAACCTCCTGCTCACCTCAGAAGACCCAGACTTCTGGATAAGCTTGTGGCCATGCTTATTCACACAACTGTGGATGCTACATGTCCCCCTGCTCCACAGCACCTAGACTCAATGGATTGACTCCCACCATCAACAAGCTCGGGTCCTCACTTCTCTGGTTTTGCAGCTTGTGTGATGTTTTGGTGGTTAGTTTGACTTCTCTAACCTAACTACTTCACGTTGATTGAGCAGCACTCCACCTTCTGTTTACTAGTTTACTACCGCTCTCTTCCCATGGGCGGGTTTCTTTGATTTACAGACCCTCTATATTTTGGAACCCACTGTTTATGGGTCCAGACTCTGAATAATACCCAAAGTATCTCCTCACTGCCCCCCCCCCCCTTTTTTTTCCTCCCTTTCCCCTTCTACTCCCCACCCCCCATATCCCTTGCTTCTATCCCTCCTTTTCCTTTCCTCCCCCCCTTCCCTCCCTCCAAGGTCAATGCTCCTTGATTGTGAGGTCACTATGATCCCTCGGAGCCCCTACTTCCTTAGCTATTCCACACTCACAGGCATCTGGACATATCATATCCTTTAACATCTAGTCATCCACTCCGGCTCCGAAGACTCAAAGTTGACCATTGTCTCACACATCGCTTTTGCTATTGTGTAACAATGCCACAGCATGGCCCACAAGTCTGGATCAATATAGTAACCTTATTTCTGTTTAGCTTAAAGATTTTATTGAGGTAATTAAAGCAAATACAAAGCCGGTAAATGCATTGGAGGAAGGGTGTGTTCTCCCTTCCAGTGAGTTACAACAAATAGAACAGTAAATTGACATCTAGCAAGTTACATCATAGGTATGCCATTTGTGATAAGGTGTTTATACTGGAGTTATTATGCTACCTCAACACCAGTCCCCGACAGGGGATGGTGTTAAAGGGAGAAAAAAAATAAAAAAAAGGTGGAGTAGGTAAAAGGAGAGAGGAAAACTTGAAAAATGAAGAGGATAGTAAATTTCAGCTTTAAAATGTGGGGGGAATATGGTAACTCAAAGGTATGTCATAAACAAGAAACCTAAAAGATTTGCTTTTGGCTCTATTTGGTCCTGTGCTCATAGGATAGAGAGAGTGTTGCTGTGAGTATAGCACGTAGGATACAATGTTCAGTTCTGGTAGTTTAATACTTCTAGGATGAGCTAGCCACGTAGACCAGATTAGTTGGTTTGCCAGATTTTTATGGTATAATCATGATTATTATTTTTTAATTCTTACATATGTAAATGTTCCCGAATAGATATTTTCAAATGATTGTCTATGCCATTAGTGCCCAATTAGCACGACAGGGGTTAGATTCAAGTTTAAATATAAATTTACATATAATGCATAGATATAGACACACACATCTTTCAAAAATATTCTTGTTTAAAGATCAAAAGTTAACCACTTCCCATCCCAGCCATTGTAATATGACGGCCGCGGGAACACTCTGTCCCTCTGGGCGGGCGTTTGACATCCTCTGGCTTCCCCGCGTTGTAGGTGCACCCGCGATTGCTCGTCACAGAGCAGGAACGTGGATCTGTGTGTGTAAACGCACAGAGCCACATCCTGTCAGGGGAGAGGAGACTGATTGTGTGTTCCTAATATATAGGAACACCGATCAGTCTCCTTCTCTAGTCAGTCCTATCCCCCCACAGTTAGAATCACTCCCTAGGTAACACATTCAACCCCTTGATCGCCCCCTAGTGTTAACCTCTTCCCTGCCAGTGACATTTACACAGTAATCAGTGCATATTTATAGCACTGATTGCTGTATAATTGTCCATGGTCCCAAAATAGTATCAAAAGTATCCGGTGTTTGCACCGCAATGCCACAGTCCCAATAAAAATTGCAGATCACCGCCATTACTAGTAAAAAAAAAAAATAACAAAAATGCCATCAATATTCAATATTGCGATTTTTATTTTTTATTTTTTTTAACCAAAAATATGTAGAAGAATACATATTGGCCTAAACTGAGGAAACATTTTTTTTTTAAATTGTCGGTCTTTTTTTGTTTATAGCGCAAAAAACAAAAACCGCAGAGGTGATCAAATACCACCAAAAGAAGGCTCTATTTGTGGGGGGAAAAAAATGATCAAAAATTTCATTTGGGTACAACGTCGCACGACCATTCAAAATGTTACAGCGCTGAAAGCTGGAAATTGGCCTGGTCAGGAAGGGGGTGAAAATGCCCTGTATTGAAGTGGTTAAATATGGACATATGTAGGGAATGATGTTTGTTTATTTATTGTGCATATATTGGATGTTTCAGGATGGATGCAATATTTTATCGATTGACTTCTATATTTGGTGCATTGGATGCATTTTATAACTTTAACCACTTCAGCTCTGGAAGATTTGGCTGCTAAATGACCGGGCCATTTTTTGTGATTCAGCACTGTGTCGGTTTAACTGACAATTGCTTTAGTCATGCTACCTTGTACTCAAACAAAAGTGACATTCTTTTTTTCCCACAAATAGAGCTTTCTTTTGGTGGTATTTGATCGCCTCTGCAGTTTTTATTTTTTGCGCTATAAACAAAAAAGGGTGACAATTTTGAAAAAAAATCGCAATATTTTTAACTTTTTGCTATAATAAATATCCCCCAAAAATATATAAAGAAAACATTTTTTTTCCCCAGTTTAGGCTGATATATATTCTTCTACATATTTTTGGTAAAAAAAATTGCAATAAGCGTATATTGATTGCTTTGCGCAAAAGTTATAGCATCTACAAAATAGGGGTTTTATGGCATTTTTATTATTATTTTTTTTATTAGTAATGGCAGCTATCTGCGTTTTTTATCAGGACTGCGACATTATGGTGGATACATCGGACACTTTTGACACATTTTTGGGACCATTGGCATTTATACAGCGATCAGTGCTATAAAAATGCACTGATTACTGTAAAAATGTCACTGGCAGGGAAGGGGTTAACACTAGGGGGCGATCAAGGGGTTAACTGTGTTTTCTGTTTGTGTTTCTAACTGAAGGGGGAGGGGACTGACCTAGAGGAAGTGACAGATCATGATTCCTAGCTAATAGGAAGTCACAATCTGTCATGCCTCTCAGAACAGAACAGGGATTTGTGTGCTTACATGCACACGTCCCTATTCTGTCTCTCGTGCCCGCGATCACTCATGGCTGGCGGTCATGGCGACTGTCTGCCACGAGCATCGGCACCCCCGCTGTGCAGCGGGCGTGCCTGCTATCCCAATCCCACGAGCCCATGTATAGCTATGATGGCTTGCGGGATTGTGCCGACCTGCCACAGTAAAATGGCGGCTGGTCAGCAAGTGGTTAAATAGATATGAGAGATGCCAATTATCCATATAATCATTTGACCATTTGAAATTAATTTTGGCATGTATATATATATATATATATATATATGTATATATGTATATGTAATGTTCATCTCTTGTGAAAAGCTGATACCATTTCACATTCCTATGGCACCTCTAGTGGTTCTCCAGTCATGTGTGTGTCTTCGCACAAATTATTTGAAATCTTTACACTCTATGTATATATTCGTAGCCAGATTTTTGTAGACACGCCTGTAGGAATGCTATTACGATTCCATTTATAACCCCTGCCTGTATACTGGTTTTATTTTAATTTTTTCATATATCGGTGCAGATTTAGTCTGCATGTCCCCATCAGCTTGTTTTCATACATTTCCTGTTTGTGTGTCTCCATGGGATCCTCTCTTTATCTGAGATTTCAAGGATTTTTTTTCCATTTAATAAGATTATTGACAGACTAAAGCTATGGTATTAGTGACATATTTTGCATTACAATACAATTTATTTTATATATATATATATATATATATATATATATATATATATATATATATATATATATATATATTTTTTAGGATGCCCTGTTTAAGTTCATTGATTAAGATATCCCATGCACCTGAATGACTCCAGGTGTTTCGTATGTGTCCAGGAATTTGAACTGACGTATCCATGTGGGAGGCCTATCAGAAGGATTTCCTGTTTGATCAACCTTTTTCTCATCCCATATATGTGGATGGTCATTCCATCTTCCAATAGCTATGACTAAGCACCAAATAGTGGTGTGAAACATGTCAGCTTTTCATTGATCCTGTGCCTCTGATGTCTTTGTACCAGAAGAATTTTAAACTGTCTTCAATAAAGGTGTCAACAGAGTGCGGCCATCCAGTCTTTTCTTCGATTCACGTAGACCAGTGTTTGAGAAATTTGTCACTTTGCAGATGAGCTTTGGCAAAGAGAAATTCCATGTGGCAGTGGTTATTAATGGTAGAAATGAGGGAGGAGAAAGGTGGTGAATGTGGATCATTCCATGCACGTGCTAGGGTTATACGTGCTGCTATCAGGATATGTGTTATAGTGTGAAGGAGTTCCACAGGCCAGAGGGAGAGATCTAGACCAAAGAGAGTCATTAGCGGAGTAAAATTATGTGGAGTGTGAGCAATGTCATCAATTAAGATAGATACGTCCTTCCAGAAGGAAGCTATGATTGGACAATCCCACCAAATATGAAAAATGTTGCCAGCAGTATCACAATTCCTCCAGCATTTTGGCAATTGAGATGGAAACATACAGGCAAGTGTATCAGACTTATAGTACCATTTATGAAAGATTTTCATGAGGGTTTCCCAATGGGATACATTTTTGGAGAAGGTTGCAGGCAGTTTGAGGGTGTGGTACCAAACTTTGGAGGAAAGAGTGATCTGTAATTTTGATTCACAGAAGACCAGACTGGGAGGCTTACAAGTGAGTGTCGGAGAAAGGAGATTGTAGATGTATGAGATTCCTATAGTCTAAGTAGATGGCTTAGTACAGAATTAGAGGAGGTCTTTGGAAATTGTTTCCTCAGTGGTGGTTAGCATAGCTAGAACATGTCAAACCAAGAGGAAGACGTAGAAGTCTTTGCTGGATAAATTGTAAGAGGTTGAGAGTTGCTGAATATTTTGGAGATGTTGCTGTTGAAAGAGATCACCAATTGTTGTGATTCCTGCTGTGGTCCAATGATGGATCGGTAGATCAGGAAATAGGGGTTGCAGGGAAAGAAGTGGGATGTGAATCTCATTGGATGCTTGTTGTATGCCCTCTCAGGCAGTTGCTGTGGCAGTGACAGAGGGCAGAAAGGAGTGAGGAGCATGAAAGTTCATCCAGAGCACTGCCAGAAGTAGATAAAGGGGTTGTGAAGTTAATGTGGATTCAATCTACAGCCAGGAGGATGTAGGGTGAGATGATCACCAATGGTTAGCTGGGTCCAGGATGACTGCCTTATAGTATCTTTTGATATTGGGAGCTCTAAGGCCAGCATAAGCTGGGGGGTGCTCAGCAGAGAGGATTTTAGCCTGGGTTTGTCTACTGCATATGAAGGTGTTGATAATATTTTGGATTTTGGCTAAGTCAGCTGGTAGGATTGGTATTATTAGCATCCTAAAAAAGTAAAGAACATGGAGAAGGAGGAACATCTTGGCTAGAGCAATTCTTCCAGCCCAGGATGCTCAGATGGTCGACATAGATGATCTGATTGGAGTTACTGAAATAAAGTGGTATGCTTTGTGCATAGGAGCATAGAGGGGGAAGTGAGTTGGATGCCCAGATATATCAAGGTTAAGCTGGGAGCCCAGGAGAATGGGAACGTTTTTGAGATATCAGTTTTGAGTGAGGTCAGGAGTGGGATCCCGACATAGACGATTTAGAGTGATTCAATTTATATAAATAGATCAAAAATATGGGCAGAGGTCAGCTCCAAACTATTTCAACCTAATATGGTACCAACATCCCTAAATTATATTAAATAGATAGAGGATATGGGACTTTAAAGGTACATTTGATGTGAAGAAAATAAGGATAATAATATACTCAAATCTAAAAAAATTAATTATTTATTACAAACAATTGATAAAAAGTAAGGTCCACACTTTTCAAATATATATTATATAAATAGATCTTGCTGAAGTCCTCAAGTACTTGGCAAAGTGGTACTTGGGAAGGGAGTGTAATGGGTATGTAAGTGAGATAATAAAGTCATCTGCATATACTCCGATTTTGTGAGGGGTATTCCCTACTGAGATTCCACAAATTAGAGGATTGGATCGAATTGCCTGGGCTAGAGGTTCAATCACCAGGGCAAAGATCAGGGGTGAGAGTGGGCACCCCTGACAGGTGCCATTGGTAATCGAGAATTCATTGGAGAGGATGCCTGTGGTCCATACTTTTGTGCTGGGGCAAAGTAGAGACCTCATATAGCTTGCAAGAATTTACCTTCAATACCAAATTTTTTTCAGTACTGCCTCCACTTAATCCCAGTGTACCCTATCGAACACCTTCTCTGCGTCAAGGTAGATCAACAGAGAAGGCGTCCGATGATGTTCGTCCCAATGTATAAGATCCACATAACGTCTGGTTCCGTCTAAGCCTGGTGATATGGAATGAAGCCTACTTGGTCTGAGTGGATAAGCTGGGGCATATGTTGAGTGAGGCGAATCACTAGCAATTTGGCATACAGTTTGAGGTCAGTATTAAGGAGGGAGATGGGACGTTAGTTGGTTGGGTTGTGGGGGGATTTGACGGGTTTGGGGATGGTGGTGATGATGGCTTCTAGTGATTCAGATGGGATTTTTCCTGTGTCTAAGAACCTATATATTATAATACTCATTACTAAAGCCATCAGGTCCTGGGGCCTTGTGTAGGGGTAGGGTTTTTATGGCATCCTGGAGATCTTCATGTGAGAAAGGTTGAGCTAGGGCTTCTAGGTGTTTTGAAGTTAGTCGTGGGAGATGTAGAGGGGATAACAAGTCTTGAACCTGTGAGTGATTTGGTTTAGGCTCAGTGGGTGAGAGGCGTTAGTTGTATAGTTTGGAATAGAAGGAGCCAAAGCAATTAACTACATCTTTGGGGTTGGTGAGTCATTGGCCCCGGTCATCTAAAAGAAAGGGAATTTTGATTTGCTACCCTGCACTTATATTGCTGAGCTAAAATTTTCCCTGCTATGTTTTCTTGGGAGTACCATGTGAGTCTTAATTTGTTCAAGTAAAAGTCAAAACCATTCTGTAGGTAAGAGTTGAGGTCAGTCTGGAGTTTATGGAGCTCAGTGAGAAGGGCTTCTGAGGGGGCTTGTTTGTGATGTGTTTCTTGGGATATTATGTTTTCTAAGAATGTATCAATGATGGCATTGTGCTTCTTTTTCTCCTGGGCCCCCAACTTCAACAGTATTCCTCGAATGACAGATTAATGAGCACTCCAAAGGGTGGTATTGTTATCAATAGAGTTGAGAGTAAAAAAATCACCGATTGCGGCTCTGACCTGTTCCCTGATCTTCTCAGTGCAGAGTAGAGAGAAGTTCAGTCGCCACATTTTGTGGAATGTGTTGGAAAAGGGTAATGGATATGGGAGTGTGGTCGGACCACAAGATCACTCCAATGGAGGTGGCGGAAACATGTTGTAGCAGCACCTTGGAGGTCAGAAACAGGTCGATCCTTGAGTAGGTCTTTTGAGAGTAATGCCCTGTACACACGGTCAGATTTTCCAAAGGAAAATGTGTGATCGGAGCTTGTTGTCGGAAATTCTGACCGTGCGTGGGCTCCATCAGAATTTTTCCATCGGATTTTCCGACACACAAAGTTTGAGAGCAAGCTATAAAATTTTCCGACAACAAAATCCGATAGCGCCAATTCCGACCGTGTGAGGACAATTCCGACACACAAAGTGCCACGCATGCTCAGAATAAATTCTGAGACGGAACTGCTCGGTCTGGTAAAAATAGCGTTTGGAATGGATATAGCACTTTCGTCAGGCTGCAATGTTTTAAATTGTTTAATGCAGCACACTCTCTTCTTCTTTATAATGCTAGAAGTAGTTTTGCTGCTCATATTCACAAAGAGTTCTCACAAACTTCTTTCTTTATTATTTATCGTGATTTCATCAATATAATATTTTTATTTGTCACATATACCGAAGAAATATTATTTTTTTTATGTTTTTAGAATATTTTTTTTTTAATTTTTTTAAAGCCTGATCTTGTGTTTTATTTTTCTTTATTTTTTTAACTCAAGAATAGTTTTGGGTGTGTTTTGTGTGTCAATTTACCACAACACCATTATTATCTTGTATTATTTAATCTCAAGGAGATTGTTTGGTGTTCGTGTCTCTTGTTAATTTCATATTGTATTTTTGAAATGTACCTGCCTCCTCACAAACAAACTGTCCTTTTTGAAGGAAAACACACATAGGCGAGTATAATAAAGCAAACCAAAAATGTATTAAGGGGTCTTAACCAAAGAAAGAGGGAGGCAATGCTGGAGAGACAGCAGAAATTGGCGAAGCCTTTGGCCCCCAGGGCACACATCAATTATTTTCCTGCAAAATTGGTGGCCTGAGGAGTACATATATAAGGGAGTACAATCTGGTCCAGAAGTCCAAGAGATCATGAACAGCAGCAGATGACATACATGTCCCCAGGCTGTGGTCATACAAGAGCCTGTATCTTTTGTCAGACCAGACTGAACCCAGGTCATCACTCTCTTGTCTTCCTTCCATGCTTCCTTCCATGCTGTGTCTGTGGTGGTGGAGTTGTAGCAGGAGGAGGAGGATGGTCCAACTCACACAGGTGGGTATTGGGTTTGATTTCGCCCTTCACCCCCTTAGTTAATGTTTTATAAATGATTTCCTCACACATGAGGCATTAGCCCTCCTGCATGTCCTGCAGCTTGGTGGCAGCCATGCAGGTAAAGGCCTCTTCACAAGTGGGGGTGGCTCTGAGGGACGCAGAAGCCTCCTGAATCAGCCTGAGTGCCGAATCCTCCACGTTACTCCCATTCCTGGGTCTTTTGTTTGGAAGGCCGAGGGGAGGGACCTGGGATTCTGTGAGGCTCCTACTGGGCCCGGCCACCTCCTGGCTGCCACTTACCCCCGCCTCCTCCTGGCTGCCACTAACCCCCGCCTCCTCCTGGCTGCTACATTCCACAGCCTCCTCCTGTGTGCCACATTCCACAGCCTCCTCCTGGCTGAGGTCTTCCTATGTATAAAAAAGGGACATAGTTTTAGTTTTTTCTTCATCAATCACACACAATTTTCATCTCATGACTGTTGCAAATGGAATATTAACAAATATAACAGACTATCATTCTGAGCCCAGCATTTTTCATTCTTGTCCCAATTATTTTTGCCTACTACTGTCTATTGATATGTAAAACACTTTATTAAATCAGCAATTAGTGATCAATAATAGCATCTAGTAAACATCATTTATTGACCAGAAATCTGTAGAACAATGCTATACCTGGCTCAAGCTGGGCTCCTCCACTTTTTCCTGGCTGGAAATCCCAGGTTGGACATCGGAAGCCTCAGCTGGGGTGGAGGATAGGGTGGAAGGAAGAGTGGAAGGAAGGGTTGAGAGGGATTCCCTGACTTAAGTCTGGTCTGACAGAAATTGCAGTCTCTCATTGTACCACAGCCTGGGGACATAAATGTCATCTGCTGCAGTTCCTGATCTCTGGAAATCCTGGACCTTCTTGCGCTTCCTAAGATAAGTGCTCCTCAGGCCACCAATTTTGGCTTTTAAATAGGGGATGGTTGCTGTGGGGACCACCGGCTTCACCAACTCCAGCAGTTTCTCCAGCGCTGCCTGCTTCTTTTGTTTATGATTATATTGCGGGTGTTTCACCTGCCACAGACAGGGCAGCTCCCTGTATTTGTCTATGAACAGGGGGAGGAAGTTGTGGTCATTGAAGCCATCCATTTTATCTGCAATACACAAGACAAACCCTAATGTCAGGCTAAAGTCTCCTAATCTTGTCCCAATATAGGCCTTAATCTCTAAGCAGTATAAGCCCAAGTTTAAATGTTACCTTCATTATCACGATCGGCGCTTCCGATACTCCTTCCTCCGCTCACAGATCGTATGTACTATGCACGCGTGTTATGCTTTATATACACTGTGCATGCATGAAACTCCGCCCGCCTCTGACGTTCTTTCTAGTCTATTTCCGGCCCCTTCTCGTTCGGCGCAGTGGGGAAGAGCACATGGCGGAGACAGAGCAGGTGCGTGCTAATTACAGCAATGAGGAGGAGGAGGAGGAAAGCCCGAAGCCAGAAATGTCATGATCCCAGAGGAGACGATTTAAGGCTTCAAATATGTCCTTTGTGGAGATGATGAAGATGGTCGACATACTGAAGAGGGCCAACTATGACGGGAAATATGGACCTTACCCCAACCCCAATGTCAGAAAGGCCAAGATCATGACTAAAGTTGTGAAGAGTCTGCACCGTAAATTTGGGGTACGGCAATCCACGGATCAACTGAGGAAGCGGTGGTCGGACCTCAAATTAAGGGAGCACGATCAGTATAGAAGGATCAGGAGAGTGCTGCAAAAAAGTAAGTAGTTGTGCTGTGTTCCTATTCGTTATTCTTATTACGTTTGTGCTGTTCCATATTCTTAACTGTTGTACAGTTTAAAATGGCAACTTTCATGTTCATGGACACATTATTTGTTCATAGGAAACATTGTTCATTCGGCCAATAAGACACCATGTTTTGTCCAGATGCATTTCAATACATTTTTTCTGGCCCACTTCTCTTAAAATAATTTTGGTGTCTAGATTGGCTTGTAACTAGACTGAAATGCAAACTAGATTCTGTGTAAGGAGAGGACACTCAGCAGCTGTTTACACATCTGGATGCTGGAGCACTAGTGTGGGACACCAAAATACTCTTTTTTATTAGGGGGCCCACACAGGTGCTCCAGTGGATACTATAGGGGTGACTCCATCTGTGAAGCTTGTACAAAACAGGTAAGTATTCAAGCTTGACAAAGTGAAAAAATATTTCTTCATCTTGGAACTCTGCCAAAACAGACAATTGTAACCCACTTCCAAGCAATGTTTCATATTCCTATTTCTGTCATAAAATATCTGTGTGCTAAGTATACCTATTTTTTTTTACATAGGGGAGAAAAGACTTGGAGGACACCACTCATCAGAGGAGACCACAGACCCCCACCTCAGGAAGAAGAGGAAATCCCACAAACACAACAGGAGGAGGGAGACGTGGTGGAAATTGTCACCACAACAGGCGAGTGTCTGCGACCACAGGCTTAGGTAAGAGATGGATGACGGCATATTTATAATACATGGTGTGTTTTTTTTCTATATTTTTAGGTGATCGTGATGTTGTGGATGAAGGTCATTTCACCAGTGCCCAGATCCTGATTGGGGAGATCATGGGGTGTAATAGGGACTTGGAAAAAATCAAGCAAAACATCAATGATGTTCAAAACAAAATGAAGAACATAATTGATGTTTTAGGGAGAGTTTAAAACCCCTCGAAAACCCTTACTTATTTTTGTTTTTTTTTCCTGAAAATTTTTTGGACATTTTTTGACATATTCTTGAAAAGCTACATTTTGAGGACGCACAAATTGTGTCAACATGTGCTATCTGCCATCACGGGAGATCAATGTACGCATTTTGGAGGTGCAACCCTATCCTCAATAATAAAGTAGCTGAGAGGAAAGGGTTGCACCCACAAAACACGTCCATTGATCCCCCATGATGGCAGCTAGCACATGTTGACATTCGGCAATTTGTGTGCATCGTCAAAATTTGGCTTTTCCAGGGGTGACATCACCCCATCTGCTGAACACAATATCAAACACAGTTTATAAATACTCATGTCTGATATTGCCTTCACTTTCTAGAAAAGTTGAACTTTGTAAGTTCCAGATTTGTGAATTTCTAGAAGATTTTAAACATGCCTGTTATACCTTAAAAGGACATTTCTACTTTTAATGTGACCTAACAAATTGTTATACAACAAACATGTTGGTTTGTTTTAAAAACCTTTTATAAATGCACATGTGATTGTGCTTTGATTAAAAAGATTGAGAATCAACAATGTGTGGCTTCTTCTTTCAATGCTCAAAAGCATTTTTTGTTGTAAAGTTGGTGTTTTCAGTGACAATGGGGGTTATTTACTAAAGGCAAATCCACTTTGCACTACAAGTGCAGTTTCTGTGCAGTCTCAAGTGCACTTGTAGTGCAAATTGTCTTTGCCTTTAGTAAATAACACCCAACAGTGCTTTATAATTTTACACAATCACGCCTCCCCAAATTTCAGTCAGGGTCAGCTAAAAGAAAGACAAGCAGTAAATCTAAGCAAATATTTGTTCAGTTTAACATTTTCTTTTATTTAAAAAGTGTCTCAGACATTGTCTGGCATATTGATGGCCCCCCTATCCGCAAAGTATTCCATGTATCTTACACAGACCTCCCGGGCACTCTGGGGGGGCAAGCCAGGACGGCCAGCTTCAAGCGCTGTCAGGTTTGCTTCATTCATATTAATTCCGGCTTCAGGCCCAACTGAGCCAGAATAGTTGCAAGAATTTCTTCTTAAAAAGTTGTGGAGAACACAGCAACACAGGATGATGTGATTGAGTTTATATTCCGCCATGTGTATCGGTGTAAGAAATAGGTGCAACCGGCTGGCCATTATTCCAAATGTGTTCTCCACCACTCTTCTGGCTCTGGCCAGCCGGTAATTAAAAACCCTCTGGTCCGGGGTGAGGGTCCTCATAGGGAATGGCCACATAAGATGGTCCCCCAGTGCAAACGCTTCATCCGCAATGAAGACGAATGGGAGTCCTTCCGCATTGTCTTCTGGAGGTGGCAAGTCCAAGCTGCCATTCTGGAGATGCCTGTAGAACTCCGTGTGGGTGATGACTCCACCATCTGACATCCGGTCATTCTTCCCCACGTCCACATACAGGAACTCGTAAGTATATATCACAATACTATTGAACCCCTTGTAGTTGTAATGGTATGACCCCGAGTTGGGTGGTGGGACAATGTGGACGTGTTTCCCATTAATTGCCCCTGCGCAGTTAGGAAGGTCCCACCGCTGGGCAAAGTGGGAGGCCACAGTCTGCCATTCCTGTGGGTTAGATGGAAACTGTGGAGTCAAACAAGAAAAATAAATTAATCATTTTGCACATAAACATGGAAAGCAGATTAGACACAAACATTCTTGGCCAACATCAGTATAACATTTATTTTAGGGAGTATTTAAAGACAAAAGGTATAAAGTCCACCTATCAGATTCCTCCCCCCTCTCATGGGCCATTTTATAAATTTTATGGGGGGGAGATGTTTTGGACAGGTAACCCTCTCCACTTCATTGAGAGATGAATGCCTAAATAATGTGTATTACTTTGGCCAGCCCCTCCTTACTTACACTATTGGCAGCCCACTGGACAGGTAAGAAGTGTCATAATACAAAGATATAAATACACACTGTACAAATTTTAGCACATTTTTACATTCTGCTATTACCTATCAAGATAATAATAGGATACAAAAACTTTAAACAGTACCATTTGAAAGTATTCAGGCAGGCCCTTGCACTACATGCTTTGGGAAATTCATCCATAAATCTGACCACAAAAGAGGTGGGTATATAGTGTGTATGGGTTTGGCAAAGTCAGCAGATAGAGGATTTGTATCATCTGAGTTAGCAGTTGGGGGGGGGGGGGGGGGGGTGTTCCAAATGATTTTGGGACCCAAAAAAAAAGCCTCTGGCACTCTGCCAGAATTTCAAGCACAAATCACATTTTTACACATTTTAGGGATTGTTTAGGGTAAAGCACTACTATGGAGCTGACAAAATACATTGTTAAGTGAATACACAAGGTGAATATAGGCCCAGGAGAGCATGCTGGGGAGGTAAGTGAAGGCAAATATGTATGAAGGACAAAAAAAAATTACATAAAAATCCAGCATGCATGTGGACAAAGGGGACATTCACAGCATATTACAATCATGGTAATTAGGGAATGAGGAAAGAAATACAATATATTAACCAACATTAAATACAATAAAATGTGATGTTAAAGGATAAAAATCTTATCTTAATATACTCTTTCTGCAGGATCTGGATGATGGCAGAACAGGTCTCTGGGATAACGATCCCCAGAGCCTGGGGGGAGATGCCTGTCGAGAACTTAAGGTCCTGCAGGCTTCTTCCCGTCGCCAAGTACCACAGGGTGGTGACTAGCCTCTGCTCCGAAGTGATGGCTTGCCTCATGCAGGTATCCTGCCTGTTGATATAAGGGGTCAGCAAAGCCAAGAAACGGTGGGTCCATCATCCGGAGAAAGTTCCTGAAATCATCAGGGTTATTCTCATGGATCTCATGGAGCAAAGGCATGTGACAGAACTGGTCACGCTGGAGCAACCAATTCTTGGTCCATGAACTCCTCCTCACCCTGTTCATGGACTGGGCTTGTGTCAAAGTAAGGACCCCAACACCAAGCCCCCGCACAGCACGAACTCTACGATGAGTACGAACACGCAACATGGCTAGAAAACGGTCGGCTGCTAAGAACGGAGTAACAAAATGCACTGAAGAACAGCAAGGCCTGTGAAGAGCTACCTGAAAATCTGTAACGAACGAACAAGAACACAATGACAAAGTCAATGGTAACTTGCTGCACGCACTGAAGACCAGATATAAACCCACAAACACAAACTGAACAGCAGAAATACGATCTGAAAACCACGAGTCTAAAAAAGCGCGAATCGTCTCTCACCAAACTTTTACTAACACGAGATTAGCAAGAGGAACCAAAAGGGTGCCACGCTTGGTACTGAACTGCCCTTTTATAGTCTCGTCGTACGTGGTGTACGTCACCGCGTTCTTGGCGTGCGGAAATTCCGACAACTTTGTGTGACCGTGTGTATGCAAAACAAGTTTGAGCCAACATCCATCAGAAAAAATCCATGGATTTTGTTGTAGGAATGTCCGATCAATGTCCGATCATGTGTACGGGGCATAAGAGTAGAACGAATAGTCCCTCTCTGTGCTGTGTTATCTCCATGGGTCAAAAAAATTCTCTAAAAGCAAAACAGAAGAGATGGCTGTGGACCTTTTCCTCTTTTGAGTTTGAAGTGTCTAGGGTAGGTTCAACTACATTATTGAAGTCACCACATAATACACTTTGGTCTTTGGGATAATGTTGGATCTTTTGTAAGATAGTTTTGTAGAAGGACTTTTGACAAGTTTTTGGGGCATAAATGTTAGCAAATATCAGTGGCCTGTTGGTAAAGGAGGCCGGCAGTATTACAAACCTGCCAGAGGGGTTTTGTTGGACATGTGATAAGGCAAAGGATACCAAGAAGTGAACCGCAATCATAACTCCTCTCTCTTTTTTATCAGCTTGAAGGTGATAAATGTGGGGGGAAGAGTTTGTGGGTGCATTGCAGTGGGTTGACTGAAGAAAAATGTAGTCACATAGGACACATAGATTGTTGATATGTTGAGCTATGGCTTCTCACCATAATAGGGATCATTTGAAGGGGCTGTTTAGTCCTTTAGCATTCAGAGTTGTAATTTTAAGAGACATTGCTAAAGGAATGTAGAATGTCAAAATGGCACATAAAGATTTTAAGGACTTGTAAATATCAGAGTACACTTTATGAACAAGAAAACCAAAGTGGTTAGCAGCAAACAATGGGGGTTATTTACAAAAGGCAAATCCGCTTTGCACTACAAGTGCACTGCAAGTGCACTTGAAAGTGCACTGAAAGTGCACTTGGAAGTGCAGTCGATTTAGATCCAAAGGGGACATGCAAGAATATTAAAAAAACAGCATTTTAGCTTGCACATGATTGGATGATAAAATCAGCAGAGCTTTCCCTCATTTCAGATCTACCTCTCAGATTTACAGCGACTGCAATTCCAAGTGCACTTGTAGTGCAAAGTGGATTTGCCTTTCATAAATAACCCCCAATGTGTAAAAAGGAATAGCCTTCACAGAATAACTATGTATGCTGTAGCAGCTGCAGAAAAAAAATTAAAAATGCAATTATAAAACTAGCTGGAGTGCTTTTAAGAGAGAAGAAAAAAAACCTAAGAGGTGCTGTCTGCTTTGCACACTGTGGCAGTGGGGAGTGGAAAGAATACCAATGTAGTAGATGCTCCCCCACTGATTTACGAGTAATACATTCAGCAAAGGGTATAAGTGACCATAGTGGGGCACTTGTTTGTAATTGCAGGTAGTGATCTAGGGCACATCCCTGATGACCCACGTATTAGTGATTTTAGATGACTGCTTGTTAGTGGGAGCCTTAGGTGGTGGTTTAGGGATTATGCCACAGTTATGCAATTGTTTAATCACATCTTTAGGGATCAGAAATCGGATGGAGATTTTTTGGGAACACCCACTTGTATGTGATCTTGTGCCCCATGAGTATTGTAGTGACTGGCATAAATTATCTACATGCCCATGATGTGGCTGCCGAGATATCGTTGTACAATGATATTTTGGAGAATGGCTCAGGAAGAGTGTGCATGGACCTTGCTGCCCTCATGATGTGCTCCTTAGCTTGGAAAAAAATGGACACAGACTAGGATGTACCTGGAAAGAGAGGATGAGAGGTGCTGCAGCTTATGGATCCTGTGGGCCCAGTTTATGAGAATGTCCTGTGTGGTAATGGATAGTAGGATTTTATGAAAAAGTTGGTGCAGATAAATTATTATTCAGCAGTTGTTATAGCTTCTGTCACCCCCCTAATTTTTAGGTTGTTCCGCCTGGAGCAGTCCTCCAGGTCGGCAACTTTCAGGCAGAGGCGTTGTATAGCCTCAGAATGTTTGTCCTGTATTTCCACTGCCGTATTGTGAGCTACGGTGGATTTTGACAAATGCTGCTCAATATGTTCAGTGCAGTCTTCCAAGTGATCAAGTCTATCATGTAAATGGTTAATGGAAGCCCTGAATTCTCTCTGCATGTCAGCTTGTTGTGATAGTAACATTACTTTGAGAGAGTGTTCTGAGGCAGGGTTGTCAGAGGTTGTAAATGCAGCTAGAGACTGTGTGGGGAGCGCATCATCTGTGGGACTACAAGTCCCAGCACCCTAGTGCTTCTTCACAGGGGGAGGCTTGGTAGGTGAGTGTGCCGGGGAGAGAGCTGAGCGCTTATGTCTGTCAGAGGGAGAGGAGTCAGTGTGAGGCTCCTGCTCCAGCGTCTCTTCCATGTCTGATGCTGCATCCTTGCTGGTTTCATGCTGTGTGAGTGGTGGCGGGATGCTAAGATCTTGGCCGGCGCCATCTGGGGCCGGAGGCTGTGCAGTTGGACTCACTTGTGGGACATACTTCTGGGGTCATGTGGTTCTACCCTATTCAGGGGGGTGAGAGGCTTGAATGGGCTACTGGATAGTGCTGGAATGCTGTGTGGAGTAGCAGAGCTCTGTGTTCAGGCACCCATCATCTTCCGTGGCCAGGCCATGCCCCCAGATGTATTCCTGTTTAAATAATAATGTCCCCCTTGATTGCCTCCTATACCTGGGCCCCGATATGCTAGGTTACTGAAGCTAAGGTTACCCCTTTTTTTCTCTTTTTTTACCTGCCATGTTAAACCATGAAATGCATTAGAACTGTTATGATGCTATAACTTTTCATATTTCTAGGCTCCTCTGAAACCTTTATTTACAGGTTCACTGGCCTCAGGGGCTCAATAATTCCCTTTACCCTCTATCTAGTTTCCCTTTACCTTCGTCCCTATTTTATCGATCCCCTGATGTTAATATTACACTGACTGAAGTAATGTTTATACCTTCCATTTTTTGGTTGTTGTTGTTGTTAGATAAATTTAAGTAGGGCTGTTATTACCCCAGCGTTGGTCACTGTACCTCCCCACCTGGCCCATGGATTCTTTTCCTAAAATGGCATATTTTTTTGTCCTCCAGACTCGTGTAACCCCACTAGTCCCAGGGACTCACTTTTACCACTCATTGCATGTTTTTGTCTGTGGTTCTTGTTGCTTATGTTTTTTTGCCTCTTACTTCTCATCCTTCTTCTGCTCTTCTACTACCTCCCCCTCCCCACCCTGGTGCTCTCTAGAGGATCCCATACAGAAAAGTTGCCTCCATATTAGAACATACCTTATCCCACTATCGGACCACTAAACATATAAACTCTTGATGTCTAGGGGCTCAATTCCCCACACAAGTACCAAGGCCTTTAAGGTCTTTGCCTCAACTAAGGCCCACGTTGTTTGTCTGCAGGAGACTCGTTTAATTCCTCGCTCCACTCCTAAATTTTTTAGTCCAGCATATCCACAAGTGTACACCGCATCAGCCAACACCAAAAGTAGGGGGGTCCTTATAGCCTTCCATCGCACCACCCCATTCACGCTCCTGGTAGAGATCAAAAACCCAGAAGGTTGATATCTTATCATCTCTGGTCCTCTTCTGGATACTGAAGTGACAGTAGTTTCCTATTACACACCTAACTTCACACCGCTTTTGTTTCTTTCCTACTTACTGGCAGTTGTTGACTCACACAAGTGTGGTACGCTACTGCTCTGCAGAGATTCCAACCAAACTCTGTACCCCTTTTTGCTCAAATCCCCACAATTGTCCCTTTATAGCAGCACAAATCTCAACTTTCAACAAATCTTACAATGCCACTTGCTAATTGATTTGTGGAGTAACCCGGTCCAGCGACAGTACACATTCTATCCACATCCCTACAATACGTTCTTGTGTATCGATCTTACAGTGGGATCTGTCCCCAGCTCCTTTCTTCAACTACCCTTCCAATTTCCTGGTCTAATCACAGTGCTGTCATTACCACCCTGACCTCCTTAGTTCAGACCACTAAAGACCCTACCTAGACCACCTATCCCACCGCCTTGAGATGGAAACATCACTCAAGGAGTACCTATCCACTAACTTCTCCCAGGCATCTCCCCTCTCACCCTCTATGGAAAGCCCACAAACCAGTAATAAGACGAACATGTATTAGTCAAGTATCATTTTTTTAATAAAGAGAAATGCCTCACTCGCCAATGCTTAGAAACCACATTAAACACCGCCCAGACAACGTTTCAGACTAATCCTTCTCCACCGACCTGACAGGCGTTAGAAAAAGCTAGACTTGAACTTGATCTTTTTCTGACCGAGTTAGCTGAAAAAAACTCTACGGCACTCTTGTCATAAATACTACACTAAAGCCAGCAAAACAGACACCTTCCTGTCTCTCTCCTTCCGATGCATAGACCATGCTCCTAAACCAATTTGGCTAAAGCTTTCCCAAGACACTTTCACTACCAATCCAATGAGGATACTCCAGGTATTCTGTAAACATCTAGCCACTCTCTATTCAGAAGCTGATGCCCTTGACCACGCTCACACTGATACTCTTTTTTCACATGTTACTTTACCCTTTCTCTCCACTTTGCAACGCGAAAGTCTTGAGAAACCGATTGAACTAGAGGAGGTACTGTTTACCATTAAATATTTAAAGGCACATAAGCATCCTGCACCCGATGGGTTCTTGGCTACGTACTATAAAAAGTTTGCTGACCTACTGTTCCCTGTGCTGCTTAAAGCCTACAACACTATTCTCACCAGCCAGGCTTTCTGACCTGAAACAGCTACCATCTCCATGCTTCCAAAGCCCCAGACAGATGACTCTTTCTGGTCGAACAACCAACCTAAAGTATCTACCTTCTCAACCTCAACATCAAACTACTAGCCAATATTCTTGCCATAATCCTATTATAGGTTCTCTTATACATAAAGACCAAGTGGGTTTCATTTCTACCTGCCAAGTAGGACACAACATCTTAAGCTCAGTCCTTTTAGCCCACATAGCCCGCACCTGCAAGATCTACTTATCCTTTCTATCTTTAGACATCAGACAGGCCTTTGACATTGTCTCTTGGCCCTATGCTCACCCTACTGATTTCGTGCAATATATGGGTTATGGATCAGATCTTTTCCCTAGTAAACAAGGAACATGGCAACCTACTCTCACCACTTGTTTTCGCCTTGGCTATTGAGCCCCTAGCCCACCTGATCCGCCATGATCCCAATATTCGGGGATTGGAAATCAACGCTCATCTTGCCAATGTCCTACTTTTCATGACATCACCGCTGATTTCTGCTCCCAATCTTCTTAAACTTCTAGATGGCTTTGGCTACATCTCGGGTTTTAAAATTAACTTTACTAAAACTACAGTTCTAAACATTTCCATACCTGCTGTTGAGCTGGTCCAATTACAGAAAACTTTACCATTCCCTTGGTCCTCCCACACCATCTCATACATTGGAATTAAATTAACAGCTAATCTATCCGACCTCTACTCTGATTACCCTCCTATACTGACGCACCTTACCAATCTCATGACTAAGTGATCTAACCTTCTGATAGCCTGGACAGGCAGGATAACAGTGGTCAAAATGACCAGCCTTCCTAAGATACTATATCTCTTCCGAGTATTGACCATCCCACTTCCAGGTTATTTCCTCCGTCTGTTGCAGCGACGCACATCTTCTTACATTTGGAAATCTATCAAGTCTCCCCAAGTTTGCAAGATACCTCCATGCTGCCCAATTAGTCCAACTGCCCAAGTATCATGCTAACTCTGAAATACCCCTATGGGTAGCTTTGAAGTCTGTAGAATGTGACCCCCTCTTGGTCGCCAACCACCTCTGGCCCTCTGATCGACGTACCATATTTAACCCTGTAACTCGTCACTCCCTTTGGGACTATCTTAAGTCTAATCACCTTATAATTCATTGCTTTCCTTCAACCGCAATCCTGCTTTCTACCCTGCCTTGCCCCACTCTGTCCTCTTTCCAGGTGTGGTCCTCAGCTAATCTCACCCCTACTTATAAATGTATGACCCCCTTTTGTGTGGAACCATTCCCCATCTTTAGAGAATCACATAACATCCCCTCTTCCGAAATCTTTTGTCATCTCCAAATTAAACATTTTCCTACACCTTTGATCCCTAAAGACTCCTCTGCCAGTCCCTTTTTAAACAAGCATGTAAGAGCAACCCACACAGATGAGGCCTAATCTCAGCCCTTTTTTCTCATCTTCTCAAACTGGTAGCCTTTCCTATGTCCCTAAGTGGGAAAGAAATTTGGAACTGACATGCTAGACACAGTAGACTGGAATCACAACTGGCAAGCTACAAAATACTCCTCCCAGAATATTGTAGCGCTTGAAACCAAATACAAAGTTTCAACGCGCTGGTACTTGGTCCCCGCCAGGATCACCAAATATGTTCCTCGTTACTATCCCACTGCACTACCTGGGGCACCTACCTACGCATCTGGTGGACATGTCTGGTAGTGTGGGCCTTTTGGTGTGATCTGTTTAGCATGCTCTCTACTCTCTATAATATGCCCCTTTCTCCAGATCCAGCTGTTGCACTTTTAAATTTAGAATTGACACAATGTGAATTCTAAATATAAACTCCTCTTGCAGATTACAACATGGGCTAAACAAATTATTGCTAAAGCATGGAAGTCCCCTACCCTCTGTATACTTGTGGTTAAAAATAAAGTTACACAAGCCATGATATATGCTAAAATAGAAGCAGTTGTTAGAGACAGATTAGCTAAATATGAAGCCCTCTGGTCTCCGTGGTGTGGGTAACACATTAACTCCCACTCAACTTCATAGTAGGCAAGGTTGAAAAAGACACAAGTCCATCAAGTCCATCCTATGTGTGTGATTTTATGTCAGTATTACATTGTATATCGCTGTATGTTGTGGTAGTTCAGGTCCTTATCTAATAGTTTTTTGAAATTATCGATGCTCCCCACTGAAACCACTGCCTGTGGAAAAGCATTCCACATCCTAATCACCTTACAGTACAGAACCCTCTACGCAGTTTAAGGTTAAACCGCTTTTTTTCTAACTTTAGTGAATGGCCACGTGTCTTATTAAATTCCCTTTCACTGGAAAAGTTTTACTGTATCTCTACTGTGGGGTCACCAGTACGGTATTTGTACATTGAAATCATATCCCTTCTCAAGTGTCTCCTTTCCAGAGAGAACAAGTTCAGTGCCCGTAAGCTTTCCTCATAACTAAGGTCCTCCAGTCCCTTTATTGGTTTTGTTGCACTTCTCTGGACTCTCTCCAGTTCCAGTGCATCCTTCCCGAGGACTGGTGCCCAGAACTGGACAGCATACTCCAGGTGCGGCCGAACCAGAGTCTTGTAGAGTGGGAGAATTATCGTTTTATCTCTGGAGTTAATCCCCTTTTTAATGCGTGCCAATATCCTGTTTGCTTTGCTTGCAGCAGCTTGGCATAGCTTGGCATTGCAACTTTGACAAGTCCCTTCTGCTTCCACGAACAGCAACTGTCTTCTCTAGAGGCACCTGGGGTTTTCCTCTCCTCTCCCCTCCCCTCTTTCTTCTCCTGACCTTTTCTCTCCTCTTATTTCCCCCTACTTTCCTTTCCATACTGTCCTGTCTGTTGGTAGCCAATTGCCAATGGGAGTTACCACCGTTCATTTGACCTGTAAGCTCCTCTGCATTATCACTCATCAAAATTTTGAACTATTCCCTGTATGTTTAAGCATAGCCTATGCATTTTCGACTTGTGTAAGCTTACTGGATTGTCAGTATTGCATACCAATGCACATCCCTTACTTTCTTTAAATATTTTTGTACTCTCTGTAAATGTAATTTGCTACCATTGTGCTACTTATTTGTTCCTAGTCCTTGTATAGACCATTGTCTGTTTCACCAATTTTTGCTTAATAAAATATTTGAACAAGAAAAATGTATTACCTAATATTTCCACTATTTTTCTGGATGTCGTTTGAGTTAAAGGGTAAATTCTCTCCAGTCTTACTGCTCTTGATGCTCTTTAGGTTCTAGTGGATGACTAGACAGGTAAATTAGTTTTCTTCAACACCTGTAAAATATATGCAGCTAAGAGCATAGGATTTATAGTGATTCTATGAACATGTTTATAAATCCCTGAGACTACAGGCTTGGAACCATGTGTCCTTTAAGAAAGCATGCAATCTGTTCACAAGTCTATATCCTCTAAACAATTTCTGACAGAATGATTATTCTGCATTAAACCAAGCAATCCCTCTGAAAGTCTTGTACATATTTGAAATAAGTAAGATACATAAATAAACCCAGACACACTCAAGGATATTTTATGCATAATTGCTGAAAAACCAAAGCCATGGCCTAGAATATGGACACCTCTTCCTCCAAGATTCTTTCTTGAGTGTAGCAGAATTATTCTCACAGGAACAGTGTCAGTGCTTCTGCAACACAGACCAGTACCTTGACTATCAAACTTATGCCCTGTACACACGATCGGACATTCCGACAACAAAATCCACTGATTTTTACCGACGGATGTTGGCTCAAACTTGTCTTGCATACACACGGTCGCACAAAGTTGTGGGAAAATCAGATCGGTCTGAACGCGGTGACGTAAAACACATACGTCGGGACTATAAATGGGGCAGTAGCCAATAGCTTTCATTTCTTAATAAATTCTGAGCATGCATGGCATTTTGTGCGTCCGATTTGTGTACACACGATCGGAATTTAACCGATTGGATTTTGTTGTCGGAAAATTTTATAGCCTGCTCTCAAACTTTGTGTGTCGGAAATTCCGACGGAAAAAGTCCGATGGAGCCCACACACGATCGGAATTTCCGACAACACAATCCGATCACACTTTTTCCATCGGAAAATCCGACCGTGTGTACAGGGCATAACAGTTGCATCCCAATGTTTACCCCCACTGGATCATGTGCCTAATAGACCTGGGGACTTATAGCATGTTTCAAAAATTTTGTCACTGGAAGGAGATAGAAACATAGAAAAGTGATGGTAAAAAAGACAGAGTATTCCACCCAGTCTGTCCATTAAGATAATCAGTTAAACAAAGTTCCAGCATGCATCATGTTACAAAATTTGAAAAATTGTAAATATTTGGCTCCTATTTTGCAAGGAAAAAAAAAAGTGGTATCAGAAAAGAAAAAGAAATAAAAGAGAAAGTTGATCATTTCATAGCATACAGACCACATAGGCAAATCATTTGATGGCAACCCTAAAACAGATCTATTAGAAAGGTGTCTAGAGCTTGGAGTATGTTGTTAAATTGGATGCGGTCCCCCTAACATAGAAATGTCATCTGCTACGATTGTAGCAAAAATCCCCCAATTTCCCCTAATCGTCTTTCAGGACAGCCACCTGAGAGACCTTGGCTCCTCCCCTATGTAGGAAACACCTGCGCCAGCCTTCTTATAAATTTCCTCCTCCCCTGCTGGCTCCTCAGTTATTTGTGTTTCCTCCAGAGGGGAGACACCAGTGGAACCAAGCCAGGAGAGTCAGGAGGCTCAGGCAGTTGTCCTAAAAGGGAGCAGAGGCTCCTTGGGCAGTCCAGGGGAACAAACTAACCTGGAGGAAGATTTGTCACCCCCGCATCCCTGAGTGCAGATGGAGGTCGGGGGGGCTCCTTTTCAGTACCGAGCGCGGTAGCAGGAGGTGCAGGCCCAGCCGTCCCATACCCTCAGCAGCGTGTAAGCACTGGCAGTGTAATCACGCTGGGTATTGGGACCGCACGGCGCCTGTGGTGGGTAACATTACGTCCAGCGAAGGGGGCGTGTACTTCCAGGTTCGCGGCTTCCGGTTCCGGACGTGAATCTTGAAAAGGAGCCAGGCATGGGCTGGAGAGGAGCCGCACATGCTGTAGAGACAGCAAAGGCTCTGGTGGTGACACCATAATGTCGGACGCAGAAGGTAGAGACCAGACTGCAGCTCCAGCAGAGACCAGCTCCAGCCATGTTAAGGTAAGGGGGACCTAGGGTGGAACTTCCACCCTAGGTGGAACCCACCGCCCCCCCCCACCCCCCACTAGCAAATAGAGGGGGGGTAGGTAAAGTGCCCTCTGGTGTCAGAAGGTGGTTCATGGGGCCCCTGGTGAGGTAAGCCCACATGAAAAACGCTGTGCACATGCAGTTTTGCAGGAGAAGATTATGGTAGTGTTAATCTGTGGGGTTTTTTCTTTTATATTGTTTCAGAAAACAGACAAAGCCAGGCCCTCTCACAACTCAAAGAAGAGGTGCCCTTCCTGTAAAAATACACTTAAAGATTCCTGGGGGAAAGCATTGTGTAAGGAATGTATTAACAAACTAGTACAGGAACATTCCACTGAGCAGGACAGTGATTTAGCAGCTTCTGTTAAGGAACTATCAAATACCTTTGAATCCTTTAAAACCTTCTTTGAAGGGTTTCAGATCCCACAGCTGCAGACTGATCCTCCTACAGTACAAACAACACTACCAAAAATACAAGCACTACCCTCTACTAGTACAGGCACTGCATCAGCCCCTAGGGAGGGGGCAGAAGAGGAGCCTGACAGCGCAGCGTCCGGCTCCCAAGACTCAGAAGGGGAGGCCCTGGAAGGGGATTCCAGGAAACCCTCCCGTTACAAGCGCTCATTGGAAGAGGTTGACCATCTTCTGGGAGCCATTCATACCACATTAGGTATACAAACTGAGAAAAAACCTTTATCCCTGCATGATCAAATGTATGAGGGTTTAGGGGAACAGGAAAAGAAGAATTTTCCCGTTCATGAAGTATTAGTGGAGGCAATTAAGAAAGAGTGGCAGGAACCAGAAAGTAAGCCATTCTTTTCTAAAGCCTTAAAGAGACGGTTTCCATTTTTAGATGATAAATCATCAGTATGGAATAAAACCCCGAAGCTAGATGCGGCGTTCTCACAAGTATCGAGACATACGGATCCAGCTTTTGAGGATATGGGGGTCTTATCTGAAGCAATGGATAAGAGGATGGACTCCCTGTTAAGGAAGTCATGGGACTCCACAGTGGGAAGCCTAAAGCCAGCCATGGCAGTCATGGTAGTGGCCAGAAATGTAGAGTTCTGGTTGAACCAGATTCAGGCGCACATCGAGGAAGGAACTGCAAAGGAGCAGATTTTATCCTCTTTTCCCACTCTTCTGCGAGGCATCGCGTATATCGCGGATGCATCAGCAGAACTGGTACGCATGGCAGCCAGATCTTCAGCACTAGCCAACTCCACAAGGAGGGCCCTTTGGCTAAAAACATGGCAAGGTGATTGCGTATCTAAAGCCAAACTTTGCGGGATCCCCTTTTCAGGGGACCTGCTGTTCCGGCCAGAGTTAGAAGAAGTGCTGGACCGTACAGCGGACAAAAAGAAAGCGTTTCCGCTGAAACAAAAAGCAACCTGGAGTCAGCCACACCAGAATAAAAGGAAGCAGAGGGGGGACACAAAATCCCGTTTCTCAGCACCCAAGGCAGAAAACCAAAAAAGACCTTGGGTCCAGAGAGCGAAGGGCAAGGGAGGAGCGATTTTTCGTCCTCCTGAACAAGCCAAAAATAAACAATGACAAGGTAGTCCTAGTGGGAGGAAGACTGGGGGCCTTCCTCCTGCAATGGGAAGGGATATCCTCCAGTCAGTTTATTTTAAGAACAATAAGAGAGGGGTATTACCTGGAATTCTCAAGTTCACACCCAAACAGATTTTACACCACCAAGCTTCCAAAGAACAGGGGGTTAAGGAGTTCCATAACGGATCTCAGGAAACAAGGTGTAATAATCAAGGTACCAAGAGAAGAAAGAGGGCAGGGTTTCTACTCCCATATATTCGGAGTACAAAAACCCTCAGGAAAAGTCAGACCAATTCTCAACCTCAAACCCTTAAATATATCCATAACTTACAAAAGATTCAGAATGGATTCCATATACTCAATGAAGGCCCTGTTACCATCAAGCTGTTATATGGTCTCCCTGGATTTAAAAGATGCGTACCTACACATACCCATAAACCAAAATTGCCAAAAGTTTCTAAGATTAGCAATAGAAACAGGGAAAGAAACCCTACACCTTCAATTCCGAGCTCTACCCTTCGGCCTCTCTTCCTCCAAAAATTCTGGCAGAAGCTCTGGCACCATTATGACTAAAGGGCATATCCATTATTGCCTATTTAGAAGAAAACAAAGGAAGGCTATGGATCCTACCTATTTCCCAAACTCTAACCACAGACGCAAGTGGCGTAGGGTGGGGAGCACATTTAAACTCCCAAATCGCACAAGGGACTTGGGAAAATGAGGAGAGGACAAGGTCGTCCAACTGGAAAGAGTTGAAGGCAGTATGGTTTGCGCTTCAATCCTTCCACAGGTAGCTGAAGGGACATCATGTACAGGTCAGGTCCGACAACTCATCGGTAATCGCCTAAATAAACAGACAAAGGGGAACCAAAAGCGGAGCCCTGTGGTCTTTAGCAAAGGAAATCCTGAGCTGGGGAGAGGAAAACATACTCTCGTTATCAGCAGTCCACTTAAAAGGGGATTTAAACAAAGTGGCAGATTTCCTCAGCAGGAAGAGAGTGAGAGAAGGCGATTGGGTGCTAAAACAAGAGGTATTCCAGCAGATTACAAAAAAATGGGGAACACCTCAGGTGGACTTATTTGCGTCAAGAGCAAGCAGGAAAGTTCAAGCATTCTTTTCCCTGAGAAGAGAAGATGGAGCTCTCGGGGTAGATGCATTAGCACAAAATTGGATGTTCAAGAGATGTTATGCTCTTCCCCCACCGGTATTAATACCTGCGGTGATAAGAAAATTGCGTACAGAGAACACATCTCTGATTCTCATAGCACCTCACTGGCCCAGGAGACCGTGGTTCTCTATGCGCAAAGAACTCGCCATAGAGCCCCCCTGGTTGTTACCAGTCCAGGAAGACCTACTTTGACAGGGCCCAGTGTACTGTCCCCGGGTAGAAAGGTGGAATTTAGCCGCCTGGTATCTGAGGAGCAGCTGTTAAAAGCAAAGGGGTTCTCAAGCCGTTTAATAGAGACACTGCTGAAAAGCAGAAAGGTTGAGACACAGATTATCTATCAAAAAGTATGGAAATGTTTTAGCAGATGGTGCACAGAAAACAACTTCAAAACACAAAGCTCAATGGCAGTCTTAGAGTTTCTACAGAGTGGTGTAGATAAAGGCCTAAGTCTCAGTACGTTAAAGAGTCAGGTGTCAGCACTGTCAGTTTACCAGGAAAAACGCTTAGCAGCAGATCCATGGATAATCAGATTCTTTAGATCCGTGAGCAGGCAGAGGCCGATACAGAGTTCAGCCTTTCCAAAATGGGACCTGTCATTAGTGCTGGAAACTATGACAGTGGAACCCTTTGAGCCCTTGAAAGATTGCAGCCTAAAGATGCTGACACTGAAAGCAATCTTTTTGGTAGCGATCACTACAGCCAAAAGGGTCTGCGAGATAGGAGCCCTATCGATTAGACCCCCCTTTTGTCAGATTTTCCCGGATCGCATAGTCTTTAAAATGGATCCAGGATTTCTGCCCAAAGTGGCCTCGAAGTTTCACCGAGACCAAGACATAGTGTTACCCTCATTTTGTTCAAATCCTTCGAAAGAACAGGAAATGAAGTTTCATAATTTAGACGTCAGGAGATGCGTCTTACATTATTTAGAGGTAACAAAAACACTTAGAAAGACGGATTCTTTATTTATTTTAATTTCTGGAGCTAGGCAAGGGCATAAGTCTTCAAGAAGCACTATAGCCAGGTGGCTAAGAAACGCCATTGAACAGGCGTACAAGCTAAGGGGCATGCAGATCCCAGAGGTAATCAGGGCACACTCCACAAGGTCAATGGCAGCGTCACAGGCAGAGAGAGCTGGAGCAACGCCAGAACAGATTTGTAAGGCGGCAACCTGGTCCAGCTTCGTCACTTTTGTAAAAAATTATAGAGTAGATCTGTGGTCAGTCAAGGATCAGACCTTTGGACGCAAAGTCCTACAAGCTGTGGTCCCACCCTAGGGGTAAGTGCTCGGTTATCCTCTCAGGAGGCTGTCCTGAAAGACGATTAGGGTAAAAACGAAGTTACTTACTGGTAACGTTCTTTCCCGGAGTCTTTCAGGACAGCCGGGTACCCACCCAAATGTATACTAAGACATAAAGATTTCCTTGCAGGAAATGTGATATAGTTGATTATGTGTATCATATGTTCTTGTGTCTCCCCAGCACACTGGAGGTGCTCTTCAAAGAACTGAGGAGCCAGCAGGGGAGTAGGAAATTTATAAGAAGGCTGGCGCAGGTGTTTCCTACAGAGGGGAGGAGCCAAGGTCTCTCAGGTGGCTGTCCTGAAAGACTCCGGGAAAGAATGTTACCAGTAAGTAACTTCGTTTTTTTCATAGATTTGTTAAGAACATCAAACTGCAATCACTGAATTTGTAATAAAAAAACAAATGTACCACATATTGATTATAATTGCACAAAGAGTGGTAAGTATAAATCAATAAAAATACACACCAAACAGCCTTAAGTCATTGAGTGTCTTTTTCACTTACTACACCACAATTTAACAATCATGGAACTCCACCTTTCTGGCAACAATTTCTTTAATTCAGCTGTAGTCAATCAAGAGCCATGGGGTTGTCTTACTAAAAGCAAACAGACTGTTCACTTTGCAAGGGAAGTTGCACTTTCCAAAATAATTTTCTCCAAAGTTTAGTGAATGAGGTGAAGCTCTGCTACATTTTATCATACAATCATGTGCAAGCAATATTGCTGTTTTTTTCATGCACGTGATTTGCACCAAACTTACTAAGCGCTGGGGCAAATTTCCTTGCAAGGTGAACAAGCTATAATGTGTAATCCTTATCTATAATATGCACCTCTAGGCTCCAGCCTACAGGGCCTGCATGGCAAATTTACAAGTAAATAAAAAATGTATACCTCCCACTTTTTGCAATTTTATCTTATCTAAGGTGCATGTGTTCTATAAGGCGAACACAATGGTTTACTATTTGTTAAATATGTAAGACATTCCAACCGGTGCGAGTTTGTTTTTCAGATAAAATACAAAAAAGAAAAAAAAGTAATTTGATGTATAAGAAAAGTACTAAAGTTAAGATAATCAAGTATATGTGGGAAAAGTTCACTTTTTGTTGTCTTGTAATGATTTTTGAAAACATAGTCAAAGGCAAGTGTCATGTACAGAAGTTCACATTAAAGTTAAGTCTTTATTAGAATAAAAGCTTCTGTCATGGGGATTACTTAGTCACAAATGTTTAACTACATATTTGTCAGAATTACCCTTCAAATAAGTTTTTTATTAGTTTCAATACAAATGCAGGCTGCATGTATTTATGACAACAAACAACTATATTTCAGAACATAAAGTTCAAATTGCTAAATTGGTACTATAGAACAACAAGCATTACAGCTTTTTATTTAAAAAAAGAAAACAGTACTATGTTTGCCAGAAGCACACATTTAAGTATGAAAGGAAATGTATTGTCAACTAACACCCTTTTATTGGCTAACTGAGCTACACTCACCGGCCACGTTATCAGGTACACGTTGCTAGCAAAGGGTTGGACCCCCCTTTGCCTTCCGAACTGCCTTATTCTGTCATGGCATATATTCAACAAGGTATTGGAAATATTCCTCAGAGATTTTTGTCCCTATTGACATGATGACATAATGCAGTTACTGCAGATTTACATCAAATTCTGACCCTACCATCTGAATGTCACAGTTTCCTTGTCAAAAGAAGTTTATTGAGTATACAATATTATAAAGATACATAAAGTAAGTTTACAAGGATCTATTAAGTAAGCTCATTGTTTTACAGTAGGGTTTATATAGGTAAATATCATGAAATTTCAAATATTAAACATTGGGTTCACGTAAACCTAAATTAAAGATATATATCATTTCCTTAGTTACTTTTGTAGGTATTTAAATGATTTATACCTACTATACATATTGTTTACAGGTAGAGTGTATATAGGTCAAATAAATTCTGATAATGAGCTTTAATCGTAAGGTGGAGAAAAGGAAAGAGAAAGAAGAAAAAGGGTAGAAAGGCAGAGGTATGGTCCACAAGGTTGTCCCGCTCGTCAGTTTATTATTCTTTTTAGTTCTCTTTGAAGCCTTAGAATGGGTGTCTCTGTAAGTCATTTAATCTGCTACCATGGCAACAGGACAGAGTCATTGAAGTTTGACAGGAACTGTTGTTTTATCCAAGGATGCCAAAGTTTTTCAAATTTTGGAATTTGATTTTGATCGATGGCTACCATCTTAGCATGGGACATTGTATTATTCATTCTGTGAATTGTTTCTGCTAGTACCAATGTAGGAGATTTCCATGCCTTGGCCACTGTTTGTTTTGCAGCCGTTGTTAGTTGGATCATAAGTTTGAATTGAGAGAGTGTTAACCATTCCGGTTTTAGATTAAGTAAAGTTATATAAGGATCTGATTGTATTATTTTTTTAAATATTTTAGATGCAATCACGAAGACTTCCTTCCAGAAGGTTTGGATTACTGGGCACGTCCACCATATGTGTAAATGTGTGCCTATTTCTGGGCATCCTCGAAAACAAAGAGCTGAGGTATTAGGTGAATATTTTGCCACTCTAGCGGGTACAAGGTACCAGCGAGTTAGGACTTTATAATTTGTCTCCAGTGCTAAGATGTTGGGTGAAGATGACTTAGATGTGAGCCATATGTTAGACCAGTCCGTGTCTTCTAAAGTTCATCCCAGGTCCTCCTCCCACCTCTGAACGTAAGAGGGTCTATTAAGATTTGCTACTCCATATAATTGATTATAAAGTGATGAAATTGTACCTTTAGCAAATGGATCTTTTGTACAGATTGATTCAAAAATGGATAATTGGGATAATGGTGTAGCCCCCTTTAGGAATGGTGTATAGAAATTTTTGATTTGGAGATATCTAAATATCTCAGAGTTTGGTAGATCATATTTTTCTCTAAGCGATGGGAATGAAAGGAATGATTTAGATGCTATGAAGTCATTTAGTGTCTGAATGCCTGATGTTGTCCAAGCTTTAAAAGAATTTGGGTAGATCCATGCCGGATAAAAGGCCGGATTTCTGATAAAAGAAAGTAGAGGATTGTGTGGAGATTGTAACTGATATTTGGTTTTTAGTTTATCCCAGAGAGATAAGAAGTGTTTAGTTATGGGATTATGAATTTTAAAGCGGTCTTTAGGATCAAGCCATAATAAGTTTGATATTAATAGAGGGTCATTTTCTGAAGCCTCTATAAATACCCATAATGGGATTTCCTGTTTTGCATGGTATTTGGACAGACTGGCCAAATGTGCTGCTCTGTAGTAGTTAGTAAAATTAGGGTATCCCAGGCCTCCTTTATTTTTGGGAAGATGTAGTGTGTGTATAGGTATACGTGGTTTAGAAGAGCCCCATATAAACGAAGTTGCTCTTTTTTGTACTATTCTCAAAAAATAGGAAGGAATTGGAATAGGGAGGACTCTGAATAGATAAAGCAATTTGGGTAGAATAGTCATTTTGATTGCATTAATCTTCCCTATCCAGGATAAAGGAAGTTGCGACCATTGTTTTATTAGATTTGTGATCTGTCTTAATACAGGAGGATAATTGGTTGAGAATAAGTCAGAATGAGATGCTGTTAAATTAATTCCAAGATATGGGATTGATTTTTCTGCCCATGTGAATGGGAGTGCAGCCCTAGCCGGGATCAACTCCATGTTTGTGAGTGAAATATTAAGCACTAGGCATTTCTTGGGATTAATCATAAGGCCGGATAGGGCTGCAAATCCATCAAGAGCTGGTATTAAGTTAGGACCAGAGACCTGTGGTGATGATAGAAAAAGTAATATATTGTCTGCAAATATACATAATTTGTGTGTGATACCTCCTACTTCAATGCCAGTTATAGTTTGGTTTGTTCTGATGTATTGGGCCATGGGTTCGAGTATAAGGGCAAATAATAAGGGAGATAATGGGCAACCCTGTCGGGTACCTTTTTCCAAAATAAAGGCATCAGATTTGTATCCAGCATATTTTATATAGGCTTTGGGTTTATTATATAATGCTTTGATCCATGTTAAAAAGTGGGGTCCAAAACCCCATTTTTGTAATGAATATTGCATATATTGCCAGGATACTGTGTCAAATGCCCTCTTAATATCGAGAGATAGAAAACATAAAGGGATTTTCCGTTTTTTAGCAATATGTGCCAATAACACTGCCCTGCGTATATTATCGCCTGCCTGTCTATTTGGCATGAAGCCTACTTGATCTCTATGTATTAATTTTCCTATAATGCTATTGAGGCGTTTTGCTATTATTTTTGCTAATAATTTAATATCAAGGTTTAACAGAGAGATAGGCCGATAATTCACACAGGAAGTATCATCAGAAAGGGGTTTTGGGATCATACAAACAATTGCCATTAGTGTTTCTTGCCGAAAAGAATGTCCATCTAGAAGTTTGTTAAAAGTTTCAGTGAGAATGGGAGAGAGTATTTCTGAGAATGTTTTATAGTATAAAGCCGAGTAGCCGTCTGGGCCTGGTCTTTTGTTAAGTTTTAGGTCTTTTATGGCGTTAGCAACTTCATCTATAGTTATAGGCTCATCCAAACTGCTTTTTTGATTCTGAGATAACTCAGGTAAGGTTATTTTTGAGAAGAAGGATACAGCCTCTGTAGGATTAAATTCATTGTTTGTCTTGTATAAAGTTGCGAGATGTGAGTGAAATTTATGGACTATTTTAACTGGATTACAAGTATAAACATTTTTTGATAATTTCAAACGTATTGGTTTGAAAGATTTGTTAGTTGAATTTAATGCCCGAGCCAAATATGTACCTGGTTTGTTTGTATTCATGTAGAAATTGTGTTTGGAGCTTTTGAGGGATTTATCAACTGACTCAGTGAGAAATAGATCGTATTCCAATCTAGATTTTTCCAGATGAGATTTTGTACTCTGAGATGGATTATCTTGGAATGATATGTAGGCTGCATTAAAATTGAGTTCCCGTTTAAATAGTTCCATTTGTCTTTGTATTGTACCACGCAAGACAGGCTTATGAGCTTCCCACAGTGTTATTGGGGAGATGTCTGTTGTATTATTAATTGATATGTATTCCTTTAAAGCTTGTTCAATGGCCATCTGATGTAGTGGGTGTTTGAGCATTATGTCCGGTAAGTACCACGTTGGGTCATGCGCTTTTGGTATGGCTGAGGCTATAGTAGTGTATACTGCATTATGGTCAGACCACGGAATCGGAATTATATCTGATGCAATAATTTCTGGTATCATTCCTATTGTTAGAAAAATATGATCTATTCTGGTGAAGGTTTGATGAGGGTGCGAGAAATAAGTGAATTTCTTTTTCATTGGGTTACTTTCTCTCCATGAATCTACCAGATTGTATTTGGAAAGAAGTTGAGAAAAAGGTAATCTAGAGGTTATTTTGGATGGTGTAAAAGGTGATTTATCTAGAAATGGGAGGAGGACCTGGTTCGAATCCCCACACATTATCACTGTTCCTATTTTGTGTGTATTAATCACTTGTAATATTTGTGAGAGGAATGGTGTAGGTTGTTTGTTAGGAGCATAGTAGGAAATCACCGTGATTGCTGTATCCATTATATAACCCATGAGTATCAGGTATCTACCTTCTGGGTCTTTAATTTCTGATGATAAGGTGAATGGTGTGGATCGGTGAAATGCAATTAGAGTTCCCCTTTGCTTGGTACAGGCAGAAGCCGTGTAAATTTGTTGATAAAAAGGAGAAATATATTTTGGAGTAGAATCTTTGGTGAAGTGTGTTTCTTGGAGGCATACTATGTGAGCCTTCTTGTTATGGAAAGTACGGAAGGCTTTGGTCCTTTTTTGAGGGACATTTATTCCCTGAACATTCAGGGAGAGTATATTCAGTGGTGCCATGGCATCAGATCAAATAGTTTTGACTTACTTTTTGTTATGCAGAGCTGACTGCGCAGATCAACCTGTGTGGACTGAAGAGATGAAAAGATAGAAAAGAAACCAGTGAATTCTGGAGTAAAGAGTAAACAAAAAACATATGAGATTAGATGATACATTGTATAAATTATTTTTTGCAAGTAATCACAATTTATCCGTGAAAGAGAATAAATATCTCTCTCAGGGGAATAAGTGCCTTCGTCACACTCCCACATAATATGGTTGGGAGAATGAGGAGGGCTAATGGGGGTACACGGATCTTCCGCTTACAGGAGAGAAGTGCTATGTCAAAAGACATCAAAATGATGTTTCATTAATTGGAGTGCAGAATATAGTTTTTGTTGAAATTATTTATTCCAGGGTGGTTGTATATGGTTAGTTTTGCCCTAGGCTAAATAATTCAGTTAGAAAGGTACTGTTAATAACATTGGTATTGATGAAGATAGTTTGAATTATTTGGGGATTTTAACCCTTTTAGAGTAAACAATTACATATTTTATTCATATGCAACTGTTTAGAAATGTTAACTTATAAAATTGAGGTTGTATTGCTTCAGATTAGAATAAACAAAAACATAATTCTAGGAACTAGTTAGGTAATAATATATTTGTTTTAAGAAAAGAAAGAAAAAGCTTCCATTACTTCTGGATTATTGAACATATTTGTCCTAAAAAGTAATAAATCTATTGTTATTACCTGATAATATATAACTGAACAAGAATTTCCTTATTTCACTTATATATTCTAAGGCTATATGAATCAGAAGTAATAAGAAATATAACTGGAATGTAACATGATCCCACACAGTGTGTGACTATCAGAATGCAGTTACATTCAGTTATAAATACAGGTTTTTTATAGAGAACCTTCTCTTAGTATAATAAATGAAGAGATATCAGGAATTAGGATGTCAGTCCATTGAATCTTCTTGGTCCATGGATGATGTGGCATAACGGCCTCTTTTGTGAGAATGATGATTCCCATTTTGTTCTGAAATTTTCTGGGTGCTGCCTGAAGGTGAAGATGATGCCATTCTTCTGCGTGTGGGAGAGTTGCTGCTTGTGGGTTCTGTCAGATTTAATTTTAAAAGGGTTTGTTGTAGTTCATCTGCTGATCTGCTTCTGTAAATTGTACCTTGGTAGTTAAATCTGACTGAAAAGGGGAAGCCCCATTGATACATAATGTTGTGGCGTTGCAGTTCCATTAGTTGGGGTTTCATGGATCGTCTTTTAGTAATAGTAAGTTGGGATAGGTCAGCAAAAATTTGATAATTGTGTCCTTGAAAATTAAGTTCCTTTTTTTCTCTTGCAGCAATTAGTATTTGTTCTTTCGTTCTGTAATAATGAAATTTTGTGATTATATCACGTGGGGGTCCATCTTTCTTTTTGGCTGTGAGGGCTCTGTGTACTCTGTCCAGTTCTAAACGTTCAATATGGATATCTGGCTTTAGTTCTTGTAATAGAGCAGTAATAGTAGATTGCAGGTCTGTCACAGTTTCAGGTATTCCCCTTATGCGCAAGTTTGAACGTCTGGCTCTATTTTCGTAATCTTCAAGCTTAGTTTGAAGTATTAAATTCTCTTCTTTTTATTGTTCCAATTCTGTTATATTTACTTGGGTTGTAATTTCAATTTCATCCATTTTTATTTCTAAGGCTGCGGTGCGGTTTCCCAGCTCTCTTATTTCTTTGGTTAGGCTTTTTGTTATTTGGTCTGAGGTTTGTTTTAAAGCCTTATGAAGCATCTTTTCAAATTGTAATAATATTACTGGGGTTTCTGAGGAGGTTTGTGGAGAAGTTTGTGAGAGGATTTGTTCTGTATCTGACTCAAATGGAGAGTCTTGCTGTGACATTTTCTGTCTGTGAGAGCGCCCTGATGCTGTATCTTGTGAGGTGACTGGAGCTGCTTCAGCTGCAGTGAGTGCCTGTGAGCTCTTTGTGAGGTGATTTTTATTTCTGCCACGGTTTCCTCCCAGTACCATATTTCCTGCCCAAACTTTCACAGTTTGTTCCCTGGGGCAAAAAGGTTCAAATGGATACCTTTTGAGCCTGCAGGCTCCGCTTTGTCCTTCTCTTCTCTCCTCAGCGGTGTGGAGCTCTAACAATGCATGTCTGCTCTGCTAGGCTCCGCCTCCTTCCCCCCTGAATGTCACAGTTTCAAGACTCATCAAACCAGGCAACATTTTTCCAATCTTCTATTGTCCAATTTTGGTGAACTTGTGCAAACTGTAGCCTCAGTTTCCTGTTCTTAGCTGATTGGAGTGGCACCCAGTGTGGTCTTCTGCTGCTGTAGCCCATCTGCTTCAAGATTCGATGTATTGTGCATTCAGAGATAGTATTCTGCATATCTTGATTGTAATGAGTGGTTATTTGAGTTACTGTTGCCTATCTATCATCTCAAACCAGTCTGCCCATTCTCCTCTGACATTAACAAGGCATCTTTGTCCACACAACTGCTGCTTACTGGATATTTTCTCTTTTTTGGACCATTCTCTGCAAACCCTACAAATGGTTGTGTGTGTGAAAATCTCATTAGATCAGCAGTTTAACTAGTCAGACCAGCCCTTCTGGCACCAACAACCATGCCACATTCAAAGTCACTTAAATCCTCATTCGTTCCCATTCTGGTGCTTACCCCATTGGACCAGGCATTCTTGGAGTGAGAGGAGAAGAGTGATTCTCACACTCACCCGATGTTTGTTGTTTTAGCAATTTTTGTGCATGGGGTGAAAAAAGAAAAGCACACAGTTGGACTTGAGTTTCTTTGCACGTTTTGATGTGCCTTTTTTGGCAGACACTGGGACTTGAGAACATTAGAAAACATACATAGTTGTGCTTCTTTTTGCATGGATTATATTTATTAGAAATATTGATTTGATTTTGGTGCTTTATTTGTTTAAGTAATTTCTCCATGTCAGTACACATTATTTTAGTTTATATTCAAATCACCTTGTAAAAAAAAGAAAAATATTAATGAAAGGCAAAACATTTATGTAATCCTTGAACCCCATCTAGCAAATAATATGCAGTTTACTAAAACTGGAGGATGCAAAATCCTGGTGCAGCTGTGCATGGTAGCCAATCAGCTTCTAGCTTCAGCTTATTCAGTTAAGCTTTGACAATAAAACCTGGAAGCTGATTGGTTTCTAAGCAGAGCTGCACCAGATTTTGCACTCTTCAATTTCAGTAAATCAACTTCAATGTTCAATGCGTATGTTGCAAGCCTACTTTTCCATACACATGTTTCTAATCCAGTAAGATGCAAATACCAATCCACATGTGAACATTTTATCTCAAATTTAAAAAAAAAACAAAAATAAACTTCCTAAGAAATGAAATGTGCATGCACCAAACATACCAACAGGTGAAAAAAAAAACCTTTTTAATATCAGAATACAATTGATATGGTTTTGTTCCTACACAGGATGTACAACATCAGTGGCCAAGAACCTAAAACCCCTTTTTTATTTTAGGTATGACTTTGCTGGCTCATGCAGAAAAGGAACAGAACAAAAGTCCAGATGGCCGCACTCTGATGAAAAATAAATTTCTTTATTGATATTAATCCATACAACAAGGATAAAAACCGCTAACGTGTTTCACACCGTCAAGGCAGGTGCTTACTCATAGCTAGGTTTTAAAAAAAACTAATAAACTAAAAAATAGTAAACACATACAGACAGACAAAACCTTGGCTTGATTGGAAATCATATACACCCACTACAGGTGATACAATGCTCTCAATTAGTGAGAAAGTGAGCTAGCTGAACTTCTCCTCTGTATGGAGATCCTTATGCAGGCCATACACGATGTGAATTTCAAACGATCCATCGAGCGATAAACGAAAGCGGCACTCACATACGTCAAAACACTATGTTTTCATGCCAATAGAGGAAGTGATGTAATGTTTTGTAACCTTTTAACCACACCCCTACTGTACAATATCGGGTCGCGCCAATTAAAAAACGAGCAGTCGTTCCTCGCAGCGCACGGTCATACGTTCTGAGAAAATGCCTTTCAAGAGGTACAATAGAAAGCAGAAAATGGCAGCCATGGTAATTGCAATAATAGCCTTGGAGGAAGAGAAGACAAAAAGAAAAAAAAAAAAAGGAAGAAGAAACAGACGGAAGAGCAGAGTGTGGACAAAAAACTGGCTCCTTCAGTGTGAGAAATTCTCACATGTAAATCTGTTGACAAACCTGAGGAAAAATAATCCGGAGGATTATCAAAATTATTTACGGATTTCTGCGCAATCATTAGGTCGGATTATACCGGAGACGTGTGAGGCCCTAGTTAAAGTGCTCCAACCACAGTATTTAAAGGTAAGAAAACATGGTGAACTGTCTGATTTCTATTACATGACTACATATGAAATAGAGTTGAAATATGTAAAATTCAGCAATGTGTCTAAAATTGGCAAAAATGCTATTTATTCCAAGAAAATACATATCAAGAAGTACACCATTTCCAAAAAGAGACGTTTTTGAAACAGAATATATTTTTTATTTAACAATAGTATTATTTAACAATGACCGTTTCAAATTCAACAACAACAAGAACAGTAAAGAAAATGACCGGTTACACTTACCGGTAACGGTGTTTCTGGGAAGTCTTCCAGGACGGCACCCTGAGAGATGGCTGGTCCTCCTGACAGGAAACACAATCAAGATAGAGGTTAAAAACCCCGCCCCTCCCTGCACTCCTCAGTTGTGCCAAAGTATTGACCCACACCAGTGCATGCAAGTGAAACAACAACACCCAAAATGTACCAATACATAATACAAACCGGGTGGGAAGTAGGCCTGCCGTCCTGGAAGACTTCCCAGTAGGGATGAGCCGAACACCCCCCGGTTCGGTTCGCACCAGAACCCGCGAACGGACCGAAAGTTCGCACGAACGTTAGAACCCCATTGACGTCTATGGGACTCGAACGTTCGAAATCAAAAGTGCTCATTTTAAAGGCTAATTTGCATGGTATTGTCCTAAAAAGGGTTTGGGGACCCGGGTCCTACCCCAGGGGACATGTATCAATGCAAAAAAAACTTTTAAAAACGGCCGTTTTTTCGGGAGCAGTGATTTTAATGATGCTTAAAGTAAAAAAAAAAAAGTGAAATATTCCTTTAAATATCGTACCTGGGGGGTGTCTATAGTATGCCTGTAAAGTGACGCGTGTTTCCCATGTTTAGAACAGTCCCTGCACCAAATGTCATTTTTAAAGGAAAAAATCTCATTTAAAACTGCTTGCGGGTTTAATGTAATGTCGGGTCCTGGCAATATGGATGAAAATCAGTGAGACAAACGGCATGGGTACCCCCCAGTCCATTACCAGGCCCTTTGGGTCTTGTATGGATATTAAGGGGAACCCCGCACCCAAATTAAAATAAGGAAAGGTGTGGGGCCCTATATACTCTGAACAGCAGTATACAGGCGGTGCAAACAAGACAGGGACTGTAGGTTTGTTGTTAAGTAGAATCTGTTTGTAATTTTGAACATTTTTAACGTGTTTAGCTCCAGCCAAAAAATCTTTTCTAAGCTTTTTGGAAAACATAGGGAAGGGTTATCACCCCTGTGACATTTGTTTTGCTGTCTTTCCTCCTCTTCAGAAGATTTCACCTCACTTTTTTGTCCCAATGAAAAATGTTTTTTGAAAATTTGGGTTTTTTTGTGGAACAAGGATTGGAAAGCATCAGTGGAAAGGAGAAATTGTTTTCCCATATTAACTCTTACAGGAGAGAATTTCCCTTCCTAGGGGTAGATTTCATCTCACTTCCTGTTGTCTCCTTCCGTTTGCAAGTAGGAGTCGTTTGTAAGTTAGATGTTTGAAAGTAGGGTCCTGCCCTATATACTCAGCAGAAATTTGGGCCTTAGGTGTTGCTGTGACCACAACACTGTAAGCCCTCACAGGGCCCTGCTGTGAAATATTAGATCAAGAATTGTAATTACATGCCCCTGTTGAACAGGAGCTGAAAAATTAGGCCTTAGGCACTGGTGCTGGTGCCACAACACTGCAACCCCTCACAGACACTCTAGTTGGAACGCAGGAACGAGCCCTGCTGCAAATTATTGCTTCAAAAATTGTAATTACACGCCCCTGTTAGACAGGGGCAGAAAAATTGGGCCTTAGGCACTGGTGCTGGTGCCACAACACTGCAACCCCTCACAGACACTCTAGTTGGAATGCAGGAACGAGCCCTGCTGCAAAGTATTACATCAAAAATTGTAATTACACGCCCCTGTTAAACAGGGGCTGAAAAATTGTGCCTTAGGCACTGGTGGTGGCGCCCAGAACCAAAAATGTTCTTACAAGCTATCAGCGTGATGATTGAGGAGGAAGAGGATAATTACTCAGGGATAGTCACTCAGCATCAGCATAGGCAGTCTTTGAAGGGATCTGAGATTTCAAAAAAAATTATTCGGTTACATCAGCATCAGGTGCTTGGTAGCTGGTGGTGATCCAAGACTCATTCATTTTTATGAAGGTCAGCCGATCGACCGAGTCGGTGGACAGACGCACCCTGTGATCGGTTACCACGCCTCCAGCAGCACTGAATGTGCGTTCCGAAAGAACGCTGGATGCAGGACAGGCCAGTAGCTCAATTGCATACTGTGCAAGCTCTGGCCAGTGATCCATCCTCAAGACCCAGTAACCCAGAGGATTTTCGGTGGGAAAGGTGTCCAAGTCTGATCTTGCCCCTAGGTATTCCTGCACCACGTAAAACAGACGCTGGCGATGGTTGCTGGAACCGATCATACCTTGGGGCTGCGGACCAAAAAATTGTCTGAACGCATCGGTCAGACGGCCACCTTCTCCACCGCTCCTTCTTTGACTGACCGAAGCCTCAGCAACACGTTGTCCAGAAACAGGAGTTTGTAACCTCCCAGTCTCTGGGAACGCGTTGCACAGACCTTTCTGCAAGGCCTCCCGAAGATGTTTCATCCTCTGCTCCCTCTGCGATGGCAAGATAAGGTCCGCAACCTTACCCTTGTAACGTGGATCAAGGAGGGTTGCCAGCCAGTATTGGTCCTTCTCCTTGATACCACGAATACGAGGATCCTTACGCAGGCTTTGCAGGATCAGGGAGGCCATGCAGCGTAGGTTTGCTGAGGCATTCGGTCCGGAGTCCTCTGGGTCACTAAGAACGACATGGTCCGCAGCCACCTCCTCCCAGCCACGTACAAGTCCATGTGTTTCTTGGGACTGATCCCTTAAAGACTGCTGCTGATGCTGAGTGCCAGGCTCCACCTCCATACTGACACAATCTTCCTCCTCCTCCTCTTCCTCCTCGTCCTCTTCCTGTGTGATCGGCGGGCACGCAGGAACACTGTCTGGATAAAGGGGGCCTTGAGAGCTAAGGAAGTCCTCCTCTTCCTGCCTCTGTTCTGCCTCAAGTGCCCTGTCCATTATTCCACGCAGCGTGTGCTCCAACAGGTGGACAAGGGGGACAGTGTCACTGATGCATGCACTGTCACTGCTCACCATCCTCGTGGCCTCCTCGAATGGTGACAGGACAGTGCATGCATCCCTGATCATGGCCCACTGGCGTGGGGAAAAAAAACCAAGCTCCCCTGACCCTGTCCTGGTGCCATAGTCGCACAGGTACTCATTGATGGCCCTCTGCTGCGTGTGCAGCCGCTGCAGCATGGCCAACGTTGAGTTCCACCTGGTGGGCATGTCACAGATTAGGCGGTTCTTGGGCAGGTTAAACTCCTTTTGGAGGTCCGTCAGCCGAGCACTGGCATTATATGACCGGCGGAAATGCACACAGACTTTCCTGGCCTGCCTCAGGACATCCTGTAAGCCCGGGTACCTGCCCAAGAACCGCTGCACCACCAAGTTAAGGACGTGAGCCAAACAGGGCACATGGGTCATTTGTCCCTGTCGGAGGGCAGAGAGGAGGTTGGTGCCATTGTCGCAAACCACCATTCCTGCCTTAAGTTGGCGTGGCGTCAACCACCTCTGAACCTGCCCCTGCAGAGCTGACAGAACCTCTGCCCCAGTGTGGCTCCTGTCCCCCAAGCACACCAGCTCAAGCACCGCATGGCATCTTTTGGCCTGCGTACTTGCGTAGCCCCTTGAACGCCTACGGAGCACCGCTGGTTCCGAGGAAGAGGCCATGGAGGAAGAAGAAGAGGAGGGGGTGGAGGAGAGAGGTGTGTCACAATCAGCATTTTGGAGGCGTGGTGGCGGAACAACCTCCAACACTACTGCACCTTGTCCTGCATCCTTCCCAGCTGCCAGCAGAGTCACCCAATGCGCCGTGAAACTTAGGTAACGTCCCTGTCCATGCCTGCTGGACCATGAGTCAGCGGTAATATGCACCTTACCGCTGACCGCCCTGTCCAGCGAGGCATGGACATTGCCTTCCACATGCCGGTAGAGAGCCGGAATCGCCTTCCGTGAGAAAAAGTGGCGTTTGGGTACCTGCCACTGAGGAACCGCACATTCCACAAACTCACGGAAGGGGGCAGAGTCTACCAACTGAAAAGGCAGCAGTTGAAGTGCTAGCAATTTTGCCAAGCTAGCATTCAACCGCTGGGCATGTGGATGGCTGGGAGCAAACTTCTTTCGGCGGTGCAGCAGCTGGGGCAGGGAAATTTGCCTGGTACAATCTGACGTCGGTGTACCAAAAGCAGATTGCCCACAAGTACTTGGCTGTGACACACCTAATTCTACACCTTCATTCCTCTCACTGCAGGTCTCAGAGAGGACTGAAGGTCTAGTGGGGTTGGAAATCTCAGCTGATGAGGAGCAAGGAGAGATCCTCTTTGTTCTTTGGTGTGGGTCTTTTAGATACGCTTGCCAACGAACTGCATGGCAGGTCAACATATGTCTGGTCAAGCATGTGGTACCCAAGCGGGAGATATTTTGGCCACGCGAGATACGCTTGAGACATATGTTGCAAATAGCAGCGGTGCGATCTGATGCACTCGTCTCAAAAAAGGCCCACACCAAAGAACTTTTTGAATAACGCGCAGAGACTGCAGCGCCCTGCACATGTGGAGCTTTGAGGTGTGATGCAGTCAATGTGCTGCCCTTAGGCTGGCCCCTGGAGGGCATCCTGCCTCGTTGGTGATGTGCTGCCGCCTCCTCCTCCTCCTCCTCCTCCTCCTCCTCCTCCTCCTCCTCTCTCCTATCAGGCACCCACGTTGAGTCAGTGACCTCATCATCCCCTCCCTCCTCATCACTGGAGCAAACCTGGCAGTATGCTGCAGCAGGGGGAGCATGACTGCCAGATTGCTGTCCTTCTTGGGCACCCCCTCTGTCCGCGCTCATGTTACTGCCTTCATCGAGCTCAGTATCGTCATCAGAGCCTTCCAAACGCTGGGCATCCTCCTGGAGCATGTACCCAACACTGTGGTCAAACAGTTCGAGGGAATCCTCATGAGGACATGGTGGAGCTAGGGAAGGAGTCACTGATGACATTGAGCTGAGGGAAGAGGCCGCTGCTTTGCCAGACAAAGCACCCTGGGCATGGGTGAGAGAGGATGAGGAGGATGAGGACGGCTTGGTCATCCACTCGACCAAGTCTTCCGCATGTTGCGGCTCAACATGGCCAGCTGCCGAAAAAAAGGCCAAGCGTGTCCCATGGCCACGTGCTGATGAGGATGCACCGTCTCCACGACCAGCACTAGACACAGAGCCTGCTTGCCCTCTCTTATTGGCTTGTGACTGTCTGCCTCTCCTTCTTGGCCTTCCAGACATACTAATGGCCTGTAGCTGCACTAAGCTGGGATAGAACACCTGTAATTTTCTTCAAGTAGCTTTATATACTGTAACCAGACAAGCCTGCCTGTCAGTAGGAAGATAACAGGAACGGATCTAGCTGAACACTGTGAGCAGGACGCACTGTACTAAATGTAAATAGTCTAGCTGCCTGACCGTGGTACTAATAGGATCAAATAGAACACCTGTAATTTTCTTCAGGTAGCTTTATATACTGTAACCAGACAAGCCTGCCTGTCAGTAGGAAGATAACAGGAACGGATCTAGCTGTACACTGTGAGCAGGACGCACTGTACTAAATGTAAATAGTCTAGCTGCCTGACCGTGGTACTAATAGGATCAAATAGAACACCTGTAATTTTCTTCAGGTAGCTTTATATACTGTAACCAGACAAGCCTGCCTGTCAGTAGGAAGATAACAGGAACGGATCTAGCTGTACACTGTGAGCAGGACGCACTGTACTAAATGTAAATAGTCTAGCTGCCTGACCGTGGTACTAATAGGATCAAATAGAACACCTGTAATTTTCTTCAGGTAGCTTTATATACTGTAACCAGACAAGCCTGCCTGTCAGTAGGAAGATAACAGGAACGGATCTAGCTGAACACTGTGAGCAGGACGCACTGCACTAAATGTAAATAGCAGGAACGGATCTAGCTGAACACTGTGAGCAGGACGCACTGCACTAAATGTAAATAGCAGGAACGGATCTAGCTGAACACTGTGAGCAGGACGCACTGCACTAAATGTAAATAGCAGGAACGGATCTAGCTGAACACTGTGAGCAGGACGCACTGCACTAAATGTAAATAGCAGGAACGGATCTAGCTGAACACTGTGAGCAGGACGCACTGCACTAAATGTAAATTGCAGGAACGGATCTAGCTGAACACTGTGAGCAGGACGCACTGCACTAAATGTAAATAGCAGGAACGGATCTAGCTGAACACTGTGAGCAGGACGCACTGCACTAAATGTAAATTGCAGGAACGGATCTAGCTGAACACTGTGAGCAGGACGCACTGCACTAAATGTAAATAGTCTAGAAGATAACAGGAACGGATCTAGCTGAACACTGTGAGCAGGACGCACTGCACTAAATGTAAATAGCAGGAACGGATCTAGCTGAACACTGTGAGCAGGACGCACTGCATTAAATGTAAATAGTCTAGATAGAAGATAACAGGAACGGATCTAGCTAAACTGAATACAGTGTATATATATATATGCAACACCTGGGATGCATATATATACACAATACACTGTAAGTGCAGCTAACTGACTGACTGTTCTGCCTAATCTATCTAACTCAAATCAAATGACACTGTCTCTCTCTCTCTCTATCTCTCAGCACACCGGAACACACACTACACAGGGCCGCCGTGCAGGCGGCCTTATATAGTGTGGGGTGTGTACTAAATCCCCTGAGCCATAATTGGCCAAAGCCACCCTGGCTTTGGCCAATTACAGCTCTCTCTACTGACGGCGCTGTGATTGGCCAAGCATGCGGGTCATAGTGCATGCTTGGCCAATCATCAGCCAGCAATGCACTGCGATGCCGCAGTGAATTATGGGCCGTGACGCGCCACACGAATTTAGCGCGAACGGCCCATAACGTTCGCAATTCGGCGAACGATCGAACAGCCGATGTTCGAGTCGAACATGGGTTCGACTCGAACACGAAGCTCATCCCTACTTCCCAGAAACACCGTTACCAGTAAGTGTAACTGGTCATTTTCTCAAGTCGTCTTCCAGGACAGCACCCTGAGAGAAGAGCAAGTAGCTCAGGCCTACCTTAAGGCAGGACAACAGCCTGCAGGACCTTTCTGCCGAAGGCCAGGTCCTGGGGTGACAGAAGTTCCACTCTGTAATGTTTCAGGAACGTGTTCTGACTTGACCAAGTTGCTGCTTTACAAATTTGATCTACCGATGCTCCGGCTCTTTCCGCCCAAGAGGTCGCCAGAGACCTTGTAGAGTGAGCCTTAAGATTAGTTGGGACAGACTGACCTGAATGCTCATAAGCTATGGCAATAGCCTGTCTAATCCATCTAGCAATAGTCGTTCTAGAGGCCTGTTCGCCTCTTCGAGCGCCACAAAAACTGACCAACAGATGCTGAGATTTCCTGAACTCTTTTACTTTTTCTAGGTAGAGCAACAGACATCTCCTGACATCTAACGTATGGAAGGCCTTTTCTTTCTCATTCTGTGGATTGAGACAGAAGGAGGGCAAAATAATCTCTTGTGACCTATGGAAGCGTGAAGCCACCTTAGGAAGGTACAAAGGGTCCTGTCTGAGAATAACTCTGTCTTCAAACAGACGGAAAAAGGGCTCCTTCATAGAAAGAGCATGCAAATCGCCCACCCTTCTGGCTGTGGTAACAGCCAGAAGGAAGGCGGTTTTAAAAGAAATCAATCTAACTGAAGATTGGGCCAATGGCTCAAAAAGTGCCCTGGTCAGGGCTTCCAAGACTAAAGATAAATCCCACGGTGGAAATTCCTTCATTTGCACCAGGGAAAGTCTCTCTTTAGCTGACAAGAATCTCTTAACCAACGGATCTAGAGCTAATTTAATATCCAGAAAGCTAGGCAAAGCTGCCATCTGAACCCTCAGAGTCTTGGTAGCTAAGCCTTGGTCTACTCCCTCCTGTAGGAAGTCTAAGATTACTGGAATCTCTTTCTGGGGGACCCCTCTCACTTCACACCAATGGGAGAAGACACCCCAGACTCTAGCATAAATACGCCTCGTTACAGGCTTTCTACTCAGCAACAAGGTGTCAATCTCTCTTTCTGAACACCCCTTGTTGCGCAGGCTCTCCCTCTCAACAGCCAGGCTGTTAATCTGAAGAAAATGGCATTCGGATTGTAAAGAGGGCCTTGAAGCAGAAGATCCTGACGCTCTGGAAGCTGAACCGGAGGGGATACCGCCCAGTTCCACAACGTGGGGAACCAGGACCTCTTGGGCCACCAGGGGGCAATCAAGATCAAATTGCCCCTGGCCCGACTCAGTCTTTGAAGGATTCTTGGAATCAGGGCTAAGGGAGGAAAGCCATAAGCTAGACTGAAATCCCATTCCTGAGCTAATGCGTCCACCCCCTCGGACCCCTGTTCTCTGCAGACGGAAAAGTATTTTTTTGACTCTCCTGTTTCCCCTGCGGGCAAAGAGATCTATCTCCGGTGTGCCAATCTGTTGACAGACCAGTGAGAAAACCTCGGGATTCAATTCCCATTCCCCCTGTTGTACTGTCTGACGACTGAGGAAATCTGCTTTTATGTTGAAAACTCCCCTTATGTGCACCGCAGAGATCGAGGGTATCCTTTGTTCCGCCCATTCCAGAATCTCCTGCGCCAATCTCATTAGAGAAAGCGACCATGTACCCCCCTGACGATTCAGGAAAGCCACTGTCATAGAATTGTCGGAGAGGATCTGAACCTCTCTCCCCCGATCCTGCTCTCGAAAGCTATTAGAGCCTCCCTGACTACTAGCAATTCCCTGAAATTGGATGAAGCAGTTCTCTGTAGTCTGTCCCACACACCCTGAGCTTGGAGCTCTTCTAGATGGGCCCCCCATCCCCACGAGCTCACATCGGTCGTTAATCTGACAGGCTGGAACTGGGACAAAAGATGACCTGCCCCCAACCTTTGAGGGATGAGCCACCAAAGTAAGGACTTCTTACCTCTTGAGGGATGGCAACCGGAATATCCAAGGATTCCTTCTTTCCATCCCATGAGGATAGCAAGAAGTTCTGCAGGGGTCTTGAGTGGAGCTGGGTCCAAGGTACTGCTGGAATACATGAGGTCATGAGACCTGAAATCCTCATGATCACTCTTCTGGGCACTATCCCCTGACGCTGGGTTGAGGACACTGAAGAAATCAGTGCTTCTATTTTCTCCTGTGGGAGGATCAGCTTTTGCCCTACTGAGTCCACCCACAGGCCCAGGTAGAGCTTGGTCTGAGAAGGAGTCAGGGAGGACTTCTCGTGACTTATCAACCATCCCAGGGACTCCAAGGTGGATATTACTTTGTCCAGATCCAGGAGAAGGGACTCCCTGGAAAGGTTGTAGACCAACAAGTCATCTAAATAAGGTATCAGAGAGATCCCCTGAAGGTGCAGGTAGGAGACGACCTCTGCAAGGATCTTTGTAAATACTCTTGGGCTGGCCCCCAGCCCGAAGGGTAGGGCCTGGAGCAGCCAGTGCTGGGTATCCTGAATGTGCGAATAGCAAACCGAAGGAATGCCTGGTGTTCCGGCAGAATGGGAATATGCAGATATGCATCCTTCAGGTCTATGGTGGCCATGAAAACCTCCCTCAACAAAAGCTTTCTGACCGTGTACACCGATTCCATGCGAAACTTCTTTTATCGCAGGAAAGAGTTTAGTCTCTTTAGATTCAAGATTAACCGGAATTTTCCGGACGGTTTGGGAACTACAAAGACGTGGGAATAAAAACCCCATCCTTGCTGATCCGCCAGAACTGGGAGAATGACTCTCTGATTCGCCAACTGCCCGATACTTTCCATGAGGCCTATGGCTTTTGACTTTTCTCTGGGTAGGAAGGTCAGTAGAAACGACTGCGGAGGCCTGGAAGCAAATTCTAGCCTGTAGCCCTCTCTTATCCACTGAAGGACTAGAGGACTCCTGGCTACCTGCTCCCACTGTGGGATAAATTGTGCCAGCCTCCCTCCCACCTTGGTGCTGGCGTCACTTGGGTTCCTTGTCTGCGACCTTTGGGCCGGAGAAAAGGAGAGCTCCTTTCTGTTTGGCTTTTCCAACACCCCATTTCTTTCCTTCCTTACAATCCTTAAACCGGTTGTTGACCTGGGGGCCTCGAAAAAACCTTTTGACCTTTCTAGGCTTTACCGGAAACTTCTTTCCTTTCTCCGTAGACCTGGAGAGGGTTTGGTCCAACCCTGAGCCAAACAGGAGAGACCCCTCAAAAGGAAGGCCGCGTAACCTAGTTTTAGAGGTGTGGTCCCCATCCCAGGTCTTAACCCATATGACTCTTCTGGCTGAATTAAGAAGAGCTGCCGTCTTTGCCGAAGTCCGCACGGACTCCACTGCGGCATCCGCAAGAAAGGCTACCACCTTACCAATAACCTCCAGGGAATCCAAAAGATCCTTGGACTTGGAAGTACTTGTCACATGATCTGTCAGGTTATTAAGCCACATATTCGTATTTCTAGCTATACATGCAGAAGCTAAAGCTGGACTTAATGTCGCCGCATTGGCCTCCCAGGCTCTGTGTAAAAGGGTTTCGGACCTGCGGTCAATTTGGTCCCGAATGTTACCTGCGTCTTCAAAAGACAGGTCAGATTGTTTAGACACCTGAGCCAGAGATGCGTCCAGTTTGGGAAGTTTAAAAAACTTCTCCTGCTCCTCTTCCTTAAACGGACACCTGCGTTTCCAGGTCTTAAACTTCTGAAGTTTATTTTCTGGCTCTTTCCATTCTCTTAAAACAATGTCTTTCAGAGACTAGTGGATAGGCAACACCCTGGACTGAGCTTTAGACAACCCCTGATACAACCTATCCTGTACAGAAATTTGTGCCTCTGGCTCCTGGATCTCCTCTGAAGCATAAATAGCCCCTAGGAGGCCCTCCATATCATCTGTAGAGAAGATATGTCTGCCGGGTCTGGAGTGTCCCTCTTCCTCCTGGCTATCCTCTGCGTCCTCCCCTTCTTCAAGGAGACTACGACAGGGGTCTTCCACTTCCTCCGCCTCCTCCTCCGAATCCTGAGAAGATGGCGGTTTCTGCGGAGCGGTGCTTACCTGTCTAATAATAGTAGAAGCACTTTCCCGGGAGGATGAGCCTTCTCTGCTATCCTGCCTAGTATTGAGGCTAGCCTGAAAGGCTTTAAGGGTGGACAGCATTTCAGATTGCACTGAGAGAAAATCTCTCATAACTTCTGAAGTTTCCTTCCCCGACAACTTGTGAATGCACTTATAACAAAACGGCTTTGTGTGTTCTGCTGCTAACTTGTCATTGCAGTACCCACACCTCTTGGATCGGGAAGGATTTTTGGGTCTCGGTCTACTGACAACACTCTGGGTTTCTGTGTCTGCAAAAACAAGAAGCCCATTTAGCTAGTAATAAGATTAATTGACCAAGAGATCCCTTGTGAGGGTAAAGCTAGGGGGCCACCCCCTCCCTTATATCCTCCAGCCTGGTAGACTCACCCCCAGTGGCCTCCAAAGCGGCTGTAGACTCCTCTTGCTCCATTCCAGCAAGTGAGTAGTGGACGCCTGCTCCCTGCCTAGCGATGCTGCCTCTGCTGCCCTGAACTACCCCACTTTAAAGGCTGATACCTGTAGTTTGTGTGCAGGCTGGTGTCTCCTCATGGCATTCCGAACGCCGCCGCCATCTTGCTGAGGTCTGCAGGGCCAGAGCACTCTAGCGTCCGGAGTGCTGTGACGTCATTTCCTACCGGGAGATCCACCGCAAAATGGCGCTGATACACACACTGCCGCCAGCACTGAGGCGGCCAGGAGACCCAGCACACCCCTGCATACAGCGCTTGGGGAAGATAGATCTGACGGCCAAATCACCTCCTGACACCGTCAGGTAAGGAGAGGGGGGAGCAGGAACATGGTCCCTGGAGTTCTGGATACTCACAGTACCCAGGGTCCTCCAGATTTCACGGAGAGCTCTTCACTGCCCCCCTGAAATAGGGGAAAAGAACCCCCCGGGAAGGGCAAGCCCTACCAGACCCAGAGGCTTTCTCAAAAACCTGCAGTCTGGCGCCCAGGGGAAGACTTCCAGCCCACGGCCTTAGGTCTATTAGAAAAAAACAAACTGTTTCGCTGTGGGGAAACACAATCAAAAAGAAGGAGTGCAGGGAGGGGCGGGTTTTTTAACCTCTATCTTGATTGTGTTTCCTGTCAGGAGGACCAATCATCTCTCAGGGTGCCATCCTGGAAGACGACTTGAGAAAATGTATTTTTCTAGTCACAGATTTGTATATTGTGGGTCACGAAACCAAGGACCTTGATGTGGTTCTTGGTGCATTGCCCAGCTTGTGGTTCCTTGTTGTTGGGACATCTGCTAGTTAGGGACAGATGGTACAGGTGGGTGAGATGTACATCCCTGATACCCTATAAGATCAGTGTTTGCTGTAAGATGTCCCTTAAGTCCAATGCCAATCATTTTATGTAGCAGAGGTTCAAACAAGTCTCGCTGTTGCATGGACATCCTGCGTAGCTTGTGTGAAACAAGGTAACCCAAAGCATCACATTCTTCATCCTTTTGTTGCATAATAGATGATGCATCCTTCAGTAAAGTGGAAGTATCATAATCTAAATTACTCCTTTTCTTTCCTCTCTGAGCCCTCAGACCTGATGGCCCTGGCTGCTGTGGTACTGGGCTTGGAGTATCCTATAGAAAATAATTAAAACAGTAATTAATCATCAATTAATATCAATGCTAAATATTCTTATGTCTTTTTTACCAACAGTTTCCCACAAATTCCCAGGAATGGAAAGACCTTGCTAAAGAATTCCAGGATATGTGGAATTTCCCTAATTGTGGAGGTGCAATTGATGGGAAACATGTAAGGATCACCCCACCAGCCAATTCAGGATCCTACTTTTATAATTACAAAGGGTTCTTTAGCATAATATTAATGGCGATCGTCAATGCAAAATATGAATTCATATACCTGGACATAGGGAAAAATGGAAGAAACTCAGATGGAGGAGTAATACAGCGGAGTGAATTCCTGAACAGACTGAAAGGAGGTGTTTTGCATCTTCCATCTTCAAGTGAGACTGTGGAAGGACTAAATTTCGTCTTTATTGGGGATGACGTGTTTGGTTTGCATGAACATCTTTTGAAACCTTATCCCTTACGTAATTTAACAGCTCAACAGAAGATATTCAATTATCGCATGTCTAGGGCAAGACGGGTGGTTGAAAATGCGTTGGGCATTATGGCCAGCAGATTCAGAATCTTCCACACCGCTATGAATGTAGCAGTGGAAAAAGTGGACATTGTGGAGTGCTGCTGTATGCTACACAATTTTTTATGACGCACAACAGTGTCATACATGCCATCATCTGCAGTTGATATGGAAGACATTACCAGTGGAACAATTGTGCCAGGTGATGTGCCAGTACTGGTTTGCAAAATTTATCTCCTGCAAGGCCTAGACTACCAACTGCCAATGCATGTCAGAATCGACAAAATTATACTGATTATTTTGTAGGCAGGGGGGCAGTTGCATGGCAGAATTGTATATAGCTATATATAATATGGTTTATTGTATAATAATTGCTGGTAATGTGTAAAACATTAATTTGGTAACCCATGACTCTGCATTTAAAATACATTGCAATGAAATAGTTCTAGTAAATATATACTGTTAAATATTTTTTTACATCAGCAGTATGTAACAGTCTTGTTGCTTCTATTAGTGTCAGGTTAAAGCTTGGAGGAGGAGTTCTCATTCTACTTTGACTGTCCTATGAAGCTACAGGACCACTGACCCTCTGTCTGCACTGTGTTAATTAGCCCTGTGCTTATCACATGCACTCAATATCCCCCCCCCCTAAAAAAAATAAAAAAAAAAAAATAAAAGAAAATCTCTATAGCAATACACATCAAACATGTGCACCTTGTCCCCTAGCCTCTGTTCTATCAGGAGATGGATTGGGGACAGTGGAAGAAGGAACAGGGAAAACAAGATTAAATGGTAATTTTAAACAATGCAGTGGACTAACCCTTGTTTCACAATGAGTGCAACAAGAATGCTTTACTGGATATAGATGACATGCTGATTTTAATATTGTGGTTTTGGTTAGACTTTCAGTTTCAAAATATTCATGCAAGAAAGTATAGTAGTGTACAAATTATTCACTACTCTATTGGCAGTTGTTTAAATAAAGAATATAACATATGATACAACATAATTTCCCCTGTGTGTGTTTGGGACATATCCTCTGTGTCAGATAATGCACTGGAGTCTGATGCCCCACTTGCTTTAAGAGTACAATGGGACTCTCTGGGATGATCTGAATCAGAACATCAGGTCTTTGAAGTACCACAAACGTGGCACATACAGGTCCTCAGCTCCTGCACCAGATTTTTTGGAGGCTTGTATTTTTTTGTACTCCTCCTTAAAAACGGTGCGCAAGTTAGCAATCTTGTTCTTCACAGTGTTCTGTGGGTTCAACACAAACTGCTTTACATAGTTCTTTTACAGTTTCATCACTCTTATAGCGTTTTGAATAATCCCTTGACCTCACATCCCATAAGCAGGATAATTCTCTGTATTTCTCAATAAATTGCGGCAGGAAATCAGGAGATGTGAATTTAAAAGCCATTGTCCTTTGAATAAAAATACAAAATAAAATTATATATATAAAATTTCTAAAGTATTATAATACATGTGTAGAATTGGACAAATGGCCACCTAGAACACCCAGGCCTGAATACCATAACAAGACAGCTACAATAATACAATAAAAGGTGCTTACATCAATCACACACACATCCATGGACACATTAAATCAATATAGAGACCCCAGATCAAACTTACCTCAGGTATCTATGTTAGAATTATCGTCTATCGAACAAATATTCCTTCCTACGTGATGTCACAAACCCACGTGCGTTCGTATAATCACATGCGATGTATCATGTACAGGCCACGCCTCTTCTTTAATACAGTTACAGACATTATGGCAGAGCACATGGCAGATTCTCCAGGTGCAGGGCCACAGATTGAGGCTTTGGAGATTGTGGAGGTGGAGGGAAGTCAGCCAATAAGTCCAGTCACCAGAAGGAGAAGGAAGAAAGCCACCAACATGACTTTGGAGGAGATGGTAGACATGGTGAATATACTGCAAAAGAAGGATTATGATTGTCGTGAGCAAGTATACAGCAACATGAATATACGCAAAGATGCAATACTAGAGAAGGTGCAACATGTTTTACGCAAACGCCATGGCATTGAACGCACAAAAGACCAGTTAAGAAAGCGATGGTCTGACCTGAAATTAAGAGAAGAAAATCAGCTTAGAAAGATCAACAAAATAATCCACAAAAGTAAGTATTTATTTATTATGTTCTGCTTATTCCATCATTTTTGAGTTCGGTATATGCATCCTTTCTGCTGTCACCCATTTTGCTTGGGAATCTACATAGCAGTAGGTTGCTTGACTTTACAAATATACAAAGAGGTTTCATGTTTGCAAATGTGAAAATGGTATATTGCACCTGCACCTAAATATATATATTTTTTGCATTTAGGAAGCCTAAAAAAGAAACATGGAGAGGTGGAAATAGCACATCAGGATTTGGAGCCGACAAGTGCTTAGTCTGATATGGCAACAGACACAATCATACTGGCGCCTGTTGAAGGGAGTGATGAGAGCAGCCATGTGTCCACTTCAGGTAAATTAACTATATTTTTTTAATCTGCTTTATTTTTGAATTTTATTTATTTTTATTTAATAATTTGTCTTTTTTTTTATAGCTGTTGGATCATCTGCTTCATGCAGCTCAACGTTGCACAGTACATCAGCGAACCGAATTATTGCAGATTTAAAGTCATTAAATGCTGACATTGAGAATGTGCGCACTACCCTGAATTCTTTTCCACGCAGAATTTCAGAGATCGTTGAGCAATTATCTACATTTTGAATTGTTTTGATGTTTATATTGTTCGTTGCATGGTTCGTTTTTGCACATTAACATGTACCTTTTTATACCTAATGGGGTTATTTACGAAAGGCAAATCCACTTTGCACTACAAGTGCAAACTACAAGAGCAAAGTGCACTTGAAATTGCACTAAAAGTGCACTTGGAAATGCAGTTGCTGTAAATCTGATGAGATTAGATCTGAAATGTGGGGAAGCTGTGCTGATTTTATTATCCAATCATGTGCAAGCTAAAATGCTGTTTTTTTTAATTTTACTTGCATGCCCCCCTCAGATCTACAGCGACTGCACTTCCAAGGGCACTTTCAGTGCAATTTCAAGTGCACTTTGCTGTTGTAGTTTGCACTTGTAGTGCAAAGTGGATGTGCCTTTAGTAAATAACCCCCATAGTGTTCTTGTCCATCTGTACCGTCTAGTGCGAAGCAGACATTTTTAGGCCCTTGTCCAACTTGACTTGTAATTTTACACCTGCAATCATGTTGTCCATCTAGCACACAGCTCTACTGATTGTACAAATGGACAATTTTCTGGAATGTACTTGTAAACATACTGTTCTTGTCCATCTGTACAACCTAGCTCAATGTATCCTTATGGTACAAATGTACACATTTCAACATTGCACAGCAGTTGTAGGCAATGTTTTGACATGTACAGTTTCATTGCATACTTATTGTGCATAGTGGACACTTGTTAAACTTTAATAGTTTTTGTAAAACTATGTTTTTTGTATACGTGTACCGAGTAGTATACTGCATCTTTATTGTAATAATGCCTTTACAAGAATGCCTTCCATTTGAATGCAGTTATGTTTTGGTCCACCTGTACATATATTGCATACCTATTGTACATATGGACACTTTATATGCTTGTGTCTACCGTATTGTTGTCCACCTGTAGACACTAGCACACTGCATCCCTACTGTGATAATGTTCACTTTTTCATAATTGCACTACTACTGTACAAAATGCATAGTGGTTTTATATAAAGAGGTTATTTTTTTTTATTTAGAAGTTTATGTTTTAATAAAGAAAATAAAGCATGAAACCATTCCTGTTTGGGTTTGACACAATAAATCTGTGCTTGTTAGAATTTGGTGTGGAGTGTCTTTATTTTAATCATTATGTGCATGATATGATACCACCTACATGTATTCACCACACTTGATGTTGTACATGATTTGAAATGTCCATTACACAATACACATGCACAGACCCTTTTGTGTTTATTCCACTTTGCTCGCAGACATGTTGGCACCTCCTGGATAATGCACTTTTTTTTTTTACGAGCGAATGTGGTGCAATAGTTTATTGTCTGCTTTCTTTATATTTTTTCCTGCTATGTCACAGAAGGTGTAAAAGGACCAGCACAGGCATTTGTGTTTATTTCACTTTTCTTGCAGACTTGTTGGCACCTCATCAGACTTTGCTGTGGCCTATAGTTTTTCCTGTATTAATATAATTTCGAGTTGTAGTCGAACATTCGTTTGTGGTTTTCTGTATGTTTTCCTTCCGGTTCGAACTTTCCGGGGATCATGCACAGTTCTGTTTTAGGTAAAATCGTCCAACTCTGCCATTAACGATATGAAATTTGGACGATTTTTATTAAAAAACCCAACATGTTGGATCAGTCAATTTCGGCTGTCGTACGAAAATCGCGTGTCGCACATACCACACTAACGATACGAAAAACGGACGATTTTACTTCTGATTTGGATTTTGGTTCGAAATTCGCATTGTGTATGGCCTGCATTAAGGGAAAAGAATAAAGCAATCACAAAAATTATAAGCCTAATTTTTAATGGTAATCGACACATTACATAACGAAAATGTAAACTAGTGGAAAGCATCCCACCTAAAAAGTCATTTTAAGAACAAAATAGTATGTAAAAAGGAATTGTTTGCTGGCTCATGCTCGGATGCTGGAACATACAATTTAGAAAAATAGGCAAATTCATCACATGCACACTGTGGCTTGTGTATGCGTGTCTGTGCTTTTTCTGCCCTGTTTTATTTAAAAGAAAGCAAAAAGTTTACAAATGAAAGTCTTCCAATGCAGGGGTTCTCACCATCAATATGACAAATGAAAAATATTCAGCTTTCTTTGCAGCTTTACTGCTCAACTTAGTAGTTTTGGTTTTCCTGATAATTAAACACATCCAGTGCTCAAGCACACATGCTGTCCCAGCTGCTCCATCTGTCCCAGACTGTCTCTTTTAGGCTCGTGCCTCAATCTGTCTCGTCCTGGACAATATGATGCAAAGTGCACCTCTCACAGCTCCCTGGCAATCACTGAATCTCTCTGGAGGGTGGACCTCTAACCCCGACTCTAACATAAATGCAGCACACACCTGCACCATTAATGTGCCTGCTTCCCACAAGCCCTGGCCCAGACCGCCACATTAAACAGTGGCAAGCCCTCACCCTGCCACATATCCCCCCTTGTTTCACATCAGAGGGAGAAACACACCTACTCTTCACACTGGCACCTCTGTTCTTGCTGTCACCCCCACCTACCGCGAAGGTCAGATCGAGGGCAGTAATTTTAGCAGTAGACCTCCTCTGTAAATCTAAAGTGGTAACCTGTAAAGGCTTTTAAAGGCTTTTAAAAATGTATTTAGTTTGTCGCCACTGCACGTTTGTGCGCAATTTTAAAGCATGTCATGTTTGGTATCCATGTACTTGGCCTAAGATCATCTTTTTTATTCCATCAAACATTTGGGCAATATAGTGTGTTTTAGTGCATTAAAATTTAAAAAAGTGTGTTTTTTTCCCCAAAAAATGCGTTTGAAAAATCGCTGCGCAAATACTGTGTGAAAAAAAAAATGAAACACCCACCATTTAAATCTGTAGGGCATTTGCTTTAAAAAAATATATACTGTGTGGGGGTTCAAAGTAATTTTCTTGCAAAAAAAAATAATTTTTTCATGTAAACAAAAAGTGTCAGAAAGGGCTTTGTCTTCAAGTGGTTAGAAGAGTGGGTGATGTGTGACATAAGCTTCTAAATGTTGTGCATAAAATGCCAGGACAGTTCAAACCCCCCCAAATGACCCCATTTTGGAAAGTAGACACCCCAAGCTATTTGCTGAGAGGCATGTCGAGGCCATGGAATATTTTATATTGTGACACAAGTTGCGGGAAAGAGACAATTTTTTTTTTTTTGCACAAAGTTGTCACTAAATGATATATTGCTCAAACATGCCATGGGAATATGTGAAATTACACCCCAAAATACATTCTGTTGCTTCTCCTGAGTATGGGGATACCACATGTGTGGGACTTTTTGGGAGCCTAGTCGTGCACGGAACCCCGAAAACCAAGCACCGCCTTCAGGCTTTCTAAGGGCGTAAATTTTTGATTTCACTCTTCACTGCCTATCACAGTTTCGGAGGCTATGGAATGCCCAGGTGGCAAACCCCCCCCCCCCAAATGACCCCATTTTGGAAAGTAGACACCCCAAGCTATTTGCTGAGCGGTATAGAGAGTATTTTGCAGACCTCACTTTTTGTCACAAAGTTTTGAAAATTGAAAAAAGAAAAAAAAATTTTTTCTTGTCTTTCTTCATTTTCAAAAACAAATGAGAGCTGCAAAAATACTCACCATGCCTCTCAGCAAATAGCTTGGGGTGTCTACTTTCCAAAATGGGGTCATTTGGGGGGGGTTTGTGCCACCTGGGCATTCCATGTCCTCCGAAACTGTGATAGGCAGTGAAGAGTGAAATCAAAAATTTACACCCTTAGAAATCCTGAAGGCCATGATTGGTTTTCGGGGCCCCGTACGCGGCTAGGCTCCTAAAAAGTCCCACACATGTGGTATCCCCATACTCAGGAGAAGCCGGTAAATGTATTTTGGGGTGCAATTCCACATATGCCCATGGCCTGTGTGAGCAATATATCATTTAGTGACAACTTTTTGTAATTTTTTTTTTCTTGTCATTATTCAATCACTTGGGACAAAAAAAATGAATATTCAATGGGCTCAACATGCCTCTCAGCAATTTCCTTGGGGTGTCTACTTTCCAAAATGGGGTCATTTGTGGGGGTTTTGTACTGCCCTGCCATTTTAGCACCTCAAGAAATGACATAGGCAGTCATAAATTAAAGGCTGTGGGGGGCGTGGTTTCGGCATGCAGCGGTAAAGACGTGTCTTCCTCGGGCTCCGGCGCTGACACTACTATTCATCGGCTTAACCCAAGATTTTTACCTGGTTCGAACCTCCACAACATGTGGAAGAGATCGGGCAAGTCCCTGCCTAAAAAAGGAACCCCTTCGGGATCCATAAAACGATACCTGGCCACCGATCCAGAGGACTCTCTTGATATGGATGAGCTAGGCCGCTCTCCTCGCGGTGCGTGCTCCACCTCCCGCCACAGATCTGAGCCCAGGAGACACTCCCCAGCAACTTCGGCCTGCTCAGAAGGAGAGGAGGGCGCCTCCAAGTACTCTGGGGTTGCGGCGCTCGTGAGTGATCTCCCCACCAAGACAGAGCTGGCCTCCTTGTTCGCAGGGCTGGAGCGCTCGATCAAAAAGGAGCTCTCCGCGGTGAGATCGGATCTTTCGCACGTGTTGGAGCGGGTGGAGGAGACCGAGCTACGGTTGGATCGCCACGCGACCACCATTAGGGCCTTGCAGAACACCACCCGCACCCTCTCTATTGCGCATAGAATGGCCCTCTACAAGATCGAGGACCAGGAGAACCGCAATAGGCGGAATAACATCAGGATAAGAGGGTTGCCAGAGGCAACGGGAGATGACGACCTCCTCCCTTCACTGCGAGGTATATTTAACGGCCTGCTCGGTCAGCCCGCGGACTTTCCTCTGAAAATAGACCGAGCTCACAGGGCCCTCCGCCCCCGCAACTTGTCATCGGAAGTCCCACGGGACGTGATATGCAGGCTGCATTATTTTGAGGAGAAAGTAATAATCATGAAGAAGGCCCGAGAAAAATCACCTCTGGACTTTGACGGGGCCTCCCTCTTATTCTTCCCAGACCTAGCCAGAGAAACGCTGGACTGACGCAGGGCTCTGCGTCCCTTAACTGAACAGCTCCGTGCATCATCGATTAACTATCGCTGGGGGTTCCCTGCGTCACTCATTGCGCACAAGGAGGGCAAAACAGTGACACTTCGCTTCCCAGAGGACCTGGAAAAGTTCTGCAGGGATCTCAATATACCTATACCAGAACTCCCAGGATGGCAAGATCTCATCCCATCCCCTACCCCCTCTACAGAACCACGGTGGCAGAAAGTAGATCACAAGCGCAGATCGGGCTCCTCTGGATCTCCTCCTCCACAAGTTGGGTGACTCCTATTCGGAAGCAAAAGGACCCTGGCTATGGCCAGCAACATCGTGTCCTCGGTGGTGGCCGCAAGTATTAAGATATTTGATCTGATATAACGGATCTTGTTCTTTCTTATTTGTTGTTATCTCTTTCGCTCTCTTCTTTGGACACTTGGTTTAGAGAAACATAGCTAAAGGCTGCCGGGACAGTAACCCTACCGGAGTTACTTGGTTTAACGTTTTATAAGGTTAAATTTGAATTTGATGTGTTTGGCAAATGCCTCTTGGGTTTGGTGTTATAACATTTTGTTTGTGCCGGCTCCGGAGCTCTGGGACGGACAGATGCGCCACATTGAGCGCCCTCTGTTTGTCGTCCCGGGCGGCGGACCCGCCCCCTCGGGGATGTCGGGGGGTCCCGTGCACTCGTGGGCCCGTCCCCCTTGGGGTTGGGGCCCCGGGTGTGCGGGACTCGCGATTTATCCCCATCATGCACTGCAGTGTTATGCGTGCTGATTGCCGCCTAAGTACAGAATGGGTGGTGACTGTGACAATGCAATTTGGTAATCTACCTTCTTCTTTCTTATCTTCTTTCTCTCTGTTTATCCTCTTCTCCTTCCTCTCCTGGTTTTCCCCTGCCCCACCCTACCCCATCCCTAACCTTCTTATTGGTGTCCACCTCAGATTCGATGGGCTTTTGGAATGGATGGAGCGGGTTCCCCCTGACGGAGTCAATGGCTAAGCTCAACATACTTTCACTCAACGTCCGAGGACTGTACGCTTCAGGTAAACGTCACAATTTATTTAGAGAGCTGGATCGCCTGCGGGCTGACATTGTTTGCCTGCAGGAGACCCATCTGAAACACACAACAACAGTGAAACTCTTTTCCCCAATGTACCCCACGTGGTACTACAGCCTTTCTGATATTCACAAGTCCAAAGGTGTGGCCATTGGCTTTCGCAGGGGTACCTCGTTCTCGTTCGAAACTATGGTAAGCGACCCTTCGGGGCGATTTCTATTTCTTAGGGGCAAGCTGGGTAGTATGTTATGCACTATCGCCACACTATACGCTCCCAACCGAGACCAAACTGGCTTTTTGACCGCCACCCTTACTAAATTGACAGATTTTGCCCAGGGGTGTGTCTTTCTATCAGGAGACTTTAATGCCCCCTTGGAGCCCCCTATTGACACATCCACAGGCACATCCTGTATCACACACAGATGATTAACACTCATACGCAAACGTCTGCATGACGCCCAGTTAATCGATGTCTGGAGAATCCTCAATCCTAAGGCGAGAGACTACACCCATTTTTCACACTTACATCACTCATACTCGCGCATCGATTACCTCTTTATTGATCACTTTCATCTCCCCCTTATCATTGGCTCAAAGATAGAAACCTCCACATTATCAGATCACACACCAATTATCCTTCAGATAAAAATCCCATCTATCCCAACTAAGATTGTCAACTGGAAACTAAACGACCACTTACTCATGGAAGACATAGACACTACCGCTATTTCCAAGGAACTGGTACAATACTTCAGGGACAACGCCTGCCCGGAGATCTCCCCGGGAGTACTTTGGGAGGCCCATAAGGCCTTCATACGTGGAAAATTCATTGAACTAGGGGCTAGGAAAAAAAAAGAGAGAGCAACACAGCAAGCAGAACTCCTCAGAGATATAGGCGCCCTTGAACGACAGCACAAAGCGGGCCTAGCAAAACAGGTGTTTGAGGCCCTAACCAAAAAGAGAGAAGACCTGAAAAATCTCTTTCATATCGAACAAAAACAGCAATTTCGCATTATAGCCCAACGTTCATACGAATGGGGCAATAAACCTGGTAGATTGCTGGCTCGCTCTCTGCAACAAAAAAAAGCTGCAACTTTCATTGCTAAAATTAAATCTAGAACTGATGAGCTAGTTCACCACACCCCTGCAATAGCGGCCGAGTTTAGAATGTTTTATCAACAATTATACCACGTGCAACACAATATACCCGACCAAGCTACCCGCAAACAGGCTATACAAGACTACCTTGCAAAAGCTAAACTCCCAAGATTAGCAGATGATCTGTTGTCAACCCTAGACGGTGAATTCACCTCTGAAGAGCTACGTAGAGCTCTTAAGGCCATGGCATCGGGCAAGGCTCCGGGCCCGGATGGGCTTACGGTCTCCTATTATCGCTCTTTTGCGGACATTCTGCTCCCAAGACTTGCTAACTATGCTAACTCAATTCCCTCCGGAGACCCCATTAGACCAGAAACTCTACATGCACACATCACAATTATCCCCAAAGCAGGAAAGGACCCTAGTTGCTGTGGTAGTTATCGCCCCATCTCCCTTTTGAACATTGACGCTAAATTATACGCAAAACTAATAGCTAATAGACTTCTCCCCTTAGTCCCAAAATGGGTTTCGAATGAACAAACGGGCTTCATTCCCGGTAGAGAGGCACGCGATAACTCTCTGCGTGCCCTCTCCCTGATCGCGCACGTGCGTGGGTCCTCCCAGTCCACCCTGCTGCTGTCAACGGATGCCGAGAAGGCGTTTGACCGGGTGGACTGGGAGTTCCTAATGGCAACCCTGGCTCACCTGGGGCTGAGCCCCTCTTTCCTGAACCAAATAGCAGCCCTCTATAATTATCCTACAGCCCAAATCAGAATTAACGGCACTCTTAGTGACCCCTTCGTTCTACATAACGGTACTCGTCAGGGATGCCCCCTTTCACCGATTTTATTCGCCCTCTCGTTAGAACCCTTCCTATCAACTATAAGACACAACCCAAACATACACGGCATTACTGTGGGCTCTTTTGAACATAAGTATGCCGCATATGCGGACGATATTTTGTTTTACATTCAACAGCCTAGAATTACCCTTCCCAACTTAATGCAGGCCTTTTCGACCTTTAACCAAATCTCAAACTTTAAAATTAACATGACAAAATCTGAAATCCTAAATATCTCAGTCCCCAAAGAAACCGCAACTCACCTACAGGAATCTTTCCCTTTTAGTTGGCAAAAAAAAGCCATGAAATATCTAGGTATATTCCTTACTCCCGCACTGTCCTCTTTATTCCAAACTAATTTTATGCCTCTATTAAACTCGATCAAATCTGATCTCCAAAAATGGTCTCAACTTGCACATTCGTGGCTGGGGAGGATAGGAGTGGTTAAAATGAACATACTACCCAGGCTGCTCTTCCTGTTCCAAATGATACCGTTTCAAATTCCAGCTGAGTACTTTAAACGCATAACAACTATTATTTGCAGATATGTCTGGGGTAGACGTCGTCCCAGGTTGACCAGATCGCTTCTTACTAGATCAAAGGCGGAGGGAGGTCTGGCCCTCCCGGACATCAAACAATATTTCTTGGCAGCCATTTTATCCAGAATCTCAGATTGGAAATATCATAAAGATTCAAAACTCTGGGTATCACTGGAGGTGGCATTGGGGGGCACTGACCTCTATCCATTAATCTGGATCCCGAAGAAAACCAGGCATTTAGCTGGGGGAACATCCCCTCTCACGTGTTATACCCTACGGGTCTGGGACTTACTTTGTAAAAGGCACGCTTGGCAATGCAACTCCCCCCTCATGCCAATAACTGGTCACATGTATTTCCCCCCTGGTAACATTGATCCCAGATTACACTCCTGGAATCTTGGGGACTCAGTATTACTACATCAAGTCACCAAAGACTCTGACGTTTTACCTATGTCCATGCTCACAACGGTTCCGAACCCACCGCTTATGGACCTATGGAGATATTTGCAATTATCTGATTTCATTAAAACCCTTCCTAAGCCATTGCGCAATGTATCTAACCTAACGGTGATAGAAGCAGCCTTTGTTGATGACCACCCAGTGGAGAAACCCCTTTCCTATTTTTATAAATCACTAAGATCATTGAGCACCGCAGGATATCCTAGCTTCCTTTGCAACTGGGAGAAGGATTTCCTTAAGACCCTTACGGAAACCCAGAAGTCTACTATCCTTCAACTCTCTCACGCATCATCTATATCCTCAAATTCAGCCGAAGTTAATTATAAACTTTTGACCAGGTGGCACTACACTCCTGCTGTACTCAACAAGCTATTTCCTCAGGTCTCACCTCTCTGTTGGAGGGGATGTGGAGAGAGAGGAACGCATGCTCATATCTGGTGGTCCTGCCCACTTATTAGGCCCTTTTGGCTTACCATCCTCCATTGGATAAAAGAAATCCAGGGCTCGGAGGTTCCTAATGACCCCTGGCAGGTATTATTGCATTGTACAGACGAGCCAATGGGACCATATAAAAAATCCATCACACCACATTTATTAAACGCTGCCAAAACCCTCATACCTAGGTTCTGGAAAACTCCAAAGATACCTTCCCTGCGCCAATGGTTATGTGAGGTAGACCATACGTACTATATGGAGGACTTAACCTTCTCCCTCAGAAACAAATCAGACTTAGGGAGGAAATAATGGTCCCAGTGGTTCGCCTTCAAGTACTCCGCGGCGTACGCGGTAATTATGGCTTCGAACACGTAATGTGCCTGTATATTAAAATGCAATGCCCTGACTGAGGTGGGCACCCCTCCCATCCCTCCTCCCCCCCCCTTCCCTCTCCCATTCTCACCCCCCCCATTCCCTCCTGCCCTGTCCCTGTTCTTTTCTTCTCTTCTCTATCTCCCTCTTTTACTTGTAATGTCTAGATGTTTATATAAGTGAAAAATATGTCAGGATCAGGTTCTGTTTCAAATGTTATAGTTTAAGTCTTTTGTGAGTGCTCATGCCCTGCATACATACCCTTACATTGTACCCCAGTATAAGATGGAATGTATAACATTTTATGTATGTTTATTATGCCCAAGCATGTGATGGGCACCTATTTCTGTGCACTGGACTTCCTGTCATCAATAAAAATATATTAAACAAAAAAAAAAATAAATAAATTAAAGGCTGTGTAAATTCCAGAAAATGTACCCTAGTTTGTAGGCGCTATAACTTTTGCGCAAACCAATAAATATACATATTGAGTTTATTGGATTTTTTTTAGAACAAAAAGTAGAAAATATAATTTTTTTTCAAAATTTTCGGTCTTTTTCCGTGTATAGCGCAAAAAATAAAAACGGCAGAGGTGATCAAATACCATCAAAAGAAAGCTCTATTTGTGGGAAGAAAAGGACGCAAATTTCGTTTGGGTACAGCATTGCATGACCGCGCAATTAGCAGTTAAAGCGACGCAGTGCCAAATTGTAAAAAGTGCTCTGGTCAGGAAGGGGGTAAATCCTTCCGGGGCTGAAGTGGTTAAAGTGTTACTAAACCCACAACAGTAAAATCTGTCTGTATGTGCCGAATAGCATGCTTTTTATACTCACTGTTGAACTTAAGGGGTTAATACTCTGCACTGTGTAAAAAGGCTCTTTGATCCTGTATGGTCAGATCCTCCCACTCCTGCAGGGTCTCTCTTGGCAAGGCCAGATACGACACAGGGTAGTACTGCTGCACATGCTCAGTTTGGTCTCTATTGCTGGAGAGAACATTTCCATGTTGATCAGAGCTAGCCAGGTCACATGATATTGACATCACACATGTGGACGTGTATACAGATCCTAAATGACAGCCCAGTCCCTCCCTCCTCCATGCCCCGTAACTTAAAAAAAAAAAAAAAAAAAAAGAACACTGGGTGGGATGTCACATCTTGACTGACACAGGCTATAATGGACATCTCGTCCTACCTGAACACTCAGTACCCAGGCAGACCCTGCAGTTTGTCATGTGACCGTGGTAAACAGATCAGCCAAAAAAGGTATATAGTGGCAGTATTTTATTGTAAAAAAAAGATTTATAAGCTGTGGGGCTGGGGCAGAACTATTTTCATATTACTGGATTTAGTAACACTTTAAGATCACATTTCATTAACACATGTTCAGAGATCATAGGCTGCAATACCACTGTGCACTGGTAGAGCTTTACTCCCAACACAGAATTTTTCATTCCCAGCCTTAACAGGCTGAATTAACCTATACCCACTACACAGCATCATTAGCGTGCCTGCTTCCAAGGAAACCTGTCCCAGACCGCCATATTAAACAGTGGCACAGCTTCCCTCTACCATAACATATAAGCTTTACCAAGCCAAAACAAATTGTGTCTTATTTTTAATACAACTAAATATCAAAGTCAATAAATATACTGTTTATTTTATAGCTTTATAAAATTCTTATGTATTTTAACTGATATCTTTTTGAATAAATACACAAATAACAAATACACAATTACTTTTTGGATTAAATTCTCACAGCTTAACTGCCAAATAAGACATTAATCCATACAGAAAGTACACATTTTCATACCATTATGGTTACTTTACTAAATCATTGAAAATGCTGATTTTGCAGTCTATGTTTATTTAGAGTAGTAAACGATGTTCAGCTTTCAAGTGAAGAGGAATTAAAAACAGAACAGACAAAAATAATGATTACACTTGTTAGGCACACGGTTAACCCCTTGATGTTAATCCCTTCCCAGCCAGTGTCATTAATGCAGTGTCAGTGTACAGTATTATATGTGATCACTATATTAGTGTCACTAGCAATGTAAGTGTCAGCGTACCTCCCGGTGAGTGTCCCCACACCCCAAAGCACCTTACCCCATGTTGATGGGGGCAAGGCCTCTTCCCCACAACCCTGGGTGGTGGTTGTGGGGGTCTGCAGGCAGGGTATTATCAGAATCTGGAAGCCCCCTTAAACAAGGGGGTCCCCATATCCCAGCCCCCTATGTGAATGAGTTTGGGGTACATGGTGCCCCTACTCATTCACCAAAAAAAGTGTCAAAAAGACACACACCCTTTTTGACAATTCCTTTGTCAAATCAAAAAAAAAAAAAATGTTCCTGATGTAGATCCATCCTCAATCAGGATGACTCCCACACTGCTGGACCCAGAAAAAGAAAAAAAAAAGCTCCACCCGCAATGAAGGCTACCACCGTCTGCCTGCTCTGCCGTCTGACAGCTCTTAAATAGCTTAGGGGTGGAGCCACCTGGTGGCACCATCGCATTGTGATGTCACTAACCCAGCATGCACCGGTCAGGGACATCACAGGGGGCAGTGCCACCCCTTAACAACCAGCTATTCACTGTGTTCTGTGCCCTGAATTGGGCAAAGCCTTGCACCTGACCAGTGGTCTGGTCATTCTAGGGCTCTGGTTCAGCCAGAGCCCTAGAATGCGCAGTGCATTGTGGGGCAATCGACGGGATGCTCGGAATGTTCAGGTGTTTCGCAAACACAACGGGGGCTGTTCGGAGCTGAACCAATGATCGGCCTGAACAGTTCACCCATCTCTAATCATCAAGCAGTTGAGGATACCAAATCCCAGGAACACATTCTCATGGTACTTGGGGACATCATTTTATTTGTATTTTTTTTTTTGCAAGCTATTTGGGTTTTCATGCCATGTTTTTTTCATATGCACATGGTAAGCTAAGTCTATGAAATATCCAATAAATAATTCACATTGAATAATTTCATGACACTAGTGAATTGTTACCTTCACAGCATCTGCTTCACATAATTACTACACTTCACATGACGGACTGGAGATTTTAAAAGGTCAAACAATCTACATGCAGTCTATAGCTCATTATTTATTACTGTATATCTTGTTAGCTCTCTCATGTAGCACAATGAAACTTCACAAAAAAAAGCTGTATGAGGGTTAGAACTTTGAGCTTGTGGCACAGTATTTAAATAGACTGTTAGCACTCAGATCTGAAAAATCTGTGTAGTTAGTCAAAACTGCTTATAAAAATAGATTGTCAGTTCCTGCACCTAATAAGCAAGACACTTTTTTTAAACAGACCATATTTTCCCAAAAATGTACAGACATTAGCATGCTGATTTTGTAAATAAAGTGTAAGCTCTTGAGCCTAAGATAACGTATTTTCTTTAAAAAAATTCTCCATTAAATTCTACTGATCCATGCATCCAACCGTCATTTGTATACTGATTGTATGTATGTATGAATGATAGAGATTTTATATATATATATATATATATATATATATACTGTATATATATATATATAAAAAATTTTTTTTTTTTTTTATTTTGTGGGGGTTAGCTCAATGGGGATCACCTTCCCTGTGAAAAGAGGTAGTCCAGGTTTTCTTAAAATCTAACTTGTAGCCAGTTTTTTTTTTAAAAGGTTGCATGGAAATCAAATGAAGGAAACAGAAAATAAATCCTTGCCATCCAGGCACTAACTATACATTTCAGGTTCCCAACTCACAGGTGAAAGGCTTCTCCCAGTCACCCACAAAACAAAGATAAAGCAAAACTTCCCATCAGTAGCTTTCTTGGGTTTTGACTTCCTGAGTCCCAGGCCAAAAGCAATCCTTTGCTCCAGTCCTGCTTTATTTATACCACCTGTTGGTGGACACAAGTGGACCACAAAATCTGGTCTGGAACCAACCCTGCCAAGGTGGCTGGTAAAACCTGGACCAGATTCCACTTAGTTCTCTACAAATGAACGCATGCCAGGTGAAACATAACGTCCATCAATCACCTCGCCTTTCCAAATGTCATTTATCCCCCCTTCTGTCCAAGCCCCTGAGGCTGAGCAACTGTCCCAACAAGACAAAGGACACATCTGCAAGACAAAGGGCATCTGCATTATTCTGGTGTTTCCCAGCTCTATGCACCACTGTGAACTTAAATACTTGAAGGGCAAAGAACCATCTTGTCACCCGACTGTTTATCTCCTTGTTATTACACATCTATTTAAGAGGGGCATGATCAGTGACTAGTTTGAATGGTCTCCCCAACAGGTAATATTTCAGGGCATCTAATTCCGTTTGATAGCTAAACATTCCTTCTCAACAATGGCATGGTTTTTCTGATGTCCTAATATCTGTTAAGGTTTCTGGTAAGGTGGACCACTGGGTGCACCTCCCCATCTCTGACGTGGCACAGTAGAGCACCCAGTACCACATCAGTGGCATCTGTCTGTACCACAAACTCCTTTGTGAAATCTGGAGTCAGGAGCACAGGTTGTACACAAAGATAGGCTGCACTAATGGCCACTGAAAAGGCTGCACTTATGGCCACTGATGAGGTGGCACTAATAAGCTGCACTGATGGGCACTAATAGGCTGCACGGATGGCCAAAGATGAGGCTGCACTGATGCCCACTGATGAGGTGGCACTGATGGCCGCTGATGAGGCAGCACTGATGGCTAGTGATGAGGCGGCAATGATGGATACTAATAAACTGCACTGATGGTCACTAATGAGATAGCACTGATATGCTGCACTGAAGAGACAGCACCGATGACCATGAGACAGCATCAATAAGCTGCACTGATGGGGCTGTACTGATAAGGCAGAACCAATATGCTGCACTTATGGGCACTGATATGTTGCACTGATGAGCACTAATAGGCTGCACTGGTGTCCCCTGATGAGGCAGCACTGTTAAGCTGCACTGATGGGGCTGTACTGATAAGGCAGAACCAATATGCTGCACTTATGGGCACTGATATGCTGCACTGATGAGCACTAATAGGCTGCACTGGTGTCCACTGATGAGGCGGCACTGTTAAGCTGCACTGATGGGGCTGTACTGATAGGGCAGCACTGATATGCTGCACTTATGGGCACTGCTATGCTGCACTGATGGGCACTGATAGGCTGCACTGGTGGCCCCTGATGAGACCACACTGATGAGGTCACACTGATACAATATAGGTATACAAATTACAAAAAACATCTGGCTGCTCATCCACTTTTTGGTCATACAGTGATTGTGCTTCACCATACGTTTTAAATCTATGACGTGTCTGTTGTATATGAACCACACGTGGGGAAATAAAATAGTGGCGCTCCCTAAAACATCAATTTCACCCTTTAAAGTGACTAAATTCCTCTACTAGTGAACACCTATTTAAAGTGTACAACAAAAAAAATCAAATATATATAATTAGTGTACACCAAGTGAATGTACAGAATATGACACGGTGTCAGTGCTGCTCAAAATAACATTACACACAGTCTTTGTATGGTGAAAACACAAAAAGTGTGAAATTATTATATATCATTAACACATATAAAATAGTGAACAAAATATATGTAAGTATGAGGACGTGATCCAGTGACAAAAAATAACGTTCATTTAAAATCGTGCCAAAAAGTCCTCTCAGCTCCAAAAGTGCAATCTTCTTTCAAGAAACCTTCCACCACACCTGAGTGTTCGGTGACCCACTCCCAGTGAAAATTCACTCACCAGCTCCAAATGCCCCCACTTGCGTGTAAGGCTATATAGCAAAAGGGTTCAAATCACCAGGAAACGGCTAACAGTTTCTCCATCCGGAAACACGTTCCATATGTGAATTGAAAAAAAAATGCTCCAAATAGTGTGATAACGTCAACCAGTTTCAAATAACACTCCAATGGTTCAACTCACATTGTAAAATAAATAAATTAGCACCGCAAACTCCACAGCACACTGTATAAGCAGTATTCAACACAGCAACTTGAAAAACCTCCTGGGGGTATGCGGTCACGGCGGACCCGAGATAAGCAGGCATGTAAAGTATTTCTCTCACCCTCTCCTCGCTTGCCCGACTATTAGATCCGATCGCTTCCCAGGTGGGTAAACCGCAGCACTCGCTCCTCTGTATGTCACTCGTACGCGATGTTCACCACTGCTTGGCCACGCCCCGACATGTTTCGTCACACCTGTGACTTAATCATGGGATAGGCCGCTCTCACTGTCAGTCAATCCTTATATCCCCTCCCATCCATGACTGATAGAAGGTACCTTGATGCGCACGCGCCCCACGTACGCTTCGTGCCTGCGCAGTAGATGTGTCCCCGTGAGCGCAAACCCCCGCTGCTTGGGACCGCTGCTCACTGGGTCCTGAAGTATCGGATTGCAATATCTAGTTATCTACTAAAAAATCATACATCCCCAATGTTAGTTATCTTTCAATAACATATAATTCAATAGTAGAGGGTACTTAGTTCACTGCTTCCAAATCTAAATAACGGACCCTGAACCATTAACCCCTTCAAGCTGGTTGCTTTATACATGTTGCTATAGTGAACCATAATCCTGCATAGCAACCTGTTCCTCTCCAACACCCTCAAATTTACATCATAATCTTGTGCATTAATACCAAAACACTCATTTAAAACATATTGGTAATAAACAATTATTTATAATTCTATAAAAAGTACTAAAATAAACATTCGCACTACATCTCCATAGAAGACATCTTGGAATGGCTGGAATTCAATAATCCTAACTATTATTATTTGTGAAATTAAAATATTTATAAATAAGTGGTTACTCATTAATATATTGATGAGTGGGTGATTTCCCTTAAATATCTATTAGTCATTATATTTCCATCTGATTATTACCTATATCCATCATGCATTATATCCTACTGTGTGTATGGTCAGAAAACAAGCTCAGATTCTTCATTGATATCTATATGCATAAATGCCCCTGGGGATTCCTCCCAACGATCACTGGTGGGTGTTGGTTAGAAGTTCATCTTTTAATTCTCCCCTTAATCAAAAGCTCCATCAAACAAGCCTGCATTTCCAGGTACGAATAGTTCCCTCTCAATGTACTATATTCTACCCTGGTCCTAAATGAACCTCCATCTTCTGGTGTCCCATATAGGAGTCCATATACTCCCACCTACAATAAACTCCTACAAGGGTTCGCATCCCATATAGGGGTGAAAAGATGTATTATCACCATCTGCTCCAGTCCTAACTACCCCCCTCCTCAAAACAAGTACCAGCATTAAAATGGCGTTTTCTGGACCTATCCTGTCTGTACACAATTATCTTATCTATAAGGGATTCAAATCCTCCCACTATATAAAGTGACAGTGCTATATAAAAACTTCTAAAAGTAAACTCATTATCTTGTCTATAAGAGATTCAAACCCTCCCACTATATAAAGTGACAGTGCTATATAAAAACTTCTAAAAGTAAACTACAATATTCAAACTAAAACCCTATTCAATCTAAAAATCATTAATAAAACAATTTAGGTTCAGTTCAATGTTGAGTCCTCTTGGGGTCAAACTTTTAAAAAGAAATATCCATTCAGTTTCCCTTTGTGATAAATCCCTTATCCTATTGGATTCTCTCCAGGAAGGGTGCACTACATCAATGCCACAAAACTGTAGCAATGAGGGGTCCTGTTGGTGCTTGTCCTTAAAGTGCATGGACACACTATGGTATTTGTATCCATTTTTTATGTTCGTCAAATGTTCACTTATCCGGACCTTCAATTATCTCTTGGTCCTTCCTACATAATATAGGCCGCATGGGCACCACATAAGGTAAACCACATGCGTGGTGGTACATGTGCTGAACTCCTTGATTTCGAACATCTCTCCTTCTCTGTTGGTAACACTAGTAATGCCCCTATTACTGACTCTCACTATCTTACAACAAACACATTTCCTGCAACAGTAGAATCCCCTAAAGTCAAAGGACAAAGTTCTTGGATTCGGTGGGTCCAAAATTTTCTTAACTATTTGGTCACCTATACTTGGGGCTCTCCTATATATAAATTTAGGTTGTGCCGGTAATATATCCCCTAAGTATCTGTCTTTGCAAAGGATATACCAGTATTTCCTATATATTTTTTCTATTTCCCTGTACTGACAGTGGAATCCTGAAACAAAGCTTAATTGGTGTTGGGTGTCCCCTACTTGTGGTTCTTTTTTCTTCATACATTGTTCCCTGGGGATTTCAGCTACTTCCTGTATTATCTCAGTCAGTTTCTCATTGTTATATCCCTTCTGTATAAATTTCTCCTTTAGAACATTTGATTGGATCACAAAGTCATCAAGCTGTGTACAATTTCGATGGATACGCAATATCTGTCCTTTCGGAATGTTCCTTATCCAGGACGGATGATGTCCACTCGCCACGGATAAATAACTATTGCGGTCCGTCGGTTTGAAGTACACCTTAGTTCTTAGTGTATTGGAGACCTTTTCTATGGTGACATCCAAAAAATTAATGGTTTTCTCACTAATTTGATATTCTGCTTTGATATTATTTGTATTCATATTCAAATGTTCTAAAAATTCCTCCACAGACTCCTTCGTTCCCTCCCAAATCAACAGAATATCATCAATAATTCTGCGGTAGAATTTGAGCTGGGGTCTGTTTACGTTGAACACCTGTCTATCCTCTAGAAAATCTCCTAGAGAAGTTAATTAAAGCATGGTGGGATGTTTTTACATTCGAGCACTATCAGAGGGAAAATTTGATTTTTAGAAGCCTGAGGTGGGAGGTATCCCCGCAGGATGGGTTAAATGACCCTAAGTATATGGGGGAATGGCTGGGATTTTTTAATAGGGTAGATAGGGAGCTACAATGTCTTGTTTTAAAAAGTAAACAAATTAAATTAGGATTAATAAATGAGAAGATCAGGGGGTTACAAGAGAAATTGGAACCGATTAAAGAATCCAATCAAATGAAGGAGTTCAATAGTAACATGAAAAAGAAACTAGAGAAAGTAGACCGTGAAACACAAAAAAAGAAGGTGAAGAAATTCACCAGGGACTCTAATGATTTTAGAACCAATAATATTTACACATGGCAAAGTATTAATGTTACTGACCAGGAGAAAGTAATGCAAGATCCTAGTCAGGAGGTAGAGTCCATTATGAACAAACCCCCTTCCAAACCGGTCCAGAAAAAAAATGGACACAAGGCCTTAGGAAGGTGGACAGGGACCTACTAACGCAATACGGAACGGGGATAACCAGGTGAGGAATACAAATCAGAATGGTGGGAATTTTTATTCTCCTAGACCATTACAACAAGGGAGGGGAGGATATAATTATTAGACACCGAGACCGTATAGAGGGAATACCCCACAAGGAAGGGAAGGTTACAACTATCAATCACCTGGGACATATAGAGGTGATGCCCCACGAGGGTATAATCCTCCACATGAGTACCAACAGTGGAGACAACACCCCCCACCTAATCATTACCCAGAAATAGGCAATGAGATCCCATTGTATAATAGATACTCAGGATTGGAAAATGAAAATTATTATGATCAACAATCATATAACAACTCTTTTTTAGGACAACGGGGGAGGGGAGGGAAACGGGGCACACCGAGAGGACGTTCCCGGACAGTACAAGAGAGAAGTGGAGGGATGATCGGACCCCCACATATTCAAACCATGGATACCTTGCCCCCACCAAACGAAGGAGGGGTTGTAGGACAGGAAAATCCAAGCAATCCAAAAAAACAATTGAGAGATGTGTGAACACGGGAATTTACAATTTGAGTGGGGTAGAGTTGGATCATAAAGAAATAAATATCTTAAATTTGGGCCTCAAGTGTGCACCAAAGAAGAAAATGAACAAATTTCAGGTGTATATTGACATACACAAGTTCATTAGATCTATGAACATAAAAAAATACTTTTTGAGTCACCCGGTGGAAGCTGGAACAAGAGCTTCGGTGGGGTGGTAGATCAGTGACAATAGACAGTGGTCTAAGAAATAGATCGATTTTCAATCCCCAGATTCAAAGTAACCACTTTGTTGAGGTATTTAAAAACCTGGTATTAAAGGATATTGAGGATCTACCAGTTAAGAAATGGGTGAACCCTTACTATATCAGAGAAGGTATAAAATCCCTGGAAAACAGAAAAAATATAATAATTCGACCAGCCGACAAGGGAGGAGTCATTTTACCATGAACAATTCGTGGATTTATTGAGTGATCGGACTACGTATAAAAAACTAAAATCTGACCCCACAGAACCATATAGTATCCAACTGGTAGCATTGGTAGAGTGGGGATTTGGGATAAAGGCCCTAAATCCTAAAGAGAAAAGATATCTCATACCAAGTGCAAGTCGAATACCGGTAATCTATACGTTGCCCAAAGTTCATAAAAACACTCAGAACCCACCTCCTCATCCTATAGTCAATGGAATTGGGTCAGTGACTGCAAGGTTGGGCGAGTATTTAGATAAATTCCTCCAACCCAGTGTAAAGGTAACGAGAGCTTACCTTAAGGATACATCGGACCTGCTGCGTTTATTGGAACAAGTGAAATTGGATCCATCAGCAATATCTTATTTGGTAATGGCTGACGTAGCCTCCTTATATACAAATATACAGCATGAGGATGCATCCTTGGCCCTTAATTGGGCATTAAGTAGGGGGGATGACATCCCGTATGTACAGAAGAAGTTTGTGGGACATGCACTAGAATTTTGCATGTCCCACAACTATTTTTGGTATAACGGGCAATTTTTCTCTCAACAAGTTGTCGTGGCAATGGGGGCAAAATATGCCCCTAGCCTCGCCAACTTGTTCATGTCTGAATGTGAGGATAGACAGGTGTTCAACGTAAACAGACCCCAGCTCAAATTCTACCGCAGGCTTATTGATGATATTCTGTTGATTTGGGGGAGAACGAGGGAGTCTGTGGAGGAATTTTTAGAACATTTGAATATGAATACGAATAATATCAAATTACAATATCAAATTAGTGAGAAAACCATTAATTTTTTGGATGTCACCATAGAAAAGGTCTCCAATACACTAAGAACTAAGGTGTACTTCAAACCGACGGACCGCAATAGTTATTTATCCGTGACGAGTGGACATCATCCGCCCTGGATAAGGAACATTCCGAAAGGACAGATATTGCGTATCCGTCGAAATTGTACACAGCTTGATGACTTTGTCATCCAATCAAATGTTCTAAAGGAGAAATTTATACAGAAGGGATATAACAATGAGAAACTGACTGAAATAATACAGGAAGTAGCTGAAATCCCCAGGGAACAATGTATGAAGAAAAAAGAACCACAAGTATGGGACACCCAACACCAATTAAGCTTTGTTTCAGGATTCCACTGTCAGTACAGGGAAATAGAAAATATATATAGGAAATACTGGTATATCCTTTGCAAAGACAGATACTTAGGGATATATTACCGGTACAACCTAAATTTATATATAGGAGAGCCCCAAGTATAGGTGACCAAATAGTTAAGAAAATTTTGGACCCACCGAATCCAAGAACTTTTTCCTTTGACTTTAGGGGATTCTACTGTTGCAGGAAATGTGTTTGTTGTAAGACAGCGAGAGTCAGTAATAGGGGCATTACTAGTGTTACCAACAGAGAAGGAGAGATGTTCGAAATCAAGGAGTTCAGCACATGTACCACCACGCATGTGGTTTACCTTATGTGGTGCCCATGCAGCCTATATTATGTAGGAAGGACCAAGAGACAATTGAAGGTCCGGATAAGTGAACAATTGACGAACATAAAAAACGGATACAAATACCATAGTGTGTCCATGCACTTTAAGGACAAGCACCAACAGGACCCCTCATTGCTACAGATTTGTGGCATTGATGTAGTGCACCCTTCCTGGAGAGGATCCAATAGGATAAGGGATTTATCACGAAGGGAAACTGAATGGATATTTCTTTTTAAAAGTTTGACCCAGAGAGGACTCAACATTGAACTGAACCTAAATTGTTTTATTAATGATTTTTAGATTGAATAGAGTTTTAGTTTGAATATTGTAGCACCTACCGATGAATGAGTTTACTTTTAGAAGTTTTTATATAGCACTGTCACTTTATATAGTGGGAGGGTTTGAATCTCTTATAGACAAGATAATGAGTTTACTTTTAGAAGTTTTTATATAGCACTATCACTTTATATAGTGGGAGGATTTGAATCCCTTATAGACAAGATAATTGTGTGCAGAGAGCATAGGTCCAGAAAACACCATTTTAATGCTGATACTTGTTTTGAGGAGGGGGGTAGTTAGGACTGGAGCAGATGGTGATAATACATCTTTTCACCCCTATATGGGATACGAACCCCTGTAGGAGTTTATTGTAGGTGGGAGTATATGGACTCCTATATGGGACACCAGAAGATGGGGATTCATTTAGGACCAGGGTAGAATATAGTACATTGAGAGGGAACTATTCGTACCTGGAAATGCAGGCTTGTTTGATGGAGCTTTTGATTAAGGGGAGAATTAAAAGATGAACTTCTAACCAACACCCACCAGTGATCGTTGGGAGGAATCCCCAGGGGCATTTATGCATATAGATATCAATGAAGAATCCGAATGGAGCTTGTTTTCTGACCGTACACACAGTAGGATATAATGCATGATGGATATAGGTAATAATCAGATGGAAATATAATGACTAATAGATATTTAAGGGAAATCACCCACTCATCAATATATTAATGAGTAACCACTTATTTATAAATATTTTAATTTCACAAATAATAATAATTAGGATTATTGAATTCCAGCCATTCCAAGATGTCTTCTATGGAGATGTAGTGCGAATGTTTATTTTAGTACTTTTTATAGAATTATAAATAATTGTTTATCACCAATATGTTTTAAATGAGTGTTTTGGTATTAATGCACAAGATTATGATGTAAATTTGAGGGTGTTGGAGAGGAACAGGTTGCTATGCAGGATTGTGGTTCACGATAGCAACATGTATAAAGCAACCAGCTTGAAGGGGTTAATGGTTCAGGGTCCGGTATTTAGATTTGGAAGCAGCGAACTAAGTACCCTCTACTATTGAATTATATGTTATTGAAAGATAACTAACATTGGGGATGTATGATTTTTTAGTAGATAACTAGATATTGCAATCCGATACTTTAGGACCCAGTGAGCAGCGGTCCCAAGCAGCGGGGGTTTGCGCTCACGGGGACACATCTACTGCGCAGGCGCCAAGCGTACGTGTGGCACGTGCGCATCAAGGTACCTTCTATCAGTCAAGGATGGGAGGGGATATAAGGATTGACTGACAGTGAGAGTGGCCTATCCCATGATTAAGTCACAGGTGTGACGAAACATGTCGGGGCGTGGCCAAGCATCAGTGAACATCGCGTGCGAGTGACATACAGAGGAGCGAGTGCTGCGGTTTACCCACCTGGGAAGCGATCGGATCTAATAGTCGGGCAAGCGAGGAGAGGGTGAGAGAAATACTTTACACGCCTGCTTATCTCGGGTCCGCCGTGACCGCATACCCCCAGGAGGTTTTTCAAGTTGCTGTGTTGGATACTGCTTATACAGTGTGCTGTGGAGTTTGCGGTGCTAATTTATTTATTTTACAATGTGAGTTGAACCATTGGAGTGTTATTTGAATTGTATGTTAATAAACTGGTTGATGTTATCACACTATTTGGAGCATTTTTTTTTCAATTCACATATGGAACGTGTTTCCGGATGGAGAAACTGTTAGCCGTTTCCTGGTGATTTGAACCCTTTTGCTATATAGCCTTACACGCAAGTGGGGGCATTTGGAGCTGGTGAGTGAATTTTCACTGGGAGTGGGTCACCGAACACTCAGGTGTGGTAGAAGGTTTCTTGAAAGAAGATTGCACTTTTGGAGCTGAGAGGACTTTTTGGCACGATTTTAAATGAATGTTATTTTTTGTCACTGGATCACGTTCTCATACTTACATATTTTGTTCACTATTTTATATGTGTTAATGATATATAATAATTTCACACTTTTTGTGTTTTCACCATACAAAGACTGTGTGTAATGTTATTTTGAGCAGCACTGACACCGTGTCATATTCTGTACATTCACTTGGTGTTCACTAATTATATATATTTGATTTTTTTTGTTGTACACTTTAAATAGGTGTTTACTAGTAGAGGAATTTAGTCACTTTAAAGGGTGAAATTGATGTTTTAGGGAGCGCCACTATTTTATTTCCCCACGTGTGGTTCATATACAACAGACACGTCATAGATTTAAAACGTATGGTATAGTAGATATTTACAACGTGGCAGCTATAGTTAGATCTATACATCAACTTTTAATATTAATTATTAAGGTCGATTATTATACTCCGAGGCGCAGTGGTGGCTAACTGAGTGTGGAGTGGTAATTACACTTTGGAGAAGGTCTAGTAGTGATTGTGCTTCCTCTGAGACATGCCACTCATAGAATCATACATATACATATTTATGCAGTCCACAGCTTAGATCTACAGGGCTCACAATTTCAGGTCCTGAGCCACTAGCCATGCCTTAAGAGTTACTCACCACCAGTTACCCCACCCAATTCCTACCCTGCTCCGCCCTTAATTCCACCCCTAAAGACACCCTCATAAATTATCCCATGAAATGACACTGTTAAATGGTTTATGCAGAATTATTTTACACAAGTTATTAACAACAGCTCATTAGTGCCCAACAATGCAGCCTTACCAATGCCCATCAGTGCAGCCCATCTGTGCCCATCAATGCAGCTTCAATGGTGCCCATTAGTGCAGCCTCATCAGTGCCCATCAGTGCTGCCTTATCAGTGCCCAACAATGCAGCCTCATCAGTGCCCATCAGTGCAGCCTCTTCAGTGCCCATCAGTGCAGCCCCATCATTGCCCAACAGTGCAGAATATCAGCACTTCCTTATCAGTGCGGCCTCATCAGTGCCCATCGGTGCAGCCTCATCAGTGCCCATCAGTGCAGCCTCATCAATGCCCATCAATGCATCATATGAGTGCCCATCAATGCAGCATATAAGTGATGCCTTATCAGTACAGCCCCATCAGTGCAGCTTATCAGTGCCACCTCATCAGTGGCCATCAGTGCAGCCTCATTAGTGGTCAGTCAGTGCCCATCAGTGCAGCATATCAGTGCTACCTCATTAGTGACCATCAGTGCAGTTTATTAGTACCCATCATCGCCGCCTCATCACTAGCCATCAGTGCTGCCTCATCAGCGGCCATCAGTGCCACCTCATCAGTGGCCATCAGTGCAGCCTCATCAATGCCCATCAATGCATCATATGAGTGCCCATCAGTGCAGCATATCAGTGCTGCCTTATCAGTACAGCACCATTAGTGCAGCTTATCAGTGCCACCATCATCAGTGGCCATCAGTGCCGCCTCATCAGTGCCCATCAGTGCAGCATATCAGTGCTGCCTTATCAGTGCCACCTCATCAGTGGCCACCAGTGCAGCCTCATCAGTGCAGCCTATTAGTGCCCATCAGTGCAGCATATCAGTGCCCATAAGTGCACCATACCAGTGCTGTTTTATCAGTACAGCTCAATCAGTGCAGCTTATCAGTGCTGCCTCATGGTCATCAGTGCAGCCCCATCAGTGGCCATCAGTGCAGCATATCAGTGCAGTGTTGTTTAGTGTCATTAGTGTTGTTTATCAGTACCCATCATAGCCGCCTCATCAGTGGCCATCAGTGCTGCCCCATCAGTGACCATCAGTGCCGCCTCATAAGTGGACATCAGTGCAGCCTCATCAGTGGTTATCAGTGAAGCCTATTAGTACCCATCAGTGCAGCCTATTAGTGCACATTAGTGCAGCATAGCAGTTGCCCATCAGTGCAGCCCTATCAGTGCAGCTTATCAGTGCCACACCAGAGCTGTGGTTCTCTGCAACTCTTCCAGAGTTACCATGGGCCTCTTGGCTGCTTCTCTGATTAATGCTCTCCTTGCCCGGCCTTTCAGTTTAGATGGATGGCCATGTGCCATACTCTTTCTGTTTTTAGCTAATAGATTGAACAGTGCTCTATGAGAGGTTCAAAACTTGGGATATTATTATATAACCTAACCCTGCTTTAAACTTCTCCACAACTTTATCCCCGACCTGTCTAGTGTGTTCCTTGGCCTTCATGATGCTCTTTGTTCACTAAGGTTCTCAAACCTCTGAGGGCTTCACAGAACAGCTGTATTTATACTGAGATTAAATTACACACAGGTGGACTCTATTTACCAATTAGGTGACTTCTGAAGGCAATTGGTTTTACTAGATTTTAGTTAAGGATATCAATGTAAAGGGGGCTAAATATAAATGCACGCCACACTTTTCAGATATTTATCTGTAAAAAAAATTGTAAACCATTTATCATTTTTCTTTCACTTCACAATTAGACCAACACAAAGTGGCACTTGTGACTGATGGTAATCAAGTAATCTGTGGCGCCCACCCTGAGTACCCACCACTGCGCTTAGGAAAATAAGTGCCTCAAAAACTGTGTGTGAAAAAAAGTTGTATCAAAATATGTACAGAAGTGTGAAAACTTCCAAAGCTGCCACTTTAAATGTATAAATGATGTAAACTCTATTAATTTGCAAGTGTCAGAAAATTAATATAAGCGGCGCTAGTAATGGTGATAAATGGCCCTGTGTTTGACCAGTGAATATTGAGTGATATCAAAAGCACAAATAATATATATCAAACACCACAATAATTAATATATATAATCACCCTGTATCACAAAAATATAAGTACAAAAACAGAAAATTTGAATTCAGATTCAAAACTCACCGGATAAATATGCCTCACACTCTCGTGTTTTGGCAAATAAGCGTGATAAACCTCACAATCGGGTTTAAACGAAAGATCCAAATTCCATCCGTATGTATTCCATTTCACTCCACATGCAAATAAAAAATGCACTGATAGTGTAGTAACGTAAAACCAGATTTAATAATCACTGTGTAAAACTTCAAACATTGCACTCACATTAAAATCTCTTTAAACCGAGCAAAAAATCACAGCAACAACATCTCCCAATCCTCCTGTGTAAACGCCCAACACCAAATGCAATGATGGTCACGGCGGACCCGAGGTGTGCGGAAGGGGCTCTCACCACCACTCACTGATCTGCGTTGCCTCAGGCTTGGAATCGCCGCTCTCACTCTCAATCTCGCTCCAGCGCGCCCTCCGTCACACGCTGCTACAGAATCTGAAGGGAGAGGAATCACTGGCACGTTTGATTTTGGTGGACATCTTTTAGAAACCTGCACATCAGTCACGGTGTCTCTTCTATTGATGGACTTCATTCACTAATTTCTATTTTCTGTTTTTGTACTTATATTTTTGTGATACAGGGTGATTATATATATTAATTATTGTGGTGTTTGATATATATTATTTGTGCTTTTGATATCAATCAATATTCACTGGTCAAACACAGGGCCATTTATCACCATTACTAGCGCCGCTTATATTAATTTTCTGACACTTGCGAATTAATAGAGTTTACACAAAGTGGCACTTATCACATACAATCTCAATAAAATACATTTAAATTTTTGGTTGTAGCATGCCAAAATGTGGAAAATTTCAAGGGGTGTGAATACTTTTTCAAGGCACTGTACTTTAGTGATTACACATTCTATTAAGCCCCTGTTCACATTGACTACGGCCATCTGAAATCCAACAATTTCAAAGTTGCATCTCAGTGCGACTTCAGGTACGACCTTGAAGACATCTGTGTGGCTTTATGCAAAAATTGCCAAAAGTAGTGCATGTACGACATTTTTCAAATCGATGCAGCACCGCAAAGTCGACATTTTACCGATTTGAACAGTTCTATCGCCGGTAATGGGATGTGACTTGTCATGTGATTTAACCTGTCAAATCTCATAAGTCACTCCAATGTGAATGAGGGCTTAGGCTGCTTCAGATAAGAAATTTGTTTCTGTGCAAGACAGAAGCAAGTTCCAAAGCAGTAAAGAATTCTGTTTGATTCTTCATGTTTAGAATTATGGAAATGGTCAGTAATTAATGCCGGAATGACTGATTCCTAAGTGATGGAAAGATGCAAGCTAGGAAGTAGCAGGTTACTCAATCTGAACAACTGCATATGATCATGCAGTACTTTAATTATGTGTGCAATTGAGTGTGATTACCATATATTTTACATATTAGAGATATCTTAGTGATAGATGGCTGAACCTCCACAACTAAACTTCTGTGGTTTGGTGGTGCAAATGAACAATTAAAAAACTCCTATGCAACTTCTGAAAAAATCATAGTGTTGCGCAAACACATGTATATCCACAGGAAACAAATAAATAAGTCTGTCATTTTCCTTCTCACACTGGAACAAAATATGCAGGTATCCATAAATGTGGTTCTTAAGGCTGAAGGTTTTTTTTACCTTCATGCTTTCTATGCATGAAGATAAAAAAAACCTTCAATGTGTAGCTACCTCCTCAGCCCCCCTTATATTCACTTGAGCCCAATCTCGATCCAGCGCTGCGCATGAGAGCAGAAGCTCTCATGGGTCTCGGCCTCATCATTGGCTCCCTTTGATGTCATTCACAACCAGTGAAAAGAGAGAGGGGTCAGGGCCGAGCTACACTCTGTGTGTCTCATAGACATACAAAGGCGGCTTTGAAACGAGGATGCAGGTGTACCTCCAGAGCAAGCAGCTTGCTATGGGGGCACTCAGTGGTGAGGAGGGGTCAGGAGTGCCAGTGGGTGACCTGAGAAGAGGAGGGTTGGGGCTGCTCTGTGCAAAGCCATTGCACAGAGCAGGTAAGTATAACATGTTTGTTATATAAAAAAAAAAAGCTGAACCTTTACAAATGCTGAAAGCTATACAAAAGAATTTAAAGCTGTACGTAGAGTAAAGAAGACCTACAAATTAACAACTACAATTAGGCTGGGTTCACACTTATGCGATTGCAGACATTGCATGTGATTTCAAACCGCATTCCTGTGCACATCACATGCGATGTCTGTGCGATGCAAATTCAGCCATACAGTTTGTATGACTAAAATCGCATTGCATTCACACCAAAATGGTGCAATACCCTTTTTTTGGTCTGCACTGGAATACACATGCAATCCGATTCCATCCAATTCCACAGTTCGCACTACGTTCTGCAAACCGATTTGGTGGTGCCATTAACTTTATATTGACACCTACAGTGGTTCGCAGAGGGCAGTGTGAACTGCCTGCCATTTAGATGCGATGCGCGAACCCGCACAGGAATTGCTGTGGTTCCTGCATCGCACCAGTGTGAACCTAACCTTAGGTTTGTACTTTTCCATTGTCCATCAGTTTAAATGATTCCTTTTTTATAAGCCTATGTGTGGTATTTATTATCTCAGAAAAATTAAGTAAGGTAAATTATTGAAATGTCTCAATCTAACATAACCACATATACACTTATAAAATATTCCCTAAGAACCTATTTTAGTCATATATTATATATTTTTTGTTATAAATAGCTTTTAAAAGATAAAAAGAACTAATATACAAATGTTTTGAAATTACTTTGATTTGATATTTATACTAATTGTTGCCATAGAGCTCAAAATCATAGTATGTCTCATTAAGAAACACAAGGTGCCACAAAGTGGTATTATAGATAAAAGACATCAACATTTTCTCTAGAACTGCGACACAGACATGAATAATTAAAAGCAGGCATCAGGGAAATATTTATATATTTGTTTTTGTTTTTTTTATTTGTAAAAAATGCAGATAAGGATGTTGCCATATTTAAAGGATAAGATCACCTTTGTAAAAAAATAAATGCACATATTTTTGCAGGTTAAAAAATGTGCATTTATTGTTTATTTACACAGGAACCTTCAAAGCATTTGCACCCATCATTAGTGGAATGTGGGTACAATATCAGCATTCTGGGGGTGGGGGCGTGGCTACCGCGCTAGAGAACAGACGCATGACCTGTTAGCTCTGCACTGACGGCAGGATTTACAACAATTCGAGGCGATCCAGACTGCTCCTTCTGATACCAGCACCTACCTAAAGGTCCGCAATACCCTCCGAGATGACAAGGAAGAGACAGAACCCCTCACAACCGAAGAAATTAAACGATTTCTTCCCCCCTAAGAACCACAGCGAGATCCAAGATGGCGCCGCCGGCTGCTCTCCGGTTCCATCAATCGAATCACACTCGGCCACACCAAGCCCGAGCTCCGGACGAAACCCACACTCCTGCTCCCCAGACGCCTCCACTCCGCTCTCAGGCAGCCCTGCCAAATCGAAACCCCGCATGTCGAATGATTCGACCAACTACAAGGTCAGTACGGGACATAACTCTCTGGAAGACACGAGAGAGATGGCTGACTCCATTAACTCTTTCCCCACTGTAAACCAGCCCCTATCAGACACAACCCTGAGAGACATGTTAGTCTCATTACGCAGCTCACTGCACGCAGACATGATGGAATGCATGCAGAACTTTAAATCAGAGGTGAGGGAACTGGGGGGCAGAGTGGACCACGTAGAGAAAAAAATGGGGGATTATGCTGCATCATACAATACCCTGGTAGATGCTCATAACGACCAGTCAGATGAGGTAACCTGGCTAAAAGAAAAAGTCGCAGACCTCGAGGACAGATCACGTAGAAACAATTTGAAATTACGAGGGGTCCCTGAAAGTGTCCTACCATCACAACTCCGCCAATATGTCCAGGAATTCATGTCAGTATACCTACCATCTACCCCTTCTTCGGAGTTAATCATTGACAGAATCCATAGACTTCCCAAGCCTGCACACCTATCAGACAACATCCCCAGAGACGTTCTGATGCGGGTGCACTTTTTCCACGTTAAGGAGCAGTTCATGCTAGCCTTTAGGAAAAATCCACAACCACCCGAACAATACTCAAATATTCAAATGTTCGCAGACCTCTCGCAGTTCACGATGCAGAAACGTAAATCACTGCTAACTGTGACTAAAGCACTGCGCAATCACAATATCATATACAGATGGGGTTTCCCGACAAAACTCATCGTCACCCATGATGACAAGACCTCAGTGATCACCAATCTGGAAGACGGCCTATCAATGTTGCGCACCTGGGACATCTTACCAGAACAACCCTCTCCAGGGCCTTCTCCCTCCTCAAAGCTAGATGACCAGGCCGAATGGAAGGTTGTGTCATACAAAAAGCAACAGAAAAGCCGCAACAAATATTCGCCTCGAATGTCATAAACTACCCACAACTACGAGTCTCCTGCCGCCTAATGGAGCTAACACTCCACGCAGTTTCCCCTTCTAAAAATGCGCAGTACATCTGCCATCAGATTCTGGAAAGAATCTCACCTTTTTTATACACCAGTTCTGTTTTTGTTTGTTGTTCTTCTCTGTTTTACCTCTTCCTTTTCTCCCCCCTTAACCCCTCAATTCGGTGACGGACTAAAAGCTCATACCACTGGAGGAACTCTTCTCATCTGGAAAGAAGACAAAATGCAACTAAGAATACCAGCAGATACCCAGGAATACATAAGGTACCAATACACCATCATCTCATACACTACATATGGCGGTTAGAGTGACCTCTTTTAATGTCCACGGACTGAACCATCCTGCTAAACGAGCCTCAGTATGGAAGGAAGCTCTCAAATTAAAATCTGACATCCTGTGCTTGCAGGAGACGCACTGGGTAACCTCAGCAATCCCCAAATTCTCCCACCATAAATTTCCACACATTTTTCAGGCATCAGCTTCTAAAAAACATAGGGGTGTACTCATTGCCATTAGAGACTCTGTTTCTCTCTCAATCCAAGAGACCCATATAGACCCTGAGGGTCGATATCTAATCCTAATTGGAGAACTTAACAACCATTTATACACGCTGGTCAATCTTTATGCGCCTAACACGCGCCAACTCGGTTTTTTGAAAAAGTTGTTTCGAAAGATCAACTCAATCAAAAAAGGAGCAGTTATAATGTGTGGAGATTACAATGTCACAGTGGATTACAAAATGGACACCACCTCCAAATCAAGACGCCCTCTTCCCTCAATCCAAAACATACTACATAGAGAAGAGATGTACGACGCTTGGAGGTGCCAACACTCTAACGAACGGGACTACTCCTTTCACTCCTCTAGACATAACTCGTATTCACGCATAGATCTAATCTTGGTGGACAGAACTCTACTTCAGAAGGTGTCCTCCTCTGCCGTGCATGACATTACGTGGTCTGACCACGCCCCTGTGTCCCTCACGATAGAGGAGAGATACCCATCAGCCCCATCCTACATTTGGAGGGCCAACCCTCAAATCTTCCAACATTCATCCCAGGTTGCTCTTGTAAACAAACATCTAAAAGATTATTTTGAAATCAATGCTAAATCGGTTAACAGTCCATTTACTATGTGGTGTGCCCATAAGGCATATATTAGAGGCATATTGTTACAGATTAGCGCGCGGATGAAGAGACAGAGGACATTGAAATTAGACTCCCTTCTCAAAGATATAAAACTTCTGGAGGCCCAGAATAAAACCGTACCTGACCCAAACATAGCAAACAAACTAAACCAACTGCGATCGGATCTCAGACTCATATTACTAGAGCAATATGACAAACATATTAGGTACCTAAAACTAAGTCACTACTCTTCTGGCAACAGAGCTGGCAAACATTTGGCCCAGAGACTGAGAGACCGTAGGACACAAATGAGGATTCCTCATCTAATTCGTAGCTCAGATAACAGCAAAATTTTCAACCCTACTGACATAGCAAACAATTTTGCAGAATACTATTCCTCTCTTTATAATTTAAAAGACGATACAAACACACAACAGCCCTCAGATGACGCCATTCAAACATTTTTGGCAGATCTCACACTACCCTCCCTTTCAGCATCACAATTAGAGCAACTTAACCTACCCATAACGGAGGCTGAGATCCGTACAGCAGTTAAATCACTACCCACTGGTAAATCTCCAGGACCAGATGGACTACCAAACAGTTATTACAAAGTGTTTTGCGAAATCTTGTCCCCCTCACTCAAAGAAATTTACCTGGAAGCAATGTCCTCTGCCTCATTCCCTGCCGAGATGCTTAAAGCGTATGTTGTTACCATTCCAAAACCTGGGAAAGACCCTATTACACCTGCTAACTTTAGACCTATTTCCCTATTAAACACAGATGTTAAACTGTACGCCAAGATCTTAGCACATAGACTTATAAATCTCCTACCACTTCTGATTAACCCAGATCAAACGGGCTTCACTAAAGGCAGACAAGCATCTGACGCCACAAGGAGGATTGTTGATTTGGTCCTTCGCGCTGGGTCCTGTCGGGTGCCTTCTCTGCTGCTTTCTTTGGATGCGGAGAAGGCATTCGACAGGATCCATTGGGGATATATGGTACAGACACTTAAGAAGTTTGGGTTTGCAGGCCCCATCCTCTCGGCTATCTTGGCCCTGTACTCTTCACCATGTGCGCAGGTCTACACTTCAGGTACCCTCTCCCTTCCCTTTCCAATTACCAATGGCACTAGACAGGGATGCCCCCTGTCCCCCTCTATATTTAATCTCCTTATAGAACCTCTAGCCGAAAAAATTAGAACACACCCAGATACACCCGGATTCTCCCTGCTAGGTAAATCACACAATATTAACTTATTCGCAGATGACATCATCCTTCTTTTGACCTCACCAACTAAGTCCCTAAAATGTGCCCATGGCATTCTAACGAATTTTAGCCAAGTTTCATATTACAAAGTGAATTTCTCAAAATCTCTAATCCTAGGTCTAAATATCCCTCCATCCCTCCAAGTAGATCTACAAAAACGATTCCCTTATACCTGGAGCTCATCCAGTATCCCGTACCTGGGACTACAAATAACAGCTGACCCCTCCAAACTAGCAGATGCCAATTATGACCCGCTAATTGACAAAATAGCGAAAGAAGTAAAAAGACTCAACAAAATAGAATTATCATGGTCAGGACGATTAGCATCCTTCAAAATGCTACTACTCCCCCAAATTCTATATGTCTTCCGCACTCTACCAATTCAACTCAAAAACACACATCTCCAATCACTAAACTATCTTCTCAGAAATTACATATGGGGATCAAAAAGACCCAGATGTTCTAGAAATGTTCTAACTAAACACAGGTTGGCGGGAGGTATGGGCCTGATAGACATCAGGGACTATCATCGAGCATCCTTGCTTACCCAGCTCAGACAATGGTTGTCACCATCCCCAGACGTCCTCTGGCACAACATAGAACGAGCCCTCAGCCCAACCCAAGATCTCCGATTACTATTACTACTTGACACATGGAAGCCATATCCCTTAAGATCCTTACCACTAACTATCCAGGCCTCTCTACTTGCGTGGAGAGAACTACACAAGTCTCCCCCACCCCCAACCAAAAGTATAAACATCCCAATCCCAATCACAATCTTGAACCACTCCATACCATACTCCAACTTCACAAATTGGTCTTCAAGAGGTATATCTCTAATCGCCGATCTATATACTAACAACACACTTAAACCATTCAATACACTAGTAGAGGAATACTCACTACCCTTAGCTGACCACTTTAAATATAGACAACTGACTCATTTTCTAAAATCTTTAAAATCAATCCACATACCTATACATGAATCAATATGGCAATTCTACACAAATACCCCTACTACCCCTAAAGGTATTTCTGTATTTTACAATTTCCTCCAAAATAAATCTACCTTTACAAAACTCCCTCCATTCCTAAAGTGGGAGTTAGAACTGGGAGAATCCTACACTAACAATCAATGGGAAAATGCACTCAAAACCACATATAAAGCAACTAGATGTGTAAATCATTGGGAACTTTCCTTAAAAATAGCTCAAAGATGGTACCTTACGCCTTATAGATTATCCAAATTCTCCTTCTCCGACTCACCACTGTGCTGGAGAACATGTGGAGAAGTAGGTAACATTTTGCATGTATTCTGGTCATGTAAACACCTCACCAGCTTTTGGAACAATATATTCAAATATATATCGCGTATCACAGGAATACTAAAACCACCAAACCCAGGATTAGCACTGTTAAACTTAGGCATTGAAAGCTTCCCTCCTTGCTTTCGTACAGTGGTCACACATGTACTCCTAGCTGCTAGATCACTGATTACTAAAAATTGGAAAACTAATATTGTACCCAATGCTTCGGAAGCCCTTGTTATAACACGAACCAATTACATTTTTGAATCACTAATAGCAGCAAGAACCGAACAAAAACCAATCTTTGACAAACATTGGAAAATATGGTCGGATTGGTTTAAAGAAAACTAGTGGTTTTTGAATTGAAATATATATATAACCCTTGATATTTCTTAGTTAAGTCTACATAGTTAATGGAAAATATACATACCTACATCACTCCGTCATCTCTCCTTCTCCCTTCCCTTTACCCCTCCAACCCCCTTCCCCACCCTTTCTACATCCCTCCCTCCCCCCCCCTTCTATCCTTTGCTACACTTTCATTTTGTGGTCTCATAAAAATACATTATGTTAAATAAACTATTATTACATCATATATAATAAATAAGATAATAACATTGTAAAAATTACTTACCCTCTACAATGTAAACTCTGAACCTATCTTTGATTAATGTATATCTCCATGATGTGTTCGTCAATGAACAAGGAAAAGAAAGTCTGTACTATGTTTTGTACTTGAAAATCTTTAATAAAAAATAATTTGAAAAAAAAATATCAGCATTCTGCAGGCACTTTCGATCATCGGCTGTTCGCAAGTTCGCCGAACAGCGAACAATTTGGGGTGTTCGTGGCAAATTCGAATGCCGCGGAACACCCTTTAAAAGTCTATGGGAGAAATCAAAAGTGCTAATTTTAAAGGCTTATATGCATGGTATTGTCATAAAAAGTGTTTGGGGAACTGGGTCCTGCCCCAGGGGACATGTATCAATGCAAAAAAAAGTTTTAAGATGGCCGTTTTTTCAGAAGCAGTGATTTTAATAATGCTTAAAGTGAAACAATAAAAGTGTAATATCCCTTTAAATTTCGTAGCTGGGGGGTGTCTATAGTATGCCTGTAAAGAGGCGCATGTTTCCCGTGTTTAGAACAGTCTGACAGCAAAATGACATTTCAAAGGAAAAAAAGTAATTTAAAACTACTCGCGGCTATTAATGCATTGCCGGTCCGACAATACACATAGAAGTTCACTGATAAAAACGGCATGGGAATTCCCCACAGGGGAACCCCGAACCAAAATTTAAAAAAAAGAATGACGTGGGGGGTCCCCTTAAATTCCATACCAGGCCCTTCAGGTCTGGTATGGATATTAAGGGGAACCCCGGCCAAAATTTTTTTTAAAAATGACGTGGGGGTCCCCCTAAATTCCATACCAGGCCCTTCAGGTCTGGTATGGATATTAAGGGGAACCCTGGCCAAAATTTAAAAAAAAATGACGTGTCAAAAACTGTCTCTTGTCATTTTTAACATTTTTGACAGTTTTTTAGTGAAATGGTAGGGGTACTTTTGTACCCCCTTACCATTTCACACAGGGGGAGGGCCGGGATCTGGGGGTCCCCTTGTTAAAGGGGGCTTCCAGATTCCGATAAGCCTGCCGCCCGCAGACCCCCACAACCATCGGCCAGGGTTGTGGGGATGAGGCCCTTGTCCTCATCAACATGGGGACAAGGTGTTTTGGGGGGCTACCCCAAAGCACCCTCCCAATGTTGAGGGCATGTGGCCTGGTACGGTTCAAGAGGGGGCGCTCTCTCGTCCCCCCTCTTTTCCTGCGGCCTGCCAGGTTGCGTGCTCGGATAAGGGTCTGGTGTGGATTTTTGGGGGGACCCCACGCCATTTTTTTAAAAAATTTTGGCATGTTGTTCCCCTTAATATCCATTTAGGGGGACCCCCCCATGTCATTTTTTTTTTAATTTTGCCCGGGGTTCCCCTTAATAGCCATATCAGACCTGAAGGGCCTGGTATGGAATTTAGGGGGACCCCCCACGTCATTCTTTTTTTTAAATTTTGGTTCCGGGTTCCCCTGTGGGGAATTCCCATGCCGTTTTTAACAATGAACTTCTATGTGTATTGTCAGACCGGCAATGCATTAATAGCCGCGAGTAGTTTTAAATTACTTTTTTTCCGTTAAAATGTCATTTTGCTGTCAGACTGTTCTAAACACGGGAAACATGCGCCCCTTTACAGGCATACTATAGACACCCCCCCAGGTACAAATTTAAAGGATTACACTTTTATTGTTTCACTTTAAGCATTATTAAAATCACTGCTCCCGAAAAAACGGACATTTTAAAACTTCCCCTGTCCCTGGGGCAGGACCCAGGTCCCCAAACACTTTTTATGACAATAACTTGCATATAAGCCTGTTCGTGTCCCATAGACTTTAATGGTGTTTGCGTGTTCAAACTAATTTTTTTCCTGTTCACATGTTCTGGTGCTAACCTAACAGGGGGGTGTTCGGCTCATCCCTAATGAGGATGCTGGACAGTACCCTCCTAATTCCCTGAGAGCTACAAGCCATCTGCTGTGGTGACAGATGGGATTTGTAGTTAATTCATTCACAAATTGCTGTGAATGAATGGGGTGACTGTCACATGTTACATGTTACACCTGCATTTAGCCTTGATCTGCCTTGCCTCTTCTGCCCTTATTGGCCAGCTGTGCTTTGGCCCTCTTAAGAATGGGGCTCTGAGCTTATAATAGGTGTTACTACACTGGTACTGTATTATACTACCCTGTCACACAGTTCTAACATGAGTAGCATGTCCCTTGATTACTCTAATGTTTGCTGCCTGTCCACCATGGCCTCTACCTGTCTTTGGAATATGCTGCTTGCCTGTCACTTGCTGTGACTTCTTTCTGTCTCTGATTATGCTATTGTTTGCTACCTCCCATACCTGTGGCTGTCCCTGTATTGTGATAATGTCTGCCATTTGCCCTGACTGATGCCTGTCTCTGGATTTTGATACTGGTTACACATCTGCAGAAACAATAGTCCACATCTGCCACTCCCAAAGTCCACAGTTGCTCTTATCTTTAATCTTTGCTCAGCCTGTTGTGCCATTTGACTATGACCTTATGTAGTAAATCCTTGGTGCAGACCAGTATCTCCTGGCCTGCTTGCTTTAAGGAAATGGAGGCTGTTATAGCTGAAGTTACTCTAGCCAGCTACAGCATCTGACCTCTGGTACTGAGGTGTGCATTACACAGCATTAAGTGAGATCCCCATCCTGAAAATGCTATGTCTAACATGGGTGTCTGGGCTTAAAGCCTGGTAGAAGATACATCCTATGCACAGTTATTTTACTGAGAAAAAAATAATTGTTGAAAAAATAGCAATATGTATAGTGGTTAAATAGTAATTACATTATGTTACAGAGTGTCCCCTGAAAGTACATTAGTAAATGTTATTATTGCCAAATAAAAAATGTTACTAAAGTGGAATGCTTATGATAAATTAACAATGTCTACTATCATTTTCATTCTGTTATAATAGGAAAATAAGAGGAATTATCCAGAGGAGAGAGGTAGGAGTATCTAGAATCTTTGTATCATCATGGGTATAGGCTGACCATCTTAAAGGTGCCTTCCAGATTCTGATAGGCCCCCCAAGCAAATTCCCACATATGCAATCAGGGCCACTGATGGTGGGACCAAAGCTCCTCTTGTAGGGGGCCCGAGCACACGGGGGGGCCCACACAGGGAGGGGGATTAGCAATGGATGACAATTGTGTCTCTGTTCCTCCAGCAGCTGAAAGCTGGTCTCTCCCCCTCTCCCTGCTGCCAGCTTTTATCTGCTGAGAAAGAGACAGTCATCCCTCACTAATCCCCCTCTCTGTGCGCCCCCCCTCTTTCAGCGTAGGCTCTAATGTTAGCTCTGCTCCTGAGTTTGTTACAGTGCTTTGAAAAAGTATTCATACCCCTTGAAATTTTCCACATTTTGTCATGTTACAACCAAAAACGTCTTTTTGGGTATGTCTCTACCAGCTTTGCACATCTAGAGAGTGGCAATTTTGCCCATTCTTCTTTGTAAAATAGCTCAAGCTCTGTCAGATTGGACGGAGAGTGTCTGTGAACAGTAATTTTCAAGTGCTACCACAGATTCTCAATTGGATTTAGGTCTGGACTTTGACTGGATCATTCTAACACATGAATATGCTTTGATTTAAACCATTCTATTGTAGCTCTGGCTGTATGTTTAGACCGTCGTCCTGCTGGAAGGTGAACCTTGGCCCCATGCTCAAATCTTTTGCAGATTCTAACAGGTTTTCTTCTAAGATTGCCCTGTATTTTGCTCTACCTTCCCATCAACTCTGACCAGCTTCCCTGTCCCTGCTGATGAAAAGTATCTGCCACCACCATGTTTCACGGTGGGGATGGTGTGTTCAGGGTGATGTGCAGTGTTAGTTTTCTGCCACACATAGTGTTTTGCTTTTAGGCCAAAAGGTTAAATTTTGATCTCATCTGACCAGAGCACCTTCTTCCAAGTTTGCTGTGTCCCCCACATGGCTTCTCACAAACAACAAAGAGTACTGATTATTTATTTCTTTCAACTATGGCTTTCTTCTTGCCACTCTTCCATAAAGGCCAGATTTTTGGAGTGTATGGCTAATAGTTGTCCTGTGGACAGATTCTCCTACCTGAGCGGTGGATCTCTGCAGCTCCTCTAGATTTACCATGGGCCTCTTGGCTACTTCTCCGATTAATGCTTTCCTTGCCTGGCCTGTCAGTTTAGATGGACGGCCATGTCTTGGTAGGTTTGCAGTTGTGCCATACTCTTTCCATTTTCAGATGATGGATTGAACAGTGCTCTGTGAGATGCCCAAAGCTTGAAATATTCTTTTATAACCTAATCCTGCTTTAAACTTCTCTACAACTCTATCCCTGGCCTGTCTGGTGTGTTCTTTGGCCTTCATAATGCTGTTTGTTCACCAAGGTTCTCAAACAAACCTCTGAGGGCCTCACAGAACATCTGTATTTACACTGAGATTAAATTACACACAGGTGGACTCTATTTACTAATTAGGTGATTTCTGAAGGCAATTGGTTCCCCTAGATTTTATTTAGGGGTATCGGAGTAAAGGGGGCTGAATACAAATGCACTTTTCCGATATATTTTTGTAAAAGGTTTGGAAAACCATTTATCATTTTCCTTCCACTTCACAATTAAGTGCCATTTTGTGTTGGTCTATCACATAAAATCCCAATAAAATACATTTACGTTTTTGGTTGTAACAAAATTTCAAGGGGTATGAATACTTTTTTAAAGGCACTCTGTAACTTTGTTTTTCCCCCTCTGTCTTTCTGATCCCGGTGCTCCAACTGCCCAGCCTGTATATTTTTTTTTAATCTCATCTTCATTTTTATTAATTAACTCAGTTTTATCCTTTAGATTTAGTAGGAATTCTGTGAGTTATGTTGTATTTGTGTCTGCTAATAATTGTATTGCATTTTTAGGGAAATATAGCTTTAATATTTTCTTAGGGGGGCTATCAGGTAGTCTGTACGGGACCCCGCAATTTCTATTAGCAGCCTTGTATGCAATACAAGGGATGTGGCTATAAAGCCCTTGTCCCCATGAACATAATCCAATTGAAAAGTACTCATTGAGGGAATGTGGCTATGTGGTATGGTTCAGGAGAGGGGGGCACATGCCAACTGTGCTTTCATTTCCAGGCAAGTCAAGCTGTATCCCTCAATAAGGGTCTGGTATGGATTTTTTGGGGGATCTTTCATTTAGTGGTGTTATATATTTGTTTTTATATTTGTGATTAAACACTTTGTGACAATGTGCTACTAATTTATGACTGTGATTAAACACTTTGTGGCAATTTCAAAGAACAAACAATCCTATGCAGTATATTCTGTAGACTGCTGTGAGTTGTGGCCCCCGGACACAAAACTTCATAGGGCATAAAAAAAAACGATTAGATGATTTTGTTCTGTTCCTCAGTGGTTAAAGCAAACAGTGCCGCTTATCAGATCAGGTGGATCTCAAATTATAGAGATCATACGAGCACACACAGGAGGGGTGGATTCAGCAACAGATGAAACGATCATCGATACCGATAGCCTTCCTCCTACTCCCGCTCAGCACTGCTGCAATGTTATCTTCCAAGGGAGCACTCCATTCAATGGTGCATTTTATGAAATAGAAGAGAGAGGCTTCATGGTGCAGTACTCAAGAAAGTTTTTATTCAAAAGCAGTTTTTCCACTGGCACTGACAACCAACATGAGCGGTATACAGAATTCAAAGCAGCCACGGCTTTAGCCAGCCAGCTAATGCATGGTGACGTTAAGACCTATAGCTCCCCAGGTGGTGACGTCAAGACCTATAGCTCCACAGGTGGAACATTTCCCGTCAGACTTTCCGATGGGAAATGTTCCATGACAGGCTGTTGCCGGTAAATCTGACAGTGTGTATGCTCCATCGGACAATTGTTGTCGGACTTTCCGCCCCAAAAAATGTTGGCTAGCATGTTTTCAAATTTTCTGCGGACACATGTGTGTTGTCGGATTTTCCGAACGTATGTACACAAGTCCGTCGGACAAAAGTCTAAAGTACAAACACGCATGCTCGGAAGCAAGGACGAGCCGGAAGCGGTCGGTCTTGTAAAGCTAGCGTTCATAATGGAGATATCACATTTGTGACGCTGCAAATTATTAAATCTAGAAATTCAGCGCATATTCTCTTCTTCTTTATAATGGGATAATAATGAAGATGCTTTGCTGGTGATATTGACAGAGTTCTGCCAAAAGTATTTCAATTTTATTTTTTTTCTAGTGATCTCCAAAATAATAATTTTTATTTTTTTGTGATCTAGAGAATAATATTTATATTTTTTTCTAGTGATCTCCAGAATACTAATTTTTTTGGGTCAAGTTACCACAACACCATTATTATCTCATAGTTTTTAAGCTCAAATATACAACTATGTTGGTGTACCCTGTTAATTTGACATTGTATTTTTGAAATGTACCTGCCTACTCACAAACAAACCGTCCTTTTTTAGGTAAAACACATAGCCAAGTATTTTTCCTCCAAAAAATGTTTGGTTGAATAAGGAGCACAAGGTCATAGAAAAATCAAGAGGAAGGCAATGATGGAGAAACAGTTTGAATTGGTGAAGTGTTTGTACCCCAAGGCAGACATCAATTATGTGAATTTCAAAATTGGTAACCTGAGGAGTCCATTTAATAGGGAGCACAATAGGGTCCTGGAATCCGAGAGATCGGGAGCAGCAGCAGATGACATATATGTCCCGAGGCTGTGGTCTTCCAACAGCCTGCATTTTTTGCCAGACCAGACTGAACCCAGGCCATCACTCTCTACGCTTCCTTCCACACAAATAAGCTAAATTAAATAAAAAATGCATTCTCTGCACAAAAAAATAAATTAACTTAAATCATAATTTTTAAAATAAACAAAAATAAAATTAGAAATTGTAGTGTTGAAATTCCCCAGCCCAGCGGGCTTGTTGGGGTTGTATTTGCCATGGTCCGCCATGCTGAGTGGTGGGTGGGGTGGCTGTGGTGTCTGTGGAGGTGGTGGAGGATTGTGCTCTAATTCGCATATGTACATTTTCGGGGTAATTTGGCCCCTCCTACCCTTGTTGAGGAGCTGCAGTATCATCTCCTCACGCATACTGCATTGGTCCTCCTCCATATCCTTCAGCTTTTTTATTTATTTGCCGTCATACATCCAAATGCCTCCTGTGCATCTGGTGCCATGCTAATGGCACTTGTTGCATGCCTGAGGAAGGCAGCTGTGGCATCACCCAGGTTTCTGCTTTTCCTGGCCATTTTAGTTGGAGGGCATAGGGGAGGAACCTGGGACTCAGTCTGGCTGCTGAGCAGGGGCTCCTCCAGACTGTGACTTTCCTGTGTATGAAAATGAGACATATTTTTAGGTTTTTGGTCATCAATCACACACAATTTTGAGTTCATGACTGTTGCAAATTGAATGTTAACAAATAGAAAAAACTATCATTCTCACCCCAGCATTTTTAATTCTTGTCCCAATCATTTTTGGCCACTACTGTCTATTGATATGTAAACCACTTTGTTAAGGCAGAAATTTGGGATAATAACGTCTAGTTAACATCATTCAATTTTTGTCTACAAATATGTTCAACAATGCTATACCTGGGTCAAGCTGGGCTCCTCCACATCTTCTTTCTGTGTAGAAGGATCAGTGTGAACCTCAGGAGCAGCAGCAGATGACATATATGTCCCGAGGCTGTGGTCTTCCAACAGCCTGCATTTTTTGCCAGACCAGACTGAACCCAGGCCATCACTCTCTACGCTTCCTTCCACACAAATAAGCTAAATTAAATAAAAAATGCATTCTCTGCACAAAAAAATAAATTAACTTAAATCATAATTTTTAAAATAAACAAAAATAAAATTAGAAATTGTAGTGTTGAAATTCCCCAGCCCAGCGGGCTTGTTGGGGTTGTATTTGCCATGGTCCGCCATGCTGAGTGGTGGGTGGGGTGGCTGTGGTGTCTGTGGAGGTGGTGGAGGATTGTGCTCTAATTCGCATATGTACATTTTCGGGGTAATTTGGCCCCTCCTACCCTTGTTGAGGAGCTGCAGTATCATCTCCTCACGCATACTGCATTGGTCCTCCTCCATATCCTTCAGCTTTTTTATTTATTTGCCGTCATACATCCAAATGCCTCCTGTGCATCTGGTGCCATGCTAATGGCACTTGTTGCATGCCTGAGGAAGGCAGCTGTGGCATCACCCAGGTTTCTGCTTTTCCTGGCCATTTTAGTTGGAGGGCATAGGGGAGGAACCTGGGACTCAGTCTGGCTGCTGAGCAGGGGCTCCTCCAGACTGTGACTTTCCTGTGTATGAAAATGAGACATATTTTTAGGTTTTTGGTCATCAATCACACACAATTTTGAGTTCATGACTGTTGCAAATTGAATGTTAACAAATAGAAAAAACTATCATTCTCACCCCAGCATTTTTAATTCTTGTCCCAATCATTTTTGGCCACTACTGTCTATTGATATGTAAACCACTTTGTTAAGGCAGAAATTTGGGATAATAACGTCTAGTTAACATCATTCAATTTTTGTCTACAAATATGTTCAACAATGCTATACCTGGGTCAAGCTGGGCTCCTCCACATCTTCTTTCTGTGTAGAAGGATCAGTGTGAACCTCAGGAGCTATGTCCTCAGCCGATGTGGAAGGAAGCGTTGAGAGTGATGGGTGTGGTTCGCTTTGGTCTGCCAAAAACGCAGGCTGTGGTAGTACCACAGCCTGGGGACATATATGTCATCTGCTGCTGCTCCGGATCTTTGGGATTCCATGACCTTCTTGCGCTCCCTATTATATGTACTACGCATGCTACCAATTTTGGCCTTCAAATAATTGATGTCTGCCGTGGGATACAGAGGCTTCACCAATTCCAACAGTTTCTCCATCGCTGTCTTCCTCTTGTTTTTATTGGAGTAATCCCTGCTTTTGACTTGCTATAGACATGGCAGCTCCTGGTATTGCTGGATAAATTTGGGTAAAAAATCTGGGGCTGTAAATTTATCCACCATTTTGCCTAGAAGACACAACACAAGACAAACCCCAATGTCAGGCTAAACTCATAATCTGGTCCCAATATAGGTATCAATCTATAAGCATTATAGGCCATTAACCACTGATGCTCAAATTTACAGTTGTACCTTTGTTCCTACGGCCGTTACATCGACCATGCATTATGGCTTTATATACACTGCGCCCCTGTCCTTCTTTCTAGTGTATTCCCCTCCTCTTCTCTTTTGGGGCAGTGGGAGAGCAAATGGCGGCGAGACAGCAGGTGTGTGCTGAGAGCAGCAATGAGGAAAGCCTGGAGCAAGAAACTTCCAGATCCAGGAGGAGATATAAGGCCTCAAATATGAAGTTAGAAGAAATGGTGGAGATGGTGGGCATCTTACTGAGGACAGACTATGATGGCAATCATGGACCTTACAGAAATGCCAGAAAAGCCAAGATCATGGCTAAAGTTGTGAGAAGACTGCACAGGAATTTTGGGGTATGACGAACCAAGGATTAGTTGAGAAAACACTGGTCAGACCTTAAATTAATTGAGGAAGATCAGTATACAAAGATCAGGAAAGTGCTGCAAAAAAGTAAGTATTTGCCGTGTGTTCCTATTATTATTACTTTTGTGCTGGTCCATGTTCTTTTCTTTACTGTTGTACAGTTTATAATGACAAGTTTTATTTTCGTGGACACAGTAATCATTCATGGGACATTAAACATCATTTGATCGACCACTAATACTTGTTATGGCCTATTTTGATTAAAATAAGTTCATTAGATTGTTGTCTAGATGTGTTTGTAACCTTAATGAAATGTCAACTTTATTCAGTGTCAGTAGAGGACACTCAGCAGCTGTTTACGCATCTGGATGCAGGAGCACTAGTGTGGGACTCCATAACACCATTGTTATGGTGTCCCATGCAGGTGCTCCAGTGGATATTAGGGGTATCTCCATGTGTGAAATTTGCACAAAATAGGCAAGTATTCCTGCTTTTGAAAGGGAAAAAAATCATGTATTCAGCTTGGAACTCTGCCAAAACAGACAATTGGAAGACACTTCCAAGCAATGTATCATATTACTATTTCTAGCCTAACATATCTGTCTGCTAAGTATACCTTTTTTGTATTCACATAGGAGAGGATAGAAGAGGGAAATCTGATCTCTGTGGGGACACCAGTAACCCAGCACCTCCTGAAGATACAAAAAGTCAACTCACCACACACCCTGAAGATGTTGATGCTGATGTGCAGGAAGTACTGTGTGAAGTTCTCAAAATGGTGTCAACCACAGGTCAGTGTCTGAGACCACAGCTTCAAGTAATCGATGTATGCCTGCATATTTCTAATACATGGTGTGGGTTTTTTTTAGGTGATGTGGATGTTGTGGAAGACCATAATCACTTCAGCAGTGCAAGTGCAAGAATCCTTATCAGTGAGCTCTTAGTTTACAATAGGGAATTCAAGAAAATGAAAGAAAACCTCCATGATGTACAAAACAGAGTTATCAACATCATCAATATTTTAGTGAAAATCTTAAAACGAAACATGTTTTATTTTTGTCATTATGTTGTACATGTGTTTGTACAGTTTTAAATTGATTACATTTGTGTGGATTCAAGTCCAGATGTCTATTGAAGTTGCACCTGAAAGTGGAAAAAGTAGTGCAGAAACTACTTTTGAAAATTGTTGTGGTGCCGCTAAATCAGTGTTGCACAGATTGGAACAGTGCCATTGCCTCAAATAGGCTGCGAATTGTCATGCTATTTTAGCTATCAAATCACATGACAAATAGCTACAATGTGAACCTAGACTTTATAGTGTCTGAGGTGTCATTTTAAAAACGACTGTGTGAATTACTAACCTCAAATGACATTATCACCTGTGCCAAAACCAAAAAATATAGAAAACATGACCTAGAAATGCATCTGGAGAAGGAGAGTTGTGAAACACTTCCCTAAATAATGTTTTAATTGTAATCTTTATGTGTTTTTATGAATAGCAAAGCCAAATTTTGAAGATGCACACAAATTGGGCCACAAAATTAGGAATTCCTTCATGATTCCATGCCTAAAATGTGTGTCTTTCCCTACATCTATTTTGCTAAAGCCCCAAAACACCCCATGATATGAGGATGAATAAATCACACGTCCACTGATCCCCCATGATGAGAGCTAGCACATGTTGACACACTGGGGGTTATTTCAAAAAGGCAAATCCACTTTGCACTACAAGTGCAATGCAAGTGCACTTGAAAGTGCACTTGTAGTGCAAAGTGGATTGGCCTTGCTGAAATAAGCCCCAGTGTGTCAACATGTGCTAGCTCCCATCATGGGGGATCAATGGATGTGTTTCGGATTTGCAAACCCTTTCTTTCACCTACTTTAGTTTGGAGGAAGGGGTTGCACCCACAAAACATGTACATTGATATTCTGTGATGGCAGATAGCACGTGTTGACACACTGTGTATTTAGGGGCTTGAGGAAATAAACTGTTTGTACCTACACACATTTTCGGCAGGGGATCATAAGGGACATTTAACAGTTATGCCTCTAAGTGTACGTGGCTTCAAATTTTGGCTTTTAGAGGGGGTGAGATCACCCCATCTGAAGAAGGCAACGTCAACACAGTTTAGGGATACTAATGTCTCCTATGGCCTTCATTTTATCAAAGTCGAACTTTGTAAGTTCATGAGTTGGGGATGTGTATGTTATGTTTTTAAACATGCCTGTTTAGCCCCAAAAAAGGCAAACTAATGTCAAACATACATGTTACACACTAAGATGTTGGTTTGTTCAAAAACCTTTTACAACGCACATGTGAATGTGCTTGGAGTAAAATGTTTTATACTAAACAATGTGTGGCTTTTTTATATCAATGCTCAATATCAGTGTATTTGTTAAGTTGGTGTAGTTACAGTGACAATGTGCTCTAAAATGTCCCAAACTCAGGCAATTTTAGGGACTGCAAGCAATTAATTAAAGGAGTTAAAAAAGGCTGAATATTTTTATCATTAATGCATTACATACATTAACAACAATAACATTGTGTGTGTATAGCAGACCCACAGTACAACATAATAGTTAGCTGAAGAAGAGATTGTCACCTCATGGAGCAAATAAGTTATGTTTGCACTGTTGAAGAAAATGGACAAAATGAAAAGGCCATTTGAGAACCTAGGAGATAGATAAGAAACACAAACAGTAATTCAAATTAAATATGAGTTTAGTATCAAATAAATTTTATTACACATCAGAAACATTTTACTGTAAAGCCACTGCCCCTCTACCCACAAAGTACTCCAGATACTTTTGCCGGACATCTCTGGCAGTTTGGGAGGGCAACCCAGCATGGCCATTTTCAAGAGCCATCATCACAGTTGTTTCAGCTGATCCGGACACAGCAAAGTCAACCTCACTTGAAAGTGAGGCAAGGTAGCTGCTTGCATTCCTCCTTAAAATTACCTATCAAGATGATAGGAGACAAAAACTTTCAACAGTACCATTTGAAGGTATTCAGGCAGGCCCTTGCAGTACATGCTTTGGTGAATTCAACCAGAAATATGACCACAAAAGAGGTATATAGTGTGTATGGGTTTGGCAAAGTCAGCAGATAGAGCATTGGTATCGGTTGACTTAGCTTTTGCGGGGGTTCCAAATGAGCTTGGGTTCCAAAAAAATTGCCTCTTGCACTTTGCCTGGATTTTAGGACAATAACATTTGTACACATTTTAGGGTAAGCACAAAAATTAAGCTGACAAAATACATTGTTAAGTAGGCGAACATCGGGTGTTCGCCTGTTCACCGAATAGCAAACAATTTGGGGTGTTCGCGGCAAATTTGAAATCCGCAGAACACCCTTTAAAAGTCTATGGGAGAAATCAAAAGTGCTAATTTTAAAGGCTTATATGCATGGTATTGTCATAAAAAGTGTTTGGGGACCTGGGTTCTGCCCCAGGGGACATGTATCAATGCAAAAAAAAGTTTTAAAAACTGCCTTTTTTTCGGGAGCAGTGATTTTAATAATGCTTAAAGTGAAACAATAAAAGTGAAATATTCCTTTAAATTTCATATCTGGGGGGTGTCTGAAGTATGCCTGTAAAGTGGCGCATGTTTCCCGTGTTTAGAACAGTCCCTGCACAAAATGACATTTCTAAAGGAAAAAAATCATTTAAAAGCACTCGCGGCTATAATGATTTGTCAGCCCTGGCAATACAGATAAAATAAGTCATTAAAAAAACAGCATGGGATCCCCCCAGTCCATTACCAGTCCCTTTGGGTCTGGTATGAATATTAAGGGGAACCCCGAACCAAAATGAAAAAAAAAAATTGCGTGGGGGTCCCCCCAAATTCCATACCAGGCCCTTCGGGTCTGGCATGGATATTAAGGGGAACCCCATGCCAAAATTTTTTAAAAAATGGCGTGGGGGTCCCCCTCAAAATCCATATTAGACCCTTCAGGTCTGCTATGAATTTTAAGGGGAACCCCGCGCCAAAATTTTTAAAAAAATGGCGTGGAGTTCCCCCTAAAATACATACCAGACCCTTATCTAAGCAAGCAACCTGGCAGGCCGCAGGAAAAGAGGGGGATGAGAGAGCGCCCCCCTCTCCTGAACCGTACCAGGCCACATGCCCTCAACATGGGGAGGGTGCTTTGGGGTAGTCCCCTAAAGCACCTCATCCCCATGTTGATGGGGACAAGGGCCTCATCCCCACAACCCTTGCCCTATGGTTGTGGGGGTCTGCGGGTGGGGGGCTTATCGGAAACTAGAAGCCCCCTCTAACAATGGGACCCCCAGATCTCGGCCTCCCTCCCTGTGTGAAATGGTAATGGGGTACAAATGGACCCCTACTATTTCAAAAGTCTATTCATCTTCATCTCTAGCTCCGCCGATGGACTGAAAAAGAAAAAGCCGCGACCGACCCGCCTCCATGAGAGGCACCCGCCATATGATGCGTCCAGGTGACAGTTCTTTTATAACTGAGGGCGGGGCCACACAGGGACGTTCCCGGGTGACCTCACCCCCCTTTGATGCACGGGGACTTCCCTATGGCTTTCCCGGGGCATCAGAGGGGGGAGGGGCCACCCGGTTATGTAAAGGGGAGGACACCTCATACGGCGGGTGCCTCCCATGGAGGGTCGGTCCTGGCTTTTTTTTTCTTTTTCGATCTGTCGGTGGAGCGAGAGAAGATGAATGGAATTTGTGGGACATTTTTATTTTTTAATTTTTTAATAAAGGGCTTGTCCCAAGCCGTGTCTTGTCATTTGTACCATTTTGACACTTTTTTGTGAAATAGTAGGGGTACATTTGTTACCATTTCACACGGGGGGAGGCCGGGATCTAGGGGTCCCCTTGTTAAAGGGGGCTTCCAGATTCCGCTAAGCCCCCCACCCGCAGACCCCCACAACCACCTTGCAAGGGTTTAGGGGATGAGGCCCTTGTCCCCATCAACATGGGGACAAGGTGTTTTGGGGGGCTACCCCAAAGAATCCTCCCCATGTTGAGGGCATGTGGCTTGGTATGATTCAGGAGGGGGGCACTCTCTCACCCCCCTCTTTTGCTGTGGCCTGCCAGGATGTGTGCTTGGATAAGGGTCTGGTATGGATTTTTGGGGGGACCCACACGTCATTTTTTTTTAAATTTTGGCATGTGGGTCCCCTTAAAATCCATACCAGACCTGAAGGGCCTGGTATGGAATTTGGGGGGACCTCCATACAATTTTTTTTAATGACTTATTTTTTCTGTATTGCCGGGACTGACAATTCATTATAGCCGCAAGCACTTTTATATGACTTTTTTCGATTTAGAAATGTCATTTTGTGCAGGGACTGTTCTAAACATGGGAAAAATGTGCCACTTTACAGGCATACTATAGACACCCCCCCCGGTACGAAATTTAAAGGAATATTTCACTTTTATGATTTCACTGTAAGCACTATTAAAATCACTGCTCCTGAAAAAAAGGGCAGTTTTTAAAACTTTTTTTTGCATTGATACATGTCCCCTGGGGCAGGACCCAGGTCCCCAAACACTTTTTTTATGACAATAACTTGCATATAAGCCTTTAAAATGAGCACTTTTGATTATTCATATTCGTGTCCCATAGACTTTAATGGTGTTCACGTGTTCGAACAAATTTTTTGCCTGTTCGCATGTTCTGCTGCGAACTGAACCAGGGGGTGTTCGACTCATCCCTCATCCCTACCTGTCATAGTCCATATGAGTACCTGAATACCTGTCACAGTTCATCTGAGTACCCAAGTACCTGTCACAGCCCATATGAGTACCTGAGTACCTGTCACAGTCCATATGAGTACCGAGTACCTGAGTACCTGTCACCACCCTTCAGAGTACCCAAATACCAGTCACCAGCCCATCAGCGTACCCGAGTACCTATCTGTAGCCCATCATAGTACCTGAGTACCTGGCACCAGGGCATCAGAGTACCCGAGTACCTGTCAACAGGCCATCAGAGTACCCAAGTACCTGTCACCAGCCCATCAGAGTACCTGAGTACCTGTCACCAGCCCATCAGAGTAACCGAGTACCTGTCACCAGCCCATCGGAGTAACCGAGTACCTGCCACCAGCCCATCAGAGTACCCGAGTACCTGTCTGCAGCTCATCAAGTTACTCGATTACCTGTCTCTAGCCCATCAGAGTACCCGAGTACCTATCTGCAGCCCATCAGAGTACCCAAGTACCTATTTACAGCCCATGCCTCATAGAATATACGCTGGGGTGTTTGCTTTCCAAAATGGGGTCATTTTGTGGGTAATTCCACTGGTCTGGTGCTCAAGGACCTTCAAAAGTGTGATAGGTAGGAATTAAATTAGATGTGTAATTTATGCTCCTAGAACGCCTTCAAAAGTGTAATAGGTGGTTGAGAAATGAGAGTGTCATTTATGCTCGTAGAACGCCTGAAGGTGCTACTTCAATGTTGGTCCTTTGTATGTGGCCAGGCTGTGTAAAAGTCTCATACATGTGGTATCGCCATACTCGGGAAGAGTAGCAGAATGTATTTTGGGGTGTAATTTGTTGTATGCATATGCTGTGTGTGAGAAATAACCTGATAATATGACAATTTTGTAAAAAAAAAAAAAAAAAATCTTCATTTTGCAAATAATTGTGGGAAATAATTACAACTTAAAAAAATCACCATACTACTTACTTAATACCTTGGAATGTCTACTTTATAAAAAGGGGTAATTTGGGGGGTATTTGTACTTTCCTGACTTGTTAGTGTCTCAAGAAATAAGATTCACCTGATGTACTGAAGGCCTGATCAGATGTGATCAATTTTCAGAGATGGACAAGACCCTTCTGGTTTGTTATTTTGGGGGATAGATCACATTAAACAATCATGGAGGGGGGGCAATAAAGTAAGGGATTTATCAAAAAAAGAAACTCAATGGATTTTTTTAACTGACACTCTTAGCCCGAAAGGGTTAAATATTGAACTCGATATTAATTGTTTTATCAGTGATTTTTAGGTTTCTAGAGTGGACGATCCTGTACTGTATTAGAGTTTTAATTTAGGGGGTCTCTTTGCCTTGTTCAGATTACATATTAGTTATTGTGTATGTACAGTTAGACCTTTGAGATACAGAGAGGCACTGTATATTCTACTATTAACCTCAGTTTTCTTGATTATATGTGATTTTGTATGTAATGTTTTATGCGAGTTTAATGTTTTTAATGTCAATCGAGGACATCATTTTATGGATTACATAATGACTTTGCCTCGTTTAGATTACATATTAGTTATTGTGTATGTACAGTTAGACCTTTGAGATACAGAGAGGCACTGTAGAATCTACTATTAAGCCCCATACACATGATAGGACTTTGTACAAACTTTCCCTTGGATTTTTGTACAAAGGGCGTTGCCCAAAAGTTTGTCTTGCATACAGACGACAGGACTTTTCCAGCCAACTTTCACCATATCACGTGGTTTTTCAGCTCTTTACCACCACCCTTTGGTCAACTTGTGTATTGTCTGATATTGTGTCAATCTCGTCACTTTTTTTTTGGCGAGATTGACACCTTGCGAGCCGGGTTGACACTGGTGTGGGGATCCAAGTATGAATCTTGAGGGGGAACTCCACGCCAAATTTTAAATACAAAACCGGCATGGGTTCCCCTCCAGGGGCATACCAGGCCCTTAGGTCTGGTATGGATATTAAGAGGAACCCCTATGCCGAAAAAACGGCATGAGGGTCCCCCCAAGTCCATACCAGACCCTTATCCGAGCACGCAGCCCGGCCGGTCAGGAAAGGGGGTGGGGACGAGTGAGCGCCCCCCCTGAGCCATACCAGGCCGCATGCCCTCAACATGGGGGGTGGGTGCTTTGGGGGAAGGGGGCGCCCTGCGGGCCCCCCACCCCAAAGCACCTTGTCCCCATGTTGATGAGGACAAGGGCCTCTTCCCGACAACCCTGGCCGTTGGTTGTCAGGGTCTGCGGGCGGGGCGCTTATCGGAATCCGGGAGACCCCTTTAATAAGGGGGCCCCCAGATCCCGGCCCCCCACCCTATGTGAATGAGTATGGGGTACATCATACCCCTACCCATTCACCTAGGGAAAAAAGTGTCAATAAAAAACACAGTACACAGGTTTTTAAAGTAATTTATTAGGCAGCTTCGGGGTCTTCTTCCGACTTCGGGGGTCCTCTTTCGACATCGGGGGTCTCTCCGGCGTCTTCTCCCGGTGTCCGCATCTTCTGCCGGCTCCACCGCTATCTTCTGGCGCTCTTTTGCTAGCGGTGGCCTGGACTTCTGGATCGTCTTCTTCCCTCTTCTCTTCCAGAGATGTTGACACGACGCTCTCTCCAGCCGGAATGGTCTCTGTGCGCTCCGCAACGGACTTATATAGGCGGTGACCCCGTCCCCTATGACATCACAGTCCCGGGGCATGCTGGGACTGTGAGGTCATAAGGGGGCGTGGTCATATGATGACATAACCATGCCCCCTTATGACCTCACAGTCCCAGCATGCCCCGGGACTGTGATGTCATAGGGGGGCGGGGTCACCACCTATATAAGTCCGTTGCGGAGCGCCGGAGAGACCCCTGAAGTCGGGAGAAGACCCCGAAGTCGGAAGAGGACCCCCGAAGTCGGAAGAAGACCCCGGAGCTGACTAATAAATTACTTTAAAAACCTGTGTAGTGTGTTTTTTACTGACACTTTTTTCCCTAGGTGAATGGGTAGGGGTACGATGTACCCCATACTCATTCACATAGGGTGGGGGGCCAGATCTGGGGGCCCCCTTATTAAAGGGGGCTCCCGGATTCCGATAAGCCCCCCGCCCGCAGACCCCGACAACCAATGGCCAGGGTTGTCGGGAAGAGGCCCTTGTCCTCATCAACATGGGGACAAGGTGTTTTGGGGTGGGGGGCCCGCAGGGCGCCCCCCTACCCCAAAGCACCCACCCCCCATGTTGAGGGCATGCGGCCTGGTACGGCTCAGGAGGGGGGGCACTCACTCGTCCCCACTCCCTTTCCTGACCGGCCAGGCTGCGTGCTCGGATAAGGGTCTGGTATGGATTTTGGGGGGACGCCCACACCGTTTTTTTGGCGTAGGGGGTTCCCCTTAAAATCCATACCAGACCGAAGGGCCTGGTATTCCCCAGAGGGGAATTCCCTCTCGCGCCCGCCACAGTAGGAAACAAAAAAGCCAACAAAAGTCCGATGGAAACTGAAAAAGTTTGTCCGATGGAGCGTACACACGGTCGGATGTTGCTCCAAAACAGCTAATTTGCATGTTTGTTGTCAAAAAGTCCGATCGTGTGTACTGCCCTTTAACCTCAGTTTTCTTACCTTTGGAAATGTTTTTTCTATAGTTTGCCATTCAGGTAATTACAATCTGACTGGATTTGAATCAATATTACCTGTTTGATTTTATTACAAGTTCCGCTGTTGCTATGATTATATGAGAATATATGCGATTTTGTATGTAATGTTTTATGCTAGTTTAATGTTTTTAATGTCAATCTAGGACATAAGAACTAAGGCTGAGTTATTGTGCTACAAGAAATTGGGCGTTTACAGATGTATTGCAGTATTCTGCTACATTTACACTGCGATGTTAATTAAATGTGCAGCCTGCAGTTTTAGGTTGGTTGGAGTGAGGATACGTTCCCAGTATAAGATAGGGACGCACCTTTCAATCAGACCCAGATTTTACAAATGATTCACTCACTAGGGCGGAGTGGCCAGGGTTGTCGGGAAGAGGCCCTTGTCCTCATTAACATGGGGACAAGGTGTTTTGGGGTGGGGGGGCCCGCAGGGCGCCCCCCTACACCAAAACACCCACCCCCCATGTTGAGGACATGCGGCCTGGTACGGCTCAGGAGGGGGGTCAGGGTCTGTGGGCGGGGGGCTTATCGGAATCCGGGAGCCCCCTTTAATAAGGGGGCCCCCAGATCCTGGCCCCCCACCCTATGTGAATGAGTATAGGGTACATCATACCCCTACCCATTCACCTAGGGAAAAAAGTGTCAGTAAAAAACACACTACACAGGTTTTTAAAGTAATTTATTAGGCAGCTCCGGGGTCTTCTTCCGACTTCGGGGGTCCTCTTCCAACTTCGGGGTCTTCTCCCGACTTCGGGGGTCTCTCCGGCGCTCCGCAACGGACTTATATAGGCGGTGACCCCGCCCCCTATGACCTCACAGTCCCGGGGCATGCTGGGACTGTGAGGTCATAAGGGGGCATGGTTATGTCATCATATGACCACGCCCCCTTATGACCTCACAGTCCCAGCATGCCCCGGGACTGTGATGTCATAGGGGGCGGGGTCACCGCCTATATAAGTCCGTTGCGGAGCGCACAGAGACCATTCCGGCTGGAGAGAGCGTCATGTCAACATCTCTGGAAGAGAAGAGGGAAGAAGACGATCCAGAAGTCCAGGCCACCGCTGGCAAAAGAGCGCCAGAAGATAGCGGTGGAGCCGGCAGAAGATGCGGACAACGGGAGAAGACGCCGGAGAGACCCCCGATGTCGGAAGAGGACCCCCGAAGTCAGAAGAAGACCCCCGAAGTCGGAAGAAGACCCCGGAGCTGCCTAATAAATTACTTTAAAAACCTGTGTACTGTGTTTTTTATTGACACTTTTTTCCCTAGGTGAATGGGTAGGGGTATGATGTACCCCATACTCATTCACATAGGGTGGGGGGCCGGGATCTGGGGGCCCCCTTATTAAAGGGGTCTCCCAGATTCCGATAAGCGCCCCGCCCGCAGACCCTGACAACCAACGGCCAGGGTTGTCGGGAAGAGGCCCTTGTCCTCATCAACATGGGGACAAGGTGCTTTGGGGTGGGGGGCCCGCAGGGCGCCCCCTTCCCCCAAAGCACCCACCCCCCATGTTGCAACACCTAAGCAAGAGGCACCACTAACCAAACTCTGCCATGAAGACCAAGGAACTCTCCAAACAAGTAAGGGACAATGTTGTTGAGGTGTACAAGTCAGGGTTAGGTTTCAAAAAAATATCCAAATCTTTGATGATTCCTAGGAACACCATCAAATCTATCATAACCAAATGGAAAGAACATGGCACAACAGCAAACCTGCCAAGAGACGGCCACACACCCCTCACCCTCTCACACCCCGCAAACCCACGGACTGGGCAAGGATGGCATTAATCAGAGGGGCAGCACAGAGACCTAAGGTAACCTTGGAGGAGCTGCAGAGTTCCATAGCAGAGACTGGAATATCTGTACATAGGATGACAATAAGCCGTACGCTCCATTGAGTTTGGCTTTATGGCAGAGTGGCCAGAAGAAAGCCATTACTTTCAGCAAAAAACAAAATGGCATGTTCTGAGTTTGTGAAAAGGCATGTGGGAGACTCCTAAAATGTATGGAGGAAGGTGCTCTGGTCTGGTGAGACTAAAATTGAACTTTTTGGCCATCGTAGAAAACGCTATGTCTGGGGCAAACCCAACACATCAGATCATCTAAAGAACACCATCGCCACAGTGAAACATGGTGGTGGCAGCATCATGTTGTGGGGATGTTTTTCAGCAGTCGGGACTGGGAAACTGGTCAGAATTGAGGGAAAGATGGATGGTGCTAAATACAGGGATATTCTTGAGCAAAACCTGTACCACTCTGTGTGTGATGTGAGGCTAGGATGGAGGTTCACCTTCCAACAGGACAATGAGCCCAAACACACTGCTAAAGCAACACTTGAGTGGTTTAAGGGCATGTAAATGTGCTGGAATGGCCTAGTCAAAGCCCAGACCTCAATCCAATAGAAAATCTGTGGTCAGACTTAAAGATTGCTGTTCACAAGTGCAAACCATCCAACTTGAAAGAGCTGGAGCAGTTTTGCAAGGAGGAATGGGCAAAATCCCAGTGGTAAGATGTGGCAAGCTCATAGAGACTTATCCAAAGCGACTTGGAGCTGTGATAACCGCAAAAGGTGGCTCTACAAATATTGACTTTGGGGGGGGGGGGGGTAGTTATGCACATTGACTTTTTCTGTTATTTTGTTCTATTTGTTTGCTTTACAATAAAAATTAAAAAATCAACAAGTTGTGGGCATAGTCTGTAAATTAAATGATGCAAATCCTCAATCAATCCATGTTAATTCCAGGTTGTGAGGCAACAAAACACAAAAATGCCAAGGGGGTGAATACTTTCGCAAGGCACTGTACATGGACAATTGCTAAGCAAAGAAGATCTTAAATGCATTAACCAGTTCCCAACCACAATCTGTAGATACAAATTCTTAGGCATGGTGCCCTGAGCCCTGAGCTGAGAGAATGTTAATGCACAATCTATTTTTAGAGTTAGAATTAAACAGCTCCTAATGTGCGTTCTTTGTTAGAATACCACACTGTCACTTTTAGAACTGGTCTCTCAATAATGTTCGGAACCTAATCAGCATGGTTTTTGTTCACATAATCACTGTGATAACCAGTTATATTACTTATATGAGGTTTGTTTACCAACAAGCTTACTGGCACCGAGAAAGGAATAGTGACAGCTAAAGCTGGAGGGTTGCAAGTGATTATTTTTAATGATTAAAAACGGTTAAGCATAAAATCCATATACTTAAATACATGAGCAGCAAATGTATTAATATTAAAATGTATCAAATAAAAGCTTAATATGTCTATGGAAATGTTGAATTATTTTGGTAGGCAATGTCATCAAATTTTTAGTCTGGACATCAAGGCTTAAAAAAACTCTGGTCAGGAAATGGTAACTCTGCCTTGATTATTGGGCTTTAACAATGGTCAACATCATTTCACTGTTTTACTAAGTATACTGACCTGTTAATGTATATTAACCATTATCATCCACAATACAGATGATTTATAAAATGCACAACATTTATGCAAGCCCATTCAATCCATTCTTTAAAACATTTTGGTTACAAAACAATTTTCATAACATGATCGAGCAGTAGAATTTATTATTACTATTAGGGATGGGTCAAAACCCCCCCCGAACAGGCAAAAAATTTGTGCGAACATGCAAACCCTAATGTAATAAACATAATAAATCAAAAGTGCTAATTTTAAAGGCTTGTATGCAAGTTATTGCTATAAAAAGTGTATGGGGACCCAGGCACTGCCCCAGGGAACATGTATTAATGCAAAAAAAGTTTTTAAAACTTCTTCAGGAGCAGTGATTTTAAGAATGCTTAAAGTGAAATAATAAAAATGAAATATTCCTTTAAATATCGTGCATGGGGTGACCCTTATCTGCGCATGCAGCCTGGGGGACAGGATTGGGGGGTGAGTGGGCAACACCCTCCTTAACCATACCAGGCCACATGCCCTTAACGTGAGAAGGGTACATTGGGGTCCCCCCAAAGTACTTTGTCCCCATGTTGATGGGGACAAGGGCCTCGTCCCCACAACCCTTGCCAGGTGGTTGTAGGGGTCTGCGGGCAGGAGGCTTATCGGAATCTGGAAGCTCCCAGATCCCACCCCCCCCATATGAATGGGTATCGGGTACATTATACCTCTACCCATTCACCCAAAAAAGTGTCAAAAAGTAAAAAATGCAAAAGACAGTTTTTGACAATTCCTTCATTAAAATGTACAGCCATCTGTCTCTGTCTCTGTCTGTCAGACTGCTGTCTCTTGGCTGTGATAGCTGTTATAAAGGGAAGGGCGGGGCCACCCTCTCATGTAACTGGATGACCCCGCCCCCTCTGACACATGACGGCACATCACTTGGTTACGTCACCGGGTGGCCCCGCCCTTGCCTATATAACAGCTGTCATCGCGAAAAGAGAGCAGTCGGCGGGACCCCACCAATTGGAGACAGAGCTTTATTTTTTCTATTTTTTGGGCCCGTCGGGTGGCGTAATTTAACCGCTTGCCGACTGCCTCATGCAAATATACTGCAGCAGAAGGGCTCGTACAGGCAGAATCACGTACCTGTACGTTCCCCTTTAAGAGGTGGCCAGCGTGCACGCGTGCACCTCCAGCAAGCTCCGTGAGTCAGGTCACGGGTCCCGTGGACTCAATCACCGTGGGGATACCTGCGATCGCCTCATGGGGAGGAAGAACAGGGAGATGCTAATGTAAACAAGCATCTCCCCGTTCTGCCTAGTGACAGTGTCACTGATCTCTGCTCTCGGAGCAGAGATCAGTGACGTGCCACACACAGCCGTGCACCTCACAATTAGAAACACGCCCCTAGGACACACTTAACCCCTACACTGCCACCTAGTGGTTAACCCCTTCACTGCCAGTGTCATTTACACAGGAATCAGTGCATTTGTATAGCACCGATTGCTGTATAAATGACAATGGTCCCAAAAATGTGTCAAAAATGTCTGATGTGTCCGCCATAATGTCGCAGTCACAATAAAAATCGCTGATAGCCGCCTTTTAAAAAATAAAAATAATAAAAATGCCATAAAACTATCCCCTATTTTGTAAACGCTATAACTTTTGCGCAAACCGATCAATAATCGCTTATTGCGATTTTTTTACGAAAAATATGAAGAAGAATACGTATCGGCCTAAACTGAGGAAATTTTTTTTATAAATATATTTTTGGGGGATATTTATTATAGCAAAAAGTAAAAAATAATGCATTTTTTTCAAAATTGTCGCTCTTTTTTTGTTTATAGCGCAAAAAATAAAAAGCGCAGGGGTGATCAAATACCACCAAAAGAAAGCTCTATTTGTGGGAAAAAAAGGACGTCAATTTTGTTTGGGAGCCACATCTCACGACCGCGCAATTGTCAGTTAAAGCAACACAGTGCCGAATTGCAAAAAGTGCTCTGGTCAGGAAGGGGGTAAATTCTTCCGGGGCTGAAGTGGTTAAGATGGATGAACATCATGGGACACTTTTTATTTATTTTTATTTTTTTAATAAAGGAATTGTAAAAAACTGTCTTTTGTGGTTTTTACTTTTTGACACTTTTTTGGTGAATGAGTAGGGGTACAATGTACTCCTACCCATTCACATGGGGGGGTGGGATCTGGGGGCCCTCTTGTTAAAGGGAGCGTCCAGATTCTTATAAGCCCCCCGCAGACCACCACAACCACCAGCCAAGGGTTGGTGGTGGGGATGAGGCCCTTGTCCCAATCAACATGGGGACAAGGTGCCCATGTTAATGGCAAGTGGCCTGGTATGGTTCGGGGGCGCTCGCTCGTCCCCACCCTTTCCTGGCCTGCCAGGCTGCTTGCTCATATAAGGGTCTGGTATGGATTTTGGGGGGAACACACATCAATTTTTTACAGAAAATTTGCATGGAGTTCCCCTTAAAATATATGCCAGACCCAATTCTGTCATAGAAGCACAAAAAAGAGGACCCACTGGTACTATTGGGACTTTTTAGGCAAACAACTGACAGAGATTAATAAAAAATATCAATTTTATTTTACAAAACAGATTAAAATGGTGTACAACATAACGTTAAAAGGTAATATGACTGCTGAATTCCATTCAGTGGTCCAGAAGGATGGATGCATTTTGGGACAGAGTATGTCCCTTCATCAGGGAAACTATTACATACAGATCACAGTATTTTAGAAATAAGACATATTGGTCATAGCATATAATAAGGGAAATATACAGAACAGGAGACATTTAAAGTGTCAGGAAATGACAGGTGTAATGAAACTCACCTACCAGGGTCACAGTCAGCCAGACAGTCCTGGCATGTGGTTAGCGACAGTAGCCACAGAATGAGAGAGCACCCTATACCTTGAACTGCACTAATAGGGTGAGTGGTGGGTCCCCACTGATCCACACAGGCATCTCACTATTGGCAACCGTGGATGGAGGTGCACTAATGATGGTCACCCAACAGATGCAACACACTGGGACACTGTAGTGGGAGATAGAAAGAAGACCCATATGAGTCCATTGTAACTATTTAAAGGAGATATACTGAGTATACTGAAAAACCCCCTATAGCCGCACCGCAATGCCTGGAGACACCTTGGGCTTCCCCTGCAGGGCGTCCCCCCTCCCCCAAACACAAAAAACAAAGGTAGACAAGGGGAAAGCATCCTGCAGAAGCCACCCACCGATGCAGTGGAGGCGTTCCTGGTGGAAACGTGTCCTGGCTGTCGATACTTGGACACTCCAATGGTAGGCTAATTGCTCTGTTTGGACACTAGGGGAATGTTCGGCTTACTCCAATGGATAATTGGATCCCTGGGCAGTCTCTGATTGTTCCTCACCCTGAATACTATTGCCACTTTGTGGCCTATGGGTTTTTATTCAGTATATCCCCTTTAAATACTTACGTTCGACGTGAACATCAGGAACCATCCCTAATTCCTAATCATATATGTGCCAGCACATTAGAATACACACAGAATAACAAAATAAACATACTGTAAGTCTCCAAAAGAGAAACTGCTTGAATGCCATTATGGCAGTCATGCAAACAGTAGGGCAACACAAATGAACCTCTGCTACCACTATATATAGATATGTTTTCACCATGTCAGAGATTGAGGGGGAGAGAGAGAGAGAGAGAGAGAGAGAGAGAGAGAGAGAGAGAGAGAGAGAGAGAGAGAGAGAGAGAGAGAGAGAGCAAAAGAAAACAGAAAACAAGAGAGAAAAGAAGAACAGATTGATAAATCTTTTGTCACAGCTATCTAAAGACATGTGCTGAATATTGCAGCTGTATATAAGGAGTATAACAAAAAGTGTTTACCGGTATTCAATCTGATTATTGTTGAGTAATGCTATCAAAGCCTTAATATAGCCTCTCATTGTCTGTTTATAACACACTCAGGGTCACTTGAAAAACCCCCTCTCCCTATGCCTATATTTCCTCCTACAGCATCTCAGAGGAGGCTGGAGTGCTCATTATACCTGTGGTTGATGCAGCTCATCCGCGTCCGGCATCCATCTCTCCCAGCAGTGCTATGAAACTGCACTGCTCCAGGGTTTTAAATATGGCGATGGATGCCCGCGCATGCACAGTTCAATGGTGCGATCGCACATGCACGGTAAATGCTGCCTTGGAATTGCGGTGTGTGGAACGCACAGCACAACCCCCTAACGCTGAGGGGGGTGCGATGCACTCCAAATGTGAGTAGGCCAGTCTGTGGAGATGCCTTAATCTTAAAAAGGGAGAAGGGGAGAGTTGTAGAAACACGCATCCATGTAACCCACCAGAAGGGAGATTACATCTAGTGTACAGATAGAATTACAATACTAAATTAGTACATAGAGAACAGCAAATTTTAAAGAGCATGATGACAGACTAACATTGCCAGCTGTACTTGTGTAGCAGCTGCATAGGGACATAGAACGGTGGCTGTAAAAATTAATTATGAAGAAAAGAGAAAGAAAAAGAAAAGAGGAGGGAAGAGCCATGTATTGGCAGAGAGAAAAAAACAAAAACAAAGTATAAGTCTCAAATACAATGAATATCGACCCAATTGTCCTCATGAATTTATAAGTATGTTGGTTTCCCACCTTCCTGTGTCAGCCAAGACAAATCATATAAAAGCTGATCCCCAGAAACAAGTGTGGGGAGACATAAGATAAAATCTAACAGGTTTTCTTTTCTATTTTCTCCAACAAAACAAGGTAGAAGAAGGGGCTCTGGATACCCAAAAGTTCATTTAATTCCCTCCCATCCTCCCAATGTGAATCCCTCCAAGAAGGGACAATAGCTCACAGTCATTGAGCCCAGGGGGAGAAGTGGCCCACAGGGCCACTATCCATCTGGTCTCCCTTTGTAGGAAAGTCTTGTCCCAGTATCCCCGTCTAGCACTGGGGTAGATTCAATCCAACATTAGAAATTTGATGTTGGGGAATATTCCCTGATGAACATCACGGGCATGTCTGCCCAGCGGTAAGTCTGGATAACAAGTCCTCATACTTTACACATGTCTGTAGGCCCTCTTGCGGAACTCTAATTTGGTTTTCCCAACAAAAAAACAGCCACAGGGACAGGTCAGCAAATAGACTACACCAGCCATTTGGCAATTAGCAAAGTGAGAGGGCCTGTACCTCTGTCCATTGGGCAGTATCTGGTTGTGGCCTGTATCCATACACTGACAATGAGCACATCCCCCACATCTAAAGGTGTCCTTCCTTTTGCATGGGTCCCCTCTAAATTCCCCCATGTATTCACTGTGGACCAGAATGTCCTTTAGCGTTTTGGTTCATAGATAGGTAATTAGGGGGTTTTTGGAAACAAATTGGTTTAAAACCGTATCAATATGTAAGACGTGCCAATGTCTAGCTAGGATCTTTCTAATCTTTTCATGTTGTTTTGTGTATGTTGTAATGATCCTAATTTGCATGATCCCCGTGTTGGACTGGTTCTTATTTTTTCTTGTCATACCAAAAAGTAAATTCTGTCTGGTCTGGTCCCTCGCTCTTTTGTATGCCCTTTTAAAGCCAGTTGCTGAATACCCTCTCTGTAGGAGTCTTGTCCTTAGGTTTGCCGCTTCCCTTAGGAATGTCTCATCACTGAAGCAATTTCTTTGGATGCGGAGATATTGATTATAGGGTATTGATTCTATCAAAGATTTTGGGTGAAAGCTAGTGGGATGTAGGACTGTGTTGCCTTGTAGGGGTCATGTGTCATTGTAAATTTGAGGTTGAAGTTGTTTTGGCTCATAGCCATAATACATTGCTTCAAAGGCTCAACCAATCCTTTCCAGATTAGAAAGATGTCATCAATAGATCTGTACCAAATCATTATGTTATTGGTGAGGGCACTCAGATGTTCGTCTGCTAGAAAGGAACTTTCCCATTCCCCCAGGTACAGGTTAGGGTAGGATGGGGCACAGCATGTCTCCATTGCTACGCCTATACCTGGAGGAAATGGGAGTTGTCAAAGGAGAAAGCGTTGTGTGTCAGAATATCTGACACAATCTCTATGTACTAATTTAGTATTGTAATTCTATCTGTACACTAGATGGCACCTAATATTGTGAGGGCCTTTGACACTGCTCACTAAAGACTGCAGCTTTAGCTGATACAAGTCTCCCTTCTGGTTGTTTACATTCAGGGCTTGGTTACATGGATGTGTGTTTCTACAACTTTCCCCTTCTACCTTTTTGAGATTGAGGCATCTCCAGAGACTGGCTTACTCACATTTGGAGCTCATGACGCTGACCCCTCAGTGTGAGGGGGCTGTGCTGTGCGTTCCACACACCGCAATTCCAAGGCAGCATTTACTGCACATGCGTCAATGAACTGCGCAGGTGCCCTGAGCCATATTTAAACCCTGGAGCAGTGCAGTTTCATAGCACTGCCGGGAGAGATGGATGCCAGATGCGGATTAGCTGCATCAACCACAGGTATAGTGAGCACTCCAGCCTCCTTTGAGATGCTTGAGTAGGAAATATGGGCATATACAAGCTGTTGAGCATTTTGTAAGCTAATCTCTATATGGGCATTTCCTAGGGAGAGGGGGTTTTTCAAGTGACCCTAAGTGTGTTATAAATGGACCAAGAGAGGCTATATTGAGGCTTGGATAGCATCACTCAACAATCATCAGATTGGATACTGGTAAACATTGTTTGTTATACTCCTTTCATGCGGTTTGTGGCTATGTCACAACATGTACATGGACAGCTGCAGTATTCAGCATATATGTCTTTATATGGCTGTGACAAAAGATTTACCAATCTGTTCTTCTTTTCTCTCTTGTTTTCTGTTTTCTTTCTCTCTCTCTCTCTCTCTCTCTCTCTCTCTCTCTCTCCCCCTCTCTCCTCTCCCTCTCTCTCTCCCCTCCCCTTCCTCCTTTCCCAACCACCCCCTAATACCCCCACTACACCCCTCTCCCCCCCCCTCTTTTCACCTCTCTCTATATGCAGTTTAAACAACCTCTTTGCTACACTTTGCATACCACCCTGATTTGTGACCAACCGGTGTATGGAGGGCTTCCATATGATACCTGTTGATTCCATGGGGCCTACTACACGTCACACCCCAACAATGAAACCGATCTCTACGAGACCTGGAGGTGTCACCACTCTTCTGAAAAAAACTGCTCCTTCTTCTCTGTTCCTCATAACACTTACTCCCACATAGACTATTTCCTTTTGGATACGTGGCTTCTTCAGAAAATAGAGTCCTCTATTCACACCATCATGTGGTATGGCAATGTGCCAGTTAGCATTGTCATTAAAGACTCCATCCGCATCACCCCTACTAACTTTTGGAGGTCTAACTCATTCTTACTAAAATATTCACCCTACTGGGATACCCTCAAGCAAAAACTGCAAGAGTTCTTTAGACATGATAAAGGATCAGTCTCAGATATTGCCTTGTTATTGGCTGCCCATAAGGCATTCATTCGCTGTGTTTTTATTTCTCTTAGGTCCGATGCAAAGGAGGAAGACACAGTGCTTAGACACCATGTTGTCCTTAATAAATGAAACATAGGATCTAAATAAACACCACCCTTCCCCTTCTCTAAAATCTAAATTAATTCTACTCAGACAGGAACTTAGATCCCTATTATTAGAGTCCTTTGAAAAAACTGAGAGAAAACTTAAAGTGTCCCCTTATGCGACTGGCAGCAAAACCGGTAAACTACTGGCTCTTCGCTTAAAAGGCCACAGAACTAAGACTACAATTAATTATCTTATTCATCCTACCACTAACAAACTTCCATACAACCCTCAAGAAATTGCAGACACTTTTATGAATTACAACATACTAATATCGGAGATGATCACTCCACCATTCCTCCCACCGAGCACAAAATGAAATCCTTCCTAAACTCTATCTCCCTTCATTATCCAATGAACAATTTCTCCTATTGAACTCCCCTTTCACTGAAGCAGAAGTTCTTAAAACTATAGAAGCCCGTCTGCTCCAGACTCAGAAGGCTTCACAGGGGAATATTTTAAATAATTCAAATCTCTTTTGGCCTCCTATCTGATTCAAATTTTCAATAGTGCTGCCTCTTCCTCAACTTTTCCCCGAGAGATGCTCTTGACTTTGATTGTGACTTTGCCAAAGCCTGGTAAAGACCCCATCTTGCCATTTTTAAACAATTTCTTTGTAAATATAAACCTGAAACTCTATGCCAAACTGATTGCCAATAAATTAGTTAACGTTTTGTCTTCCCTGGTCCACAAAGACCAATGTGGTGATATTAAAAGCAGACAAGTAACAGATACTACTAGGAGGCTCCTCAATATCATCCATCTGGCCAATAAATCCAAAGAACCTTCTCTGCTTTTGTCTCTTGATACAGAAAAGGCCTTTGATAGGTCAGTTGGAGCTATCTGAAACTGACCCTTTGCAAATTTGGGTTCAAAAGAAACATCCTCTCAGCCTTTATGGTGCTGTATACCTCTCCCTCTGCTCAAGTGTAAGTGTCTGAAGTCCTATCTCGACAATGCAATATTACTAATGGCACGAGGCAGGGATGTCCCTTATCCCCTATCATCTGTAACCTAATGATAGAACCTTTAGCAGAACATATTAGATCCCAGGATAAGATCTATGGCTTTTAGTTTGACCCCAGAATTAATAAAATAAATTTATTTGCATATGATGTTATACTCATGATTTCAAACCATATGGTCTCTCTGGCTTTGACACAAAATTAATTGTGTACGTTTGGAGAAACTACTGTCAGGAGCGTGTAAACACTCCTGTTCTTTAACTGCTGCTGGTCTCACTTCCTAGTTTTAGCTATGATGCATCCCTGTCTGTCTGTCCACCTGCAAGGTTATTAACATGACCAGTCTCTGGGTGGAGACCAAACTTGATTTAAACCAGCCAAGCCTGTAGTATTATGCTTGTGATAGAGAATAATACTATGTGAAAGCTCTCTGTCTGTCTGTCCTGCTCTGCTGTTTGGATTCCATAATTTATGACCTCGGATCAGATATTGATTTTGATTTGAACTCTGCCAGCCTTTTGACTATGGATTGACCCACACTATTATGAACCTTGCCTGCCTTGTACTGGTGCTGTCATTGAACCACTCTGTCTGTCAACCACAAGTACCTGTGTGCTTTGCTCAGCTCACACCTGCCCCGGCGTGGTGGCCAGGCACTGTAGCATTAAGTATAAGACTTGATGGTAACCGAGTACTGCTTGCCTTATGGGAAAGGGGGCTTATATAGATGAAGAACACAGAAGCTAGCTATAGTGTCTGACCATGCATTAGGAGTAAGCGGGACATCACAAGCCTTTTAAGAAGAACATTTTTCTGTGAAGATGGTCTCTACACAGGCTTGTTTATTTGCTGAGGAGATTTGTAAAATGACATGTACGTGCACCTTTAGCAGTAACGCAGGAGCTAGTGCCCAAGGTTAACCTGCCTGATAATTTTCTGGTGATCCCCCCATACGTTTTCCAACTTTAACCGCTTGCCGACCTGCCACCGTCATTATACTGCAGCAGGTTGACACGTTCCTGCGAGCCGTCGTAGCTGTACATGGGCTCTTTAAGCAGGAATTGCAGGCGCGCACACCCACTGCACTGCAAGGGAACTGATGCGCGTGCCTGGCAATTGCAGGCACGAGAGCCAGAACAGGGACGTGTGTGTGTAAACACACAAATCCCTATTCTATGAGGAAAGGAGAGACGGATCGTGTGTTCCTACTAGCTAGGAACGACGATCTGTCATCTCCTCTAGTCAGTTCCTTCCCTCTACAGTTAGAACACACACAAGGGAACACAGTTAACCCCTTGATCGCCCCTAGTGTTAATCCCTTCCCTGCCAGTGACATTTACACAGTAATCAGTGTATTTTTATAGCATTGATCGCTGTATAAATGTCAATGGTCACAAAAATGTGTCAAAAGTGTCCGATCTGTTCGCCATAATGTTGCAGTCCCGATAAAAATTGCAGATCACCGCCATTACTAGTAAAAAATAAAAAATAATCAAAATGCCATAAAAATGCCATAAATCTTTCCCATAGTTTGTAGACACTATAACTTTTGTGCAAACCAATCAATATTATTGCAATTTTTATTACCAAAAATATATAGAAGAATACATATTGCCCTAAACAGGAAAAAAATAGCTTTTTTGAAAAAAAATTGGGGATATTTATTATAGCAAAAAGTACAAAATATTGTGTTTTTTTTCAAAATTGTTGCTTTTTTTTGTTTATAGCGCAAAAAATAAAACCGCAGTGGTGATCAAATACCACCCAAAAGAAAACTCTATTTGTGGGGAAAAAAAACATCAGTTTTGTTTGGGTACAGCATTGCACGACTGTGCAATTGTCAGTTAAAGCGACGCAGTGCCGTATCTCAAAAAATGCCCTGGTCATTAAGCAGGCAAATCTTCCAGGGCTGAAGTGGTTAAAATTAATTGTATGCTATGCTTTAAGCTTAAGCCATGCTCTACTGGTTGTAAAGCACAGTGGGCTAACCTGATTATTACATGGTTGCAGGGGGACAACAAGTCTTGAGCTTTTAATCGCCCCACAGAAGACCCAGCCCGATGGTCAGTCAAAGCATTTTTCAAGGCCCTGGGTTTACTCTATGATGATCCTGACTGTGCCCACTCAGCTGAAACTAACTTTAGGTCATTATATCAGGACAAAGGACCACTGAACAATCATGTTCCTCTGCTGGCCACCTGACTCAGGGTGGAATGACCCAGCTTTAAGAAGCCAGTTCTGGTTAGGCTTAAAGTGCTTTCAGAAGCACAGTGATTACTAAAACATTTTATTTGGTTTCTCACAGGCTTTGGATGAAGAAACTTATTTTTTTACATTTTTTCAGGGAATGTTTATCATAGCAAAAATTGTCGGCTTTTCTTGTTTATAGAGCAAAAAATAAAAGCCACAGAGGATATCAAATCCCACCAAAAGAAAGCTCTATTTATGGGAAAAAAAGAACAGACATTTTTTTGGGGTACAACTTTACATGACCGTGCAAATGTCAGTTAAAACGACGCAGTGCTGTATCGCAAAAAATGGCCTGGTCATTAAGGGGGTAAATGCTTCCGGCGCTGAAGTAGTTACAGAGTCTCCAATATGCTTTGGCTCATTTTGTATGACAAGGAAAAAGGCCAAGATGCACCCATATCAAATTAATTAAACAAAGACTGGCCGGAACTGGTTATGCTAACATACAGGATTATTTTCAAGCTAATATTCTAACTCAGCTGCACACCTGGTTTTCCAGCACTGCAAATGCTCAATGGGAAGAATTAGAGCGATTGCCGGGCCCCAATCTTTTTCTATGGCTTTTGAGTGTCACCAAGCACCTACTCACTCACTTCTCATCAATTATCTGCAATTTTGGCCTCAGTAAAAGTGTGGAGGAAATGTTTTCTTTAACAAACCTTTGATTCTCTCACATCACCCATCTTCATACCATTAGATATTCTCACCCTCTATATACCTTATATTAACATTAACTGTTGGACTTCTGGGGGTATCATCGATCTAAATGACTTCTACAAGAAAGGTCATCTCAAGTCCTTCTCTACTTTGGAAAATCAGCACCAACTTTCCTCTACCGAGTATTATAAATGCATCCAAATCCAGCACTGTCTAACCTATAATCACTTTCTCCGAAATTCTATACCACACAGCTTCAACGCACACCTTTTCTCACAATGTACCAAACACAAAGGTACTTTATATCATTATTTTATAACCCCCTCCGAAATAAATCTGTGTTTACTAAAACAGCCCCCTTTTTCAATTGGGAATGGGACCTTGATGCCCACTTTACAGAAATCCAATATTGCAGAGCCTTTCATACTATTTACAAAGCCACCTGTTACTCTACGCCAGGGATCTTCAAACTACGGTCCTCCAGCTGTTGCAGAACTACACATCCCATGAGGCATTGTAAAACTCTGACCTTCACTGACATGACTAGGCATCATGGGAACTGTAGTTCCTGAACAACTGGAGGGCCATAGTTTGAAGACCCCTGCTTTACGCTATAAGAGCTCACCCTAACAATCAATTTTAAAGGTACTACACGCCACTCAAAATACATACATTTTCCAGCTCTCATTCTCCTGACTGCTGGAGAAATTGAGGCTTAACTGAGGCTCTAGTACACATTCTATGGTCTTTCAAATATCTTGCCAACTATTTTCAAACAATTTCTCCTATATTGAGACATGACGCCCTTACCAGGTCCCATATCATCTGCCCTAGCTCTTCTGCATATTGGAATAGATGATGTTCCACCCAAGGCTTATCAAGTGATCACTAGGGATGAGCGAACACCCCCAGTTCAGTTCGCACCAGAAAATGCAAAGAGACAAAAAATTTGTGCGAACACCGTTAAAGTCTATGGGATACAAAAGTGAAAAATCAAGTGTTCATTTTAAAGGCTTATGTAACGAGCCCCTTGCTTGCTCAGTTCCACTCCCGACACTCCTCTGCAGCTATTGAATCAGACTGCAGATTGCAACATCTGATTGCTCGGTCATCCAATGCTCCGGGATTAGAACTACAGCTCTGTGCCGTTCTAGTCCAATTGTAATAGCTCAGAACAAACACCAGGCAGGCTGTATGTAAGTTCAAACAGGAATTTCTTTTATTGCAAAATACAGGCTTTTATACACTAAAAGTGGAGGTGCAGACCTCCTGCTCATATTACTCTAACAATACAGCTGTAACCTAATTAACCTAATTAACATGAGCTAATTAACTAATCCCTTTAGACAGCCTAGATGACTCAGACATGACCGTTAGGCCAGACTGGCCGTCTTGTATTTCAGAAAATCCAATCAACATTATCACAATCAACATAGACTCTTCTTCACACAATAGCAGAGTTAATTAACACACATAACAATGGGGATCTAATGACTCTTAGATCCCCTAGTAGACTTATTTATAATACACATTTTAGCAGACAATAGACAGACAGGTGTTAGAATTTACATCAGCATCTCCTAACAGTATCTGTCCCAGCATTATGAATCAGCCACTATTCCAATATGGCAAATCCAGGGTCCCCAGAGTCTGTGTGTCCTGGGGTACCAGGACCCAAATCCACAGTAATACCACCTCAAGGGTCCTCAGGCATACAGCTCACAAAGAGCACCGTTCCCCCAAATGCAAGGGCCCCCGATCGATCGGCAAGAGGCTAGCATACAGTCCCCTCCAAAAGTCTCTTTCCCAGCTAGGTCTGTCACATTTCTCCCCTTTCGGCAGGAGACTAACACAGGAGGAGACCCCAGACGGGTTGACTCCGAAGTTAGTCAGTAGTTCCAGTCCTCTAATGCCTGTACCCACACAGTACCCCAAACAAATTGTTCCAAACAAAGCATTACTCACCCAGCCAACCTCTGCCTCTCTCAGAGAACATATCTGCTGCTGGGGAGAGGCCTGGACTGGCCCTTCTCCCTGGAGTCCTTTCTACCGCTGGAGAGAAGACAGGGTGTTTGGGCTCACTCCGTCATGCTGTTGTGGATCTGGGCCGACTGCCCAGCATCCCTGGGGTATACAGGTGGAGACTGAAGTCCCATCCACCTTCACAGGACATCCATCCTCTGTTAGTTGAGGGCAGAGTCCAGCAGTACTCGGCCCTGTTGCCAGCCCTTCTGCTGGAAACCCCACACCATCTGCTCCCTGGCCAACTGTTGGGGAGGGATGACGAACACCTCCTCCCTTCTCCCCCTGTATCCTGATCTGCTGCTGGGACGTGACCACCTCCTTCTCACCCTGAGCCTCCAGAACCGCCACAGGTGTAGGGCAGAGATCTTGGACCCTCTGTCCGGTTGCCAGCGCTTCAGCTGGGGAAGTTCCTTGTGACTCCACAGATACTTCTGTTGGTGCTGGGCAGAGCATAGTGAAGTTTGGCCCTAATAACAGCTCCTCTTCTGCTGGAGGCTCACCAGGTTGTTCTTCCTCAACAGAAAAGTCCATCAAATCCCCTGTCTCTGCAACTGGTGTCTGGGGATAATGGTTCACCATCTCCTGTCCCTGGAACCCAGAAGATGCTATCAGTGCTGGGCAGAGCACAGTGAAGTTTGGCCCTAATAACAGCTCTTCTTCTGCTAGAGGCTCACCAGGTTGTTCTTCCTCAGCAGAAAAGTCTATCAAATCCCCTGTCTCTGCAACTGGTGTCTGGGGATAAAGGTTCACCATCTCCTCTCCGTGGAACCCAGAAGATGCTATCAGTGCTGGGCAGAGGTTAGCAGAGCTCTGCCCTGTTGTCAGCACTTCAGGTTTGGGGACGGCAATCTTCAGATTTTCCACTGCCAATTCTCTGGCATTCTGCTGGACAGGCACATTCCCCCATCCAAGATCATCCAATGCAGAAACAGGTTCATCAAGGTCAGTCAGCACTTGCTCCATCTGCCATAAGACCTCCGCCTCCATAGCTGCGGGTGCAGGTTGGCAAAGCACACCGTTACTCTGCCACATTGTCAACTCTTCAGCCAGGATTTCAGAGTTGTCAACTGGTATTTCCTGATAGTCCCAGGCAAAGGGAGCACCACCCTGCTGCTGAGCAGAGTCTAACAGCTGTTTGTAGGCGATCTCCAACTCCCATTCCTGAATGGCCAGAAACTCCAAATCTTCCAGTGCACTTCTGAGACATTCAGTCTCCGCTCTCTGTGCTCCATTATTTCCTCCAAACACCACTCCTGATCACTTCCAAAGTCAGGGTCCCTGGACAGCCTCCAGTATAACAATCCCAGGCCATCGTAGTCAAAGCCTTCCGTGGGGCTGTCATCCGCTATTCATGGGCACACTTGGGCTACATACCACTGGAGGGCTCTGTAGCTCTCGTCCAACCGCATTTCTGCCCGGATCAGCCTGCTTAACTCGGCTGTCCACTCCTGGTTCAGCTGTTCCCCCAAAAACAGCATTCGCACTTCATACTGCGACCAGTACCTCACATGGACGGAGGGGAGAACTTTTCCCTGGTGTTGCTGCTCACGGGCTAGCGCTTCCTTCCAGAGTTCACAGCGGATAGAATCAAACCATCCTAACAGGACCTGCTCTGATACTGGTCCTCTGTGCTGTATCTCCTCTCGCAACCTCCTTCTGAATTCCTCATCCATGGTGGCTGGTATTTCTCCTCTCCTGCTATCCTGCTACCTTGGATCCAGGTGATGGTTTGGATGTGTTCACGGCAAGGAAGCATGATCCCACCATTCCCTCCACGGCTCTCAAGTAAGTCTTTCAGTGTGGCTCTCCTGCAGGCTCGTTTGGAGTGTCCCAGTAACTGGAGAGCAAATTCCACGGCTGCCAACCAATGTAACGAGCCCCTTGCTCGCTCGGTTCCACTCTCTCGACACTCCTCTGCAGCTATTGAATCAGACTGCAGATCGCAACATCTGATTGCTCGGTCATCCAATGCTCCGGGATTAGAACTACAGCTCTGTGCCGTTTTAGTCCAATTGTGATAGCTCAGAACAAACACTAGACAGGCTGTATGTAAGTTCAAACAGGAATCTCTTTTATTGCAAAATACAGGCTTTTATACACTAAAAGTGGAGGTGCAGACCTCCTGCTCATATTACTCTAACAATACAGCTGTAACCTAATTAACCTAATTAACATGAGCTAATTAACTAATCCCTTTAGACAGCCTAGATGACTCAGACGTGACCGTTAGGCCAGACTGGCCGTCTTGTAGTTCAGAAAATCCAATCAACATTATCACAATCAACATACACTCTTCTTCACACAATAGCAGAGTTAATTAACACAAATAACAATGGGGATCTAATGACTCTTAGATCCCCTAGTAGACTTATTTACAATACACATTTTAGCAGACAATAGACAGACAGGTGTTGGGATTTACATCAGCATCTCCTAACAGTATCTGTCCCAGCATTATGAATCAGCCACTATTCCAATATGATAAATCCAGGGTCCCCAGAGTCTGTGTGTCCTGGGGGACCAGGACCCGAATCCACAGTAATACCACCTCAAGGGTCCCCAGGCATACAGCTCACAAAGAGCACCGTTCCCCCAAATGCAAGGGCCCCCAATCGATCGGCAAGAGGCTAGCATACAGTTCCCTCCAAAAGTCTCTTTCCCGGCTAGGTCTGTCACAGCTTATATGCAAGTTTTTGACATAAAAAGTGTTTGGGGATCCGGGTACTGCCCCAGGGGGCATGTATCAATGCAAAAAAAAGTTTTTAAAATGGCTGTTTTTTTAGGAGCAGTGATTTTAATAACATTTAAAGTTAAACAATAAAAATGAAATATTCCTTTAAATATCATGCCTGAGGGGTTCTCCTTAGTCTGCCAGTAAAGTGGCGCATCTTTCTCATGTGTTTTACTGTGCTGCAGCAAAATTACATTTCTAAAGGAAAAAATGTAATTTAAATTGCTTGTGGCAGTAATGTTGTCGCCTCCCCCCAGTCCATACCAGGCCCTTTGGGTCTGGTATGGATATTAAGGAGAACTCCACACCAAATTAAAAAAAGAAAAAACAACGTGGGATCCCCCCGCCAAAATCCATGCCAGGCCCTTGGGTCTGGTATAGATTTTTAGGGGAACTCCAGGCCAAAATAAAAAAATGGCATGGGACCCCCCCAAAATCCATACCAGACCCTTATCCGAGCAAGCAGCCATGGCAGGCCAGGAAAGCATGCCAGGCTGCTTGGCCTCAAAATGGGGAGGGTGCTTTGGAGTCCCCTCCAAAGCACCTTGTCCCCATGTTGATGGTTGATGGGAACAAGGGCCTCATCTCCACAACCCTTGCCCGGTGGTTGTGGGGGGGTCTGTGGGTCACGTGACATCAGAAGGGTTTGGGGTCACCTGGTTACATCTACGGATGGCCCTGCCCTTGCCTATATAACAGCTGTAAAATCCAAGAGACAGCTTTGTCGGCAGGACATAGAGGCAGAGCTTTTTTTTTCTATTTTTCAGGTCCGGCACCATGATTGAAGATGGATGGATTTCACAGGACACTTTTTTTTATAACCACTTCCCACCCGCCCTATAGCAGAATGATGGCCGAGCGGTGGTTCTGTTATCCTGACTGGACATCAAATGCCGTCTTTCAGGATAACAGCAGCATGGTGATCAGTGGTGTTACGTGTCAGTCTGACACATCGCAACAACTATCAGTGTCCAATCACGGCTGATCACAGTGTAAACAGGAAAAGTTTACAAAGTTTTCCTCACTCGCGTCTGACAGATGTGTGTAGAGGATCGGCTGCTCTCCTGTCAGGGGCATCTGTGCTGATTGATTATCTGTGCAGCCCCCCGTGGATGCCCACCAAGGACCACCAGGGATACCACCAGGACCACCAGGGATTGCCACCACTGATGACCACCAAGTATGCCACCCATGGCCACCAGGGATGCCAATTTTTGCCAAAATCAGTGCCAATCAGTGCCCACAAATGGTGCCAGTCAGTGCCCATCACTAATGCCTGCCAGTGCCTACTTATCCTTATCAGTGATGCCCATCAGTGTCATCTATCAGTGTCCATCAGTGCCACCTATAAGTGCCCATCTGTGCCCACCTATCAGTGCCCATCAGTGCCACATACCAGTGCCACCCGTAAGTATCCATCATTGCAGCTTTTCAGTGCTGCCCACCAGTGCTGCCTATCAGTGCCCATCAGTGCTGCATATTAGTGCCCGTCATCAGTGCCACCTCATTGGTGCCACCTCATCAGTGCCCATCAGTGAAAGAAAAAATTTACTTATTTACAAAATTTTAAAACAGAAACAAAGAAAAACTTTCTTTTCTAAAATTTCAGTCTTTTTTATTTGTTGCGCAAAAAATGAAAACCCCAGCTGTGATCAAATACCACCAAAAGAAATCTCTATTTGTGGGAAAAAAGAGATAAAAAAATTGTTTGGGTACAGTGCATGACCGTGCAATTGTCATTCAAAGTGCGACAGCACTGAAAGCTGAACATTGGCCTGGGCAGGAAGAGAAAGTGTCTGGTATTGAAGTGGTTAATAAAGGAATTGTCAAAAACTGTCTCCTGTAGTTTTGACTTTTTTGACACTTTTTTGGTGAATGGGTAGGGATACAATGTATCCGATACCCATTCACATGGGAGGGTGGGACCTGGGGGCCCCCTCGTTAAAGGGGTTTACAGATTCTGATAAGCCCCCATCCTGCAGACCCCCACAACCACCAGGCAAGGGTTGTGGGGATGAAGCCCTTGTCCCCATCAACATGGGAACAAGGTGCTTAGGGGGGACCCCAAAGTACCCTCCCAATGTAGAGGGCAAGTGGCCTGGTATGGTTCAGTGGGGGGGGTGCTCGCTCGCCCCCCTTTCTGGCCTGCCATGGCTGCTTGATCGGATAAGGGCATGGTATGGATTTAGTGGGGGACCCCACACCATTTTTTTTTATAGTTTTTGGCGTGGGATTCCCCTTAAAATCCATACCAGACCTGAGGGGCCTGGTATGGATTTTGGGCGGGACCCCCACCCCATTTTTAATTTTGGTGCGAGGGTTCCCCTTAAGCACTTCAATACACTGTGTTATATATACTACACTGCCTGCACTGACTGAATATAGAGTCTACACTGACTATCTAGTCTACTCAAAATTCAGAGTATATACAGTATCTCACAAAAGTGAGTACCCCTTCACATTTTTGTAAATATTTTATTATATCTTTTCATGTGACAACGCTGAAGAAATTACACTTTGCTACAATGTAAAGTAGTGAGTGTACAGCTTGTATACCATTGTAAATTTGCTGTCCCCTCAAGATAACTCAACACACAGCCATTATTGTCTAAACTGCTGGCAACAAAAGTTAGTACACCACTAAGTGAAAATGTCCAAATTAGGCACAATTAGCCATTTTCCCTCACTGGTGTCATGTGACTCATTAGCGTTACAAGGTCTCAGATGTGAATGGGGAGCAGGTGTGTTAAATTTGGTGTTATCGCTCTCACTCTCTCATACTGGCCACTGGAAGTTCAACATGGCACCTCATAACAAAGAACTCTCTGAGGATATCTGAGGATGTGAAAAAAGAATTGTTGCTCTACATAAAGAGGGCCTAGGCTATAGAGAAATTGCCAAGACCCTGAAACTGAGCTGCAGCACGGTGGCCAAGACCATACAGCAGTTTAACAGGACAGGTTCCACTCAGAACAGGCCTCACCATGGTTGACCAAAGAAGTTGAGTGCACGTGCTCAGCGTCATATCCAGAGGTTGTCTTTGGGAAACAGAGGTATGAGTGCTGGTAGCATTGCTGCAGAGGTTGAAGGGGTGCGGGTCAGCCTGTCAGTGCTCAGACCATACTCTGCACACTGCATCAAATTGGTCTGCATGGCTGTCGTCCCAGAAGGAAGCCTCTTCTAAAGATGATTCACAAGAAAGCCTGCAAACAGTTTGCTGAAGACAAGCAGCCTAAGGACATGGATTACTGGAACCATGTCCTGTGGTCTGATGAGACCAAGATAAACTTATTTGGTTCAGATGGTGTCATACGTGTGTCGCGGCAACCAGGTGAGGAGTACAAAGACAAGTCTGTCTTGCCTACAGTCAAGCATGGATGTGGGAGTGTCATGGTCTGGGGCTGCATGAGTGCTGTGGAGTTACAGTTCATTGAGTGAACCATGAATGCCAACACATACTGTGACATACTGAAGCAGAGCATGATCCCCTCCCTTTGGAGACTGGGCCGCAGGGCAGTATTCCAACATGATAACAACCCCACACACACCTCCAAGATGACCACTGCCTTTCTAAAGAAGCTGAGGGTAAAGGTAATGGTCTGGCCAAGCATGTCTCCAGACCTAAATACAATTAAGCATCTGTGAGGCATCCTCAAATAGAAGGTGGAGGAGTGCAAGGTCTCTAACATCCACCATCTCCGTGAGAGGACTCCACTGGCAGCCTGTGAAGCTCTGGTGAACTCCATGCCCAAGAGGGTTAAGGCAGTGCTGGAAAATAATGATGGCCACACAAAATATTGGCACCTGGCCCAAGCCAAATTTGGACATTTTCACTTAGGGGTGTACTCACTTTTGTTGTCAGAGGTTTAGACATCAATAGCTGTGTGTTGAGTTATTTTGAGGGGGCAGCAAATTTACACTGTTATACAAGCTGCGCACTCACTACTTTACATTGTAGCAAAGTGTCATTTCTTCAGTGTTGTCACATGAAAGGTATAATAAAATATTTACAAAAATGCGAGGGGTGTACTCACTTTCGTGAGATACTGTATATATATATAGATATATATATATATATATCTATATAGATATAGATATATAGATGTATCTATATCTATATATATAGATATATCTATATATCTATATATATATATAGATATATAGATATATCTATAGCTATATCTATAGCTATAGATATATCTATATCTATAGATCTCTCTCTCTCTCTCTCTCTCTCTCTCTCTCTCTCTGTGTCTCTCTCTCTCTCTGTCTCTCTCTCTCTCTATATATATATACATATATACAGTCAGGTTCATAAATATTGGGACATCAACACAATTCTAATCTTTTTGGCTCTATACACCACCACAATGGATTTGAAATGAAATTAACAGGATGTGCTTTAACTGCAGACTTTCGGCTTTAATTTGAGGGTATTTACATCCAAATCAGGTGAACGGTGTAGGAATTACAACAGTTTGTATATGTGCCTCCAACTTTTTAAGGACCAAAAGTAATGGGACAGATTAACAATCATCCATCAAACTTTCACTTTTTAATACTTGGTTGCTAATCCTTTGCAGTCAATTACAGCCTGAAGTCTGGAATGCATAGACATCACCAGACGCTGGGTTTCATCCCTGGTGATGCTCTGCCAGGCCTCTACTGCAACTGTCTTTAGTTCCTGTTTGTTCTTGGGGCATTTTTCCTTCAGTTTTGTCTTCAGCATGTGAAATGCATGCTCAATCGGATTCAGGTCAGGTGATTGACTTGGCCATTGCATAACATTCCACTTCTTTCCCTTAAAAAACTCTTTGGTTGCTTTCGCAGTATGCTTTCGGGTCATTGTCCATCTGCACTGTGAAGTGCTGTCCAATGAGTTCTGAAGCATTTTGCTTAACATGAGCAGATAATATTGCCCGAAACACCTCAGAATTCATCCTGCTGTTATTGTCAGCAGTCACATCATCAATAAATACAAGAGAACCAGTTCCATTGGCAGCCATACATGCCCACACCATGACACTACCACCACCATGCTTCACTGATGAGGTGGTATGCTTTGGATCATGAGCAGTTCCTTTCCTTATCCATACTCTTCTCTTCCCATCACTCTGGTAAAAGTTGATCTTGGTCTCCTCTGTCAATAGGATGTTGTTCCAGAACTGTAAAGGCTTTTTTAGATGTTGTTTGGCAAACTCTTATCTGGCCTTCCTGTTTTTGAGGCTCACCAATGGTTTACATCTTGTGGTGAACCCTTTGTATTCACTCTGGTGAAGTCTTCTCTTGATTGTTGACTTTGACACACATACACCTAACTCCTGGAGAGTGTTCTTGATCTGGCCAACTGTTGTGAAGGGTGTTTTCTTCACCAGGGAAAGAATTCTTCAGTCATCCACCACAGTTGTTTTCCGTGGTCTTCCGGGTCTTTTGGTGTTGCTGAGCTCAACAGTGTGTTCTTTCCTTTTAAGGATGTTCCAAACCGTTGATTTGGTCACACCTAATGTTTTTGCTATCTCTCTGATGGGTTTGTTTTGTTATTTCAGCCTAATGATGGCTTGCTTCATAGTGACAGCTCTTTGGATCTCATATTGAGAGTTGACAGCAACAGATTCCAAATGCAAATAGCACACTTGAAATGAACGCTAGACCTTTTATCTGCTCCTTGTAAATGGGATTATGAGAGAATAACACACACCTGGCCATGGAACAGCTGAGCAGCCAATTGTCCCATTACTTTTGGTCCCTTAAAAAGTGGGAGGCACATATACAAACTGTTGTAATTCCTACACCGTTCACCTGATTTGGGTGTAAATACCCTCAAATTAAAGCTGAAAGTCTGCAGTTAAAGCACATCTTGTTTGTTTCATTTAAAATCCAAAAAGATTAGAATTGTGTCAATGTCCCAATATTTATGGACCTGACTGTATATATATTTTAAATACACTGCCACTAACTAACTTGCCTGCCTAATCTAGCTCAAACCATCTCCATCCACAGTCACACACTATACAGGGCCACTATGTAAGCAGCCTTATAAAGTGTGGGGCGTGGACTTAGCCCCCCTGAGCCATGATTGGCCAAAGGCACTCTGCCTTTGGCCAATTATGGCTCTCAGAATGGAGCGTGCTGTGATTGGCCAAAGCATGCAGGTCAGGTGCATGCTTTGGCCAATCATCAGACATCAATGCACTGTGATCTCGCAGTGCATTATGGGACGTTCTGCGGCCTTTGAATTTCCCGCGAACACCCCATAATATTCACTGTTCCCTAGTGATCACCCATATCCTTCTAGCCGCTAGTGTAAGCATTGTGAGACATTGGAAATCTCCTCAAGCGCTTTCACCTACAGAAATGGTTGATATTATTCAGACACACCATACATATGAATTATTGATGGCTGCCAATGTAGGCTCTTATTCAAAAGCTGTGACAAAATGGCTTCCATGGTATAACTGGGATAATGACCCGAATAGATTCGGTCTTCTCTTAAATGTTACCTATTGTAATTGGTTGCTCTCCATATTACCATCCTCTTTCAACATTTGTTTGTTTTGACCTTATTCCCCTACCTTTTTTTGAATTTGTATGACTATTTTTCTTGTTCTGAGGGTTCAGTGCACTAGTGTTTCTCAACTCCAGTCCTCAAGGTGCCCTGACAGGTCATGTTTTCAGGCTTTCCATTATTTTGCACAGATGATTTAATCAGTTTCACTGCCTTAGTAATTACCACAGCTGTTTCATCTGAAGGAAATCCTGAAAACATGACCTGTTGAGGACTTAGGTTGAGAAACACTGCACAATGAATGATCAACATAATCTGTTCCTCATCTTTGACTAGTCCACCTGAATCCTTATTTTGGACTATTTTGTTTTATTATATTTCATTTTGCTTTCTTATATTTACTATGTTCACCTTGCTATGGTATGATTGTAGATACCTTGTATCGTATGAGCTTTTCAAAATTCAATAAAAAGAAGGTTAAAAAAGAATGTTGAACAAATAAAAAGCGTGACAGGGCATTCCAACAGCCCAGTAAAATTGCAACCAGTTTAATCACTCAACTGATTAATAGTGATATTGACAATTGTTGCAAAAGAATAACTAGAGTACCCAAATAAGCTTGAAGTTTCAAACATAGTTACGATTTTTTAAGATGTCTGCATATGCTCATAATTTCCCACACTCTAATAAACTGTATTATATAAGTTAAAATGCTTTAGCTAAACCACAAGAAGAACTTTCTTTGTCACCCTAATGATGACATTTATTAGTTATATTCCTGTAAACAGCCCTGCCAGGTTCATGCAATTATACAAATGCAATAAAAATTAACCATTTATGCAAATGCCTAGCCTAATTTCCAGCATATAAATATTTAGCAGAACTCAACAAGCATTATTGGAATAAGGTGCAAAACTGAGACTTTATAGCTTATACCATAGCCATTTTCTTGTTACTTATTGTCAGGAATTATGATGGCTGCAGGATATTCACAGCAGAAATTTGGGCATTGTGTGACTATTTTGCAGGAAGAAATCTCTAGACCCAAAACATATGAAGTGCAATTCATGCATAATTTATATATTTTAGCCAATTAAATCTAGTTTTGAGTAAGTCTGATGGACTAACAGCAATTCTTGCAATCCAGCTGGAGCTCACAATTCGAACTTTCTCTTAAATTCAAAATGCTCGGGAAAGAAAATAATACCACTGTAACTTTAGGTCAAATTGGGACCAATTTAAAGGATGTAGATAACAGTATCATTAAAAACAAAATTAGTTATATTATAGTATAATTTTTTTGAATGTGTCGGATATTATTTCTTATGAATAAACCTACATCCAGATCAAATTCTGGCAATGGCAACATTTTGGCTGAATAGAAAGCTGACATTACTAAAATGTCTCAGAAAAGCAGCTGCCTGCATATTATAATTAAGAGGTGAAAAAATATGACTTTATCATGACATTATCTTTTGAACATGGCTGAACCCTTCTGAATTACTTTGAAGTTCAGAATGTGGGTTGAAGGCACACCCTTTCCCACATTAACATCTTCAGCACCTGAACCTGAACACCACCTCCTCAGGCCTCAGAACTGTTACACAGAATGATATTGGCACAAAAGGTTCTGTGGAATTTCTACACTCTACAGCACTGACATGAGAGTGACTGATGCAGATCATGTCTACTATCTTTGTTTACGTGCTTAATATTTTCATGCTTTAATTTCCACTTTTATTATATTCCCTCTGTCTACCTTTAATAAAAATATATTGTTTGCATTAAAGTTTAATCTGAGCTGTTGTTCATTCCACTTTCTTTGTAGAATTATGCAACAAAACGTAGAAACAGGTACCACTGGATGTACAGTACAAGCACACCTTGCACTCGCCAACCTATACTTCGGCACCTCATATTAGGTACATGGTTTTTGAGTACAGAATTTGGCACTTTTTATGTATTTTGTTATGATGATTAAACCGCCACACTTTGTTCCATTTTTTTTGTTTTTTTTTTATTATTATCATGTTATGTTCCTTGTTGATTATATACTTTGTACATGACTCAGTACTGTTCCACATATACGTGGAGACAGTTACCCCACTGACTGTACTTGTATTGGACCGATTCTTGCACCTGTTTTCAAATAGCCTATTGTACTCCTGTTTATTGCATTGTACCTATTTTGAAACCTTCAAATAAATTATCCGTGAATGAAACAGGTACCTATCAGTTTCACATATACAGTATTTCTTCAATTTTCTCTTTTGTGTTATCTCTTGTTCTCATATATGAAGAGGTTGATTTACTAAAGGCAAATAGACAGTTCAATTTGCAAGGGAAGATTCACTTTTTAACTACTTTAAGACCAGGCCTTATTCTGACATTTGTTGTTTACACCAATATAAAAATCTGTATTTTTTGCTAGAAAATTACTTAGAACCCTCTCACACTGTATTTGCACATCATATTTTACATTTTACAAAAAAAACTGGACTAACAGTAAAGTTAGTCCAATTTTTTTGTAAAATATGATGTTATGCTGAGTAAATAGATACCTAACATGTCATGCTTTAAAATTGCGCACACTCATTTAATGGTGACAAACTATGGTCCTTAAAAATCTTTAATATTTTTTATGGGTTACCTGTTTAGAGTTACAGAGTAGGTCTTACACTAGAAATGCTCTTTAAATTCTGTACTTTGAATTGATGTGGCAAAAAGAGGGCTGCAGACAGACAGGTATAATTTATGTAGGAGGATTTGCTTAATCTTTGTGTACCACCTAAGGCTAGCCACTTAAGTGGGTATATGTAAGGATTTACATCCACTTTAAAGATATGGCATCTTTTGGTGCCTTCAATGCACAGATATGTAAAAAAATCGAACACATTCGACCTTTAACGGTATCAGTACAGATGGACCAATACCCCCTGCTAAGCTATGGCAATTTGATTGGATGCAGCCACTGGCTTCTTTACATTTTCAATTGAAGGATGTCAGACAGGAAAGGACTGGGTCACCCACTAAGAAAATTCACAAAGGGGATGATTTTATAAAACTGGAGAGTGCCAAATATGGTGCAATTTAGCAAAGAAACCAGATTGTATTACCAAAGCTTAATTGAACAAGCTGAAGTTAGAAGCTGATTGGATACCATGCAGAGTTGCACCAGATTTTGCACTCTCCAGTTTTAGTAAATCTCCCTAAAAATGTAGTGACAACTTTTATAGCTGCATAGTGCAACACGCTGCTCCTCTAAAATCATGGGTATTGTACTTATCTATCTGAAGGGTAACTATAGCGAAAAACAGAATTAAAGTGGTTGTAAACACTGGCTGTGTGGCTTGTGAAAAAAAAAACACCTGCAAGGCAATAGCATAATGTGCTAGTATGCATCGCATCGCTAGTGCTAGTATGCTAATGTGCTAGTATGCATCGCATACTAGCACATTATGAAATACTCACCTTGGAATGAAGCCCTCCAGCACTGTACTGTCCCCGTTGAGAGGGCTGATATGTTCCTCCTCTTTCTTCTGGGTTGTGGTCTCTGGCTATGTGATTGACTGGAGCCACGATAATGTCACTCCCCCACATGTGCGCGGGAGCCCTCAGTCCCGGCACAAAGCTCTGAAGTTCCTGGCCGGACCTTCATAGCACATGCGTCAGTGATATCACTGGCTGCATGCAGGGTGAATATCTTCTAAACGGTGCACTTTTAGGAGATTTTCATTTTACCTACTAGCTTACCTGTAGGTAAAAAGGACCAAGCGGGTTTTACCACCGCTTTAAGTATTTAATGGATAGTGGAATTAATGGATAACTTCTGCGTCCTTATTCACTTTAATCACCTTTGTACTGGTAAAGTTACACCTGGTAAAATCCCTTTGCTAAGCCTGCTCAAATGAAACTGTCTGACTGAGTGTTATACCCTTTATACTCCCAATCTAAGTGCTGCTTTGTACTTACCGATAGTGCTATTAAAAAACCTTTACTAATTTCAATGAATAAGCAACCATATTACATTACATCCAGTATTTTAAATATGTGTCTAGAGTCCAGCATAAAGTGCACATGTGCTCATAGTAGACTATAAACTATTTACATATTGTCAACATGCAGTTAAATAAGTTTTTTTAAAAAAAAAAGCCTCACTCATCCCTCTAGCTATTTTTAATGTGAAGCTATTTATTCCTAAAGATTACAGCAAGGCCTCTAAAACTGGGTTTCAGTCAGTTTCTAACAGCTGTTTACATTAGATGGCTAGCATGCTGCCAAGATCTGTTCTCATAGAAAAAATAACAATTTCTCTACAATACTAAAAGATAGGGAGATGAACAAGGACTTGTTTTAAAGTGTTTTTACGTCTCATTTTGAAGTTCTTCTACGTCTTGTTCAGAATATGGGCACAAATTCACTTTATGTAATGTGGAAAGATGGGGAGGGGTAAGTGGCGCTGCCAATTAATGTAATAAAAAGGTGTATAGTGCCTTACATATTAAATTCCTATGCATACTCAATGTGAAATAAATTGATAAAAGATCATCAAATGCAAATATTTATATAAAAAAGTGCAATGTGCTTTGTATTGCAAAAAAAGTGCTAAAAGTGACCATCAAAAAATTCCAATAATCAAGCTGAAATAAATTAATGTGGTAAAAATATATATGCTCTGGTGCAAGTAATTCACAGTCCAAAATCAACAAAACTAGTGTCTCTCTAACGTAGCTTCCAAAGTGACTTGTGCCTGGATCAAATACGGCTTAAAATAAGTGAATTCCACTCGTGCTCCCCTCTCAATTCCACACTCGCCGAAAAGATGGACCCCTGCAGGGGTAAAGTGCATTCAAGCAGAGTTGCCATTGGTCTTAGTGCCAATGAAGTTGCCATCTAAACGTTGGGTTTCATCATATGATGCATTCACATAAGGATGGATGGAAAAGATTGATACTCATAGCGTAAATCCATAAATGAGTTTTTATTCAATCAAAGCTAAAAAGTATCTTTAACCACTGGCCGACTGCTGCACGCTGATTTACGTCTGTAGAATGGCACGGGCAGGCAAAATGGCGTACCTGTACCGGGAGCGCACTCGTGGGTCCCGTGACCTCAATGTTCGCCGGAGGCCCGCGATTGTGGCGAGGAGAGGCAGAATGTAAACAAGGCATTTTCCTGTTCTGCCTAGTGACATGACAGGGATCTAATACTCCCTGTCATCGGGAACAGTGATCTCTGTCATGTTCTAGTGAGCTCACCCCCCTACAGTTATAACACATCCAGGGAACACACTAAACCCCTTGTGTTTAACCCCTTCCCTGCCAGTGTCATTTATACAGTAATCAGTGGCTATTTGTAGCTCTGATTGCTGTATAAATGTCAATGGTCCCAAAATAGTGTCAAAAGTGTACGATCTGTCCTCTATAATGTGGCAGTCCCAATAAAAATTGCAGATCGCTGCCATTACTAGTAAAAAAAAAAAATGAATAATAAAAATGCCATAAATCTATCCCCTATTTTGTAAACGCTATAGCTTTTGCGTAAACCAATAAATATACACTTATTGCGATTTTTTTTACCAAAAATATGTAGAATAATACATATCAGCCTAAACTGTGAAAGAAATTTGTTCTTTTATATATTTTTGGGGGATATTTATTATAGCAAAATGTAAAAAATATTGCTTTTTTTTCAAAATTGTCGCTCTTTTTTTGTTTATAGCGCAAGAAATAAAAAACCGCAGAGGTGATCAAATACCACCAAAAAAAAAGCTCTATTTGTGGGAAAAAAGACGGCAATTTTTTTTAGTACAATGTCGCATGACCACGCAATTGTCAGGTAAAGCGACGCAGTACCGAATCGCAAAAAATGCTCTGGTCAGAAACGGGGTAAATCCTTCCAGGTCTGATATGGTTAAAACACGCACTGTCAATAGTGCTGTAGAATCAATAACAATGTTACAGCCATAGGTCTTGGACGGCGTGCTTTCCGCAGACCGAAAGTTCAAAACCCGGAAGTGACGTAATCGCGCTCCAAGCTCCGCCTACTTATCAATACTGATATAATATCTGACTGATATTTGTGTTTATATTTTCAGTACAAACATGTCTTCAATGCAGGTTTGTTAATAGTAAACAAATAGAGAACATTGCTACTTGCACACAGGATTTACCACAGAGACACTTTAAAAAGCATTCCTATTTTTTATCCCAAGTTTGACCTTTAAAATGTAATGTTGAAGTCATACTTAGCAATGCACATAACTCCAATAAATTAAGGCACTAGACTTGTATCATTTTTACTACTTAACATTTTTTCTCACAATTTAAGATAGATTTAAAAGATTTCCAAAGCCGTTATCTAACAAATGGGACATATTACACCGTGTATGCTGCATAAATTTGGTCTAGTTAAGGGAAAAAAATGAGAGAATGCTGCAGGGATTATAAAACCATGTTGCTTGCAAACAAGTAGCTTCTCTAACTAATAGACTGCAGCTCTTGTTTTTTTGGTTGCTTAGAAGAGAAACCATTTCTTAAAATATGTAGCTTTTTTTTATAGACGTAACAACAAGAATATCACTATTTTTACAAACCTTAAAGAGAACCAGCCATGACTGTATTTATCCAAGAATCTGAATTTGTGGCCTGCATTATTATAATTGTGCATGATTGTGCATAAAACATTTATATTTACCCCTTTTTCTAGCTTTTCTCTCTTTGTCTGAGCCTGCAAGCCTGCAGCTTGAGCACACAAGAGAGTCAAATAAGGAGCCCTGCAGTTGTTTACATTTCTTTTAACTAAGGAATTCTGTTATCTGACCCTGTTGTGCACTCTTAGGGGTTGGAAGAGAGTGTGTGAGGCCATGCTGTTGACAGGGCAACAACTATTAAACTTAAGGTGACATTTGAAGCCTGACACTCCAGTTGAACTACAAGTAAATAGATAAGCACAAATAAATGTTTTAATAAATAACTCTGTGGGGTTCTGACAATTAGTAATTCAGATTATTGCATAAACCCAATTGTGATTGATATAAAATAAATGTTATTTTTAACAGTCTTGTTACTATAATTAATCCCCCCCCCAAGAAAAACCCTCTCTTGCGCTGTTCTGCTGGGCACTGATTTTATAATGTGCACATTGATTATTAGATCATTTTTTTGGATAACCCCAGTCAAGAATTTGTGTTTAAAGTAATTTTTTTCGAGGGCGTGGTTTAACCTCGCAAGGAGATGGACGCCTAACTCCAGAGCTCCCGCCATCACTGAAAATGACAGCCGAGCTACGGAGGTACACCCGAACCGCACTCACCCCACGCCGACCACACAGCATGGGGACAGCCTCCCGCACCTCCTCCGCATCGCAGTCCCGCTCCCCCCTGCAAGCAGAGTCACCCTGAAGGTAGACACTCACACCCTCCAACTCAGGGAGCTGCAGAGACACATGGAGGATTTAGACAACAGGGGGAGACGCCATAATCGAAGAATCCGTGGCATGCCTGAATCAATTGAATCAGATCAGCTCTCCCCCACAGTTGTAAGTCTATTCAATGAGCTCCTTAATAAACCGCCACAGACGCAGATCGCTATGGAAAGGATCCACAGAGCCCTTAGACCTAAATGCAGGGATACAGATCCCCCAGGGACATCATCTGCTGCATAGTAGACTACAAAGTAAAGGAAGACATACTGAAGCAGGCCAGAAGCAGAGCACAGGTGCTCCATGCAGGAGTACCCATCCAGATTTTTCAGGATCTCTCCAGCATCACCCTGCAGCACTGTAGAGACCTGAAACCCCTGCTGGATACATTACGCGCTAAGGGGATACCCTACAGGTGGAAGATCCCCTTCTGCCTTTCTGCTACCACACAGGGCCGCACCGCACTGCTGAAGGTACCTGCAGACCTACCGCACCTCTGCAACACCCTAGGCATTCCACTGATTGAAGTCCCTAACTGGTACGCAGAATTCCACCGTACAGTGACCAGGAAGGATCCACAACCAGAGGAGCCCATGGATGCACAAGACACCCGATATCACAGACGCCGGTCCCCCTCAGGGACCCGGAGCCACCCAGGCACCCAAGGTTCCGGCCAGGCTGCAAGCCCAACCGACTCGCCGAGATCAAGGAGAGCCCGACGAGACTGCTAATGCAGCATAGGGGCCCCCCGGAAGACCGGTTACCTCCAGCCAAGTCTGACACAATTACGTTCGGAAGTTACCTGTTGACTATGTTCTTGAGATTCCAAAGTTACCTTGTAACGTTCTGATCCCTTTCCACATACAGCTCCTGCCCTGGAAACTTGCAAGTGTCCATGCTACGTTATGCCTAACCTACACATGATATCCATTTCAGGACACGCGATACATACGTGTGTGCGGCTTGCACCCTTTCATTGCATGATGGGTAATGGGTCATCTAACTACACCGTAATCACCTATGCTCCAAAATTTGTCACCTATCATCACACTCAGCTCATGGAGAGACTAAATTCCTTGTAATGCTGCCAGTCAACAGGACTTCCACAGTCTATGAACACAATTTAGTCCACTTACAAGCTTCTACGCTGACCGACGGAGATTACACTTTCTAACAGACTTTTGTGTAACTAATGCTATTTGTTTTTACAGGACATGGTCATAGAGAGGCGGACATTGGGGTTCCCATCACCACCAGGATAGCAGTGAAGCCCCTTCCTGCCCCATGTGGACACAGGGGAAATATAACGTACAGGGTTCCCCCACCCACATACCTTTCACTAGTTTATATGTTATGCATAGGGGGGCCACAATTGAATTCTCAGCGTCTCCCCATTCACCTCTCCCCATGATTAGGGATTACACTTTAGATCCTGGGTTATTAAACAGTTATCGCAACAGCATTTTGAATGCACCCTGCATTAGGAGGAGCCACAGCAGAGCTCTGCGCTACCTCCCTTCCCTAAAAGAATACCTGTCATTGCAGACCTAATGATCCCTAAGTGCATATTCTGACTAGTAGGGATGAGCCGAACATCCCCCTGTTCGGTTCGCACCAGAACATGCGAACAGGCAAAAAATTTGTTCGAACACACGAACACAGTTAAAGTCTATGGGACACGAACATGAATAATCAAAAGTGCTAATTTTAAAGGCTTATATGCAAGTTATTGTCATAAAAAGTGTTTGGGGACCTGGGTCCTGCCCCAGGGGACATGGATCAATGCAAAAAAAAGTTTTAAAAACGTCCGTTTTTTCGGGAGCAGTGATTTTAATAATGCTTAAAGTGAAACAATAAAAGTATAATATCCCTTTAAATTTTGTACCTGGGGGGTGTCTATAGTATGCCTGTAAAGGGGCACATTTTTCCTGTGTTTAGAACAGTCTGATAGCAAAATGACATTTCAAAGGAAAAAAAGTCATTTAAAACTACTTGCGGCTATTAATGCATTGCCAGTCCGACAATACACATAGAAGTTCATTGATAAAAATGGAATGGGAATTTCCCACAGGGGAACCCCGAACCAAAATAAAAAAAAAAAAATTACGTGGGGGGTCCCCCTAAATTCCATACCAGACCCTTCAGGTCTGGTATGGATATTAAGGGGAAACCCGGCCAAAATTTTTTTTAAAAATGGCGTAGGGTCCCCCTCAAAATCTATACCAGACCCTTCAGGTCTGGTGTGGATTTTAAGGGGAACCCTGCGCCAAAATTTAAAAAAAAAAACGGCGTGGGGTCCCTCTAAAAATCCATACCAGACCCTTATCCAAGCACGCAACCTGGCAGGCTGCAGAAAAAGAGGGGGGAAGAGAGAGCGCCCCCCCTGAACCGTACTAGGCCACATGCCCTCCACATTGGGAGGGTGCTTTGGGTTAGCCCCCAAAACACCTTGTCCCCATGTTGATGAGGACAAGGGCCTCATCCCCACAACCCTGGCCGGTGGTTGTGGGGGTCTGCGGGTGGAGGGCTTATCGGAACCTGGAAGCCCCCTTTAACAAGGGGACCCCCAGATCCCGGCCCTTCCCCCTGTGTGAAATGGTAAGGAGGTACAAAAGTACCCCTACCATTTCACTAAAAAACTGTCAAAGATGTTAAAAATGACAAGAGACAGTTTTTGACAATTCCTTTATTTAAATGCTTCTTCTTTCTTCTTTCTTCTATCTTCTGTCTTCCTTCATCTTCTTCTTCTTCTGGTTCTTCTGGTTCTTCCTCCGGTGTTCTCGTCCAGCATCTTCCTCCGCGGCATCGGCGTCTTCTTCCCTTCTTCTCCTCGTGCCGCTCCGCTTCCATGATGGCATGGATGGAGGCTCCTGCTCTTCTCTTCATCTTCTGCTCTTCATCTTCTTCTATTCATCTTCTTGTCTTCACCTTCTTTTCAGGCTGCTCCGCATCCATGATGGCATGGAGGGAGGCTCCCACTGTGTGACGCTTCTCCTCTTCTGACGGTTCTTAAATAATGGGGGGCGGGGCCACCGCCCCCCTCTGACGCACGGTGACTTGACAGGACTTCCCTGTGTGTCAAAGGAGGGTGGGGTCACCGGGTGGCCCCGCCCCCCCGTTATTTAAGAACCGCCAGAAGAGGAGAAGCGTCACACAGAGGGAGCCTCCCTCCATGCCATCATGGATGCAGAGTGGCCCGAAAAGAAGATGAAGAGAAGAAGATGAAGAGAAGAAGATGAAGAGAAGAGCGGGAGCCTCCCTCCATGCCATCATGGATGAGGAGCGGCCCGAGGAGAAGAAGGGAAGAAGACGCCGACACCGCGGAGGAGGATGCTGGACGAGAACACTGGAGGAAGAACCAGAAGAACCAGAAGAACCAGAAGAAGAAGATGATGGAGGAAGAAACCGAAAGAAGATAGGAGAAAGAAGAAAGAAGAAGCATTTAAATAAAGGAATTGTCAAAAACTGTCTCTTGTTATTTTTAACATTTTTGACATTTTTTTGTGAAATGGTAGGGGTAAGTACCCCCTTACCATTTCACACAGGGGGGAGGGCCAGGATCTGGGGGTCTCCTTGTTAAAGGGGGCTTCTAGATTCCGATAAGCCCCCCACCTGCAGACCCCCACCACTACCGGCCAGGGTTGTGGGGATGAGGCCCTTGTCCCCATCAACATGGGGACAAGGTGTTTTGGGGGGCTACCCCAAAGCACCCTCCCAATGTTGAGGGCATGCGGCCTGGTACGGTTCAGGAGGGGGGGCACTCTCTCATCCCCCTCTCTTTTCCTGGTGGCCTGCCAGGTTGCATGCTCGGATAAGGGTCTGGTATGGATTTTTTGGGTGACCCCACTCTAAGGAAAATGGCTGCACTTTGGTTCACTTGGTTCACTATATATATATATTTTTAATAATAGGCCTGAACTCTTTTTTGAAACGCTTTTTATGCAAGGCTTTAACAATGTTTAAGTGGAAATTTTATTGCGAGCTGTCTGCAAAAACAGAAGGTTTGTGGTGACAGATCTTGTACATATATACAGGAACAAGTTAGAACATCCCACCGCAAGTCTGGGCCTAATGCCAAACGGCACCTTATCGAAAGTATCTTAAAAGGTTATTTCTATATTAACGCCCTTTTCTCGGAATTAAGCTAAGACAAATATATTTCGATAAGGAAATTTGGGGTATTTTTTTGTTAGGTACTTTTTAAGTACGTCATTTAGCAGAAATGTCATTGTCTTTTTTTCTATATGCCATATACCATGTAACTTGTGATACTTGTACTCTTGTGATTGGATAAGCTAAGGGACCGCCCCTTGGTTTGCCCCTTATGATGTATATTGAATTGTTATCATATATACCAGGGAAAGAGAAACATAAAGATATATTTGCGATATCCAACTGGATTGTGTGGTGTCGTTCATATCACTCATTTTTCCAATCGATTGAAGAGGCCTTCTTGATGTCCAAGTTCAGCTCGAGCAAGGAAAAGGTTTGGGGGCGCACTTGACCAGATGACCAGTTGACCACTACCCTCACACCCACGCCGTTTTTTTTTTTATTTTGGCGCGGGGTTCCCCTTAAAATCCATACCAGACCCTCAGGTCTGGTATGGAATTTAGGGGGACCCCTCACCTAATTTTTTTTTAAATTTTGACCGGGGTTCCCCTTAATATTCATACCAGACCTGAAGGGCCTGGTATGGAATTTAGGGGGACTCCCACGTCATTTTTTTTTAAATTTTGGTTCGGGGTTCCCCTGTGGGGAATTCCCATGCCGTTTTTATCAATGAACTTTTATGTGTACAGGCATACCCCACTTTTAAGTACACAATGGGGTTTATTTACTAAAGCTAGAAAGTGCAAAATCAGGCTCACTTCTGCATAGAAACCAATGAGCTTCCAGGTTTTATTACCAAAGTTTAATTGAACAAGCTGGGGTTAGAAGCTCATTGGTTTTTATGCAGAAGTGAGCCTGATTTAGCATTTTCTAGCTTTAATAAATAAATCCCATTGTGTACTTAAAAGTGGGGTATGCCTGTATTGTCAGACCGGCAATTCATTAATAGCCGCGAGTAGTTTAAATTACTTTTTTCCTTTGAAATGTAATTTTGCTGTCAGACTGTTCTAAACACGGGAAACATGCGCCCCTTTACAGGCATACTATAGACACCCCCCAGGTATGAAATTTAAAGGGATTTTACACTTTTATTGTTTCACTTTAAGCATTATTAAAATCACTGCTCCTGAAAAAACTTCCGTTTTTAAAACTTTTTTTTGCATTGATCCATGTCCCCTGGGGCAGGACCCAGGTCCCCAAACACTTTTTATGACAATAACTTGCATATAAGCCTTTAAAATTAGCACTTTTGATTATTCATGTTAGTGTCCCATAGACTTTAACGGTGTTCGCATGTTCGAACGAACTTTTTTCCTGTTCGCATGTTCTGGTGCGAACTGAACAGGGGGGTGTTCGGCTTATCCCTAGTGACAAGGAGGCCGTACAAGCACCTGGAGCATGGGGCGAGGTCACCATTGCGACCCCTGATGCTACATCAGTGATTAGAGAGGTGTTGTAAAAACATATCTCAACTATAGGGTTTACCTGCCCCCCAAACTGCATATGTAAGGCCCTTACAGTCCTGAACCACCTATAAGGCTGCTTTCATACTAATACGCTGTGGTTTACATGCACTGCAGGTGCAGTGCAGTGCACCTGCAGCTTTCCTGTGGGTTAGCTGTTTTTTGCCATAGACTTCTATTATAACGTGCAGGTGTGGTGCACTTTCCGATTCTGCATTCAAGAGTTTTGGTGTGCTTTCAAAAAGAGCACCAAACCCACAGGATATAATAGAAGTCTATGGTTCAGTTCAGAAATACTACAGGAAGGGCGCAGGTACACTGCGTTGCACCTGAGGATCAGTGTGAAAGCAGACTAATAAACCTTTTTTAAAAAAGTGTTCCTATATGCCCACTGCAAAACTATGATGTTTAATACATAATATGCCCAATGGTAAACTGTCATGTTCAATAAACTGACCTTTAATCTTTCAGTTTCTGCTGGCATTGCTGGCTGTTTGAAAGGTTCCTGCCACAGGTGGAGTGATACCAAATGCACTTCACCTAGGATAGGAGGCAGCGCTATAGAGGAAGCATTGGCTTATACCGATCCTGCTTGCTCTGCAGCCTCTTGCTTCCTTCGGCACCGACTGCATCCACTCTGATGTTCTGGGATGGTGAGTCAGCAACCCACAAATCAGGCACTTTCTTAATGGGATAAAACCCCTCTCTAAATGGTATAGAGACTACACTCCCTTTGAAGCACTGTGTACCAGTTCAGTGCCACTAAGACACTTGATTTTGGTGGTATACTTGCTCCTATTCAGTGACTGCAATCCCAAGGCGAACAAAATCAGCCAGCAATAGGAAGGGGAACTTTCCTTGGACTTACCTAAGGAAGAGTGGGAGCGAGTGTACGACCACATCCATAAGGGATCGATTAACGTTTTGGCTCAAGAAAATGGGTATAAAATATACTCTAGATGGTATAGGACGCCTGACAAGATTCACAAGTACCACCCACAGGTCTCCCCGCAATGCTGGAGATGTGATACAGCAATAGGCTCCTTGACACATATCTGGTGGGACTGCACAACCTTACAACCCTTCTGGCAAGAAGTCCACCGCCTGATAGCCAGAATAACAACCTACACCTCAGACTTCACCTCGGCCCAGTATCTGCTCCACCACACGTCCATACCCTACTCGGCCTACAAAAAATCACTTACACTCCACCTTATCAATGCAGCCAAATAATGTATACCGCTACACTGGAAAAGCCCCAACCCCCCCACTATTGCTGATTGGTTCCATCGCGTAGACAGAATAGCGGAAATGGAGAACTTAATTCACCAAACAAAAGAGACACCAACCAAATACCAAACAACTTGTGCATGTTGGATCCACTTTAGAGAATCCACAGAATTTCAAACCATATATCATATATACCATATACCATATACCAAGTACATGTACACCGGACCCCTGAAACTACCACGACAAATTCTACATACCTGTTCTTATCATATGCAAGCAGTTACCCCATCCCCCTCCCTCACACCCCCCCTCTCCCTTACACCTATCAATCACACTTTTATTTTCTCTGTTACCACGGACCGTAGGGATAACAAACATCAACTTCACATGACCCGTCCCAGTGGCCCCACCCATTCACAGTAAGCTTCCAATAGGGGTGTTTGGGTTCAAGGGTGGCACTGAGGCTCTTCTCCCATTTCCTGTATCGGTGACCTCAAGTGAAATATCACAAGTCCCTTTAGCTATGTCAACTCTGAAACCATTTATTCGCACTCAACAGTAATACATCTTTTGATTAGATTTAAGTGTTAAGTCATTTACATATTGAAAAGTACTTCTTTCCAGTTTGCAACCTATATTCGTTATACTGATATATGTCTTCTCTAAGACCTTTTGGACTAATTTGATTTTCTTTGCACAGATTGTTAACTTGTTAACTTGAAAATGATAATAAAAACATTGAAGCAAAAAAAAAAAAAACAAAATATTAAAGTAATTTTTTCTCAATTGTGGAGTTATATATGGCAAGAATAGATACCATAGTGTGGTTGTGAATGGGGTTCACTCAGAACAGAGAGCAGTTACTAGTGGTATACCACAAGACTCTGTACTGGGTCCTGTTCTATTTAACCTATATGTAAGTGTTATAACTAAAGGTTTGCTGGGTAAGGTATGTCTTTTTGCTGATGACACAAAGGTGTGTAATAGGATTGCTATACCTGGAGGTGTCTGTAACATAGAACATGATTTGGCATTGCTGGAAGATTGGTTCAAGCAGTGGAGACTGGCAGCCGGCACGTCACACGTGACCTGAGATGTTGTGAGCTGGGACTGGGCGTTGGCTTGAGGAGAGGCAGAGACAAGAAGTGACTGAGATTTTTCACTCCCTCTGAAGAGGCCCTGCAAGGAGAGGCTTAGTTGCTGATCCCCATCCGGGATATCGTATGAAATGGTAATCCGGAACTCCTGGGAGAGAGGCCATTCCACCGCAGCACCACGGGATACCGAATAAGAGGACGGTTCTGGGATCCTAGATTGTCTATCACCCCTGCAGGGGTAGTGGAAGCTGGTGAGTGGGGAGCCAAAGGGGAGCACAGAAGTCACGGATCTACCTCTGTGGGCACCAAAAGTCACTAAGCTGTTGGAACTTTTTTGCTGCCATTCAAAATTGGAATGCACTATTTGAGACAGACTCTTTCTCTCTCTTTTTTGCCAAATTTGAAATTTTGATGTCATCTAGAGTCTTGCTGGACTTGATTGCACATATTGCACTTTATTGAACATTTATAAGTTGGATTGTTGGTTACATATACACGTATGTGTGGGATTGCACTGTCATATTACACACATATACTGCATTGTTATACACTTGTTTTTGCACTGGTCATTTAGAGTCTTGTTGGACTTGATTGCACTATACTGCACTGTATTGCAGATTTATAAGTAGGAGTGTACGGTCAAATATATATGTAGGTGCAGTATTGCACTGTCATATTACATACATTGCACTGTCATATGCTCGTTTTTGCACTGGTATACATACACATGCCACAAATTTTGTATATATAGAAGTTGGTATTTTAATTAGCTGCATAGCAGCAGCACTTTAGTAGTTTCCTTTTTTAAGCTAAGGTTTGCCAACACGTATACGTATACTTCCACAAAGTTTTTATGATTTAATATGAGTTTCACCCATTAAGAATTTCACAGTTCTCATCGTTTGGGTTTGGATCACTATTTATCTATTCTACATAGTCACTGTTTATGTCATTGAATTTTGTACAGCCCACAAGGGAGCGCCATACCCCCATTAACTATTCATTACATGTACACCGGACCCCTGAAACTACCACGACAAATTCTACATACCTGTTCTTATCATATGCAAGCAGTTACCCCATCCCCCTCCCTCACACCCCCCCTCTCCCTTACACCTATCAATCACACTTTTATTTTCTCTGTTACCACGGACCGTAGGGATAACAAACATCAACTTCACATGACCCGTCCCAGTGGCCCCACCCATTCACAGTAAGCTTCCAATAGGGGTGTTTGGGTTCAAGGGTGGCACTGAGGCTCTTCTCCCATTTCCTGTATCGGTGACCTCAAGTGAAATATCACAAGTCCCTTTAGCTATGTCAACTCTGAAACCATTTATTCGCACTCAACAGTAATACATCTTTTGATTAGATTTAAGTGTTAAGTCATTTACATATTGAAAAGTACTTCTTTCCAGTTTGCAACCTATATTCGTTATACTGATATATGTCTTCTCTAAGACCTTTTGGACTAATTTGATTTTCTTTGCACAGATTGTTAACTTGTTAACTTGAAAATGATAATAAAAACATTGAAGCAAAAAAAAAAAAAACAAAATATTAAAGTAATTTTTTCTCAATTGTGGAGTTATATATGGCAAGAATAGATACCATAGTGTGGTTGTGAATGGGGTTCACTCAGAACAGAGAGCAGTTACTAGTGGTATACCACAAGACTCTGTACTGGGTCCTGTTCTATTTAACCTATATGTAAGTGTTATAACTAAAGGTTTGCTGGGTAAGGTATGTCTTTTTGCTGATGACACAAAGGTGTGTAATAGGATTGCTATACCTGGAGGTGTCTGTAACATAGAACATGATTTGGCATTGCTGGAAGATTGGTTCAAGCAGTGGAGACTGCAGTTCCATGTTTCAAAATGTAAAATAATGCACCTAGGGAAAAATAATCCCTTGAGAGAGTACAACATTGGGGGTACAGTGTTAGGCACTGGAGATCGAGGTTGGGGCTGGAGGGTACAGAGCGAGTGTGCAGGAGATAACTGGGGGGAGATTGTAAGGAAACTCAGGACAGTGGGTGCTACTCTCCGAGAGGTGGGGAAACCGGAAGTGATGGCCTGTGATAAGCCCCACCTACTGTCCTCCAGACCCACCAATCAGGGGCAACAGGGTGGAATGGAATCATGAATGATTCAATGTAGAGTGGGACTGCCAGTGTAAACAGGAAGCATGGCCTGTGCCCTGTTTACACTCCAAACGCTGCCCAAGGAAGCTTTGCAGCTGCAATCACCTGATTGCAGCAGTCAAGCTTCTAGTGGACAGCTCAGTGTCTGATGACCGGACACTCTTAAAGAGACACTTTTTTTTCATATTTAGCTTGGGGGGGGCAGCGCCCGAGCATCCACTATTGATGGGCCACCACTGGTTAGGTCCATAGAAAATGGGGTGCCTTGTCAGAGCCCTGTGGCTTATGCATGTATTTGCAATTTAGTGTACAACTAAACCCCTCTTTTTAATGCATACTGTTGGAAAGCTCAATTTGGTTGGTCACAGGCTGGTCGGTAAGTTGAGCTTGGAAATTTCCTTGAATTTGTTTTATTTATCTGGAATATGCAGTTCAGTTTTGGGCACCAGTTCACAAAAAGAAGAACTGGAGAAAGTTCAGAGAAGGGCAAACAAACTGATAAGAGGCATGGAGAAGCTCAGTTATGAGGAAAAATTAGCTGAATTGAATGTATTCTCTCTTTAGGAGAGGAGATTAAGGGGATATGATCAACATGTATGGTGTAGAATTATTCACTTTCAGGTCACTACAGAGGACAAGGGGGCACTCTTTACATCTGAAGGAAAAGAGATTTAAACCTGACATACAGAAAGGCTTCTTCACAGTAAGAGCTGTGAAAATGTGGAATATGCTTCCTCAAGAATTAGTTCTGGCCAGCTCAGTAGATTGTAAGGAGTATCACAAATTTGTAAACTTTGCAGCTGCCATACAAAAAAAGCTCTGCATTTGTTTTGTTTTTTTGTTTTTTATTTCTACTGAATCTGATTGTTCCAACGTATGGACCTGCATGTGCCTTTTTCACTCTCTTACTCTTTTCACTCTTTTACCAAAACATGTTGCGTTTAACTTATTAATGGGCAGTAATTTTATAATTCCCCTTCATAATATAGCTAAATCTTTTATTAGGTCAATAATAGTATCTAGCTAAAAAGTTCCTTTCCTTCAACTATTACTATACTACGTGGACTTATGAAATGTGTGCCAACTATGAGTTAATTTCATCTTAAGACATCAAAGCCACTAAAACACTACATGCTGTTTGGCAAGAATGGGGTTGATTTACTAAAAGCAAATAAACAATGCACTTTGCAAGTGCAGTTTTACTCTGCAAATTTAGTTGTTCCAGGACTTTGTAAATGTGGCGAAGCTTCATTTTGCAAAGAATATCCAATTTTGTGCAAAAAAAAAAAAGCTGCATTTGTGCATGTACACGATTGTATGATGGAAGGCAACAGAGCTTCCCATATTTTACTAAGCACTTTTATTAAGCTCACTTGCAAAGTGCAACTGCACTTGCAAAGTGAACAGTCTATTTACCTTTAGTAAATCAACTCCTATACTGTGTTAATACATCGAGTTAAAATCATATTAGCATATATCCAGAAGTTAAAATTACATTAATTTTTGTTATGTACACAGTGTTTTTATATTTTTATATGATATGCCTCAAACACCCAATGGCAATGTCTGAGCATCACATAGTGATCTATTTATCCCCAAGATGCACACAACTTTCACCTAAGATTGAAACATTTTGGGGTGAACAAATTTATAAACACAACAAGTGTATGTTTATTTGGTCTCTATGGGAACAAACAATTGAGCATTAAAGGCTATTAGCATACACTGGCCACTTATACCCTAATGAAGTCATGTGATTAATGACATTGGGAGGAGCCGGTAACATCACAGGAAGTGTGCAAGCAGCCATTTTGTTGTAGAAAATGGAAATGAACTTATGCACTACTCAGTGTGTAGATTACAATTATGATCAAGTAATAAAGTGCAATGCAAAAAAATAGTGATAAAGCTGCCAAACTCCTTTAGTGTCGCTAACACCAGTAATGTTGGTAAAGCCTATATATTGGAGCAATGCTAAATCTAAATACACCAATATAAATATTAAAACTAAGGAAACATATGTAAAGACAAAAAAAAAAAGTTTGATGCTCATAATCCTTGGATTTGAGTTAAACGGCCATTGCACATGGTGGCAGATGTGTGCCCTCTTTGGGCTTCAGCACTAATATATGATCATTGACACTGAGATTTGTTTGTCAACCACTCACCATTTGTCTTGGAAGAAGGACTGCACTTTATTGCTATTTGCCTTTAATTAATTTTTACATTGGACTTTTTAATCTGATTATTTTTTCATTCAATATTATATTTTTTCACTTTTTTTGTCTTTACATACATTTTGTTGAAGGTTATCCTATTGTAAATGCATTATACTGCAGTGCACCAGTTCTTTGTGCACCTTTTAAGTACAAAATGTTTTAAAAAATATATATATTTTTAGCAGAAAGCACTACAATATATATTTTTTTTCTTTTGGAGCTTTTTTTCACCCTGGGTCTAAACATCATGGAGGATGGAAGTGGATTGTGGAGCCACTAAGGTGTACGTTTATCAAACAGAGAAGAGCCGAGATCCTGATGATAACGGTTGATCTCTCAGGTGTGCCAGTTTATGAAGCTGAGATGAGGAGTGGAGAACATGTTCTTCACTTCTCATCACAGGACACACCCTTCTGTCATTCACTTTTACACAGATGACCAGTTTATAAGGGTGAGATCTGAAGATCTCACTGGCCATCTCTGTAAGATATCTCCGTCCCAGATTCTCCAGCTCAGAGGTGGAGAATCTGGGTGAGAAGCTGCTGTGATGTGAAGAAGAAGGCCTCTTTCTTCTTAATATCAACAACAGCAAGCTTAAAGATTGATATAAATAATAAATATATATGTACACACAAACACACAGTATAGTTATAATGTATTTTATTTTAGGACCCATTCACATCTGAGCAATGCAGAATTGTTGGCAGAATTGCGCAATTCTTGCCACGATTCCAAATTGCTGTAAAATTGTGTCAAAATACATTACTGCCACCCAAAATGCAGTTACCAGACATGAATTTTGCCACACATTTTGTCATTTGACAAATACATTACCAAGGTCCCAAAATGCGCATTGAAAGAATGCACAATGCTCCATGCCCACAAAATGTTCAATTTGGCTTTTTGGGCCTTGGACCTTTTTGTGTGCATTTTGGTACAGTTTTTGATGCACTTTTTGCTGCTTTTTTTCAACACACATTTTGGCTTGTTTTTTAAAATGCATTTTAGCACATTTTTATGTGCATTTTGGTGCTTTTTTAACATGTATTTTGGCTCATTCTTTTACCTGCATTTTTGCTTACTTTCGGGAAACACATGCAAAATGCATGATATGCTTGCAGTGCTATTAATTGTTAATGGCACCCCAAAAGTGGCTAGCAAATGTGCTGTTTGCCAAAATCCGTAACAAAGTGTCAAACTACATGCTAAAAGAAGCACGAAAATGTGCGTCACAAATCACACCCAAATGCGTGTTAATTTAACCTGTTCCAAAATGTGCGCTAAAGGGTCAAATGTGTGTTTAAATAAGCGCCAGTGCTTAATATTTTCATGTAATCACATAGACTTTTTAACTTTGGTTTCACGTTTAAAACTCAGCTGCCCTGTAATCACATAGGCATTTCAGGAGATCACAGGCAGCCCTCCCCCTTCTACTCAGAACTCAGGTGTTCTCAGAGGAAAAACTTCTCCTCTCTTCTTCCGAGAAAAAATGTTCTCCGCTTAATAAACCGGGTGCCAGAGGAGAAGATTTTTCTCTGAGAACTGAAATGAGATAAATTATCTCTGTTTGATAAACGGATACCTAAGCATTGGAGTGGAGATCGCTGTTGTAACTTATGAGAACCCCATTTAAAGAGGAAGGCACATATGACCTAATAACAGTTAGGTCTGACTATAAGGTGAGAGAATATGTATTATGGTGAAAGGCTTGACACTATTGAATGGTCTATATATTTAAAGGCAAGGTGAAACTATAAAGAGTTTTTGAAGAATTTAAAATTTTTTGGATATAAGAAGTGGTACTTATGGACCATATTGATTACACATGGATACATTTTGGTTTTAAGTTTTAAGAGATACTATGATGATTTAAAATGAAACATATGAACATTTTGGTATGTTCGCCATCATTTGTTATTTAAAGGAATACACACAAACATCTTGCTTTGTCTTTTAAATTTTAAAGGAAAGCATGCAGACATTTTTTTTTCCATTATTTTATTCATGTCACATATTTGATTTCTTTATTGCAGTTTTTGACACTTGTGCACATATTTATAAGGAACACTATTGTTCAGTACTGCACGACACTATTGTATATATTTCATATTGAGTGTATCACAAAAGGCCTCCTGGAACTCCTTGCAGTCCACAATAGCTTAAAAGTTCAATAATTCAGTATATTTACATATACATTGGATATAAAAAGTATACACACCCCTGTTAAAATGTCATGTTTCTGTGATGTAAAAAAATGAGACAAAGATTAATCATTTCAGAACTTTTTCCACCTTTAATGTGACCTGTAAACCATACAACTCAATTGAAAAACAAACTAAAATCCTTTAGAGGGGAGTAGAAATAAAGAATGAAAATAATGTGGTTGCATAAGTGTGCACACCCTCTTATAACTAGGGATGTAGCTGTGTTTAGAATTAAGCAATCACATTCAACTCATGTTAAATAGGAGTCAGTACACACCTGCCATCATTTAAAGTGCCTCTGATTAACCCTTAATAAAGGTATCAGTCAGGAGAAGGGTACAAAAGAATTTCCAAGGCATTAGATATACCATGGAACACAGTGAAGTCAGTCATCATCATGTGGAGAAGATATGTCACAACAGTGACATTAGCAAGAACTGGAATTCCTTCCAAAATTGATGAAAAAACGAGAAGAAAACTGGTCAGGAAGGCTGCCAGGAGGTCTACATCAACATTAAAGGAGCTGCAGGAAAAATTGGCAAGTACTGGCTGTGTGGTACATGTGACAATATTCTACCATATTCTTCATATATTTGGGCTATGGGGTAGAGTGGAAAGATGAAAGCCTTTTCTTATGAAGAAAAACATCCAAGCCCGGCTAAATTTTGCAAAAACACATCTGAAGTCTCCCAAAAGCATGTGGGAAAACGTGTTATGGTCTGATCAAACCAAGGTTGAACTGTTTGGTTATAATTCCAAAAGATATGTTTGGTGCAAAAACAACATTGCACATCACCAAAAGAGCATCATATCCACCGTGAAGCATGTTGGTGGCAGCATCATGCTTTGGGGCTGTTTTTCTTCAGCTGGAACAGGGGCCTTAGTCAAGGTAGAGGGAATTATGAACAGTTCCAAATACCAGTCAATATTGACACAAAATCTTCAGGTTTCTGCTAGAGAGCCGAACATGAAGAGGAACAAAGTATTAGTTAACGGGTGTGCACACTTATGCAACCATATTATTTTTGTTTTTTTATTATTACTTTCCTCCAACTAAAAGATTTCAGTTTGTTGTTCAACTTTGTTGTACAGTTTATAGGTCACATTAAAGGTGGAAAAAGTTCTGAAGTGATTTATCTTTGTTTCAATTTTTAACATCACAGAAACCTGATATTTTAACAGGGGTGTGTAGACTTTTTATATCCACCGTATATTCTCTATACATATATGTTGATATAATTAGGATCTTGTTGCAATGTCCATATGCAGTGTCCATATGCAATACAAATATCAAAGTGGAACTTAGACATTCATACCTTTTAAATATTTGTGATACATTGCTATTGGCTATTGTTATTGCTAATAATAAGAGTTTGTTTTTTATTTCCTATTGTGATATTTGTTATTTTATGTTTTAAAAAGCTGCTTATATAATGTTATTGCCCTTAGCAGTCAAGTGGCAGATGATAGTTACTGATGCAATTGTGCATCAGTAAAAATATTAGAGATTGTTGTTAAACTGCTCTAAATGTTCTCAGCATATCTGCAGAAAAAAAAAATATTTTGCATTACTGGGACTCACACTAGTCACCACTTTCACAATGACAATGTTTTTGACTGTTTGAATAAATACTATACTGCATGTATACACTACACTAATTGCTAGAAGGTATGTGATGTATACTTGGAGCCCTCCATCCATGAGGGATAAAGCCCATTTTTCTCCCTCCTTCACTTCCTGTCTAGTAAACGTGTTATGGCCAAAGCAGAGAATGTAGGAAAATCTTTCTAACCAAGTAAAAATTAATAACAAAAGGGGTATGGTCTGGACATGGCCGAGTAGAGAGGCATCTCTTGTGAGTCCAGACCTTCTCCTACCCACCCTAGCCTACTTTGATCGATCCCTAATGGCATGCTAACGGCATGACCAAAATCTTGATAGGCAGAAAAGGGGGAGTTGTGATGTTAATGGGAAATGGTTATTAACATCATTCCCCATTAACATCACAACTCCCCCTTTTCTGCCCCTCAAGAATTTGGTCATGGAATCTGGTTGGCGATTATTTACAAGATTAGCTATAATAATAAGACCTTTGATAGTGTATTATCTTACGATAACTCTGTTGTAGCTATATAGTGAGAATAATGTGGATATATGATTTTGTGACTTTATGAATCATCATTTTTTTATGTTCATATCTATTTTTATTTGATGTGAATATTTGACATTAATTGTAAATACATGTGCACTCTCTCTCTGATGACATCCTTGTGGTCCTCTATAGTTTCTCTCCCTGTTTTGCCTTTCACCTTTTGAGCCTTGTCCCTTTGGGATAGTCTGTTTATTGCTCGGGCTGCCTTTGAGCACTTGGGGTGACCATACAGATGCCCAGGGCATCTGATCCAGGTTCTCCTGGACAGCTCCTGGTTTACCGTGCTGTTTGTTGTGCCTTTGTCTCCTATTCTTCCTCCCCTTGGTTCGCTTGTTTCCAGCATCTATAATTTGTCCTAAAAGTGAGCTTTCCCCTCCAACCACCAGGGGGAGTGCATCTGCCCTCCTTTGGACCGGATGCTAGGTCCCAGCAGCAATTGGATGAGTGGCGGATGTGACGTGATTCTCGCATGCACAGCGCGGTCATTTCTTCCGCATCCGGCCTGACCAGACTGGATGGGGGGTATTTAAGGCCACCTGTAATGGCTATTCCATGCTGCCAGAACCACAGGGACATACGTGCCACCACAGGACTTTAGGTACTTGTAATTACTATGGATATTTTCCATGTATACTCTTTATTCAATGGTATGTTCTGACACTGCCGTTTGTTGGTCTGAAGCGCTCAATTGAACGCATCATGTTAGTGACTTAACCTTCTTTTTAGTATGCGCATCTAAATTATTTTTGTTTTTTCTTGGTCCTTTGAATTTTTACACACAAGTATCCTGCTGTGGACAATCTGTGTCCCTGTTCATTGAGTTCTACTGCAAAACTTTGTTTTGTAAGTTGAATTTTTTTTCACTTGTTACTTTTTGTTGTTGGAAATTCATTCCCACTGTGATATATAAATTGATCGCACTTTCTTTTATGTTATTGTAGCTGGTCCTTAAATACCCTCTATGGTGACCTGTAGCTCTTGGTCTCCATGACATTTGCAGACATCCTGAGTTATCTTTTGATTATAGTCTACTACATTTTAAGAGACTGGGTGAGTAAGGATGTTCTCAGACTGAATGCGCATATGTATACCTATACTAGGCTTGTACTTCATATGGGCAGAACCCCCCGAGGAAGCCCAGGATGTGGGCGAAACATGTTGGGAACTCCATCTAAAAGTGCTGTATCCATAAAAGATATATTCCATGTACTGTCATAATTGTTTTTAAACAATTTTTATATGTGTTTAAATAAAACATATTTTTTATATATTATCTTTTGAGATCACTGTACCTTACTTGCACCTTAAAAATCCCATAAAACCTCCCTATATCTATATAATCAAGGGATGTGGTGCTTATCATAGTGGGTTGCCCATGGTTATAAAATCCATTAAGGGTAGATGCTGAGCTTCGGGCTCTGCTACTGGTGCTTCCGTCCAAAGCAGACATTGAGACCCTTATTGACAGGCTGGAAGTCACCCACTGACAAGAAATACAAGCAGTGAAAACAGATGTGCAATCCCTATCAGACAGTTTATCTTTGGGGGGAACAACCCTTACTTGGAATGGAGGTTAACAACCCTGGAATCCCTACAGGATTCACACGTAGACTCCATGGTGACTCTGCAGCTACAACTAGAAGACCTAGAGGATTGGATCTTCTGCAACAACCTGCGGCTTCAAGGGCTTCTCGAAGCCACCGGTGCCAAAAACCTACCAGAAATGGCTCTTGCAATTCTCCACAGGATTCTGGGGGACTCTCCTGCACTGAACCTAAAGTTGGATCGGATTCACAGGGCTCTCAGTTCTCACCCTATGGATACCAACAGACCACGAGATGTAATTTTTGCAGTGCATCATAAGCCAAGAAGGAAGAAGAGCCTTAATGTTTTCAAATTTACTATATTCTATGGGTATAGTCTTGAGACTTATCTATTTATTACACTTGTTTAAAAGCATATGAACAGCTTGTTTTATATCTTCAGGTTCATTCTGTTTTATATTATATGCAACAGGTATTAAAGGACCAAGTGCCTTCATGTTTGTGGCTGCACAGCCTCTGAGAAATCAAGCTGAGTTTCTCCTCTCTGTCTTCTTTGCTGCAGAGACTAGAAATAACGTCATGGAGTGTTGAAAGAAGATGTCGTATCCTCCCATCCGTAACAAAAAAGTATGCGCTTACTTGCCTTTCCCTGTCATCGCTATGGGTTTACCAGTCTTTCGCTTAGCACGCCTTACATAATCATGGGACTTGAGTGAGATATCCCTTTCTGTTGAGAGAGGGGATCTTGGGGAGGAGTTTCTCTGAAACTGCCATTACAGGGTCTCTACTGCTAACAAATAATGGTTCAGTACCGTCAACACATTTTTGTAGTTATCTGTTGTTCCTATTGATACTATCATACGAGGATGTTATTTTCTTACTAATGACCCTCTGCAATTTAATCGTCAGTGTAGTTTTCTTTTAGCGGTTTACGCGGGACGGTGTACTGCTACCTCCTCCCTACTATGGAGTCTGACATTCTTTGCACCATATGATTGGGGGACCTAGGGGGACCTAGTGTCCGGGGGTTAAAGGGAATAGCGTACTGTACCTAAGCATTGCTTAAGATGTCATTTAAACGTTTTTTGACTCCTTTTTTTGTTTCTTCTCCTATTCTTATCTAGGGTGGGTGGGACAGGTCAGAGCTGCTCTCCTTAGGTCTGCTCTAACCATCTCCCCACATTACACCGACAGTAGTTGGTGTGCATTTTTTTCAATATTTTGCCAGTTTAGGTTTCTAAGCTAGACGGTCATAACTGTCTATATTCTTTTTGTATTCTACCTATCTTTTCTCTTAATTTCCCTCTATATCTGCCCACTCCACACTACCCCCTTTATTTCTTCAATCTCTACACTTTCTTCCCATCTGATTTCCCCCTATTTTCCCTTCTTTTCCATTCCCCGGTCATTGCCCCACCCCACCCCCATGGATACTGTTAAGATAATAATATTGAACACAAAAGGCCTCAGCACTCCTGAGAAGCACCGCATGCTACTAAATAATCTAAAACGCTTCCATGCTAATATAACATTTATTCAGGAGACCCACTTTAGAGATGACAAACTACCTATTCTTAAAAACAGATTTTACCCCTTGATGTATCATTCTACTAACAAAGTTGCTAAATCTAAGGAAGTCTCCATACTATTGTCAGGTAAATTTCCATAGATTTGCCTGCATACTCTTATGGACCCAGATGAACGTTTCATGTTTCTTAAGGGTTTGATTGGTGATTAAGTGACATTAGCTACCATCTATGCACCTAATGATCATCAGGACCTAGAGGCATAACTAGAACCTTCAGGGCCCCTGGTGCAAGAAACCATGATGGGCCCCCTGCCCCCCTTCCATCCGAGCCCCGGGCTTCCAATTTTGGGGGGTGTCCATGGACATCCTCCCAAAAAAACGTGCTTCCCGCATGACTCCTGGGACGTGCATCCAGCGCAATCACAGTGGCCCTTTACCATGTGATCAACTGATCACATGTAAACAGACTTGCCGGTTATCCACAGTCTTTTCCTCCCACACTGTGTCTGTGTTAGGATGGGACTGCCGTTATCTGTCAAGAATGACAGTAAATTGTTTACACTGATAATCAGTGCCCCAATCATCAGTGCCATCAATCAGTGCCCATCAATGCTGCCTATCAGTGCTCATCAATGCCGCCTAACAGCGTCCATCGGTGCCACCTATCAGTACTTTTAAATTCTGCCCATCAAAGACCATGAATACTGCCTGAGTTCTGCCTATCAGTGTTCCTCAGTGCACATTAGTGTCTTCTATTAGTGCCCATCTGTGCCTCCTACCAGTGCCTATCAGTGCCTTCTATCAGTGTCCATCAGTGCCTTCTATCAGTGACCATTAGTGCCTCAAATCAGTGGCTTCTATCAGTGCCCATCAGTGCCCATTAGTGCCTTCTATCAGTGCCCATAAGTGCCTTCTATCAGTGCTCATCAGTACCTTCTATCAGTGCTCATCAGTGCCTACTATCAGTGCCCATCAGTGCCTTCTATCAGTGCCCATCAGTGCCTTCTATCAGTGCCCATCAGTGCCTTCTATCAGTGTCCATCAGTGCCATCTATCAGTGGTCATCAGTGCCTCATATCACTGCTCATCAGTGCCTTTCATCAGTGCCTCCTATGTGCTCATCAGTGCCTTCTATCAGTGCCCATTAGTGCCTTCTATCAGTGCTCATCCATGTCCTCTATCAGTGCCCATCAGTGCCTTCTATCAGTGCTCATCAGTACCTTCTATCAGTGCCCATCAGTGCCTTCTATCAGTGCTCATCAGTGCCTACTATTAGTGCCCATCAGTGCCCATCAGTGCCTTCTATCAGTGCTCATCAGTGACTTCTATCAGTGTCCATCAGTGCCATCTATCAGTGCCTTTCATCAGTGCCTCCTATGTGCTCATCAGTGCCTTCTATCAGTGCCCATCAGTGCCTTCTATCAGTGCTCATCCATGTTTTTTATCAGTGCCCATCAGTGCCTCCTATCAGTGCTCATCAGTGCCTTCTATCATTGCCCATCAGTGCCTTCTATCAGTGCTCATCAGTGCTTTCTATCAGTGCCCATCAGTGCCTCCTATCAGTGTTCTTCAGTGCCTTCTATCAGTGCTCATCAGTGCCTTCAATCAGTGCCCATCAGTGTCTCATATCACTGCTCATCAGTGCCTTCTATCAGTGCTCATCAGTGCTTTCTATCAGTGCCTCCTATCAGTGCCTTTTATCAGTGCCCATTAGTGCCTTCTATCAGTGCCCATCAGTGCCTTCTATCAGTGTCCATCAGTGCCATCTATCAGTTCTCATCAGTGCCTCATATCACTGCTCATCAGTGCCTCCTATGTGCTCATCGGTGCCTTCTATCAGTGCCCATCAGTGCCTTCTATCAGTGCCCATCAGTGCCTTCTATCAGTGCTCATCAGTGCCTTCTATCAGTGCTCATCAGTGCCTTCTATTAGTGTCCATCAGTGCCATCTATCAGTGGTCATCAGTGCCTCATATCACTGCTCATCAGTGCCTTTCATCAGTGCCTCCTATGTGCTCATCAGTGCCTTCTATCAGTGCCCATTAGTGCCTTCTATCAGTGCTCATCCATGTCCTCTATCAGTGCCCATCAGTGCCTTCTATCAGTGCTCATCAGTACCTTCTATCAGTGCCCATCAGTGCCTTCTATCAGTGCTCATCAGTGCCTACTATTAGTGCCCATCAGTGCCCATCAGTGCCTTCTATCAGTGCTCATCAGTGCCTTCTATCAGTGTCCATCAGTGCCATCTATCAGTGCCTTTCATCAGTGCCTCCTATGTGCTCATCAGTGCCTTCTATCAGTGCCCATCAGTGCCTTCTATCAGTGTTCATCCATGTTTTTTATCAGTGCCCATCAGTGCCTCCTATCAGTGCCCATCAGTGTCTCCTATCAGTGCTCATCAGTGCCTTCTATCATTGCCCATCAGTGCCTTCTATCAGTGCTCATCAGTGCTTTCTATCAGTGCCCATCAGTGCCTCCTATCAGTGTTCATCAGTGCCTTCTATCAGTGCTCATCAGTGCCTTCAATCAGTGCCCATCAGTGTCTCATATCACTGCTCATCAGTGCCTTCTATCAGTGCTCATCAGTGCCTCCTATCAGTGCTCATCAGTACCTTCTATCAGTGCTCATCAGTGCCTATCAGTGCCTTCTATCGGTGCTCATTAGTGCCTTCTATCAGTGCCCATTAGTGCTCATCAGTGCCTTCTATCAGTGCCCATCAGTGCTCATCAGTGCCTTCTATCAGTGCCCATCAGTGACTTCTATCAGTGCCCATCAGTGCCTCCTATCAGTGCTCATCAGTGCCCATCAGTGCCTTCTATCAGTGCTCATCAGTGCCCATCAGTGCCTTCTATCGGTGCTCATTAGTGCCTTCTATCTGTGCCCATTAGTGCTCATCAGTGCCTTCTATCAGTGCCTTCTATCAGTGCCCATCAGTGCTCATCAGTGCCTTCTATCAGTGCTCACCAGTGCCTTTTATCAGTGCCCATCAGTGCCTTCTATAAGTGCCCATAAGTGCCTCCTATTAGTGCTCATCAGTGCCTTCTATCAATGCCCATCAGTGCCTCCTATCAGTGCTCATCAGTGCCTTCTATCAGTGCCCATCAGTGCCTTCTATCAGTGCTCATCAGTGCTTTCTATCAGTGCCTATCAGTGCCTTCTATCAGTGCTCATCAGTGCTTTCTATCAGTGCCTCCTATCAGTGCCTTTTATCAGTGCCCATTAGTGCCTTCTATCAGTGCCCATCAGTGCCTTCTATCAGTGTCCATCAGTGCCATCTATCAGTTCTCATCAGTGCCTCATATCACTGCTCATCAGTGCCTCCTATGTGCTCATCGGTGCCTTCTATCAGTGCCCATCAGTGCCTTCTATCAGTGCTCATCCATGTCTTTTATCAGTGCCCATCAGTGCCTCCTATCAGTGCCCATCAGTGTCTCCTATCAGTGCTCATCAGTGCCTTCTATCATTGCCCATCAGTGCCTTCTATTAGTGCTCATCAGTGCTTTCTATCAGTGCCCATCAGTGCCTTCTATCAGTGCTCATCAGTGCCTTCAATCAGTGCCCATCAGTGCCCATCAGTGTCTCATATCACTGCTCATCAGTGCCTTCTATCAGTGCTCATCAGTGCCTCCTATCACTGCCCATCAGTGCCTTCTATCAGTGCTCATCAGTGCTCATCAGTGCCTTCTATCGGTGCTCATTAGTGCCTTCTATCAGTGCCCATTAGTGCTCATCAGTGCCTTTTATCAGTGCTCATCAGTGCCTTTTATCAGTGTCCATCAGTGCCATCTATCAGTGCTCATCAGTGCCTCATATCACTGCTCATCAGTGCCTTTCATCAGTGCCTCCTATGTGCTCATCAGTGCCTTCTATCAGTGCCAATCAGTGCCTTCTACCAGTGCTCATCCATGTCTTTTATCAGTGCCCATCAGTGCCTCCTATCAGTGCTCATCAGTGCTTTCTATCAGTGCCTCCTATCAGTGCTCATCAGTGCCTTCTATCAGTGCTCATCAGTGCCTTCTATCAGTGCTCATCAGTGCCTTTATCAGTGCCCATCAGTGCCATCTATCAGTGCCCATCAGTGCCATCTATCAGTGCCCATCAGTGCCTCCTATCAGTGCTCATCAGTTCCTTCTATCAATGCCCATCAGTGCCTCCTATCAGTGCTCATCAGTGCCTTCTATCAGTGCCTTCTATCAGTGCCCATCAGGGCCTTCTATCAGTGCTCATCAGTGCTTTCTATCAGTGCCCATCAGTGCCTTCTATCAGTGCTCATCAGTGCCTTCAATCAGTGCCCATCAGTGCCCATCAGTGTCTCATATCACTGCTCATCAGTGCCTTCTATCAGTGCTCATCAGTGCCTCCTATCAGTGCTCATCAGTACCTTCTATCAGTGCCCATCAGTGCCTTCTATCAGTGCTCATCAGTGCTCATCAGTGCCTTCTATCGGTGCTCATTAGTGCCTTCTATCAGTGCCCATTAGTGCTCATCAGTGCCTTTTATCAGTGCTCATCAGTGCCTTTTATCAGTGTCCATCAGTGCCATCTATCAGTGCTCATCAGTGCCTCATATTACTGCTCATCAGTGCCTTTCATCAGTGCCTCCTATGTGCTCATCAGTGCCTTCTATCAGTGCCAATCAGTGCCTTCTATCAGTGCTCATCCATGTCTTTTATCAGTGCCCATCAGTGCCTCCTATCAGTGCTCATCAGTGCTTTCTATCAGTGCCTCCTATCAGTGCTCATCAGTGCCTTCTATCAGTGCTCATCAGTGCCTTCTATCAGTGCTCATCAGTGCCTTTATCAGTGCCCATCAGTGCCATCTATCAGTGCCCATCAGTGCCTCCTATCAGTGCTCATCAGTTCCTTCTATCAATGCCCATCAGTGCCTATCAGTGCTCATCAGTGCCTTCTATCAGTGCCCATCAGGGCCTCCTATCAGTGCTCATCAGTGCCTTCTATCAGTGATCTTCAGTGCCTTCTATCAGTGCCCATCAGTTCCTCCTATCAGTGCCCATCAGTGACTTCTATTAGTGCTTTCTATCAGTGCCCATCAGTGCCTCCTATCAGTGCTCATCAGTGCCTACTATTAGTGTTCATCCGTGCCTTCTATCAGTACCCATCAGTGCCTACTATCAGTGCTCATCAGTGCCTTCTATTAGTGCTCATCACTGCCTTCTATCAGTGCTCATCAGTGTCTTTATCAGTGCCCATCAGTGCCTCCTATCAGTGCTCATCAGTGCCTCCTATCAGTGCTCATCAGTGCCTTCTATCAATGCCCATCAGTGCCTCCTATCAGTGCTCATCAGTGCCTTCTATCAGTGCCTTCTATCAGTGCCCATCAGTGCCCATAAGGGCCTCCTATCAGTGCTTATCAGTGCCTACTATTAGTGTCCATCAGTGCTCATCAGTGCCTTCTATCAGTGCTCATCAGTGCCTTCTATCAGTGCTCTTCAGTGCCTTCTATCAGTGCCCATCAGTTCCTCCTATCAGTGCTCATCAGTGCCTTCTATCAGTGCCTTCTATCAGTGCTTTCTGTCAGTGCCCATCAGTGCTCATCAGTGCCTTCTATCAGTGCTCATCAGTGCCTTCTATCAGTGCTCTTCAGTGCCTTCTATCATTGCCCATAAGTGCCTTCTGTCAGTGCTAATCAGTGCTTTCTATCAGTGCCCATCAGTGCCTCCTATCAGTGCTTATCAGTGCCTTCTATTAGTGCTCATCAGTGCCTTCTATCAGTGCCCATCAGTGCTTTCTATCAGTGCCTCCTATCAGTGCTCATCAGTGCCTTCTATCAGTGCCCATCAGTGCTTTCTATCAGTGCCCATCAGTGCCTCCTATCAGTGCTCATGAGTGCCTTCTATCAGTGCCCATCAGTGCCTTCTATCAGTGCTCATCAGTGCCTTCTATTGGTGCTCATCAGTGCTCATCAGTGCCTTCTATCAGTGCCCATCAGTGCTCATCAGTGCCTTCTATCAGTGCCCATCAGTGCTCATCAGTACCTTCTATCAGTGCCCATCAGTGCCTTCTATCAGTGCTCATCAGTGCCTTCTATCAGTGCACTTCAGTGCCTTCTATCAGTGCCCATCAGTTCCTCCTATCAGTGCTCATCAGTGCCTTCTATCAGTGCCCATCAGTGCCTTCTATTAGTGCTCATCAGTGCTTTCTATCAGTGCCCATCAGTGCCTCCTATGAGTGCTCATCCGGGGCCTTCTATCAGTGCGAATTAGTGCCTTCTATCAGTGCTCATCAGTGCTTTCCATCAGTGCTCATCAGTGCCCTTCAGTGCCTCCTATCAGTGCTCATCAGTGCCTTCTATCAGTGCTCATCAGTGCCCATCAGTGCCTTCTATCAGTGCCCATCAGTGCCCATCAGTGCCTCCTATCAGTGCTTATCAGTGCCCATCAGTGTCTCCTATCAGTGCTCATCAGTGCCTTCTATCATTGCCCATAAGTGCCTTCTGTCAGTGCTAATCAGTGCTTTCTATCAGTGCCCATCAGTGCCTCCTATCATTGCTCATCAGTGCCTTCTATCAGTACTCATCAGTGCCTTCTATCAGTGCCCATCAGTGCCTTCTATCAGTGCCCATCAGTGCCTTCTATCAGTGCTCATCAGTGCCTTCTATCAGTGCTCATCAGTGCCTTCTATCAGTGCCCATCAGTGCCTTCTATTGGTGCTCACCAGTGCCCATCAGTGCCTCCTATCAGTGCTCATCAGTGCCTTCAATCAGTGCTCATCAGTGCCTTCTATCAGTGCTCATCAGTGATTTCTATCAGTGCTCTTCAGGGCCTTCTATCAGTGCCCATCAGTGCCTCCTATCTGTGCTCATCCGTGCCTTCTATCAGTGCCCATCAGTGCCTTCTTTCAGTGCTCATCAGTGTCTTCTATCAGTGCTCATCAGTGAATGCTATTAATTTCCATCAGTGCCATCTGCCTTCTCAGGACAGCACGGCTCTGAGCGGAGATCGTGTCTGTCATGATACAGTAGCACTGATAGAAGCACCAACATTAACGTTCTATTTGCCCTTCCATCCTCTCTCGCAGGGGGTGAGAGAGGACACACAGCTGAACTCACTGCTCCCCCTTCCCCCCTCTCCCCTCTCCTGTGTGTTCCGCAGGCAGTCTAGTGTGAAGCTAAGGAGCTCACATTTCCCGTGGAGCACCCAGGAGAGGGGAGGGGGAGAAGGGGGAGCAGTGAGATCAGCTGTGTGTCCTCTCTCATCCCCTGTGAGAGAGGATGGATGGGCAAATAGAACGTTAATGCCGGTGCTTCTATCAGTGCTACTGTTTCATGACAGACATGATCTCCGCTCAGAGCCGTGACTAGCAACCCCACTGGGCCCCCCCCCGACAGTGGCGGAATGCTGGGCCCCGTTGCAAGTGTGGCTGTTGTGACCCCGATAATTCCACCACTGTCAGGACCTCTTTGTAAGCCGAACTGTTAACAAACTTCTAGAATTTTCCGCAGGTCAACTGATCTTGGGTGGTGACTTTAATGTCCCCCTCATCCCTTCAGTAGACACTTCTTTGGGTTCATCCTCTATTTCTCCTGACTCTCGCAAACGAACAGCTCAATCCATACATAGAGCTTTAAATGGTCAATGTTTGGCGGCTACAACACTCAGGAGAGAGGGACTATACATTCTACTCTTCCACTCATAAAATCTATACCAGAATAGATTACTTCCTTGTACCTCATAGACAGCTTCATGCTGTACGGTGCTCCTCTATTGGGGAAATGACATGATCGGACCATCCTCCCATTACCCTGCTTTATGCACTCTCAGATGTGTCTTCCTCCAAAACTCGCTTCTGGAAAATAAATGAGAGTCTTTTGCAGACCCCCGAGGTATTGGAAGAGATAAACAGGGAACTAAACTATTATTTCCAAACAAACGACCAATCAGACTGTGACCCAGGAATTCTCTGTGAAGCTCACAAAACAGTCATTACTGGACTATTTATTAAACATGGCTCCCGGATCAAAAAAGACCATGAAAAACAGCTTGACTTGCTCCTTACCAAAATCCATACTATTGAATCTAGACATAAACATGCACCTACTTCGTCGCTAGAACTGAAACTCATGTCCCTAAACAGACAAGTCACTGACTTACTACAATATAGAGCCAAAACAGCTTTACAGTTCTGCTGCGATATGGGATATGAGTCGGAAGATAAATGTGGGAGAACACTAGCTAACTCAGTCAGGGAACATATACTGATGACGTACATTCCCCAACTTGTGTCATCCACTGGCCAAAAAGCAGTACTACCCAAACAGATTGCATGGGAGTTCAGGGACTTTTATTACTCCCTTTATAATCTGTCAGATCAATCTGCCCCTCAAGCTCAAATGGATGGATACATTCTATCATCCCAGATCCCTCAGCTTTCCCACAAGGTTAGGGAAGAACTGTAAGCCCCGATAACAATAGAGGAACTGAAAATAGCAGTCAATACAGCCCCAGGCCCAGACGGCTTTACACCGCAATATTACAAAATGCTGCTCCCAACACTTGGCCCTTATATGGTGAGACTCTTCAATGCACTTGGGTCAGAGGCTATCTTCCCCAGGGAGATCTTAAAGGCCCATGTTTCTGTCATCCCTAAAGAAGGCAAGAACCCAACTTCCTGTGGAAGTTATAGACCCATTTCACTCCTAAATATAGACCTCAAGATGTTCACTAAGATTCTAGCATTCCGTTTTGCACAGCATTTACAAGACCTAATCCATTTAGATCAAGTAGTATTAATTTCTTCTAGAGAGACATGAGATAATATTGTTAAAGTACTTAACCTACTTCATGTAGCCAATAAGACTTGCACTCTGTGTGTTTTTCTTGGAGCAGATGCCGAAAAAGCATTTGACCGCGTAAACCTGGAATTCATTTTCTCGATCCTCCACCATATTGGTCTAGGAGACAACATGCTAAAATGGATTGAATAAATTTATTCCAACCTGAAAGCTCTAGTCAAGGCAAATGGGATCCTTTCTGACCCCTGTGCCATCTCAAATGGGACTAGGCAGGGGTGTCCACTATCTCCCCTTCTTTTTGTCCTATCGCTAGAGCCATTCCTCTGCAAGGTTTGATTACATCCAGATATCACAGAGATCAATGTTGGAGGGGTCCAACACAAAATATCAGCATATGCGGATGACATGATTTTCTCTCTGACGAAACCAGTATTGTGGCTCCCAAACCTCCTACGAGAATTCCAACATTATGGAACACTTCAATTTACAGATTCATTTTAGTAAGTCGGAAGCCATGGGAGTGGGGATTTCCCCTGCCCTTCTTTTGACTTGGAAATCAAGCTTCAAATTTAAATGGACAAAAACATCATTAAAATACTTAGGTACACATAGTGCCCCAAATTATCTTGCATCAATGAATTTAACTTTCCACCTTTATTGTCCAAATTGCATACTCTATTGAAGTCATGGCATAAGGGGATACACTCATGGTTTAGTAGATGCAACCTACTGAAAATGTGTATCTTACCAAAATATCTCTACCTTTTTTAAGCCTTACCAATAAGTATACCCACTCAGCATTTTAAACAAGTTCACTTCCTTTCAGTAGGTTTATTTGGGGACACAAAAAAAAAGGGTCTTCCCCAACATCATCTCTCGCTACCCAAACAATAAGGTGGATTGGCACTCCCAGAGCTCCAGAAATACTATCAACCTACCCACCTTGGTAGGCTCATTGATTGGCGCCATCATCACAATGCCTGGCTTTGGACACAATTGGAACAAGCCCAAACGGACATCCCACTAAAAGGAGCTCTATGGTGTTATGATGTCTTACCACCAGAGTTAAAACTCCACCCTCTAATGAGCACTACACTTTGTATATGCACACAAATTTCAGGCTTCCCTTTCTATCAGAGATTCCCCCTTGTTTCTTATCCTAGGAAACCCACAATTTCCTCCAGGACTAGACACCTCGGTACTATGGACCCTACACCAATCAGACCATGATCAAGCGTCTCACTTTTTAATGGTGGAACATTGGCCATCTATGACATCCTTGATAAAGGACACAGGCTCCTTCCAATTCCCCTTTTGGAATGCTCTTCAACTACACTATTTTCTGCATTCTTTACCGGAACCCTCAGAATTTCAGAAGAAATGTAACAACCTTTGAGGAGTACTGCACGGATGAAGGGACCTTGCCACAAGTTCTATCTAAAATGTACAATCTGTTATGTACTCCCTCTGAACAACCATACCTACCTTGTATAATACACTGGGAAACTGAGCTAAACTGTAAGTTCACAATGGGTCAACAACAAAACATCATTAGATTTGCCCTAAAATCATCGATTTGTACAAAAATTCAATAATCCAATTTTAACATTTTGACAAGGTGGTACCACACTCCTCATATATTACAGAAATTCTATTCAACTGCAACTGATCATTGCTGGAGATGCCAAGAGGGAAAGGGAACATTACTTTATAAACTATGGTCCTGTTAAAGTTAAAGTACTTTTGGGCGAAGATCAGGAAAATTACTCAAAATTTCAAGTAGTATAAAATACCTGACGATCCAGCCTTCTTTCTGTTACATATCTCAACTATTTCTTCAAAAATCCATACAAATGTGGTTGTGCATCACCTATTAAACACCCCCAAATCCTGTATTCCTCTTCATTGGAAAAAATCAATGCCACCAAAGTGGAAGACGTAAATAAAATGGAGGACTTGGTACTTACAGCACAACATCAAAGTGAAAAATATTCCAAGACTTGGGTACTGTCTGAGGAAGGAGCAGCTCTTTTTGGGTCATACTCTCTTTGACAGGCCATATTGTTTAACTATCTCCAACAGCTCAATCCATTGCCATTTCCAGACATCTCTATTGTATCTTTATTCTTGTTCTCATGAAAAAGCAAAAAGGAGCGGGCAACTCCATATTTATTCTAGCAGTTCACCCTACCGATCTCGTGAAGAAAGGAGACAGCCGCATCTGATATCTTCTGGGGAGATAATTACCTGAGATTTAAGTACTTCAGGAAATTGTTTATATGTGTTGACTATGGTACAAAAATGTAACTGGATATATATTAATGTTTATACATTGTTGATGTAATGTCTTGGTTCTGTGCTTTCTGGGATTCAATGAAAAATATATTTGAAAAAAAATTAAAAAATAATAACAAACACCAAATAGAGTTTCTAACCTTTCTCAATTAATACAAAACTGAAACCAAGTGTTTAGCTCGACATTAAAGATTTTTATTCATTACCTTATCTGGAGAAGGCTACCAGCTTAACTAAACATTCATATACCAGCAGATTAAAGTGGAAACAGGTAGACCAGACCATAAGAACAAAATACTCACTTAGTAAATGAAATCCTAGTTCTTTTCAGCATTCGGAAGCTTGAGGAAATTTTTATTAGCATGCTGAAAAATTGTATATCAAGCACTCAGAACTTTTAAGTACTAGCTACTGTGTTGTAACTACTAAAATATTATTTACTGTAATTATATGCTTCTCTCTGTAATATTAAACTTCCAATTATTACTTATCATTCTTATTTAATACTGATAGTGAAATGGCATTCTCTTATTTGAATTGCTTTATGCTCCATTTCTAACTGCAGTAAATGGCTAATGTACATTTAAAATAAAGTATTATGACCCATTCAATATAACTGAGAACATATATTATGCTTTGTCATTACACGCCTGTGCATTTTTTGCATCAAATTGTGTGTTATCTCTACAGATAGTCATGCCCTCATCTAGTGAAAATCTGACACTTTGTTACAGATCCCAGTTATTGTTTTAGAATAGAAGAGAATATGGGGTCAGCAGTTCAAAACTGTCATTCTAATAGCATTACCCCCCCTGGGATTTTCTTTTGATCAGGATACAATTGGATAGAGGAGAATTATTTCTCATGCTTTCTAACAATAGAATGAATTTCTGTCACAGTGTTAGTCTTACAAACTGATAATTGGTGCTAAATTAACTTCCCCTTTAGAGAGGCACACAAGAAGAATACAGGGAGAAAATAAATATTAAAGGTAAATTATAACCTGTTTAAAAAAAAAATATGTTTTTAAAAATAAAATTGTATTATCTCAAATTGGAAGAAAAATATGGCAAAACATAGTTTATATCTCATGTGTATATAGCACCAACAATTTATGCAGACACAGGATAAACATTCTGTGCCATGGTTGGGATTTGCACAGATTACCCTAATGATGCCAAGGAGAGGTGCTAAACACTCAGCCATTGTACTACCAATCAATTGTCATCTAATAGTCAGCAGAAACCACTTTAATTTCACCTTTCACATTGACTTCAATGCATTTAGCCATATACAGTTTTGTTAATCTCTACATTATATAGATAAATGGAGATCTTCTCAGCATAGTTAGCTATAATGGGTAAATTTAGTGATATCTGCTTTGCCAAAGCTTTAGTCAAATCTACCACAAACCATTCACTAAAAGGCTTTACGGGTTTTTAGGGATCAGACTTATAGGGCGTACACACGGTCGGACTTTGTTCGGACATTCCGACAACAAAATCCTAAGATTTTTTCCGACGGATGTTGGCTCAAACTTGTCTTGCATACACACGGTCACACAAAGTTGTCGGACAATCAGATCGTTCTGAACGCGGTGACGTAAAACACGTACGTCGGGACAATAAACGGGGCAGTGGCCAATAGCTTTCATCTCTTTATTTATTCTGAGCATGCGTGGCACTTTGTGCGTCGGATTTGTGTACACACGATCGGAATTTCCGACAACGGATTTTGTTGTCGGAAAATTTTATCTCCTGCTGTCCAACTTTGTGTGTCGGAAAATCCGATGGAAAATGTCCGATGGAGCCCACACACGGTCGGAATTTCCGACAACACGCTCCGATCGGACATTTTCCATCGGAAAATCCGACCGTGTGTACGGGGCATTACTCTGTACACAGCCACATAGTGCCTCATCATTCTGCATTATTGAGCATGCATGACCTCTTGACTATAGAGTATAAGCGAGAACAAAAGGTAGGCATGCACACCTAATGCATTACCAAACACAATTAATAGGTATTGAAAGTTTAAAAGTAGATACTCACAAAGTGCGAGTGACACTAAGCCGTACAACTGCACAATGTTACGCGGTGCGGACATAGCAAGGGTATAGGCTGGCGCATTTCAGGGGCGCACCCCCTTCCTCAGAGCTTGGCTCATTGTGGGTCGTCACTTTTGTGAGTATCCACTTTTAACCTTTTAATACATATTAAATGTATTTGGTAATGCACTAGGTGGGTGTGCCTCCCCTTTGTTCTGTTTTATAGTTTTTACTGAATTACCCCATCTGAAGAGGGCAGCATCCACCTGGTTTTGGAATGCTGAGGTCCTTGTTGCTGTTTAAACCAAGAAAGACATTTTTAGCGCTGGAAGTGATTGTTTTCTTCCTGTATAGAGTATAAGGGACTCTAGGGAGACAGGTAAGCCAATATGTGGTAGTATGGAAATTCCAGCTAATGGGACTGTGAAATATTGCTTGACTGTAGAAAGACAGGAGCATTTAGAAGGGGGTACTTCTGATCTAAAGTTTAATTACTATATTGAAGAGGGGTGCAAGGAGAGTTGAGGTACTTTTGAAGCTTTAGACCTCATAAACAAAAGGTGTTTTTCCCAGCTCTCCTAAATGTCTTTCCTCCTGGCAGGCTGTGTTGTTGGCTGTGCTGTCGGCTGGAGAGCAGTGCCGTTGTGATTCATAGCTGAGTCTGTGTTTCCTGACATGTTAGGGACTGATGCAGGCTCTGGGTTAATAGGATGGTGGGACAGCAGCTGAGAGTGGGAGCTGTTTTTATCCAAAAAGTGCTCCTTAAGTAGGATGTCAGTTTAAAGGAAATCTACACAATTACACACAGATGTGACCAACAAAAAACAATGGCAGTGGGTTAGAACACCCCTTACCCTATCCAACATTCACCCAAAGATTTGTCTTTATTTTCAGTAGTGTGTCATATGCAGTAATTAACCTTCTGCCAACCCCTCACAGTAAATATACAACAAGTGGGTGGCAGGTGCAGGCTCAGCAATCTACATGCACGTACCCCTGCTGACCTGTGCTGGGATTTCAGCCAATGATTTCACCTGCAACCTGCTGATCGGCTGTGTCTAATCACACACAGAGTTCTGTGTTTACAAACACACAGAACACTGTGCACAGAGAGCAGAGATCTGGTTGTTTCTTTTCCCTGAAAAGCAGGGAGAAAAAAAGCCAGATTAGTAGGTAAAAGCAGCACACATTACACTTGTTAGGCACCAAGTTAGCTCCTTGATTGTCCCTAGTTATTAACCCTTTCCCAGCTAGTGTCAATAGTACATTGGCAGTGTACAGTATTATCACTGATCACTGTATTAGTGATGTCAGTGTCAGTTAGTGATCCTCCCAGCCAGAGTCTGTTAGTGCCAGATTTTCCGCTACACTATCACAGTCACATTGTAAGTCACTGATCACCACCATTACAGTGTAACATTTACTGTATAGCTGAATAAATTCCCACATATATAACATAGTTTGTAGATGCTATAACTTTCACACAAACCAATTAATATACACATTTATTGGGGATTTTTTTTTTAACAAAGACATGTAGCAGAATACATTTTGGGCCTAAATTTATAAAGAAATTTGTTTTTTCTTTTATTTTTTTATTGGATATGTTTTATAAATGGAAAGCACCGTTCTGAATAGCAAAAATGTCCTGGTCATGATGGGGGTAAAAAATTTCTAAGGTCAAGTGGTCCGGGGCTTACATACAGGGAACACAGTGGTCACAATTACGACCTGGCACCATGCTCCAAGGGGCCCATGCGGCCCCCCTTACATCTGGATTGGAGGGGCAATGGGGACAGCAGAAAAAGGGACTGCTCCCCTACATTTTTTTCCTGCAGCCTTTCAGCAGTGGCAGGAGGAAAATGGAGTGGATTGGTTCCTCTACTTACCGCCCACTGCCCCTCCAATCCAGCTCCTGCTGTGATTGGGCTCCTGTGTACTCCCCTGGGTTTCCCACAATCCTCTCCCACCGCCTGCTGCAGGGGATGCTTTCAGGATGGAGAGTGGAGAAGAGGCCGGTAAACGTGTCATTTACCAGCCCCTTCCTTGTCTTAATAAATAGAGTCAGTCAGTGATCCGTACCAATCACTGACTCTGTTTATTCATATCTGTGTCATAGTAAACTGTGTTTAACTACATAGCTATTCCTGTCCATTCATTCTGTGCTCCAGAGACTGCAGAGAAGGAGATTGAGGGCTGTGTTCTCAATCTCTGTTCTCCTTGCTTCAAAGATTAAACATCAGAGGTCTGTTTAGACCCCTAATATTTCACCAAAGCCCCCCAAAGGGGCTCCTAAAAAAATGTAATAAATAATAAAAAATTAGATTGTAAAAAAAATAAATAAAACAAAATAAAATAGTAGAAAATAATAAAAATAAAATAACAAAAATAATGAAACTACTGAGACCAATGGCAGAACTATCAGGGTTGCAAAGGTCGCACTTGTGACCGGGCCCTGGCATTCTGCCACCATGTGGGAGCCCTGGCTGGGGGGTCAGGGTTTGTCAATGTTTGCACCCCCTAGCGGCTGAATAAAGGGTTAAGTGCGCCCAAAAAGTGCTGGTGCCGAAGCGCTTTGCAGGCGCTTTGGCAGCGGTGCCCATTCATTTCAATGGGCAGGGGCGGTGGAGGAGAGGTGTGCACTCTGCTCCTCCACCGCCCCAAAGGTGCTGCTTGCAGGACTTTTTCTACTGTCCTGCAAGCGCACCGCTCCAGTGAACGCACTCGGGTTTCACACTGGGGCTGCAGGGGAGGCATTTTTCAGGCGCTTTAGAGGTGCTATTGTTAGCCCTTTAGCACCTGAAAAATACCTCCAGTGTAAAAAGGGTCTAAAAGTCAAGTCATGCAGCTTACTAAGTTGCAGTTCTAAAACCCAGAAAGCTTCCCAAGAGATCAGGAGTGGATGCAAATCACCCTCCCTCACTGGAGTGACCACTTTTAGCATGACAGGAAAAAACTTGTATCTCCTTGTATCTCCTTGTATCAGGTTTTTCTCCTGGATTTTGGAACGTAACCACCTTTTACAAGGACTATATACACACACTTTTCCTGCCACTGTGGTGCAATTGTCCATATGTTGTGCGCCTGGTTGTCCTTACTTTTATGAGATTAAATAAATCACACTCATAGTATTACAATTCAGAAACCGACAGATAGGGAAGGTTTTATTTAAAATAACATATTTTAGTTTTTTGGTGTACCATACAATAACCGTGTATATTTACACCACATCTAAAAGAACCCTTCAAATCCAAGTTAGGCCCTTTCACACACACATGTCCGTTTAATGGACTCTGCTTGCTCAGCGGGGATCGATCCATTGATCCCCGCTGAGGGGACGGATGACAGGTTCATCTCTGCAGAGCCCTGCTCTCCTCTATGGGGGATCGGATGAAAACAGACCGCTTGTTTGTTTTCATTCAATCCGCCAGTTAGATGGAAAATAGGGTTTCCATCCATCTGGATTCAGCGGATCAGAGTGGATCGGATGTTAGCGGTGACATAGACCTGCATGGAGCGTCCATTCAGGTCCGCCTAAAAAACTGACAGGGGGACCTAAACAGTCCGTCTGTGTGAAAGGGGCCTAAGTCCTTTATTTCATCTGGCTACTAAAAAAACTTTGAGAGAGAAGTGAGCATAATTTGATGACTTTTCTACTAGAAAACCTTTTGCCACCCAGTAAAACTTCTTGAACCTTGTATTACTGGCAAATTTTTATTCACAATATTTACCACGTCTTTATTCACCAATATTGATGCTGCTACAGAAGTAGGTTTATTGGAACACAATTTGCTAATATTTATCTATAGTTCACACTCTCTGAATTAATCATTTACTTACCACTTATGCCCCTTTCTTATGTTCCTCCACACCTAAGCAGTTTACTTTGGCTTGTGTGAGTTCAATGACTAGTTCTGACCTAATAATGTGTAACCAATGACAATTAATAATCTAAAAAAGTGAAGTTTCCACTAAACTCCCTACGGTAGGTTATTTCACCACTTGATCAATTCTGGGATTCCCACAAAGTGTCATACACAACAAATCAATAGTCATCTGTTCCAGTGAATAGTAAAAGGAAAGTTAATTAATTATTGTCCATATAAATTAAAATAGCCTCCAAATTAATACTTAGTTAGCTTTTAAATCCTAAAAATTGGTGCAGGATGCAATAGGGATCTGTATATTATCAGTCAAATCTCCCTGTTTAGGGCTAATCTAGTGGAATGTCAAGATCCAAACTAGGAAAAGATTTCTTAAAACAATGTTATGTACAGTACACCTCACGTTTACTTCTCCTGAAGATGCAGAGCACTACATCAACAGCACATCCTACATGGATATGGATCAGCAAACCCCTGCAGATGGTACTTCTCCTATCACCATCAAAAATCCTTTCTCAACCTCTCAACACAAATGTAGTCCTTACAAATCTCCACACAAATGAAGCCGCTTTGCCAACCAAGCCAAACGTTCAGAAATTCGCTGACATGCTCCTGATTCTCCTGAACGTCAAAGTGATTATATGAACTTAAGTGCTAAAGAAATATAAATGAACCGTTGTGAAAAAAAGACCCTTGGGAGGTGCATGGGCAGAGCTTGACTAAGCAGACATGCCATATTAGAGCTCTGCTCCTGAAGGGATGATTCTTTCATATTATACTGCGTCCTGCCTCAGCTTCACCCAGTAAATATTGTTACTCGGTCTGCTAATAACCCCTGCCGATTATTGTAATGGTTCTTGGGAGTTCTTGCCTGAAAATGAAGCCAAAATAACAACAAAAGTTCTGCCTCAGGCTTCAGTCAGAATGGCAATAGCTGCATCCCCTCCCCCTGCTACCTCACACTGAAATCCTCTCAGCGCTTTAAAGTATCTGTGGCAATACAAGGGGAATATGACTCAGATTCAAATGACATATTTTACAGACCCTGCTTATTCTTCTGTTCTGAGGCAATTTGTAAAAATGCTTCACAAAGCCCTTAAACAGATCTCGGATCATATAATAAACAGGCCGACTAGGGAAACCAGAGAACTGGGCCAACGCACTGAAAATCTTGAACTGCGGGTAGAGGAACTTGAAAATAATACGCAGGCTTATGCAGTTAAATTTGAAAACCTCAAAGAGGAAAACTTAGTCCTTCAATCTCGTTTAGAAGATCATGAATGTAAGTAAAAAAAGGGGGGCCTATTTTTAGATTTCAGATCAGATCATGGGATCTGAGGCAGCGGCAGTTGTTTAAATCTATCCCAAAGTTTTGAAAATGGTGTAAATTAATTTGCCAGCAAAGTTATCCAATAAAAACAAATATATTGTAAATTTAGTATAGGATAGGTCAGTTAAGTCATGTACCCCCACCAATGAATGCATTCGATTATTAAACAAATAGCCGTGGCCTAAATATTTATTCAATAAAAAATGTATTTCAAATATAAATTGCTTGTCTGGATTGATTTTTTTATATATAAGTAGAAATGCCTGCTGCCTTCTGTCCCATATAGGGCCGGCGTTCCAATATCTGTATACGTGGAATACCTGAATCTGTCACTGATTTGCAAGCCGCTATGCTATCCCTATTTCAAGAACTACAGCCTTCCAAATCAGTCGAATGAATGGAGATGGAAAGGGTTCATAGAACCCTCACACCTTGCAAAGCTGATGGACCACTGTGCGGTATTATCGCCAAATTTCACTATTTCTTTACCAAGGAACAACTTCTAGCTGCAGCTAAAGCAAAAGATTCACTGATTTTGCAGGGACATACCTATTAACTTTTTGCTGATCTATCTAAACTCACCATCTCTAAGCGTTGGGCTTTGAAGCCACTTCTTCAAGTTTTACAGCGACATCAAATAATTTATTAATGAGTAGGGATGAACCGAACACCCCCCAGTTCGGTTCACAGCAGAACATGCGAACAGGCAAAATTTGTTAGAACACGCGAACACCGTTAAAGTCTATGGGACACGAACATGAAAAATCAAAAGTGCTAATTTTAAGGGTTAATATGCAAGTAATTTTCATGAAAAGTGTTTGGGGACCGGGGTCCTGCCCCAGGGGACATGTATCAATGCAAAAAAAAGTTTTAAGAACGGACGTTTCTTTGGGATTTTAACCACTTCAATACCCAGCTATAGTCATATGACGTCCTGGGATGGGATCTAGGGGGCGCGCGTGCGCGCCGCGTTGCTCGGGACCCGGTGCGTGTGCCCGGCGGCCGCGATGTCCGCCGGGCACACGCGATTGCCCGTTAACCGGATCCACAGCCTGTCAGGTGAGAGGAGAGCAATCTGTGTTCCCAGAACGGAGGAACACAGATCGGTCTCCTCCCCTTGTGCGTCCCCTCCCCCTACAGTTAGAATCATTCCCTAGGAAACATACTTAACCCCTCCCGGCCCCCTAGTGGTTAACCCCTTCACTGCCTGTCACATTTACACAGTAATCAATGCAATTTTATAGCATTGATCGCTGTATAAATGTGAATGGTCCCAAAAATGTGTCAAAAGTGTCCAATGTGTCCGCCATAATGTCGCAGTCATGAAAAAAAATCGCAATCGCCGCTAAAAAAATAAATAAATATATATATTTTTTTTAAATGCCATAAATCTATCCTGTATTTTGTAGACGCTATAACTTTTGCGCAAACCAATCAATATACGCTTATTGCAATTTTTTTTTACCAAAAATATGTAGAAGAATACGTATCAGCCAAAACTGAGGAAAAAATTTGTTTTTTTTTAAAAATTGGGATATTTATTATAGCAAAAAGTAAAAAATATTGTGTTTTTTTCAAAATTGTCGCTCTTCTTTTGTTTATAGCGCAAAAAATAAAACCCGCAGAGGTGATCAAATACCACCAAAAGAAAGCTCTATTTGTGGGGAAAAAAAGGACGTCAATTTTTTTTGGGTACAGCGACAGCGCTGAAAACTAAAAATTGGCCTGGAAAGGAAGGGGGTGAAAATGCCCTGTATTGAACCGGTTAATAATGCTTAAAGTGAAACAATAAAAGTGAAATATTCCTTTAAATTTCATACCTGGGGGTGTCTATAGTATGCCTGTAAAGTGGCTTCTTTTTCCCTTGTTTAGAACAGTCCCTGCACAAAATGACTTTTCTAAAGGAAAAAAAGTAATTTAAAACTACTCGCGGCTATAATGAATTGTCTATGGGAGAAATGAATAGTGCTAATTTTAAAGGCTTATATGCATGTTATTGTCATAAAAAGTGTTTGGTGACCTGGGTCCTGCCCCAGGGGACATGTATCAATTCAAAAAAAGTTTTAAAAATGGCCATTTTTTCGGGAGCAGTGATTTTAATAATGCCTAAAGTGAAACAATAAAAGTGAAATATTCCTTTAAATTTCGTACTTGGGGGGTGTCTATAGTATGCCTGTAAAGTTGCGCATTTTTCCTACGTTTAGAACAGTCCCTGCACAAAATGACATTTCTAAAGGAAAAAAAGTCATTTAAAACTATCTTGCGGCTATAACGAATTGTCAGGTCTTGGCAATACAGATAAAAGTCATTGAAAAAAATGGCATGAGGGTCCCCCCAAAAATCCATACCAGGCCCTTCAGGTCTGGTATGGATATTAAGCGGAACCCCGAACCAATTTTTTTTTTTTAAATGGCGTGGGGATCCCCCCAAAAATCTATACCAGACCCTTATCCAAGCACGCAACCTGGCAGGCTGCAGGAAAAGAGGGGGGGTGAGAGAGCGCCCCCCCTCCTGAACCGTACCAGGCCACATGCCCTCAACATGGGGAGGGTGCTTTGGGGTAGCCCCCAAAGCACCTTGTCCCCATGTTGATGGGGACAAGGGCCTCATCTCCACAACCCTTGCCCGGTGGTTGTGGGGGTCTGCGGGCGGGGGGCTTATCGGAATCTGGAAGCCCCCTTTAATGAGGGGGCCCCCAGATCCTGGCCCCCCTGTTTGAAATGGTAATGGGTACATTGTACCCCTTCCATTTCACAAAAAAGTGTCAAAATGTTAAAAAACCACAAGTCCTTTATTAAAAAATAAAAAAATAAAAACGTCCCATGAAGTCCATTCATCTTCTTCTCTCGCTCCGCCAGACCGGAAAAAAAAACGCATGCCACCACCGATCTGCCTCCATGGGAGGCACCCGCCGTAATGACCATCCTCTCAGGTGACAGTTCTTTTATAACTGAGGGTGGGGCCATGGGGTGATGTACCTGGGTGACCCCGTCCCCCTCTGAAGCACAGGGACTTCCCAAAGGCTTCCCTGTAGCGTCGGAGGGGGCGGGGCCACTAGTTTACGTAAATGGGTGGCCCCGCCCCCCCGATGCCATGGGGAAGCCACTGGGAAGTCTCTGTGCGTCAGAAGGGGGCGGGGTCACCCGGGTTCATCACCGTGTGGCCCCGCCCTCAGTTATAAAAGAACTGTCACCTGAGAGGACGGTCATTGCGGTGGGTGTCTCCCATGGAGGTGGATCGGTGGCGGCGTACAGGTTTTTTTTTTTCAGTCCGGTGGGAGCGAGAGAAGAAGATGAATGGACTTTGTGGCACATTTTTATTTTTTTATTTTTTAATAAAGGTCCCAAGATGTGTCTTGTAGTTTTTTAACATTTTGACACATTTTTGTGAACTGGTAGGGGTACCCGTTATCATTTCAAACAGAGGGGGACCGGGATCTGGGGGTCCCCTTGTTAAAGAGGGCTTCCAGATTCCGATAAGCCCCCCGCCCACAGACCCCCACAACACAACCACCGGGCAAAGGGTTGTTTGGGGGAATGGGGCCCTTGTCCCCATCAGCATGGGGACAAGGTGCTTTGGGGGGCTACCCCAAAGCACCTTCCCTATGTTGAGGGCATGTGGCCTGATAGGGTTCAGGAGGGGGGCACCTATTGATAAAGACGGAACAACAAAACGCGTCTAGGCGTGACTTTGCAGCTTGCTGCACTAGTCTACTGATTCAATCTCCTACCAGAAATCAGCGCAGACAAACAAATCTTTACGAGCGGTGAGAGATTATCGAGTGATGGTTTACAGTGCTATGTTTTGTTGAAGTGCTTTCTTTTAACCATGTTTTTGTATAGTGCATAGGGTTAAAGGGGGAGCTGTTATATAATAAAATTTAAAGAGTTACACAATGAGGATTGTTTTCCTTTGTGTTTGAGCCTATGGAATTGCTTACGGTCACATGAGTAAGAATAATGTAAATTGGAGACACCAATCCATGAAATTTTTGAGATAATCTGTGGAGAATAACCCATTGACGTTTCTGTCTGGGCATAATATATACAAAGTGTGTTTTGACATAATTCTGGTAAGCTCATTTCCTAGGGGAATGGAATCACGTAATGCGGTGAAGGTGGATTCTCCGTACACCTGACAAATTGTCCATGAACTACTGCTCAAGCACTTCAATTGGATTTGTCTCACTGTTTTTCATTATATTGCTACCTAACGGTGTACAACTGATCATTTGAAAGTGCCGCTTTGCCTTAAGGACTTTTTTCAAAATGAACTTTATGGCTTATAGAATATGATGCATTGTATCAATATACTGGCTGCTAAATTTCTGCAAATTTTTGCTAATTCTATTAAGAGTAATTAACCCTCATATACACTGAAGCGCCAGATTAGTAACCCTGTATACTTCACTTTGCCTGTGTCACAATGCATTCCAAAATTCTCCCTCTCCTTCTACTAAAGCTAAGCTTGATAGAGCCCGCTAGAATTTGACCTGTTTCTCACTGACTCTGCAGATAAATTAATACATAAATCACAACACCTTTATTACCTCAAAGCAAAAAAAACCAAATACCCTATTAACTCTAACCTGGGTAATGAATAAGCGCAGCGTTGCTGTGTGAAACGCGTTTACCTGTACCTGTTTGCCGGTCCTGTGGTGGTATTCATGTTACGGATTTTACAATGAAAAGATTCATCACTACCTTGGTGTGCAGCCATCCATTCCTTTTATCCAAACTGCACAGCTGGCGAGCCGAGGCTAGCACCCTGGGAGGAGTCCATTCTCCAGCCTACCTGGTTCCATCACTCACCTGGAGCAGCATTTTCTTTTCCTTTCAGTGTGAAAGCAGCCTAATGCTTTTGATGTAATACTTTATTGGTTTTTTTGTTGCTCTACTCGTTACATTTTTACATCATTATGTACTCATCCTGTTCATAAATGAATATGTTTAGCTTTATTGCTATTTGAATATTGTAGCACCATCCTTGTATGCACTCAATTTGACAATCTTTGTTATATTTACAAAATATAATCAACATGGTATAGCATAATCATACAGACTATAATATCCCACTAAACAGCGCTAATGTTGAACAGAGATAAACATGCATGCGGTCAACAACACATGAAAAAAAGTCCTTTTTGTAAAAAGCAGTGATAAATTCAGAGTGTAATTCAGACAGTGTCCACCAGGTGTTTGTAACGCTGATTTTCAGTGTGCACCTTCCACCAGTTAATCAGATCCCACCATGTGATGACACACTCCCCTTAGGGGGTTAAACTCACCAGAACTGGGTAGTATTAAAGCCCTCAAGGACAAAAACAACCAAGCCATACACTGCTGCAACCACCACTTCGGAGGATTCTCAGATGATCAGGGGACCGAAATTAAATCAACAAAAGAAAAAAGGGTACATAGCGTAATCCTGTTTATTAAGAGTAGATCCCGTCACATCACACATAAAAAACCCCCCTTCAATATAGGTTCGTACATTGACATAGCAATCAACTAAGCACATCGAAGGCATTTACTTCACCGCTGTAGATACCAGCTCAGCTGTCCAGGAGCCACAATCCACTTCCTGGTTCTCGGTGGAGCGCAAACGTCACTTCCTAGCATCGTGTAAGCCACGCCTTGACGCGTTTCATCATATCCTGACTTCGACAGAGGGCGTGGCTACACGACAAACACACAGGCTTAAATTGCATCACCTCCACCTCCTCAGCCAATCACAATGTAAAAGACGTGATGGCTGGTGTACGCCGTCCGCCGAGGTAAACAAAGGCGGCTTAATACAGGAGGGGGAGAGGGACATTCCGCCATACTGCACTTATTATAGCATAAAACCAAACCATGTATATCTATACACCCACAAGCCAAACAGGCTAGAATCTGGGTGCATACATAGCCACTACATAACATGTTATATTATTCTTCATGGGGCTAAAACTTACATATATGTGCAAAATACCACATATTAACCACACAGGTGCAACGCTGTAAAATGCAGCATATGCGGTCTGCTAAATATCAGCACCAACTTCATTAACGTATATTGAACGGATTATTACATATGAAACATCCCTAATTCAATACAATCCCGTCATTTATACATCACTTGATAAAAAATATATAATATTTAACAGGGAATACGATCATTGGCATAATCATATTTTCAATAAAAAACCTATTAAAAAATATTTTCCCAAAAGATAATTAATACTCATTGCTGCAGTGGAAAAATTAATCATTAAAATCCAATACATTAATTACAGTCATAAGAATAACTAAAATAGCGGCATAAAACATACTTCCACCTAGCTAGAGACAGCAAATGTGTAAATTCTAAATAAATATAAATTTTCCAATATAGATAAGGGGAAGCAGCATATATTCACAAAGGAGGAATAGAACAGAACCGGTATAAACAAATATGAAAATATCCATATAAAAATGCTCCATAAAGAAAAATAATTCATATAAAAAATGATTCACATAGAAAATGATTCATATAAAAAGCGATTCATATAAAAAGTGATTCACATAAGAAAATAAATTCAGAAGGTCAGTAGTCGCTTATGATGCAGTTAATGTCTAGCTCCACATTCAGCCCTTTAGGTGATAATATGTCAGCCAGAAAGATCCATTGAGTCTCTCTCCTAGATAAATCGCAGACAAGATTTGAGCCCCTTCATTTTGGTTTTAAGTGGTCAACACCCCAAAATTTGAGGCCTGAAGGGTCCTGATTATGCTTTAATTTGAAGTGGAGCGAAACATTGTGGTCTTTAAAGCTTATTTTTATATTTGTTATATGCTCTGAAATCCTGACTCTTAAAAGCCTCTTAGTGCGTCCTATATAAATGAGCCCACATGGACATTGCAGAGCATATACCACAAAGGGAGTGTTACAAGTAATAAACTCATTGATTGCAAATTCTTTATTATTCGATGTGGATATAAAACTTTCCACAGCCCTCATTGGTCTATCAACTTCCCTACATGCGCGACACCTCCTACAACTAAAAAGGCCTTTTCTATCCCAAAAAGTGGGGGGCCTGGCGGGAGGGTCCAATACCTTCCGCACTATTTTGTCCGCAATACTCTGGGACCTTCTATAAATAAACTTAGGCCTACCTGGAAGAACCGTATGTAACACTTTGTCCATACTCAAAATGTGCCAATGGGCATTAAAAATGTCTTCCACCTCCTTGTATTGGGAGTGGAACCCGGAGATGAAGCTCCATTCATGATTATATATTATATATATATGTATAGAAGGTCCCAGAGTATTGCGGACAAAATAGTGCGGAAGGTGTTGGACCCTCCCGCCAGGCCCCCCACTTTTTGGGAAAGAAAAGGCTTTTTTAGTTGTAGGAGGTGTCGCGCATGTAGGGAAGTTGATAGACCAATGAGGGCTGTGGAAAGTTTTATATCCACATCGAATAATAAAGAATTTGCCATCAATGAGTTTATTACTTGTAACACTCCCTTTGTGGTATATGCTCTGCAATGTCCATGTGGGCTCATTTATATAGGACGCACTAAGAGGCTTTTAAGAGTCAGGATTTCAGAGCATATAACAAATATAAAAATAAGCTTTAAAGACCACAATGTTTCGCTCCACTTCAAATTAAAGCATAATCAGGACCCTTCAGGCCTCAAATTTTGGGGTGTTGACCACTTAAAACCAAAATGAAGGGGCTCAAATCTTGTCTGCGATTTATCTAGGAGAGAGACTCAATGGATCTTTCTGGCTGACATATTATCACCTAAAGGGCTGAATGTGGAGCTAGACATTAACTGCTTCATAAGCGACTACTGACCTTTTGAATTTATTTTCTTATGTGAATCACTTTTTATATGAATCGCTTTTTATATGAATCATTTTCTATGTGAATCATTTTTTATATGAATTATTTTTCTTTATGGAGCATTTTTATATGGATATTTTCATATTTGTTTATACCGGTTCTGTTCTATTCCTCCTTTGTGAATATATGCTGCTTCCCCTTATCTATATTGGAAAATTTATATTTATTTAGAATTTACACATTTGCTGTCTCTAGCTAGGTGGAAGTATGTTTTATGCCGCTATTTTAGTTATTCTTATGACTGTAATTAATGTATTGGATTTTAATGATTAATTTTTCCACTGCAGCACTGAGTATTAATTATCTTTTGGGAAAATATTTTTTAATAGGTTTTTTATTGAAAATATGATTATGCCAATGATCGTATTCCCTGTTAAATATTATATATTTGTTATCAAGTGATGTATAAATGACGGGATTGTATTGAATTAGGGATGTTTCATATGTAATAATCCATTCAATATACGTTAATGAAGTTGGTGCTGATATTTAGCAGACTGCATATGCTGCATTTTACAGTGTTGCACCTGTGTGGTTAATATGCGGTATTTTGCACATATATGTAAGTTTTAGCCCCATGAAGAATAATATAACATGTTATGTAGTGGCTATGTATGCACCCAGATTCTAGCCTGTTTGGCTTGTGGGTGTATGGATATACATGGTTTGGTTTTATGCTTCTAATAAGTGCAGTGTGGCGGAATGTCCCTCTCCCCCTCCTGTATTAAACCGCCTTTGTTTACCTCGGCGGACGGCGTGCTCCAGCCGTCACGTCGTTTACATTGTGATTGGCTGAGGAGGTGGAGGTGGTGCAATTTAAGCCTGTGTGTTTGTCGTGTAGCCACGCCCTCTGTCGAAGTCAGGATGTGACAAAACGCGTCAGGGCGTGGCTTACACGATGCTAGGAAGTGACGTTTGCACTCCACCAAGAACCAGGAAGTGGATTGCGGCTCCTGGACAGCTGAGCCGGTATCTACAGTGGTGAAGTAAACGCCTTTGATGTGCTTAGTTGATTGCTATGTCAATGTACGAACCTATATTGAAGGGGGGTTTTTTATGTGTGATGTGACGGGATCTACTCTTAATAAACAGGATTACGCTATGTACCCTTTTTCTTTTGTTGATTTAATTTCGGCCCCTGATCATCTGAGAATCCTCCGAAGTGGTGGTTGCAGCACTGTATGGCTTGGTTTTTTTTGTCCTTGAGGGCTTTAATACTACCCAGTTCTGGTGAGTTTAACCCCCTAAGGGGAGTGTGTCATCACATGGTTGGATCTGATTAACTGGTGGAAGGTGCACACTGAAAATCAGCGTTACAAACACCTGGTGGACACTGTCTGAATTACACTCTGAATTTATCACCGCTTTTTACAAAAAGGACTTTTTTTTATGTGTTGTTGACCGCATGCATGTTTATCTCTGTTCAACATTAGCGCTGTTTAGTGGGATAGTATAGTCTGTTTGTATGATTATGCTATACCATGTTGATTATGTTTTATATTTAAATTTTAAACGGCTGCTTTTTTACCCTTTGTCTTTTTCCGTGCCTCTTTGTATATAACAAATTGGACTGTTATATTATATTCATTTGTTCCAATTGTTGTTTGCGGTTGAGGCTGCATCTTGTCCTGGCGCTGAGTGGTGTGATTGAGGGTTCGCATTAACACCGTTCTGTTCCATATTTACAAAATAATAAACAAATTTGATGAGGAAAAAAAAGACCCTTAAAAAGTAAACATGGTTCTTTCTGATCCAGATCAGTGGGGATTATGATCCCCATTCAAAAGGTTAAGGGCATTACTAATATTCAATTCTTTTTTTTTTTTTGTGCCAGGGGTATCTGTTTAGCGCATACATAAATCCTAATAAAATCTAATAAAACAATCAATAAACGTCCATATACACGTGGTAAGTGCAAAAAAAATCCAGCAATTCCTCCAGTGACATAAGTGACATGGAAAGCTTGTAGGGTGACTGTAGTGAAAGAGACCTCCACCTTCAGTAGTGCAAGCCGCTCACCTCTACAGATGGACCCCTGAGTGAATCAGTCAGGTCAAATCAGCGGTTCCCTCACAGGGATATAAGCAGGAGATGATATATACAGGACTTGATCAAACATCAGCAACTGGTACGCTTGCAGTAATTACATGGAAAAGATGTAAAAGAAATCTAGTGCTCTCTGTGTACAGCTAAAAGTTTTATTACAAAGTGAATGGCAACACTTACAAGCATAGCACTGTTCCCCAGTGCGAAGGATAAAAGCGTGTGTATGGATGGATGATCCACAGCGGATAGGCGAACGGAGCGCGGGTGACGTCACGATCCAGTCACGTTGATGATGCCGTACGCGTTACGTCCCTAGAAGGGGGCGGGACTTCCTCAGCGGCAACGGCCAGGCGTGGCAACACCCGCTTAAATGCATATCTGAAACTAGGAATAGCCAATCAGCACCAATGCGTACCTCTCTCCATGGCAACGCAGGAAGGAATACTTGACGGCGCATTATATAGACAGGAGCCACAGTGAAGCCATTTCCACTGTGAGAGCCTGTTATAAATTACCTTTAGGTAAATGGCCATATTGAATCTATAAAAACTGAAACGAACATATTAAATAAAAATTAAAATATAAATTAAAAATTACTTGACATCCCGCGCTCAGGTTGAGTATCCTAGGATCATCCATATTACACAATACAGGTAATGCATTAAAAACACATAGAAAAATATAATAAAAAACAGCATATCAATCCCTAAAAATAAACAGTCAGAAAAAAATCAGAGAAAATCAATCAACTACTATCGATCGGAGATAAAGCAATTAACATCAAAGTCGACGTTCAAGCCCCCAGGAATGAGAACTTTGGTCTCGTGAATCCAATGGGATTCTCTGCGACTGAGTTGACGTAGGAAGTTACCCCCCCTCCAAAGTTTATTTATATTGTTGACATGTTCTCCTAAACGAACATGTAGGGGGCGGGAGGTCCTTCCTATGTATTGAAGGCCACACTCACATTGGAGCATGTAAACGACCCCTACTGTTGTGCAAGTAATGAGTTGATCTATTTTATATTCTTTACCAGTGGATGTGGCCCTAAAACTCTTACGTTTTTTGCTATTGCATTTAGAATGCCTGCAGGCTGTGCAACGCCCGCAGGCATAAAAGCCTGAGAGAAAAGAGAATAATCGGTTTTCAGATTGTATGGGGGGGGTTGACCACTCCTGGGGCTAAGCGATCACGCAATGATGGAGCTTTTTTATATATGAACATCGGACGTGGTGGCAGCAGAGGACCCAGCACACGATCCTGCTTCAGGATTGACCAATTTTTTTCCGCTTTCACCCCTGCTGTTCGCCCTGGCAATGGAGCCTTTTGCTGAAGTTGTGAGAAATGCTGCTGGGGGAGAGGAAAAAATAGCCCTTTATGCCGACGACGTTTTAATATTTCTGGGGGACACAGGGCCCTCATTAATAAAAGTAATGCAGCTGGTGGAAGGTCTTGGGAGGGTTTCGGGGCTGATGGTCAACTGGGAGAAGTCGGTTCTCCTCCCGATTGACTCAATTAGTGGCTTGCTTCCCCAGGGAGTACCCCGGGTTAAAATAGTGGAAAAGTGATGGAGCTTTTTTATATATGAACATCGGACGTGGTGGCAGCAGGGGACCCAGCACACGATCCTGCTTCAGGATTGACCAATTTTTTTAAACTAGTTTTTCGAACTGTTTGTGTTGGACATTATAGTTAAGCACCATTTTGAAGTTGGAGACACTAGAACTGGTGTCCTTAACTTTGTCAGCAATCAATGAAGCTCTGTCCATGGCCAAAACTTTCTCAACCTCACTTTTCAAATTATGTGTATCATAACCTTTTTCAACAAATCTAGACGTAAGCAACGTGGATTGAGCAATAAAATCACTATCATGTGTACAATTACGTCTAAGTCTGACGAATTGCCCCCTGGGAATATTACAAAGCCATGATTTGTGATGGCAGCTTCCCAGGGGGATGTAGGAGTTACGGTCTGTAGGTTTGAGATAATTACACAGTCTGAACTCTTCACTTTCTTTCCAGATCTCAAGATCCAGGAATACTATTTTTTCTTTACTAAAACACCAGGACAACTGGATGTTTTTGGTGTTATTATCAAGTTTCTGTACAAAGGCATCCAGACTAAGCTGATCACCTTCCCAGATCACGATAAGGTCATCTATGTACCTTTTGTAACACACTAGTTCTGGGGGACGATGCTTGAACACCACATCTTCCTCCCAGTGGGCCATAAAGAGGTTGGCCACACTGGGAGCGAAGCAGAAGCCCATTGCAACACCCCTTTTTTGAAGAAAAAATTGACGGTTAAACCAAAAGTAATTTTTGGCCAGACAAAACCTCAAACATTTCAAAAGAAACTTTTTGTGTACCCCTGGGAGGTCAGAATATAAAGATAGGGCCCATTGGACAGAGGATAAGGCATCCTCATGCCCAATGATGGCATATAAGGACCCTACATCGGCTGTGACCATAATACTAGAGGGAGAACATCTGGTCGATTCAATGGTTTGGATAATGTGTTTGGTGTCTTTAAGAAAATCATCCGTTTTACATACCAAGGGCTGAAGAAAATGGTCAATGTATTGGCCTAACCTAGAGGAAATGGAATCAATACCATTTACTATAGGCCTCCCAGGAGGATTAATCATATCCTTATGAATTTTTGGGAGGCAGTAAATGATAGGGGTTCTGCAAAAAAAGGGATCCAAATAAGAGGCCTCCTTCTTATTGAGAATATTCCCACTTTTCCCTTCCTCTATTAGCCAGTGAAGCTCATCCTTATACACCAACATAGGATCTTTATTCAAAATGCGGTATGTATCTCGATCTTCCAGTAATCTATGCAATTCTTCCAGATTTTTCTATGTGTTTTTAATGCATTACCTGTATTGTGTAATATGGATGATCCTAGGATACTCAACCTGAGCGCGGGATGTCAAGTAATTTTAAATTTATATTTTAATTTTTATTTAATATGTTCGTTTCAGTTTTTATAGATTCAATATGGCCATTTACCTAAAGGTAATTTATAACAGGCTCTCACAGTGGAAATGGCTTCGCTGTGGCTCCTGTCTAGGGATGAGCTTCGAGTTCGAGTCGAACTCATGTTCGACTCGAACATTGGCTGTTCGCAAGTTCGCCGAACAGCGAACAATTTGGGGTGTTCGCGGCAAATTCGAATGCCGCGGAACACCCTTTAAGAGTCTATGGGAGAAATCAAAAGTGCTAATTTTAAAGGCTATTATGCAAGTTATTGTCATAAAAAGTGTTTGGGGACCTGGGTCCTGCCCCAGGGGACATGGATCAATGCAAAAAAAAGTTTTAAAAACGGCCGTTTTTTCAGGAGCAGTGATTTTAATAATGCTTAAAGTCAATCAATAAAAGTGTAATATCCCTTTAAATTTCGTACCTGGGGGGTGTCTATAGTATGCCTGTAAAGGGGCGCATGTTTCCCGTGTTTAGAACAATCTGACAGCAAAATGACATTTCGAAGGAAAAAACTCATTTAAAACTACCCGCGGCTATTGCATTGCCGACAATACACATAGAAGTTCATTGATAAAAACGGCATGGGAATTCCCCAAAGGGGAACCCCGAACCAAAATTAAAAAAAAAAAATGACGTGGGAGTCCCCCTAAATTCCATACCAGGCCCTTCAGGTCTGATATGGATATTAAGGGGAACCCCGGCCAAAATTAAAAAAAAAAAAATGACGTGGGGTTCCCCCTAAATTCCATACCAGACCCTTCAGGTCTGGTATGGATTTTAAGGGGAACCCCGCGCCAAAAAAAAAAAAAAAATGGCGTGGGGTCCCCCCAAAAATCCATACCAGACCCTTATCCGAGCACGCAACCTGGCAGGCCGCAGGAAAAGAGGGGGGGACGAGAGTGCGGCCCCCCCTCCCTCCTGAACCGTACCAGGCCACATGCCCTCAACATTGGGAGGGTGCTTTGGGGTAGCCCCCCAAAACACCTTGTCCCCATGTTGATGAGGACAAGGGCCTCATCCCCACAACCCTGGCCGGTGGTTGTGGGGGTCTGCGGGTGGGGGGCTTATCGGAATCTGGAAGCCCCCTTTAACAAGGTGACCCCCAGATCCCGGCCCCCCCCCTGTGTGAAATGGTAAGGGGGTACATAAGTACCCCTACCATTTCACGAAAAAAGTGTCAAAAATGTTAAAAATGACAAGAGACAGTTTTTGACAATTCCTTTATTTAAATGCTTCTTCTTTCTTCTATCTTCCTTCATCTTCTGGTTCTTCTGGCTCTTCTGGTTCTTCCTCCGGCGTTCTCGTCCAGCATCTCCTCCGCGGCGTCTTCTATCTTCTTCTCCTCGGGCCGCTCCGCACCCATGGCATGGGGGGGAGGCTCCCGCTCTTCTCTTCTTCTTTTCTTCTCTTCTTCATTTTCTTCTCCGGGCCGCTCCGCAATCCATGCTGGCATGGAGGGAGGCTCCCGCTGTGTGACGGCGCTCCTCGTCTGACAGTTCTTAAATAACGGGGGGGCGGGGCCACCCGGTGACCCCGCCCCCCTCTGACGCACGGGACATGACGGGACTTCCCTGTGGCATTCCCCGTGACATCACAGGGAAGTCCCGTCAAGTCACCGTGCGTCAGAGTGGGGTGGGGTCACCGGGTGGCCCCGCCCCCCCCGTTATTTAAGAACTGTCAGACGAGGAGCGCCGTCACACAGCGGGAGCCTCCCTCCATGCCAGCATGGATTGCGGAGCGGCCCGGAGAAGAAAATGAAGAAGAGAAGAAGAGAAGAAAAGAAGAAGAGAAGACCGGGAGCCTCCCCCCCATGCCATGGGTGCGGAGCGGCCCGAGGAGAAGAAGATAGAAGACGCAGCGGAGGAGATGCTGGACGAGAACGCCGGAGGAAGAACCAGAAGAGCCAGAAGAACCAGAAGAACCAGAAGATGAAGGAAGATAGAAGAAAGAAGAAGCATTTAAATAAAGGAATTGTCAAAAACTGTCTCTTGTCATTTTTAACATTTTTGACACTTTTTTCGTGAAATGGTAGGGGTACTTATGTACCCCCTTACCATTTCACACAGGGGGGGGCCGGGATCTGGGGGTCACCTTGTTAAAGGGGGCTTCCAGATTCCGATAAGCCCCCCGCCCGCAGACCCCCACAACCACCGGCCAGGGTTGTGGGGATGAGGCCCTTGTCCTCATCAACATGGGGACAAGGTGTTTTGGGGGGCTACCCCAAAGCACCCTCCCAATGTTGAGGGCATGTGGCCTGGTATGGTTCAGGAGGGAGGGGGGCCGCACTCTCGTCCCCCCCTCTTTTCCTGCGGCCTGCCAGGTTGCGTGCTCGGATAAGGGTCTGGTATGGATTTTTGGGGGGACCCCACGCCGTTTTTTTTTTTTTTTTTTGGCGCGGGGTTCCCCTTAAAATCCATACCAGACCTGAAGGGTCTGGTATGGAATTTAGGGGGAACCCCACGTCATTTTTTTTTTTTTTAATTTTGGCCGGGGTTCCCCTTAATATCCATACCAGACCTGAAGGGCCTGGTATGGAATTTAGGAGGACTCCCACATCATTTTTTTTTTAAATTTTGGTTTGGGGTTCCCCTTTGGGGAATTCCCATGCCGTTTTTATCAATGAACTTCTATGTGTATTGTCGGCAATGCAATAGCCGCGGGTAGTTTTAAATAAGTTTTTTTCCTTCAAAATGTCATTTTGCTGTCAGACTGTTCTAAACACAGGAAACATGCGCCCCTTTACAGGCATACTATAGACACCCCCCAGGTACGAAATTTAAAGGGATATTACACTTTTATTGTTTGACTTTAAGCATTATTAAAATCACTGCTCCTGAAAAAACGGCCGTTTTTAAAACTTTTTTTTGCATTGATCCATGTCCCCTGGGGCAGGACCCAGGTCCCCAAACACTTTTTATGACAATAACTTGCATATAAGCCTTTAAAATTAGCACTTTTGTTTATTCATGTTCGTGTCCCATAGACTTCAACGGTGTTCGCATGTTCGAACGAACTTTTTTCCTGTTCGCATGTTCTGGTGTGAACCGAACAGGGGGGTGTTCGGCTCATCCCTACTCCTGTCTTTATAATGCGCCGTCAAGAATTCCTTCCAGCGTTGCCATGGAGAGAGGTACGCATTGGTGCTGATTGGCTATTCCTAGTTTCAGATATGCATTTAAGCGGGTGTTGCCACGTCTGGCCGTCGCCGCTGAGGAAGTCCCGCCCCCTTCTAGGGACGTAACGCGTACGGCATCATCAACGTGACTGGATCCTGACGTCATCCGCGCTCCGTTCGCCTATCCACTGTGGATCATCCATCCATACACACGCTTTTATCCTTCGCACTGGGGAACAGTGCTATGCTTGTAAGTGTTGCCGTTCACTTTGTAATAAAACTTTTAGCGGTACACAGAGAGCACTAGATTTCTTTTACATCTTTTCCATGTAATTACTGCAAGCGTACCAGTTGCTGATGTTTGATCAAGTCCTTTATATATCACCTCCTGCTTATATCCCTGTGAGGGAACTGCTGATTTGACCTGACTGATTCACTCAGGGGTCCATCTGTAGAGGTGAGCGGCTTGTACTACTGAAGGTGGAGGTCTCTTTCACTACAGTCACCCTACAAGCTTTCCATGTCACTTATGTCACTGGAGGAATTGCTGGATTTTTTCTGCATTTACCACGTGTATATGGACGTTTATTGATTGTTTTATTAGATTTTATTAGGATTTATGTATGCGCTGTACTGCCTTTTCATCTTCATTTATGCTTTTGGGATTTGATAAATTTACCCTCAGTACTACAGCTGCTTTCAGTTAGGTTTTATGGTCCGCACTGGTTGATTTCATTTATAAGGGGTATCTGTTTACCATAACAATGTTTTCTACTGCAACATTTACTTTGTTTTATTTTCTGCTCCCTCAAAATCTCTCAAAAATCTAGTAGCTGCACCTCTAGAATACACAAATGTATCCACTGAGGTCTCCCATCATAAATAACATTAACCTCATAGTCATGAATGTTACACATATATTTGTTTCACTTAGAATTTATTATTGGGATTCCAATCCCCTTATATCTCGTTTTAGCCTGTCATTCAATTCCTTAGAGATGAATGCCTCGTACACACGATCGGATTTTCCGACAACAAAACTGTGGATTTTTTTCAAACTTGTCTTGCATACACACGGTCACACAAATGTTTTCAGAAATTCCGAACGTCAAGAACGCGGTGAGGTATAACATATACGACGGGACTATAAAAAGGAAGTTCAATAGCCAGTGCGCCACCCTTTGGGCTCCTTATGCTAATCTCGTGTTTATCTTGTGTTAGTAGAACTTTGGTGAGAGACGATTCGCGCTTTTCAACCTCGTGCTTTTCAGTTCATTTATGCTTTTCAGTTTGTGCTTGTGGGTTCATATCTGTTCTTTAGTGCGTGTTGTCATGTCCTTTCTGATTTTCAGTGCAATCTGTCAGTTCGTTCTGAGCAGCCGACCATTTTCAAGCCATGTTGCAGGTACGTTCTCATCCTAGAGTTCGTGCTGTGCTTGGGCTTGGTGTTAGAGTTCTTGTTTTGACCCAAGTCCTGTCCATGAACAGGGCGAGGAGGAGTTCATGGACAAAGAATTGGTTGCTCCAGCGTGACCAATTCTCGCACATGCCTTTTGTTGCGGGAGATCCAGGAGAATAATCCTGATGCATTCAGGAATTATCTCCGGATGACAGATCCTGTTTTTCACCATCTGTTGGCTTTGCTGTCCCCTTATGAAGCAGGACACTTGCATGCAACAAGCCATCACGTCCGAGCAGAGGCTCATTGCCACCTTGCGGTACTTGGCAACGGGGAGAAGTTTCCAGGATATCAAGCTCAAAAGTCCATCCACATTATTTATGCATTCATCTCTCAATTAAGTGGAGATGGTTACCTGTCCAAAACATCCCCCCCAAATTTTTTTTACAATGGGCCATCATAGGGGGTGAGGAATCTGATAAGTGGACCTTATTATACTTTTGTCTTTAAATACTCATTTTAATAAATGTTATACTTACTGTATGTTGGCCAAGAATGTTTGTGTCTAATCTGCTTGCAATGTTATGTGCAAAAGTACTAATTTTTTTTTTTCTTGTTTGACTCCACAGTTTCCTTCAAACCCACAGGAATGGCAGACTTTGGCCTCCCAGTTTGCCCAGCAGTGGGACTTCCCCAACTGTGGTGGGCAATCGATGGGGCAATCGATGGGAAACATGTCCGCATCATCCCACCCGCCAACTCAGGGTCACACTATTAGAATTATAAGGGGTATAGTAGTATAGTGTTGTTGGCGGTGGTGTCGGCCACGTACAAGTTTTTGTATGTGGACGTGGAGAAAAATGACCAGATGTCAGATGGTGGAGTCATCTCCCAGACGGAGTTTTACATACGGCTCCAGAATAGCAGTTTGAAGTTGCCCCCTCAGGAAGATAATGTGGTTCGTCTTCATAGCAGATGAAGTATTTGCACTGGGGGACCATCTTTTGTGGCCATTCCCGATGAGGACCCTCACCCCGGACCAGAGGCTTTTTAATTACCGGCTGGCCAGAACCAGAAGAGTGGTGGAGAATGTCTTTGGAATAATGGCCAACCGGTTCTGCCTATTCCTCAAAGCTATTAATATGGCGGAATATAAACTCAATCTCATAATTCTATGCTGCTGCATTTTACATAACTTTTTGTGCAAAAATGCAGCCAACTATGTGGCCTCAGTTGAGACTGAGGCCAGCTTATTACCGGATCCAAAAACCCTGACGGCTCTTGAACCTGGCTGTCCGCAAAGTACGCCAAAAGTATGTAGAGTACTTTGTGGGTAGGGGGACCGTTGATTTGCCAGAGAATGTCTAAACATGTTTTAAAAAAAAATTTTGATTATAAACTGAACTCATATTTTAATATATAAGATAAATCCGCGCTATGGATGAAGGTGTTATCTACATATGGAGCTGCTGCCTCTACAAGTATAAATCCACCTAGGTGGAAAAATACTGCAATGTGAATAGAATAAAGGTGTAGGTATGGCGCTGCCCTACTGTGATATGATTTGTCACAGTTACCTTATATGATGACTTAAGAGGTCTCTTTACTGACTACATATATTATTTGCAACATGTAAGCTAAGAAATACTCAAAGTTGAAATAGTGCTTTAAAAATTATTTCTTTATGAGAACTGTAACTCAAACAAAATCATAGATTAACAGTGTGATAGACCTAGCCGGGAGAGAGACTTTTGGAGAGGACTGAATGCTAGCCTCTTGCCGATCGATCATGGGCCCTGGCATTTGGGGGAATGGTGCTCTCTGTGAGCTGTATGCCTGGGGACCCTTGAGGTGGTATTACTGTGGATTCGGGTCCTGGTCCCCCAGGACACACAGACTCTGGGGACCCTGGATTTGTCATTTTAGAAATAGTGGCTGATTCATAATGCTGGGACAAATACTGTTAGGAGATGCTGATGTAAATTCCAGCCACCTGTTTGTTTGTTGCCTGCTAGAATGTGTATTGTAAATAAGTCTAGTATGGGATCTAAGAGTCATTAGATCCCCATTGTTGTTTGTGTTAATTAACTCTGCTATTTTGTGAACAAGAGTTCGGTGTTGATTTGTGATAATGTTGATTGGGTTTTCTGAGTTACAAAATGGCCAGTCTGGCCTAAAGGTCATGTCTGAGTCATCTAGGCTGTCTAAAGGGATTAGTAAATTAGTCCATGTTAATTAGTTTTCTGGTCACAGGTGTATGTTCAGAGTAATATGAGCAGAAGGTATACACCTCCTCTTTTACTGTATAAAAGAGCCTGTATTCCTTTCAATAAAAGAGATTCCTGTTTGAACTTACATACAGCCTGCCTGGTGTTTGTTCTGAGCTACACAACTGTATTAGAACAGCACATAGCTGTAGTTCTAGTCCCAGAGCATAGGATGACGAACCATCAGATGTTGCGATCTGCAATCTGATTCTATAGCCGCAGAGGAGTGTTGGGAGAGTGGAACCGAGTGAGCAGGGGCTCGTTACATTGGTTGGCAGCCGTGGGATTTGCTCTCCAGTTACTGGGACACTCCAAACCAGCCTGCAGGAGAGCCACACTGAAAGACTTACTTGAGAGCCGGTAAGGGACCTGACCTGTGGGATCGTGCTTCCTTGCCGTGAACACATCCAAACCATCACCTGGATCCAAGGTCCAGATAGCAGGAGAGGAGAGGTACAGATACCAGCCACCATGGAAGAGGAATTCAGAAGGAGGTTGCGAGAGATGCAGATACAGCACAGAGGACCAGTATCAGAGCAGGTCCTGCTAGTATGGTTTGATTCTATCCGCTGCGAACTCTGGAAGGAAGCGCTAGCCCATGAGCAGCGAAACCAGGGAAAAGTTCTCCCCTCCATCCATGTAAGGTACTGGTCGCAGTATGAAGTGCAAATGCTGTTATTGGGGGAACAGCCGAACCAGGAGTGGACAGCCGAGTTAAGCAGGCTGATCCGGGCAGAAATGCAGTTGGACGAGAGCTACAGAGCCCTCCAGTGGTATGTAGCCCAAGTGTGGACAGCGGATGACAGCCCCACGGAAGGCTTTGACTACGATGGCCTGGGATTGTTGTACTGGAGGCTGTCCAGGGACCCTGACTTTGGGAGTGATCGGGAGTGGTGTTTGGAGGAAATAATGGAGCACAGAGAGCGAAGACTGAATGTCTCAGAAGTGCACTGGGCACTGGAAGATTTGGAGTTTCTGGCCGTTCAGGAATGGGAGCTGGAGATCGCCTACAGACAGCTGTTAGACTCTGCTCAGCAGCAGGGTGGTGCTCCCTTTGCCTGGAACTATCAGGAAATACCAGTTGACAACTCTGAAATCCTGGCTGAAGAGTTGACAATGTGGCAGAGTAACAGTGTGCTTTGCCAACCTGTCCCCGCAGCTATGGAGGCGGAGGTCTTATTGCGGATGCAGCAAGTGCTGACTGACTTGATGAACCTGTTTCTGCATTGGATGATTTTGGATGGAGGAATGTGCCTGTCCAGCACCATGCCAGAGAATCGGCAGTGGAAAATCTGAAGATTGCCGTCCCCAAACCTGAAGTGCTGACAACAGGGCAGAGCTCTGCTAACCTCTGCCCAGCACTGATAGCATCTTCTGGGTTCCACGGATAGGAGATGGTGAACCTTTATCCCCACACACCAGTTGCAGAGACAGGGGATTTGATAGACTTTTCTGCTGAGGAAGAACAACCTGGTGAGCCTCCAGCAGAAGAAGAGCTGTTATTAGGGCCAAACTTCACTGTGCTCTGCCCAGCACCAACAGAAGTATCTGTGAAGTTACAAGGAACTTCCCCAGCTGAAGCGCTGGCAACCGGACAGAGGGTCCAAGATCTCTGCCCTACACCTGCGGCAGTTCCGGGGGCTCAGGGTGAGAAGGAGGTGGTCACTTCCCAGCAGCAGATCAGGATACAGGGTGAGCACGGAGAGGAGGTGTTTGTCGTCCCTCCCCAACAGTTGGCCAGGGTGGAGGAAGTGGCCTTTTCTCCCCAGCAAAGATCTGTGCACCTGGGAGACAGTACCATAGATATGTCGTCCCAACATCCAGATGAGGGAATGGAAAAGGAAGCAGCCGGCTCACCTCCCCAATGGCAGCTACACAGTTTGGGAGTGGAGGAAGCCAGCCTCCTGCCCCAATGGTTAGCTGGAGCGGAGGATGCGGAGTCCCCAGCAGAAGTGCTGGCAACAGGGCAGAGTGCTACCAACCTCTGCCCAGCACCGGCAACAACTACAGAGTTCCAGGGAGGTGGGGCAGTCGGCCTCCCTCCCCAACAGTTAGCTGGAGCAGATGGTGTGGGGTTTCCAGCAGAAGGGCTGGCAACAGGGCCGAGGACTGCTGGACTCTGCCCTCAACTAACAGAGGATGGATTTCCTGTGAAGGTGGATGGGACTTCAGTCTCCACCAGTATACCCCAGGGATGCTGGGCAGTTGGCCCAGATCCCCAACAGCATGATGGGGTGAGCCCAGACACCCTGTCTTCTCTCCAGCGGCAGAAAGGACTCCAGGGAGAAGGGCCAGTCCAGGCCTCTCCCCAGCGACAGATATGTTCTCTGAGAGAGGCAGAGGTTGGCTGGGTGAGTAATGCTTTGTTTGGAACAATTTGTTTGGGGTACTGTGTGGGTACAGGCATTAGAGGACTGGAACTACTGACTAACTTCGGAGTCAACCCGTCTGGGGTCTCCTCCTGTGTTAGTCTCCTGCCGAAGGGGGAGAAATGTGACAGACCTAGCTGGGAGAGAGACTTTTGGAGGGGACTGAATGCTAGCCTCTTGCCGATCGATCATGGGCCCTGGCATTTGTGGGAACGGTGCTCTTTGTGAGCTGTATGCCTGGGGACCCTTGAGGTGGTATTACTGTGGATTCGGGTCCTGGTCCTCCAGGACACACAGACTCTGGGGATCCTGGATTTGCCATATTAGAAATACTGGCTGATTCATAATGCTGGGACAAATAATGTTAGGAGATGCTGATGTCAATTCCAGCCACCTGTCTGTCTGTTGCCTGCTAGAATGTGTATTGTAAATAAGTCTAGTATGGAATCTAAGAGTCTTTAGATCCCCATTGTTGTTTGTGTTAATTAACTCTGCTATTGTGTGAACAAGAGTTCGGTGTTGATTTGTGATAATGTTGATTGGGTTTTCTGAGCTACAAGACGACCAGTCTGGCCTAAAGGTCATGTCTGAGTCATCTAGGCTGTCTAAAGGGATTAGTTAATTAGTCCATGTTAATTAGGTTTCTGGTCACAGGTGTATGTTCAGAGTAATATGAGCAGGAGGTATACACCTCCTCTTTTACTGTATAAAAGAGCCTGTATTCCTTTCAATAAAAGAGATTCCTGTTTGAACTTACATACAGCCTGCCTAGTGTTTGTTCTGAGCTACACAACTGGATTAGAACGGCACATAGCTGTAGTTCTAGTCCCAGAGCATTGGATGACCGAACCATCAGATGTTGCGATCTGTAATCTGATTCTATAGCCGCAGAGGAGTGTCGGGAGAGTGGAATCGAGCGAGCAGGGGCTCGTTACAAACAGTGACACATAATATGGCCTGTAAGGCCAAATATTAATGAATTAATTATTTTCCCTTAGTGTTGCACTCTCTAGTGTGTATATTATTAAATTTAACAAATTGATATAACATTTCTCTGGAAACCTAAGTGCAAAAGAGTGAGAAAATATGTGAAAAATAAAAATAAAAATCAAATATACAAAGATGTGCAAAAGTATGCAAAAAATATATATAAGGAATATATATATATATGGAAAATAAACCACTAATGAATATCGCATAATCCAACTACATATATAAATAAATACATATATCACATGCCATTTAGTCAAAGTGCAAAAAACATGCAAAAATGTGCTATTTATATTAGATCATAAAGTGACTGGTGCTTGAACTGTGAACTCAGTGATTTGTGCTTCATAAGCCCAGTACTTGCTGTATAAGTCCGTATTTTATGGTGGAGGGATCTTTTTAGATCTTTTTTGAATCTTTTTGAATTAGTTTGGAAAGTCTTTTAAATATATGGTTTGGAAAGGGTTAAAATTTTCATTGGAGGGTGATATTTGTGAAAACCATTCCTCATTCAAGTGCTGGTCTTGTGATGGCTCTCCTTAACCGAGGTCTTATTGTGCTTGCACTCACCGAATAAGGACACCCCTGCAGGGGTATAGGCAGTCACAGTGTTTGCCACTGTGTAGCAGCTCTGGATGTCTCCGATCTGTATAGTGAATGTTGCTATGCCAGCTTAGGAGATGTTTGCCATAAAAAAGAGGGAATGACCATAGCATGAACCCGTTTAAAAACTTTTATTGTACCATATGTTTAAGATTTTGTACTCACATTTAGAAAGATATTAGTAAACATGTGTTTAAACAGTCTGCGGTAGTCGACTTCTGCTCGTCTCTCTAGAGGTGACGCAAGACGTGGATAAGTCCCGCCCTATGCGTTTCATCATAGGACGTCTGCTGGGGCATCCATCTTGCTACACCTCCTTGCTTTAAATAATATACTATGTGCTTTGTGCGCCTGGGCATTGGTGCTTCTTAGCAGCCATTTTGGGGTGGATACCATAGACCGGAGTCTAGAAACCTCAGCTGCGATGCCTAATTGTCAACTGCAGCCCATGAGTCGTCCTTGTATGTTTATTCCGAGCTGATATCCGGAATGGTGACAACGTATAACATCGGTTCTGCCTCATGTTTTTAGGAATAGTTATGGGTTTGTTAATACACGAGGTATATTATTTAAATGTAGCATACTTACATAAATTATAATCTTTAAAATTACACCACTAAAAATAAGAAATTAAAATATGAAATTAAAATTAACATGGTATCTGAAATCCTTCATTTAGTGCTATGTACATACATAGATGAAATCTCAAAATATGTGCTACATTGTTTTTTATTAAATCTTATCACACTTGCTTATGGAAAAATTATAAAAATAAAAATAAAAATGAAAATGAAAATTTGAAAATTAAAAAATAAAGTTAAAAGATATATAAGAAAAAACTGTGTGAAAAATATTAAAATTTTATTAAAAATGTTAAAAATATTGAAAGGGAATAATATTGTAAACAGAGGAAAAGTAGAAAAAATCAGAAGAAATCAGAAAAAGGGGGTGGAAATGTGTGTACTTTTTCAATCTTGGGTGTTTAATGTCCAGGTTGCTGAAATACATGAGTGGGTATATATATCCCGGAGCATAATAGATTTTTAGTTTGGGGGATGTGTTTAAAGATGTTATAACGTGGGTAAATATTGAAACTGAAATCTTTACGAATATAAGGGATAATTGCTGTATCAGGATGTGTTGGTTTGTGAAAATCTGAAAAGTGGTTTCCTTGATTATTTGCTATGCATCGAATGTGGGTTGACTTATTCTTGTTGGTTCTAAAAATTGGTGAGAAAGCAGTTTAGATCTACATCAATGTTCATTCCTCCTTGTTGGAGGGTCTCTAACAAGAAGATCCATTTTGTCTCGTTTTGTGAAATTTTTGATTCTTTTGTTGTCTCCTCTCCAGTGTCCATTTATTTTGTCAATGCCGTAAAAAATTAAACATGTTGGATCCTTATTATGGTAATTCTTGAAGTGTCTTGACACACTATGTTTGTTGTATCCATTTTTTATGTTGGTTATATGTTCTCTAACCCTCACACACAATTGTCTAGTTGTTCTACAGACATATTGTATGTGGCACGGACATTCTAAAATGTAAGTTACCTGAGTACTATTGCAGTTGATGAGTTATTTTATGTCGTATTCTCCCCCATTGGTAGCTGATTTAAATTTCAATGTTTTGAAATTTTAAGTTACGTGAGTACTATTGCAGTTGATGAGTTATTTTATGTCGTATTCTTTCCCATTGGTAGCTGATTTAAATTTCAATGTTTTTCTACTTGTTTTTTGGCTGACCTTGCATGGTAGGCAATTTCCGCATTTGAAAAAACCTTTTAGGTTTTTGATTATTTTGATCTTCTTTGGTGGGTCGAGGGCATTGTGTACCAGTTTGTTCCTGAGAGATGGGGCTTTCCTGTAAATGGAAATAGGTTTCCTTGGCAATATGGCGTTTAGGATTCTGTCTGATTGAAGGATGGGCCAATGCTTTTTTATTATAGACTCCATGGTCTTATATTGTCTGTTATATCCTGTTAAAAACGCCATATCTGTGTTCTTTTTCTGTTGTTTCTTATTATAGTTTGATCTTCCTTCTATTAGTGTATTTCTGTCCAATTTCTTAATTTTTTCTTTTATGTTTTCTAATTCTTTTCTGTTATATCCTTTCTCTACAAATCTATTGATGATGATGTTGGCTTGTTCCTCATAGTCACTCAGACTGCTGCAGTTTCTATATATTCGCATTAGTTGCCCCTTAGGGATGTTTCCAATCCATTGTGGATGGTGGCAACTGCCAGTTGGAATATATCCATTTCTGTCCGTGACTTTGAAGAATGTCCTGGTGTTTAGATACCCCTCATTTTTGTATAGCTGTAGATCAAGGTAATCTATGCTCTGTTTATTCCAGTTTCCAGAAAAGGTAATACGGTAGATGTTACAATTTATTTCATCGAAGAACATTTGTAGTTCTTCTTCTGTTCCTCCCCATACAATGACAATGTAATTTATGTATCGACGGTACATCTTTAAATTTGGTCTAGGTGTACTATAAATTTGTTCTTCTTCCCATCGGTTGAGAAACAGATTGGCTACACTGGGGGCATACTTTGCCCCCATTGCTACGCCCTTTGTTTGGGTATAGTAATTTCCTTTGTGCCAAAAGTATTTATGGCACATGGCCAGTTCCAGGCCTTCCATAATGTATTTAATTTGCTCTCCCTTTAAGTCAGTTTGTTTGTGTAATGCCCATTCATCGCTACTAAGGCCATCTTTTTGTACAATATTTATGTACAGGGAATTGATGTATATAGTTACTAAAATATCGTTATCCTGTATTTTGAAGTTTTTTAACTCTGCGATTAATTGTCTACTGTCCTTCAAATAAGCTTTCCCCCCTGCTACCAGTGGTTCTAGGAACCCGTCTAAATATGCCCCCAATCTGGAAAATAATGCATCAATGCCACTAATTATTGGCCTTCCTGGGGGGTTGGATTGACTTTTGTGGATTTTAGGAACATAATACATCACTGGAGTTTTTGCTGTGTCTGGGACTAGATACCTTGCTTCTTTTTTTGTCAAAATTCCTCTTTTGTCTCCCTTTTGAATGTAAGTCTTCAGTTTCTTCTTATATTCTTCTTTTGGGTTACCCTTTAGTCTTTTATATGTATTTAGTATTTTCAACAATCTTTCCATTTTCAACTCATAATCCTTCTTATTCAGTATCACTAGGCCCCCGCCCTTGTCAGCCGGCCGAATTACAATTTCTTTCTTTTTCTCTATTTCTTTGATGGTGTTCCAAATTTTAGTGTTTCTTACTTTATTGGTGTTGATTTTTCTTAGGTCTTTCTCTACCATTTTTTTGAAAACTAGCAAGCTCTCATTCTGTTGTGTTTTGGGATTAAATATTGAGTTGTTCCGCAAATTTGAATGTGTATAGTTAGGAGTTTGCTGATTTGTTTGGTTTCCTTCTTTATTTTTTGTAGCGGAAAATGTTTTGATATTCAATTTTCTTACGAATTTCTGTAAGTCTATGTATGCTTCGAATTTGTCCAGTTCTTTGTCGGGGGCATATTTGAGACCTAGGTCAAGTACCTTCATTTCTTCTTCATTGAAAATTGACTCACTTAGATTGAAGATACCATTCCCTAATATTCTCTTCTTCTTTTTCTTGGTCCCCCCTCTCTTCCCTCTGCTTCGTTTCCTCTTACCTATCTTGGTGGTTTGTATGTCTGATCCATCCTCCTTTCTTGTTGTATCTCCTCTTGTTCTCCATTCCTTGTTCTTGTATCTATGTTTCTGGTTATTCTTGGGTTCCAACCTTGTCATGGACCTCCATAATTCTGATTCCTGGTGGGGAATTTGAAGGGTTTCCCATCCTCCTGGTGGTCTGTTGTAGCCTCTAAAGACTGGTGGTTCCCTTCTGAATGCTGGTGGTCTTCCTCTGTGTTCCCTGGGAAAAAAACCCCGTCTATATTGTGAACCCCCGTAAGGGGTATCTTGATATTCATACTCCCTTCTCAATGGAGAATATCTATTTCTATATTTAGGTGTTCTTGGTGTAATTGGAGCAGCATAAGGCTGTCTTGTTCTGTTATCATATCTTTCATATATTATATATTATGGTTCCGGGCATCAGGACTTCTGTCTTCCCTTCTTATTCCAGGTGTTGATGTTTCTTCTGGTATATTTCTGGTTTGTGCAGATCTTGTTTCCTGCCATGTTAATGTATCCCTTTCCAATGAATTTTTTCTTGATTCTTCTGTCATCGAGATGTTGAGATTATCTTCCATATAGTTTTCATCTGACTGCCATTTGTAGACCTGCTGGTTTTTGTAGTCCAGCATGTCTCTTTTAAACTTTTTTTGTTTTTTCTGCTGTATGTCTTTATCATATTTTTTCATCACTTCCTGTAGGTTGTTTTCTTTATCTTTGTATTCCTTTGTTTCTAGGAATGGTATTAGTTGTAAGATGTCAGACTCTATGTTCTTTAATTTATGTTGCCTTCTTACCATTATCTTTTGTAATAGTGTGTTTTCACTTTCATTAAAGAACCTGCACCAATCTTCCATCAATCCCTTATCATTAACTGCATCATTTGGTGAAATATTCCACCTGAGTCTCCTTGGTGTGATCTTTTCTGAGATATACATTTCTAATGTTGCTATATCCCACCATACTCTTAGTTGTTTCTCTATGCCATGTTTGAGTTGTTTGAAAAGTCCATCAATATCCTGCCTATTGACAACCTGTTCTTGGTTAAAAACCTCTGTTAGATTAATGGATCTGTTATTTGTATACCTGAAAATGTCCATTGCTGCAGATTTCTGTATAGGAGTAGAGGCTCCAAAACAGTGTAAAGAATATGCAAGATAAATCCGCGCTATGGATGAAGGTGTTATCTACATATGGAGCTGCTGCCTCTACAAGTATAAATCCACCTAGGTGGAAAAATACTGCAATGTGAATAGAATAAAGGTGTAGGTAGGGGGCTGCCCTACTGTGATATGATTTGTCAAAGTTACCTTAAATGATGACTTAAGAGGTCTCTTTACTGACTACATATATTATTTGCAACATGCAAGCTAAAAAATCCTCTAAGTTGAAATAGTGCTTTAAAAATTATTTCTTTATGAGCAGTGTAACTCAAACAAAATCATAGATTAACGGTGACACATAATATGGCCTGTAAGGCCAAATATTAATGAATTAATTATTTTCCCTTAGTGTTGCACTCTCTAGTGTGTATATTATTAAATTTAACACATTGATATAAAATTTCTCTGGAAACTGTAAGTGCAAATGAGTGAGAAAATATGTGAAAAATAAAAATAAAAATCAAATATACAAAGATGTGCAAAAGTATGCAAAAAATATATATAAGGAATATATATATATATGGAAAATAAACCACTAATGAATATCGCATAATCCAACTACATATATAAATAAATACATATATCACATGCCATTTAGTCAAAGTGCAAAAAACATGCAAAAATGTGCTATTTATATTAGATCATAAAGTGACTGGTGCTTGAACTGTGAACTCAGTGATTTGTGCTTCATAAGCCCAGTACTTGCTGTATAAGTCCATATTTTATGGTGGAGGGATCTTTTTAGATCTTTTTTGAATCTTTTTGAATTAGTTTGGAAAGTCTTTTAAATATATGGTTTGGAAAGGGTTAAAATTTTCATTGGAGGGTGATATTTGTGAAAACCATTCCTCATTCAAGTGCTGGTCTTGTGATGGCTCTCCTTAACCGAGGTCTTATTGTATAAGGACACCCCTGCAGGGGTATAGGCAGTCACAGTGTTTGCCACTGTGTAGCAGCTCTGGATGTCTCCGATCCATATAGTGAATGTTGCTATGCCGGCTTAGGAGTTGTTTGCCATAAAAAAGAGGGAATGACCATAGTGTGAACCCGTTTAAAAACTTTTATTGTACCATAGGTTTAAGATTTTGTACTCACATTTAGAAAGATATTAGTAAACATGTGTTTAAACAGTCCGCGGTAGTCGACTTCTGCTCGTCTCTCTGGAGGTGACGCAAGATGTGGATAAGTCCCGCCCTACGCGTTTCATCATAGGATGTCTGCTGGGACATCCATCTTGCTACACCTCCTTGCTTTAAATAATATACTATGTGCTTTGTGCGCCTGCGCATTCGTGCTTCTTAGTGGCCATTTTGGGGTGAATATTGTAGACCGGAGTCTGGAAACCTCCACTGCGATGCCTACTTGTCAACTGCAGCCCATGAGTCCTCCCCGTATGTTTAATACGAGCCGATATCCGGAATGGTGACAACGTATGACATCGGTTCTGCCTCATGTTTTTAGGAATAGTTATGGGTTTGTTAATGCACAAGGTATATTATTTAAATGTAGCATACTTACAACTAATGCAAATATATAGAAACTGCAGCAGTCTGAGTGACTATGAGGAACAAGCCAACATCATCATCAATAGATTTGTAGGGAAAGGATATAACAGAAAAGAATTAGAAAACATAAAAGAAATTGGACAGAAATACACTAATAGAAGGAAGATCAAACTTTAATAAGAAACAACAGAAAAAGAACACAGATATGGCGTTTTTAACAGGATATAACAGACAGTATAAGACCATTGAGTCTATAATAAAAAAAGCATTGGCCCATCGTTCAATCAGACAGAATCCTAAACGCCATATTGCCCAGGAAACCTATTTCCATTTACAGGAAAGCCCCATCTCTCAGGAACAAACTGGTACACAATGCCCTCGACCCACCAAAGAAGATCAAAATAATCAAAAACCTAAAAGGTTTTTTCAAATGCGGAAAATGCCTACCATGCAAGGTCAGCCAAAAAACAAGTAGAAAAACACTGAAATTTAAATCAGCTACCAATGGGAGAGAATACGACATAAAAGAACTCATCACCTGCAATAGTACTCACGTAACTTACGTTTTAGAATGTCCATGCCAACATGTTTAATTTTTTACGGCATTGACAAAATAAATGGACACTGGAGAGGAGACAACAAAAGAATCAAAATTTCACAAAACGAGACAAAATGGATCTTCTTGTTAGAGACCCTCCAACGAGCAGGAATGAACATTGATGTAGATCTAAACTGCTTTCTCACCAATTTTTAGAACCAACAAGAATAAGTCAACCCACATTCGATGCATAGCAAATAATCAAGGAAACCACTTTTCAGATTTTCACAAACCAACACATCCTGATACAGCAAGTATCCCGTATATTCGTAAAGATTTCAGTTTCAATATTTACCCACGTTATAACATATTCAAACACATCCCCCAAACTAAAAATCTATTATGCTCCGGGATATATATACCCACTCATGTATTTCAGCAACCTGGACAATAAACACCCAAGATTGAAAAAGTACACACATTTCCACCCCCTTTTTCTGATTTCCTCTGATATTTTCTACTTTTCCTCTGTTTACAATATTATTCCCTTTCAATATTTATAACATTTTTAATATAAATTTTAATATTTTTCACACAGTTTTTTCTTATATATCTTTTAACTTTGTTTTTTAATTTTCAAATTTTCATTTTCATTTTTATTTTTATAATTTTTCCATAAGCAAGTGTGATATGATTTAATACAAAACAATGTAGCACATATTTTGAGATTTCATCTATGTATGTACATAGCACTAGATGAAGGATTTCAGATACCATGTTAATTTTAATTTCATATTTTAATTTCTTATTTTTAGTGGTGTAATTTTAAAGATTATAATTTATGTAAGTATGCTACATTTAAATAATATACCTTGTGCATTAACAAACTCATAACTATTCCTAAAAACTTGAGGCAGAACCAATGTCATACGTTGTCACCATTCCGGATATCGGCTCAGAATAAACATACAAGGAGGACTCATGGGCTGCAGTTGACAATTAGGTGTCGCAGCGGAGGTTTCCAGACTCCGGTCTATGATATCCACCCCAAAATGGCCGCTAAGAAGCACCAATGCCCAGGCGCACAAAGCACATAGTATATTATTTAAAGCAAGGAGGTGTAGCAAGATGGATGCCCTAGCAGACGTCCTATGATGAAACGCGTAGGGTGGGACTTATCCACGTCTTGGGTCACCTCCAGAGAGACGAGCAGAAGTTGACTACCGCGGACTGATTAAACACATGTTTACTAATATCTTTCTAAATGTGAGTACAAAATCTTAAACATATGGTACAATAAAAGTTTTTAAACGGGTTCACACTATGGTCATTCCCTCTTTTTTATGGCAAACAACTCCTAAGCTGGCATAGCAACATTCACTATACGGATCGGAGACATCCAGAGCTGCTACACAGTGGCAAACACTGTGACTGCCTATACCCCTGCAGGGGTGTCCTTATTCGGTGAGTGCAAGCACAATAAGACCTCGGTTAAGGAGAGCCATCACAAGACCAGCACTTGAATGAGGAATGGTTTTCACAAATATCACCCTCCAATGAAAATTTTAACCCTTTCCAAACCATATATTTAAAAGACTTTCCGAACTAATTCAAAAAGATTCAAAAAAGATCTACAAAGATCCCTCCACCATAAAATACGGACTTATACAGCAAGTACTGGGCTTATGAAGCACAAATCACTGAATTCACAGTTCAAGCACCAGTCACTTTATGATCTAATATAAATAGCACATTTTTGCACGTTTTTTGCACTTTGACTAAATGGCATGTGATATATGTATTTATTTATATATGTAGTTGGATTATGCGATATTCATTAGTGGTTTATTTTCCATATATATATATTCCTTATATATATATTTTGCATACTTTTGCACATCTTTGTATATTTTATTTTTATTTTTATTTTTATTTATCACATATTTTCTCACTCATTTGCACTTACAGTTTCCAGAGAAATTTTATATCAATGTGTTAAATTTAATAATATACACACTAGAGAGTGCAACACTAAGGGAAAAGAATTAATTCATTAATATTTGGCCTTACAGGCCATATTATGTGTCACCGTTAATCTATGATTTTGTTTGAGTTACACTGCTCATAAAGAAATAATTTTTAAAGCACTATTTCAACTTTGAGGATTTCTTAGCTTACATGTTGCAAATAATATATGTAGTCAGTAAAGAGACCTCTTAAGTCATCATATAAGGTAACTGTGACAAATCATATCACAGTAGGGCAGCGCCATACCTACACCTTTATTCTATTCATATTTTATTTGATTTACTGCTTGTGTCTCTTTTAGCTGTCTCCTAGGTTCTCCAATGGCCTTTTTTTTGGCCATTTTCTTCAATAGTGCAAACGTAACTTATTTGACACATGAGGTGACAATCTCTTCTTCAGCTAACTATTATGTTATGCTATGGGTCTGCTACACACACACCTTGTTTTTGTTGTTAATGTATGTAATGCATTAATGATAAAAATAATTATCCTTTTCAGCTCCATGAATTAATTGCTTTGAGTCTCTAAAATGGCCTGATTGGGGCAAATTTTAGAGCACTGTAGGAGTTATATACAAGTGCACTGGGAGTGCAAAGTAGTTTTGCCTTTAGTAAATACCCCCATTGTCACTGTAACTACACCAACTTACTCCAAAAACTGGTATTGAGCACTGAAAGAAGAAGCCACACATTGTTGAGTATAAAACATTTTACTCCAAGCAAATTCACATGTGCATTATAATAAAAGGTTTTTTAACAAACCAACATTTTGTAACATTTATGTTTGACAGTAGATGTAGCCTTTTTTGGCTAAACAGGCATGTTTAAAACCATAACATACACAACTCAGGAACTTACAAAGTTCAACTTTGATAAAGTGAAGGCCATATGAGACATTAGTATATCAAAACTGTGTTGATCTTGCCTTCATCAGATGAGGTGATGTCACCCCTGTAAAAGCCAAATTTTGAAGATGCACACAAATTGGGAGTCAAAATGTGGATTTCCCTCCAGATCCCATTCCTAATATCAACATGTGCTAGCTCCCTTAATGGGGGATCAAGGGACGTGTTTTGGGGGTGCAACACCTTCCTCTCATCTACTTTAGTTTGGAGGAAGGGGTTGCACCCACAAAACGCATAAATTGATATCCCGTGATAGCAGATAGCACATGTTGACACACTGTGTTCATCTTAAAAATTTGGCTTTCAAATTACTTTAAAACTTTAGCAAAAAAATTACAATGAGCAGCTTTATAATTTTTGTTGGTTTTAGATTCTGCCTAAAACATCAATGATGTTGTTCATTTTTTTTTTGGACATCAGTGATATTTTGCTTGACCATCTCTAAATCCTGATTGCACACCATGATCTCACCGATGAGGATCTGTGCACTTGCACTGTTGAAATTAGTTTCTTCTTCTACAACATCCACATCACCTAGAAATAATAAAACACACCATGTATTATAAATATGCAGGCATACATGTATTACCTGAAGCTGTGGTCTCAGAAACTGATCTGTTGTGGTCACTATTATGCCCACTTAATGAACCTCTCCCTCCACATCTTATTACTCCTCCACCACCTCCATCAACACCACCACCACCTTCAGCAACACCTCCAACAACACAGCCACCCAACCCTGGAAGGAAGCATGGAAGAAAGTGTTGAGAGTGATGGCCTGGGTTTAGTGTGGTCTGGCAAAAGAAGCAGGCTGTTGTAAGGCCACAGCCTCGGGACATATACAGTAGGTGACCGCAATATTGTGTCAATAATCGGCGAGATTTGACACCTGCGAGCCCCATCGCGGGAGCCAGAACCAAGATGGCTCACTCATTGGGAAAGGAAAACTTTTTTCCTTTCGCGATGAGTGACAGGCAGTGCTGACAGCTGTCTGGTATGAATCCTGAGGGGGGAATGCCGTGCCAAATTTTAAATAAAAAAACGGCGTGGGTCCCCCCCCAGGGGCATACCAGGCCCTTATGTCTGGTATGGATTGCAAGGGGAACCCCCTATGCCGAAAAATCGGCGTGGGGGTCCCCCCCAAAATCCGTACCAGACCCTTATCCGAGCACGCAGCCCGGCCGGCCAGGAAAGCGGGTGGGGACGAGCGAGCGCCCCCTTCCTGAGCCGTACCAGGCCGCATGCCCTCAACATGGGGGGTGAGTGCCTTGGGGGGGCGCCTTGCGGAAAGCACCTTGTCCCCATGTTGATCAGGACAAGGGCCTCTTCCCGACAACCCTGGCCGTTGGTTGTCGGGGTCTGCGGGTGGGGGGCTTATCAGAATCCGGTAGCCCCCCTTTAATAAGGGGGCCCCCAGATCCCGGCCCCTCACCCTATGTGAATGAGTATGGGGTACATGGTACCCCTACCCATTCACCTAAGGGAAAAAGTGTCAGTAAAAAAAAAAACACAGTACACAGATTTTAAGAGTAATTTATTAGGCAGCTCCAGGGTCTTCTTTCGACTTCGGGGGTCTCCTTCCGACTTCTCCTGGTGTTCGGCCTCTTCTCCCGATGTTCCGCCTCTTCTCCTGGGCCCCTCCGCTATCTTCTTCCAGCTCTTTTGCCAGCGAGAGGGGCCTGGTCTGCTGCCGCTGTCTTGTCGCCGCTGTCTCGTCGCTTCTTCACCGGGCCCCTCCGCTATCTTCTTCCAGCTTTTTTGCCAGCGAGGGGCCCAGTCTGCTGCCACTGTCTTGTTGCCACTGTCTCACCGCTTCTTCTCTTCTTCCGATGTTGACACGACGCTCTCTCCCGCTGGAATGCTGTGTGCGAGCTGCAGAGCCATTTATATATGTGGTGACCCCGCCCCCTTGTGACGTCACGATCCCAGCATGCGCAGGGACTCTGGGGTCACACCCCCTATGATGTCAGAGTCCCTGCACATGCTGGGACCGTGACGTCACAAGGGGGCGGGGTCACCACCTATATAAATGGCTCCGCAGCTCGCACACAGCATTCCAGCCGGAGAGAGTGTCGTGTCAACATCGGATGAAGAGAAGAAGAGAAGAAGTGGCGAGACAGCGGCGACAAGACAGCGGCGACAAGACAGCTGCAGCAGACCGGGCCCCTCACTGGCAAAAGAGCTGGAAGAAGATAGCGGAGGGGCCCGGGAGAAGAAGCGACAAGACAGCGGCAGCAGACCGGGCCCCTCTCGCTGGCAAAAGAGCTGGAAGAAGATAGCGGAGGGGCCCGGGAGAAGAGGTGGAACACCGGGAGAAGTCGGAAGGAGACCCCCAAAGTCAGAAGAAGACCCCGGAGCTGCCTAATAAATTACTCTTAAAATCTGTGTACTGTGTTTTTTTTTATTGACACCTTTTTCCCTAGGTGAATGGGTAGGGGTACCATGTACCCCATACTCATTCACATAGGGTGGGGGGCTGGGATCTGGGGGCCCCCTTATTAAAGGGGGGCTACCGGATTCCGATAAGCCCCTCGCCCGCAGACCCCGACAACCAACGGCCAGGGTTGTCTGGAAGAGGCCCTTGTCCTCATCAATATGGGGACAAGGTGCTTTGGGGTGAGGGGGGCCGCAGGGCGCCCCCCTCCCCAAGTCACTCACCCCCCATGTTGAGGGCATGCGGCCTGGTATGGTTCAGGAGGGGGGGCTGCTCACTCGTTCCCACCCCTTTCTTGCCAGGCCGGGCTGCGTGCTCGGATAAGGGTCTGGTATGGATTTTGGGGGGACCCCCACGCCAATTTTTCAGCGTAGGGGGTTCCCCTTACAATCCATACCAGACCTAAGGGCCTGGTATGCCCCTGGGGGGAACCCACGCCATTTTTTTATTTAACATTTAGCACGGCGTTCCCCCCTCAGGATTCATACCAGACAGCTGTCAGCACTGCCTGTCACTCATCGCCAAAGGGAAAAAAAGTTTTCCTTTTCCGATGAGCGAGACAGCGCGACATGCACAGTACCCTGTCGCCGAGAACCAGTGCGATGGTATCGCGCTGGAAACACAATCTCGCGGTCAGGTACTGTATTTCATCTGCTGCTGCTCCCGATCTCTCTGAGTCCTGGACCGTATTGTGCTCCCTATTAAATGGACTCCTCAGGTTACCAAATTTGACAGTCAAATAATTGATGTCTGCCCTGGGGTACAAAGGCTTCACCAATTCCAATTGTTTCTCCAGTGTTGCCTTCCTCTTTATTTTTTAGGACCCTATTAAATTTTGTTTTTGACAAATACTTGGCTATGTGTTTTATTTCAAAAAGAACAGTTTGTTCGTAAGTAGGCAGGTACATTTCAAAAATACAATGTCAAGTTAACAAGGGACACCAACGCCAACCAACCTATTTGAGGTAAAAAAATACAAGATAATAATGGTGTTGTGGTAACTTGACACACAAAACGACTAAAAAATATTATGGAGATCACTAGAAAAAAAAACTATTCTGGAGATCTGTAGAAATTTTTTTTTAGAAAAAGGAGATCACTAGAAAAAATAAAAAAAGATTATTCTGGAGATCTTGATAAAAAAACAACAAAAACAAAGATTATTCATGAGAAATACTAAAAAATCTGTTTGTCAGAACTCTGTGAATATCAGCAGCGAAGCAACTTCATTATTCTAGCATTATAAAGAAGAAGAGAATGCGCTGCCTTGAAAGATTAAAAAAATTGCTGCGTAACGAATGTGCTATCTCCATTAAGAATGATAGTTTTACAAGACCGAGCGCTTCCGTCTCATACTTGATTCTAAGCATACGTGGACTTTTGTGCATGGGACTTGTGTACACATGATCAGACTTTCCTTTGTTGTCAGAAAATTTGAGAACCTGCTCCCAAACATTTGTGTGTGGAAATTCCAACAGCAAATGTTTGATGGAGCATACACACAGTCGGAGCTTTCCGACAACAAGCTCACATCAATTTCCAGTCAGAAAGTCCGATCGTGTGTACGCGGCATAAGTCTATATACACTGAGCAACACTTTTGTGTTTGCCCCTATTTATCATGAACTGAACTTAAAGACATACGACTTTTTCTATGTACACAAAAGGCCTATTACTCTCAAATATTGTTCACAAATCTGTCTAAATCTGTGTTAGTAAGCACTTCTCCTTTGCCTAGATAATCCATCCACCACACATTTCAGAGTGGCCTTTTATTGTGGCCAGCCTAAGACACACCTATGCAATAATCATGCTGTCTAATCAGCATCTTAATATGCCACACCTGTGAGGTGTGTACATAGAAAAAGTCATAGATCTTTGAGTTCAGCTCATGATAAATAGAAGCAAACACAAAAGTGTTGCATTTATAATTTTGCTCAGTGTATATAAACTTTGCAACACTGTTTCCTCCCATGTCATAATAAGTTTCCTCAATTCAAAAGAACAGGAGCCAAATCCATTTTGACAGAAATTGTTCAGATTATATTCCTAATCATCTAGGCTAGCCTTTTTCAACCAGGCTGTCTAGGCACCCTGGTGTGCCTTCTAGGTTCTTCAGGGGTGCCTTGGCAAAATGTCATTGCCATTGGCTCCTGCAATTTACAATGAAATCCTGTGACGAGGGAGTGAGGGGTGGGGACCAGCTATCCGGTCTGCGTCAAAAGACACTCACCAAAGGAGGAACAAGGAGTGCCGGTGGAGGACCCAAGAAGAGGAGGATCAGGGCTGCTCTGTGCAAAACCACTGCACAAAGCAGGTAAGTATAATATGTTTGTTATTTTAATAGAAAAAAGCTTTAATATCACTTTAACTTACCAACCTGTGGTTGGTATTAAGAATACAAATCTACTTCAGAGCTGTAGAGCAAATACAAGTAAAAAAGGAACAATTCACCACACATTAAACTATAATCCAGGGAATCCATAGCAGGTAGTGTATGTGCCCTTTTTTTCTTACAATGCCATATAATCCATAAACAAATTGGCTGAATTTAATAAACCAAATCCACTAACAGATTTTAAGTAGCTCTTCACCCTTAGGAAATACTTCCCTCCTCTCCAATCCTCATACCCTCCATAATAGGAATGTCTTGTTTCATTTAAAAAAGTGCAGCCTTGGCCCCCTTGCTAATCCTTTTCCTAGGCAAATGATGTGCACTGTCCTCCCTTTGCCCCCTGGGATATGCTTGTCACATATCCCATCAGGAGGTATGCTGGCTGAACCAGGAAGAGCTGGCGGGCCTCTGAATAATGTCACATGTCATCAACATGGCGGTACAGGGCCAAGAGTTGGTAGAACACAAGTGGATCTCAGAGGGACAACAGGGGGGTGAGTATTAGAACTGTGCCACCTGGACCACACGGTAAGTTAGGTATGGAGGAAAATGATGGGGTGGCAGCTAAAGATACACTTTTATTTGTGCAATACCAAGATAAAAGCCAACATCCTTTCTGAGTCACATGACCTTCCCTTAATGATTGCTTGGAACAGTAAATTTTTGACACGTATATACTCCCAACCCCAAGTAGAATTTTCAGATTTTTCCTTTTGATCCAAGATAAGTTAAACAGGAGTTCAGCATCATCAAAAAGCTGCCTGATGTATGGTATTTAATATTGTTAAAAAAGTTATGGAACATCAGATTATTGGAAAAGTAAATAAATCAAGTTTTTCTCTCTGAGTGCAAGAAGGTCAAGGAGATGCCTTCAGAACATAAGTAAAGGAGAACAGCTTAAAGGAAACCTTTGTATGTACATAAGTGTTTACATAATTGGACAGCATTTCTATAGAGCGAGTTAAAGAAATAACTTAAATACATCTTTCAAGTAGTAAATGTTTTACAATAACTGTACTTTAAAGCACGTTTTATTCAATAGTATAAGGCTAAGTAAACACCAAATACGATATGAAAAGATATTAAGACATGTATAAAAAAGCCATTAAATTCAAGTACAATATATAACAAATCAATACTTCATAATTTTTTCCATGTAAATATTTTAAACACATTCCAGTTTGCATAAAGATTGCATACATTTAATTCTGCTGTTAGTAAAGTTTTGAACTTGATTGAAAAACTCCACAAATACAGCACAAGAATGGTGCATCAACATTTTTTTGAACACCAGAGAAAGGATCTTCCTGTGTTCAGGATAACCATCTTACATGCAACACCATTCTTTGTTATATTTGAGTAGCCAGGGAACTCAGAAAACCTGTCAATCAAGCCACAAAATCCTCTATACTGACAAACCTCCATATAACATTTTCTAGAAGTACAACTAATATAAACATTTTATGAGTCATTTTTAGTAGATTAAAAAGAAAAAGCAATAGCAGATTAATTTTCAAAATTGTTTGAAGTTATGGTTCTTTAAGCATACAATAGATGGTGTGGACTAGCACATGTGGCACTGAACTTTAAGATTAGCATATTAACAGGTGTGTTGCCCCCTGCCATGAAAATTCCAGCCTTCTGCTCTTCGGCAATGTGTAATATGAAAAGGAACCCCAAAAAAGTGGCAACACTCTCAAAGTGCTGATGCCCAGGACTGAGTGGCACTGAGCTTTTCAGATTACGTGATGTCCATTAGTGGGTTCGGAAAAATAAGGGAAGCGGGGGTTCAACTTAAAGCAGAACTCCGGGTTCGCAAAAAAATCCCCCATTAGTACACCCCCCCTACACCAAGCACTAAATAGTTATTGCATTTGTGAAATTCCTTACCATTGAAGAGAAAATTCTAATTGAATTTTCAGAAAGCCCTCTGTGTAATTAAAAAAATGCAGCATCTATTCTGCCAAGGAGCTTTCAGAACACTAATTACATCATATCCTCTCCTCTCTCTCTCTACACTATAATCAAACTACACTTCCCATCATGCTTCGGGAATTGCAGTGAATGTAGGAGGGTACACTAGGCATGTACATGTTAAATGTGAACAAGCCCACTTCAACATAAATCACAACCCCTCATTCTGTAACCAGCCAGCCAGCCAGACTACTCAGTAACACACAGCAGGAAGGTAGGTTACAGCCTTATAAATGCAAAGCATGTTTGTGCTCTCCCCGGCCAGCCGCAACAGCAAATAAACATATTGCCCTTACTTGCTTTATGTAATTATTACCCCTGACAAGCAAAGTCTACACATCTCTTAATTGTTTGAGAGCCTTCAATCTTTTGTATTTTACAAAAATAGAGGACCCTACGCCCCATATTCTAGAGGCTACAGTGTCTCAATAAACTATTATATAATAATCAGGTATTACCCTTATCTCCCTTGGGGTGCCCAACTATTCATGACCACTTGTAAGCCCTACGGCCTGGGGGCGGCCCCCTTTGGGGTGGAGGTGAGCATAACTTCTCAGCATTTTCCAGGATCACCAATGGGGAAATCAACTGCAATCTGTATGTGTGTATTTTAACAAGAAGTCTCTGGTTAAGCAAGCCTGGTTGACAGAGAGGAAATATGAGAACCCCCTGAGGAAGACCGTAAAACATTTAGGTTGAAATGCATTGGGGCTTTTTTCTCTTGTACAATGGACAGCACAACCACAATTCCACCATCATAAGTCTATTATTTTGTATTTTTACTTTTTTGGTATTGTCTACCCTTTTTTCCCCTTTTTTCCCAATCCAGCAGTCTTGCACAGTGTAAACCAGAGCTCGTGTTTTAACTTTTATGTAGTATTGTCTAATTGTCCTTTGATAATAAAAATACTCAATTTTTTTTTTTTACAATATACTCCATGTGACTCTCCATTGCTGCTTTAAAACCCCATGGGGAACTTTCTTCTTTTTTAAGATTTACCATTTAGGGGTGCGCAGTCTCTCAGACTCCACACATGTGTCATATTATGCTATGTAATTATTACCGAACTGTAGACACTTACCCATAATTATATTTTATACACACTGTACTCTGCTATAATTCAGTATTCTAAATATTCCTCCTGCTGTAGCTTTCAGATCTGTGTAGGTTAGAACATCCCTAGCCGCACCACAGATAGACCCGGGCCATGCTCCTTTACATTAGTATGTAGCACAAGTAAATGTCAGCATGAGAAACAAAAAAGTGCAGCACTAACTTACTAATCAATAACACAATAATGATGGAACCCTCTAATGTATGGAAATCTCAATAAGTTTCAATATCGCCACAATACAGGCATACCCCACTTTTAAGTACACAATGGGGTTTATTTACTGTACCAGTCTCTGTGATATGTAACGTCACATATAATACATATCCAACTGAAAATAAGACATAACAAAAATGAAACTTTGCAGGGATGATGGAAAAACGCTACAGATATTTGGTATTGGACAGTGTCAGTAGAGCTGTGGATGGTGTCCACTGCTTATCAGTGCAGCCTCATCATTGCCCATCAGTGCAGTTTATCAGTGCCCATAAGTGCAGCCACATCAGTGCCCATAAGTGCATCCTCATCAGTGCTGCCTTATCAGTGCAGCTTATCATGCCCATAAGTGTAGCCTCATCAGTGCCCATAAGTGCAGCCTGATCAGTGCCACCTCAGTGCTCATCAGTGCCCATAAGTGCAGCCTCATTGCCTATCAGTGCAGTTTATCAGTGCAGCATATCAATACAGCCTTATTAGTGCAGCTTATCAGTGCTGCCTCAGTGCAGCTTCATCAGTGTCACCTCAGTACCCATCAGTGCTGTCTTATCAGTGCAGCCTCATCAGTGCATCCTTAGTGCAGCCTCCTCAGTGCTCAATCAGTGCAGTGTCCTCAGTGCCCATCAGTGCAGCGTCCTCAGTGCCCATAAGTGCAGTTTATTAGTGCAGCATTTCAATGCAGCCTTATTACTACAGCTTATCAGTGCCGCCTCAGTGCAGCCTCATCAGTGCTACCTCAGTACCCATCAGTGCTGCCTTATCAGTGCAGCCTCATCAGTGCCAGCCAGCCAGACATCAGTGCCAGCCAGCCAGACTACTCAGTAACACACAGCAGGATAGGTAGGTTACAGCCTTATAAATGCAAAGCATGTTTGTGCTCTCCAACTCCAGCCACAACAGCAAATAAACAAATTGCCCTTACTTGCTTTGTGTAATCATTACCGAACTGTAGACATATGCTCATAATTATATATTATACACACTGTATTCTGCTGTAATTCAGTATTGTAAATATTCCTCCTGCTGTAGCTTTAAGATCTTTCGAACAGCCATCAGTGCTTGTATGGTGTATACGAAAACATCCTTAGCCACACTACAGAAAGAGGCGGGCCATGCTGCTTTACATTAGCATGTGGCACAAGTAAATGTCGACATGAGAAGAAAAAAAGTGCAGCGCTAACTTACTAATCAATAACACGATAATGGTGAAACCCTCTAATGCATGGAAATCTCAATAAGCTTCAATATCACTATGTAGCGCTGGTAGTTTTTCCAATCTACCACTTATATGTAAATTTAGTGGGTCATCTGTGCTGTACATAGTTCAGATTTAATTTACTGTTAGATTAGCCTCTGTTCCAGTTTGACTGTGTTGCGTGCAGTTCCGCATTCTGCATATGGGTGTCGTTATTACTCTGGGTCGGTGTTGGAAAGCAACAAGCTGAAGCGTATGAGTGCTCTTCTGTCCCGTAGACAACTCGGCGGAGGTGGTCCTCCGGGTTGCATTCTGGGAGAGAGTATTTATGGGGCAGATGCCATATTTCTAGGAGCTTTACCTCGTGGCCCTCCTGGCCTAAAGCTATGTGTTAGTGAGTTCTACCTCTCGGCCCTCCGGCCTGGAGGGCTGCATTGCGGCAGCCGTGCGGGTAGGCTCAGAAGTCTGTCTGGGGCCTGCTATCGCTGGGATGGTCCTGTGTTGTCCGTCCTGTGGGAAGAAGCCGGACAATTGGGAAGATCCAGGGGAGGACCCATCTTGGAAGGGACCATGCAATGCTGGTCTTAAGAAGGGCCTGGTGACTCGATTGGAGGACTCATCTTAAAGGTTCTGGTACTGTGTTTGCTGTTCATCGAAAAACTACTACATCCTGTGGCAGAGGATCGTACAGTTTTGTTTCACTCAAGTCTGTGGCAGAGACTTTTTGTTCGTGTTACGTTCCGGCTGCTAGGTTAGTGAGAGAGACCTATCCTGGCGGGCAAAGATTAAATCCTGAATGGAGAATATATTCACCCCTGAGACTTCGATTCATTAGTGCTACACCAAGAAAGGGTATTTGAACTTCCCTGCAGCTCTTCTTCTACCTCTTTCCTGCTACTTCTTCCAGTTATCTCCCATTAAAGCATTGGAAAAGTACTCAAGTGACTGGTGCCTTGCCTACATTGTTTGATAATAAGGTTAACGTGGACTCCAAGTTCGGTGTTGGTGAAATTACAGGTAAAAAGGTAACGGTAACAGCCCACTTTAAATCAGCAGCTCCACTGTGAGTTAGTGCTACAACTACAATACTGGACTCTGTGATATGTAACCATCAGTGCTGCCTTATCAGTGCAGCCATCCAGACTACTCAATAACACACAGCAGGATAGGTAGGTTACAGCCTTATAAGTGCAAAGCATGTTTGTGCTCTACCCTTCCAGCCACAACAGCAGATAAACATATCACCCTTACTTGCTTTATGTAATCAATACCGAACTGTAGACACATGCCCATAATTATTTAATATACACACTGTACTCTGCTGTAATCAGTGCCTCATCAGTGCCGCCTTAGAGCAGCCTCCTCAGTGCCTAATCAGTGCAGACTCCTCAGTGCCCTCTCAGTGCAGTCTCTTCAGTGCCCATCAGTGCAGCATATCAGTGCAGCTCCTCAGTGCCTATAAATGAAGTCTCATTGCCCATCAGTGCAGCATATCACTGCAGCCTTATTAGTGTAGCTTATCAGTGCCACCTCAGTGCAGCCTCATCAGTGCCCAAAAGTGCAGCCTCATCAGTTCCACCTCAGTACCCATCAGTGCTGCCTTATCAGTGCATCCTTATCAGTGCTGCCTTAGTACAGCCTCCGCAGTGCCCAATAAGTGCAGCCTCCTCAGTGCCCAGCTTATGTGTGCCATCAGTGCAGCAGGGATTGTTAGGAGAGCAGGCCGGATGACACAGACTGACCGATGATCTCCTGTTGTGACATATCTTGTAGGTAAAACTCTGGGCGGGTGCTCTAAAGCCCCGCCTCCTGGACCAATTCCTGTAATAGACAGCACACTGGCCCAATGCTGGTCCAGGAGGCGGGACTTTACAACGGCCAGAGTTGCACCTACAAGATCTGTCACAACAAAAGTTCATGTGTCTTTGGGCCTGCTCTCCCAATGACCACGATGCCATGTGCAGCAGTGACAGGTGGGTGGATGGCTGGGGAGCGGCCATGGTGGCAGGTGTTTGGGGCAGTGATGGCAGGGAGAAGAGGAGGAAGGTGGAGGAGGAGGACACCACCTATATGGTCGGTACAGACCGTGGGTCTATGAGACCCCTCTGCCCAGTACAGCAAGCAGGGATGGAAGTACATCCCTGCTTGCTGTAGATAGGACTACAAATGGGAAGTGCTAAGACTGGTGGCTGAGAGTACAGGAGGAATTGCAGCCATCGGTCTTACAAACAGGAAACCCCTGGGGATTAACGGCTTTTCTTTAAAATCAGCACACTTTTAATGATGAACTACAGAGCTCAGAAGAAGATGGATGCCATAATTGGTGAAGGTAGGAGATCAGCAACAAGGAAATAGAAAAATGTTTTTGCCCGGAGTTCTGCTTTAAGCTTAGGTAAAACATCTTCTCTGCACCATATTGTATGAAAAGAATCTGGTATAATATCACTCAAACAAAATTACCCAAGCATTTAAACAGTAGTTAGCAAACTGTGTAATTGTTTAGAACCCTTATGCCGCGTACACACGGTCGGACTTTTCGTCTACAAAAGTCCGACAGCCTGTCCGACAGACTTCCGGCGGACTTTCAGCGGACTTGCAGCAGACTTTCTAACGAACGGACTTGCCTACACACGACCACACAAAAGTCCGACGGATTCGTACGTGATGACGTACACCGGACTAAAATAAGGAAGTTCATAGCCGGTAGCCAATAGCTGCCCTAGCATGGGTTTTTGTCCGTCGGACTAGCATACAGACGAGCGGACTTCGGGGTCCGTCGTACTTACGACGTAAAGATTTGAAGCATGCTTCAAATCTAAAGTCCGTCGGATTTTAGGCTAAAAAAGTCCGTTGAAAGTCCGGAGAAGCCCACACACGATCGGATTACCAGCCAGCTTTAGTCCGTCAGCGTCCGTTGGACTTTTGTAGACGAAAAGTCCGACCGTGTGTACGCGGCATTACACTACCCACATAATATGTATTTCCTTTTTTAAGCTAAGAAATATTTAAAGTGTATGTATATCCTAAACATTTTTACATTTTTGGTAGAGGAGGGAACGATTAAGACACCTGTCAGTCTATGTTCCCTGTCCTGGGGATGCCAATGGAAGCTAGAGGAAATCTCAACAAAGTGAGGAAAATGTACTCCCTGTTCTGGTGACATCTTTATAATACTGGATTTGAGCAAGGTGTCTAAATATTCTTAATCAGGCATCTTAACAGTGGTGGCCTGTCCATTGGGGGTGCACAGGTGCTTCCCCCCTATCCATGCATCCGGCCCCCTGATCTGCATACAGGCTGCTGGACTATGGATTCCAATGGGGGAGGTGTGTTTTTTTTAAGCAAGTGATTAGAGCCAGAGACTCTAATAGGCTTCAAAAAAGGGTGGGCTCGGGGGGGGCAGAGCACTGAGCCTTGATCCCACCCAGTTGTGTGACAATGGCTAATGAATATTCACTATTTTCACACTAAATTTCCTCCACGCCAATCAGGAAGCAGGTCATGAGACCCGTTTCCCGATTGGCCAAAACATCAGGCAATCCTATTGGATGCCCTGCATCTAGGAGGAGACGCATGGCGAAAGCCACCATGCTGGATCAGAGGACACCAGAGCTGCTGCCCACAGCCCGCCACCTAGACGGGATAAGTGCCGGACCGACCGGCTGCCACTGCATCTTAATATGTAATGCATGTATCTATTTTGATAACTCCCTAGACTCTCTATTCTATGTAAAAATAATTTTTACTGTAAGTTTGCTCTGTTTAATGGGTTTCTAAATATCGAGCCATCTTTAACCGCTTGCTGACCATCCGCCGCAGTTATACTGTGGCAGAATGGCACAGGCAGGTGAATTGCCATCATTGTACGGCTGGCGCGCGGCTGGCTGGGGGTGCGCACGTGTGCCCCCCCACTGGCCACGACGATCGGATTCGATCAGAAACCGATCAATCCCCAGGCCAATGATATCTGGCCTGGACCTGGCGATCGGTCCTGACGAATGAGATTCTTCCCTTGTCTGTGTAACTGTAAACACTGACAGGGGAAGTGATGTCATCTCTCCTCGTGTTGGTCTTTTCATTGCAGACTGAGAGGACAGAAGACATACAACTAAGTGCACCAGCACTACACTGACACCAGGTCACATAGGCACACAATTCACCCCCCTGATCACCCCCCGATCACCCCCCCAATTAACCCCTTCACCACTTGTCACTGTGTCACCCAGTACAGCAATCAGATTTTTTTTTTATCGCTGTACTAGTGTCATTAGTGAAACTAATCAGTGTTAGGGTTATTAGTATTAGGCTCAGATAGGTTTAGGGACCCCCCCTAACCACCCCAATAAAGGTTTAACCCCTTGATTACCCCCTGTCACCAGTGATCACAGTATAAGTGTCATGGGTGATGCAGTTTAGCTAGATTTTTTTTATAGCGTCAGGGCACCTGCCGTATTTTACCCAATAAAGGTTTAACACCCTGATCACCCGGCGGGTGATCAAAGTTAGGTTTTAGCGTAAGATAGGGTCTGCATCGTCCCAGGCAGCATCAGATCAGTGCCAGTACCACTAACACCCACGCACGCACCATACGCCTCCCTTAGTAGTATAGTGTCTGAATGGATCAATATCTGATTAGATCTATACTAGTGTCCCCAGCAGTTTAGGGTTCCCAAAAACACAGTGTTAGTGGGACCAGCCCAGATACCTGCTAGCACCTGCATTTAGCCCCTCCGCCCAGCCCAGCCCAGCCAAGTGCAGTATCAATCGATCACTGTAACTTAGAAAACACAACACACATAACCGCAGCATTCGCAGAGTCAGGCCTGATCCCTTCGAACGCTAACAGTTTTTTTTGGTAGCCTTTGAATCAGTTGCTAACAGTTGGGAGCTTTTTTACCTGGGAGTCTCACTACTGTACCAGTAAATTTAGAGCCCAAAATGGCAAATCTAAAGTACAGTAGTGAAGAGGCCTACACATTTCTGAGCATGGCAGATAGTGAAGAGGAAGTCACTCATCTGTCAGATTCAGGCTCAGAATACGAACCTGTAGATGACAGCGTCACCCTGACAGATAGCTCTGGCGACGGAGTTGTGGTCCCTGCCAAAGTCAGGTGTACCAGACCCCGATCTTCTTCTGCTGTCATTGGGGTGCAAGAACCGCAAGTCCCTCATATGGAGCAGAGAGACAGTACTAGCACCGCTATTCCTTCTGGTGAACTGGCAAGCACTAGCAGCCTAGTACATCCTGGTCATACATCCAGCACTGCAGTAACACTTGGTGATGTGGCAAGTCCCATAAGTGCCGTTCAAGCTGGCGAGGTGGCAAGCACGAGTAGTGTCCCGCTGCCACCAAGAAGACAAAGACAGGCCTGTGGAGCCCATAGTGCCTTTCCTGCTGCATTCGCCGGTCCTAATTGGGAACCCACCAATTCTGCAGCACCCATACTTCCCCCATTCACTGGCCAACCCGGAATTCAGGTGGAAACAGTTGATTTTATGTCACTTGATTTTTATTCGCTGTTCTTCACCGAAGATCTCTATAGACCTATTGTGGACCAACGCAATTTATATGCTGGTCAATTCATCACTGCTAATCCCCAGCTGACCCTTGACAGAGATTGGAGACCAATTTACGGTCTCCGAATTTAAAACCTTCCTGTGCCTATCCCTCCTCATGGGCATAACTAAAAAGAGTGAGTTGCGGTCATATTGGTCCACTGACCCAATTTACCATATGCCCGTGTTCTTTGCCTCCAGGACACGATACGAGCAGATCTTGCGGTTTATGCATTTCAACAACAATGAACTCTGTCGTCCTCGGGGACGAATTTGATCGGCTCTACAAAATTCGGCCCCTCGTAAACCACTTCAACCAACGTTTTGCAGCCTTGTTTACTCCCTATCAAGTTGTCTGCATTGATTAATCCCTGATCAAGTTTTCTGGCCGCTTGTCATTCAAACAGTATCTTCCCAGCAAGCGTGCCAGATACGGGGTCAAGATGTATAAGCTCTGTGACAGGGCCACAGGCTATACATGTAGTTTTATGGTTTATGAGGGAAGAGATAGTTCTGTAGAGCCGGAGAACTGCCCTGACTACATAGGGAGTGCTGGTAAGATTGTGTGAGACTTGGTGTCACCCTTATTTGGAAAGGGTACCACTTGTATGTGGACAATCATTACACAAGCGTGCCACTTTTTAGTCACTTGTTTGATCATCAAATTGGCGCATGTGGCACCGTGCGATCTAATCGCCGGGGCTTACTCCAGTGGCTTGTAGATTCCCGTGTTAGGCTGGGGGAGAGAGCCTGCTTGAGATGTAATAATTTGCTCGCTGTGAAGTGGAGGGATAACAAGAATGTTTTGGTTCTTTCCTCCATTCACGTAGACACGACTGTACAAATTACTATGGCGACTGGTGTTGTGGAGAAACCCCTCTGTGTCCACGAATATAACCTCAATATGGGAGGGGTGGACCTCAACGACCAATTGTTGGCACCATACCTAATTGCCCGTAAGGCCAGACACTGGTATAAAAAAGTGTCTGTATACTTATTTCAATTGGCTTTGCTGAACGCTATACAGAGCTTCAGGACGAACTGGATCCTTCCTTAAATTCCAGGAAGAGATCATAAGAGCCCTTCTGTTTCCAGATGGTGCTCTGGCCCAACTTCCCAACACAAATCAGTAAGCCGGCTGCATGAGAGGCATTTTCCGCATGTCCTCTCTGGTGCCCCTACCCAGAGAACACCCCAAAGAAGATGTTGTGTCTGTAGAAAGCACGGATTTAGGTGTAACACCCGCTTTTATTGTCCCTCCTGTCCTGACCAACCTGGTCTTTGCATTGGTGACTGTTTCAAACGCTATCACACACTAGTAGAGTATTAGCGTACGGTATAACACCACACAGTCATAGGCACACATACACAGGGTCTTAGGGTCTCGAAAGATGCGATGGCCATCGCATTTTGAGAGGCCCTAATCTGCAATGTTCAGTTTATAGGTTTTTTTACAGTTTTTATAAAAGTGAAAAAAGTGAGAAAAAAACACACACACACAAAAACACACAAAAAAAAATAAAAAAAGCCAAAAATTATTGTTGTATTTTTCTTCTCTCTCTCCCTCTATTGTTCTCTCTTTTATGTTCGCTCTCAACTTTCCACTCTACTCCTATCTTTTGGGATGGATTCCCCCATGTTTTTGCATATATATATATTTTAGGCACAGATTGCGTTAAAAAATGTTTTATTTTTTTAATATGTTTTTTAGTATTTGCTTTGCAGGTATGGTATGTCTTACTTTTATACTGTAATGTTACTTTGTTTTATTGTTAACCATCATTTGCTTAGCAGGTATGCCATTCAGTTGCAGTGCGGATTTATTTATCTTGACAGCAACAGCGTTTGCTCCCACGATAGATAAAGCCGTGACTCCAGCGCTGTAGGAGGTGATTTCACCACCACAGTTAAAAACAAAATGGTTCAGGTATGCCCATCATTAGAAGTGGGTGGATGAAGGGAGGTATTCTAATGGTGGGCATACCTAATTAGCCTCTAGACTGCTTGCTTTTACAAGCAGTAGGAGGGAATGTCCCCATTCCCTGAGATAACAATAAAAATGATACAAAAATAAAAATGAAAAGAACAGTTTAAAAATAAGTTAAAAAAGCAAAAAAAAAAAAAAAAAAGCACCCCTGTCCCCCCCTGCTCTCGCGCAAAGGCAAACGCAAGCGTTGGTCTGGCGTCAAATGTAAGCAGCAATTGCACCATGCATGTGAGGTATCACTGCGAAGGTCAGATCGAGGGCAGTAATTTTAGCAGTAGACTTCCTATGTAAATCTAAAATGGTAACCTGTAAAGGCTTTTAAAAATGTATGTAGTTTGTCGCTGCTTCACGTTTGTGCGCAATTTTAAAGTATGTCGTGTTTGGTATCCATGTCCTCGGCCTTAGATCATCTTTTTTATTTCATCAAACATTTGGGCAATATAGTGTGTTTTAGTGCATTAAAATTTTAAAAAGTGTGTTTTTTCCCAAAAAAATGCGTTTGAAAAATCGCTGCGCAAATACTGTGTGAAAAAATAAAATGAAACACCCACCATTTTAATCTGTAGGGCCGTTGTGTTAAAAAAAAATGTATAATGTTTGGGGATTCAAAGTAATTTTCTTGCAAAAAAATATTATTTTTTCATGTAAACAAAAAGTGTCAGAAAGGGCTTTGTCTTCATGTGGTTAGAAGAGTGGGTAATGTGTGACATAAGCTTCTAAATGTTGTGCATAAAATGCCAGGACAGTTCAAACCCCCCAATGACCCCATTTTGGAAAGTTGACACCCCAAGCTATTTGCTGAGAGGCATGACGATTTCATGGAATATTTTTTGACACAAGTTGCGGGAAAAAGACAAATTTTTCTTTTTTTTGCACAAAGTTGTCACTAAATGATATATTGCTCAAACATGCCATGGGCATATGTGAAATTACACCCCAAAATACATTCTGTTGCTTCTCCTGAGTATGGGGACACCACATGTGTGAGACTTTTTGGGAGCCTAGCCGCGTACGGGACCCTGAAAACCAAGCACCGCCTTCAGGCTTTCTAAGGGTGTACATTTTTGATTTCACTCCTCACTGTCTATCACAGTTTCGGAGGCCATGGAATGCCCAGATGGCACAAACCCCCCCAAATGACCCCCTTTTGGAAGGTAGACACCTCAAGCTATTTGCTGAGAGGTATGGTGAGTGTTTTGCAGACCTCGCTTTTTGAAAATTTAAAAAAATACATTTTTCTTTTCTTCATTTTAAAAAACAAATTAGAGCTGCAAAATACTCACCATGCCTCTCAACAAATAGCTTGGGGTGTCTACTTTCCAAAATGGGGTCATTTGGGGGAGTCATGGGGTCATTTGGTATGCCCTTAGAAATCCTGAAGGCGGTGCTTGGTTTTCGGGGCCCCGTACGTGGCTAGGCCCCAAAAAAGTCCCACACATGTGGTATCCCCATTATCAGGAGAAGCAGCAGAATTTATTTTGGGGTGTAATTCTACATATGCCCATGACATGCATGAGCAATATATAATTTAGTGACAACTTTGTGCAAAAAAAAAAAGTTTGTAATTTTCCCGCAACTTGTGGCAAAATATAAAATATTCCATGGACACAACATGTCTCTCAGAAAATAGCTCGGGATGTCTACATTCCAAAATGGGGTAATTTGGCTGGGTTTTGTGCCATCTTGGCATTTTATGGCCTTCAAAACTGTGATATGTAGTGAGGAGTGAAATAAAAAATGTAAGCCCTTAGAAATCCTGTAGGCGGTGCTTGTTTTTCGGGGCCCCATACGCGGCTAGGCTCCCAAAAAGTCCCACACATGTGGTATTCTCGTACTCAGGAAAAGCAGCAAAATGTATTTTGGGGTGCAATTCCACATATAACCATGGCATGTGTGAGCAATATATCATTTAGTGACAACTTTTTGTAAAAAATGTATTTTTTTTGTCATTATTCAATTACTTGGGGCAAAAAAAAATAAATATTCAATGGGCTTAACATGCCTCTTAGCAATTTCCGTAGGGTGTCTACTTTCCAAAATTGGGGCCATTTGGGGGGGTTTGTACTGCCCTGCCATTTTATCACCTCAAGAAATGAGATAGGCAGTCATAAACTAAAAGCTGCGTAAATTCCAGAAAATGTACCCTAGTTTGTAGATGCTATAACTTTTGCGCAAACCAATAAATATACGCTTATTGACTTTTTTTACCAAATACATGTGGCTGAATATATTTTGGCCTAAATGTATGATTAAATTGAGTTTATTGTTTATATCGCAAAAAATAAAAATTGCAGAGGCAATCAAATACCATCAAAAGAAAGCTCTATTTGTGGGAAAAAAGGACGCAAATTTAGTTTGGGTACAACATTGCATGATGGCGCAGTGCCAAATTGTAAAAAGTCCTCCGGTCATTGAGCTGCCAAATGGTTCGGGGCTGAAGTGGTTAATAGAATGTTAAGCTCATATATTAAGTTTTTTCTAAACCTTATTTGCCAGTGTTATAGTGCAACACTCCCCCAACCAATGATTATCCTTCCCAATCTATGTAAGGAATTATATTCAGAAACAGAACGAACATTAGAAGCACTCCTCTTTAACATTCAATCAAATAAACTAAGCTACCTAATTTACTTCAAAACTAACAATTTTGAAAAAAAGAACAATATTTTTTTACTATCTGCAATAAAACATATCCAATAAAAAAACAAAAAAAAACAAATTTCTTCATACATTTAAGTTAAAATGTATTCTGCTACATGTCTTTGGTAAAAAATAATAATAAATAAGTGTATATTGATTGGTTTGTATGAATGTTATAGTGTCTAAAAATTATGGTATATTTACTGGAATTTTTATTTATTTACATTTTTATACTTGTAATGGCAATGATCAGACGTATAGTGGCAACGTGTAAGTGCAGCAGGGAATCTGACACTAACTGATGCTGGGAGGGAATTGAATAACTGACACTGACATCACCAGTGACACTAATACAATGATCAGTGATAATACTATACACTGTTAAGCTGCGTACACACAGTCGGATTTTCCGGTGGGAAATGTGTGATTACAGGCTGTTGGCGGAAAACCATTTGTATGCTCCATTGGAGCATACAGATTTTCCACAGACAAATGTTGGATGGCAGGCTTTAAAATTTGTCTGTTGTCGCATTTTCTGAGCGTGTGTACACAAGTCCGTTGGACAAAAGTCCAAAGTACAAACACGCATGCTCAGAAGCAAGGAGGAGCTGGAAGCGGTCGGTCTTGTAAACTAGCGTTCGTAATGGAGAATTAACATTTGTGACGTGGCAAATTATGAAATATTGAAATGCAGCACACATTCTCTTCTTCTTTAGCCGACCAGCCGCCATCATTTTACAGCGGCAGGTCGGCACGATCCCGAGATCCATTGTAGTTATACATTGGCTCGCTGGATCGGGATAGCAGGCGTGCGTGCCGGGGGTATCGATGCTGGTGGCCGACAGTCTCGATGACTGCCAGCCACGAGCGAGCACGAGCATGAGAGACAGAACAGGGATGAGTGTGTGTAAACACACACTTCCCTCTTCTTTTCTGAGAGGAGTGACAGATTGTGTGTTCCTATTAGCTAGGAACCACAATCCGTCACTTCCTCTAGTCAGTCCCCTCCCCGTTCAGTTAGAAACACATAGCAGGGAACACATTTAACCCCTTGATCGCCCCCTAGTTTTAACCCCTTCCCCGCAGTGACATTTTTACAGTAATCAGTGCATTTTTATAGCACTGATCGCTGTATAAATGCCAATGGTCCTGAAAATGTGTTAAAAGTGTCATGTGTCTGCCATAATGTCGCAATCCCAATAAAAATCACAGACCGCCGCCATTACTAGTAAAAAAAAAATAATAATAAAAATGCTATAAATTTATCTGTAGACACTATAACTTTTGCGCAAACCAATCAATATGCGCTTATTGCACTTTTTTTTACCAAAAATATGTAGAAGAATACGTATAGGCCTAAACTGAGAAAAAATTAGTTTTTTTTAAAAAAAAATTAGGATATTTATTATAGCAAAAAGTACAAAATATTGTGTTTTTTTTCAAAATTGTCGTTCCTTTTTTGTTTATAGCGCAAAAAATAAAAACCACAGAGGCGATCAAATACCACCAAAAGAAAGCTCTGTTTGTGGGAAAAAAAGGACATCAATTTTGTTTGGGTGCAGCGTCGCACAACCGCGCAATTGTCAGTTAAAGCGCTGCAGTGCCGAATTGCAAAAAATGGCCCGGTCATTCAGCAGCCAAATCTTCTGGGGCTGAAGTGGATAATAATGAAGCTGTTTTGCTGGTGATACTGATGGAGTTATGGCAAACGTATTTTAAAAGGCTTTTGTTTTCTAGTGATATCAAGAATAATATTATTATGCTCTTTTTTTATTTTTTGGGGGCAAGTTACCACAACACCATTTTCCCGTCGTTTAAGATGAAAGAAACAACTATATTGGTGTTCCTTGTTAATTTTACACTGTATTTTTGTAATGTAACTGCCTACTCTCAACTGTCATTTGAAGTAAAACACATAGTCAAGTATTATTCTCCACAATTTTTTTATTGTGCATTAAAAAAAGAAAACAAAATTAGACATGCTATCTGCCAATAGAACTTAAAAAAAAGTCTCAAAAAATGTAGGTGCACTCTTGCCTGTGGCATAAGACTAAAGCCTCGTACACACGATTGAATTTTCCAACGGGAACTGTGTTCTGACAGGCTGTTGGCGGAAAATCTAACCATTTGTATGTTCCATCAGACAATTGTTGCATGGCAGGTTTATAAATTTTTTGCGGACAATGGTCTGTTGTATTTTTTTGTATTTTCCAAGCGTGTGTACACAAGTCCGTCAAAGATACAACTATGTTGGTATCCCTTGTCAATTTTACATTGTATTTTTTTAAATGTAACTGCCTACTCCCAAACTGTCATTTGAAGTAAAACACATAGCCAAGTATTATTCTCCACAATTTTTTTATTGTGCATTAAAAAACAAAACAAATAATATTAGACATGCTATCTGCCAATAGAACTTAACCAAAAAGGGCATTCTATGCATCCAAAAATATAGAAAATATACCAAATCAAATCATTATTCAACCAAAAAATAAAATAAAAGCCTCATGCATGTGACTTGCTTCTTAATATAGGGAGTCACCAATGCCAAGAGTTGGTGAAAGCAGGGGTCCGTCATCCGGAGATAATTCCAAAAATCATCTGGAATATTCTGTTGGAGCTCCTGCAGCAAAGGCATATGACATAATTGGTCACGATTAATAAAGCAACCAATTTTTGGTCCAAGAAATCCTCCTCCTCCTGTTCCTGGACTGGACATGGGTCAAAGCAATAACTCCAAGGCCAATAATAAATAACACGTTATCTCCTCTGATTCCACAACATGGCTGATTGACAAAAGTCCGAGGTTTTGTCTGCGGAAAATCTGATCATGAATACGCAGCTCTACTGTACTAATGACACTGGCTGGGAAGAGGTTAACATCTCAGAGACCTGCTGACAAAATCCTGCTACGTCCAATGACAGAGGGAGTTGGCGGGGAGTGCATGTACACCCTGTACCCGGAAGCACGGAGCAATATACAGGTACAATGTTGTGCCTGTAGGAGCAGCCTGTCCACATGTAGTTTTCATGCATAAAATGTAAGGACTAAGGCAGAGCATCTTTATGGTGTGGTGTGACCTAATATTTATTAGAAATCTTTAAAGGCAGTATATGGGAAAAAAAAATTCAGTTGATAACTGACAACCCCAGGATGGCCTAATTTTTATTTACTTCCTTCCTGTTTTTGAAACTTTTTTGGTGAATAAATATGGGTGCAATGTACCCAATACCTGTTCACCTGGGGGAGGGGATTTGGGGGCCCCCTTGTTGAAGGATTATGGCCTGGGTTATGGAGTAGAGGTCCTTGACCCCATCAACATTGGGACAAGGTGCTTTGGGGGGAGTGCCCCTACCCCAAAGCACTTCTCCATGTTGAGGGCGTATGGACTGGTCTGGTATGGTTCAGAAGGGGGAGCACTTGCTCATTCCCCCTTTGCTTGCCTGTCAGGCTGCATGCTCGGATATGGGTCTGGTATTGATTTTGGGGTTACCCCACACTTTTTTTTCATTTTGGCATTGAGTTCTCAAAATCTATACTTGGCCTGGTATGGATTGGTGGGGGACAAGATGCTGCTTTTTTCTCAAGTTTTATTGCTAGAAATTATTTTGTTTATATTCATCTGTCAGTTGTCACGAGTCATCAGTTTTATGGACGCGGCTATATTTAAGGACTGGCGGCTGCCCTCTCCCATAATTTGCATCAGAACCATATCTAAGTTGCAGCTGAATCACTGCTACTTTGTAAATAAGCAGTGAAAGCAGACCTGAAATTCGCACCACACCACCCAGTCTTAGAGTAGGAGAGTGTTGGCTGAAGGTGTGGGCTTCAGGAGGAGCTGCTGCTGCTAGAAAAGCCCCCAGGGAAATGCAGGGCAGGGAGGCTTCTGTGTAGTTCACTCCATTTCACTCCAGTCCCATGTACACAGAAAAGCTGGGCTTGGGAAAGGTAAGGGAAGGGCTGTAGTTTGTCGACACTGTTCTCGGAGGCTGAGTGCAGAGGACTGTGTGGACAGAGTACTTTTTATGTCTTCCCAAAGATGTCCAATAGACAAAACACTTTGGATTGGGCTTGCCTTTGACATTAAATCTGCTGATTGGGGGGGCGGAGCCAGCAGCTGAGGAAGATGGCCGCGTAAGGAGAGAGCTTCCGGTCCATGCGGCAGTTCCCGACCTCTCCAAGCGACATAGGGCAGCAACATAATCCCGTTTCAGTTTCTAAACACCGGCGCAACTCAGCCAGCCAACATGGGGAAGAGAAAACCAGCTCCAGGTCCCTGCAAGCTGACAACATACTTCGGGCCTGCCGGAGCTCGGTCAGCTAACGATAGCCCCGGCCCGGAACATCCACGTTCTCCCTCACACCACAGCACTCCGTGCGATCACAATCCAGCAGTGGAAGCCGCTCCTCTTCCAGGGACTCTCCGGGAAACAGCCATGTAAAATCCAACTCAAAGAATTCCCCAGCACACCAATATGCAGGTGAGAAGGGAAGGGGAGACATATCTGAAGATTCAACATGTGAATTCATAGAATGCATAGATGACTATCCTGCTGTGGGGCAGCCCCTCTCAGACAAGACACTGAAATACATGCTGGTGTCTCTGAGGGGATCACTACACAGGGACACGTTGACGATGGTCTCACAGATTAGACGGGAGGTGGATGATAAGGGAGACAGAATACACCACGTGGAAAACAAGATGGGAGATTTTGCAGTAGCACACAATGAGCTTGTTGATGCTCACAATGAAGCAGATGATGCATTAACAGCCATTAAAGCAAAGTTAGCAGACCTGGAAGATAGTTCCAGGGGGAAAAATATAAAGTTCTGGGGTGTCGCTGAAATTATACTCCCAGCTGACCTACGCAACCATATACAGCAATTGATCGCAACACTTCTACTCGAAGTGCTTAAAAGAGAAATTGTTGTCGATAGGGCACATAGACTCCCTAAAGGAAAGGAAGGAAATACAATTGCCAGACCCTTACTCTGAAATTACATTGCATGCTGACCTTTCCAAACATACAATGCAAGCACGTAGCAAATTGGTCCCCCTAACCAAACTCTACCGCAACCATAATGTAATTTACCGTTGGGGATTCCCCACAAAACTGCTAGTTACATGGGAACGCAAAAGCTACACAGTACTCACAGTGGAAGCAGGGATGCAACTGGCAGAACAGTGGGGTCTACTGCCCATTGAACACCAACCAGAAGGTGCCTCACTAGTAGGGATGAGCCCAAAGTTTGAGTCAAACGTAAGCTCAACTCGAACATCGGGTGTTCGCCTGTTTGCCAAACAGCGAACAATATGCGGTGTTCGCTGCAAATTCGAAAGCTACTGTATGTCTATGGGACACTAACATGAAAAATCAAAAGTGCTAATTTTAAAGGCTTATATGCAAGTTATTGTCATAAAAAGTGTTTGGGGACCTGGGTCCTGCCCCAGGGGACATGTATCATTGCAAACAGTTTTTTAAAAAATGGCCGTTTTTTCGGGAGCAGTGATTTTTTTAATGCTTAAAGTGAAACAATAAAAATTAAATATTCCTTTAAATATTGTGCCTGGGGGCTGTTTATAATATGCCTGTAAAGTGGCGCATTTTTCCCGTGTTTAGAACAGTACCACATCAAAATGACATTTCTAAAGGAAAAATTGTCATTTATGTCTGGTATGGATTTGAAGGGGAACCCTGCGCCAAAATTTTAAAAAAAATGGCGTAGGGGTCCCCCCCAAAATCCATACCAGACCCTTATCCAAGCACACAACCTGGCAGGCCACAGGAAAAGAGGGGGCAAGAGAGTGCCCCCCTCCTGAACCGTACCAGGCCACATGCCTTCAACATGGGGAGGGTGCTTTGGGGTAGCCCCCAGAGCACCTTGTCCCCATTTTGATGGGGACAAGGGCCTCATCCCCACAACCCTTGCCCCGTGGTTGTGGGGGTATGCAGGCTGGGGGCTTATCGGAATCTGGAAGCCCCCTTTAACTAGGGGGCCCCCAGATCCCGGCCTCCCCCCTGTGTGAAATGGTAATGGGGTACAAATGTACCTCTACCATTTCACAAAAAAGTGTCAACATGTTAAAAAAGACAAGACACAGCTTGGGGCAAGTCTTTTATTAAAAAATAAAAAATGTCCCACTATGTCCATTCATTTTCTTCTATCACACTGCCGACGGACCGAAAAAGAAAAAAAAATACACGACCGATCCGCCTCCATGGGAGGCTCCTGCCATGTGACTCTTCTTCAGCTTTGACAGATGAATGGACATCTAGGGACATTTTTATTTTTTTATTTTTTAATAAAGGACTTGTCCCAAGCTGTGTCTTGTCTTTTTTAACATTTTGATACTTTTTTTGTGAAATGGTAGGGGTACATTTGTACCCTGTTACCAATTCACACACGGGGAGGCCGGGATCTGGTGGTCCCCTTGTTAAAGGGGCCTTCCAGATTCCGATAAGTCCCCTGCCCATAGACCCCCACAACCACCAGGAAAAGGTTGTGGGGATGAGGCCAATGTCCCATCAACATGGGAACAAGGTGCTTTGGGAGGGCTACCAGATGGGGCAGGAAACACCAGAGGCTGCAGCAGCTCCACAAAGGGCACCCCCGAAAAGGAACACATCCACTTCTCATAGAAAGGACAGGCCAAAGCCGGTTCCAATGAGCTGGCTGGTCATATCCCCCGGGGGATATGACCTGCCCCATCTGGGGATCTAACCCCTGTGTTTAGGTGCTCACTCCCCACGCTATTGTCTTTTTCTCCCCTTTATTTCCTTCTGCTCTCCTGTCTTCAGCCTCTGTGGAGCTGTGATGGATCGATCTTTTTCTATTGGATGCTGGGGATGCTATGGAAAGTCCATTGTCAACACAAGTGGTCAGTATTTGCATATACATGTCAGTTCTAGGGATGAGCTTCGCGTTCGAGTCGAACCCATGTCTGGGTTCGACTTGTCTGTTCGAACGATATGGGCCATTCGCGCCAAATTTTGTGTGACACGTCACGGCCCATAATTCACTGCGGTATCGCAGTGCATTGCTGGTTGATGATTGGCCGAGCATGCACTATGACCTGCATGCTTGGCCAATCACAGCGCCGTCAGTAGAGAGAGCTGTAATTGGCAAAAGCCAGGGTGGCTTTGTCCAATTATGGCTCAGGCGGCCCTGTGTAGTGTGTTCCGGCGTGCTTAGATAGAGAGAGAGAGACAGTGTCATTTCATTTGAATTAGATAGATTAGGCAGGACAGTCAGTGAGTTAGCTGTACTTACAGTGTATTGTGTATATATATATATATATATATATATATATGCATCCCAGGTGTTGTGTGTATATATATATATATATATATATATATATATATATATATATATATATATATATATATATATATATATATATATATATACACATATATATATACACACTGTATTCAGTTTAGCTAGATCCGTTCCTGTTATCTTCCTACTGACGGGCAGGCTTGTCTTGTTACAGTATTTACAGCTACCTGAATGAAGAAAATTGCTGGTGTTCTTTTGATCCTATTAGTACCACAGTCAGCTAAAGCTACAAGTTAGTGTAGTGCGTCCTCCTCACAGTGTTCAACTAAAACTACAAGTTAGTTTTTTGTGAGCTCTGCACAGTGTTCAGCTAAAGCTACCTGTAGAAGGTTGGTGGTGTTTTCCTGATCCTATCACTACCGCAGGCAGCTAAATAATCTACAAGTTATTTTTTTGCGAGCTCTGCACAGTGTTCTGCTAAAGCTACCTGTAGAAGGTTGGTGGTGTTTCCTGATCCTATCACTACAGCAGGCAGCTAAATAAGCTACAAGTTAGTTTTTTGCGAGCTCTGCACAGTGTTCAGCTAAAGTTACAAGTTAGTGTAGTGTGACCTCTGCACAGTGTTCAGCTAAAGCTACAAGTTAGGGTGGTGCGTCCTCCTCACAGTGTTCAGCTAAAGCTACAAGTTAGTGTAGTGCAACCTCTGCACAGTGTTCAGCTAAAACTACAAGTTAGTGTAGTTTGTCCTCCTCACAGTGTTCAGCTAAAGCTACAAGTTAGTTTAGTGTGACCTCTGCACAGTGTTCAGCTAAAGCTACAAGTTAGGGTAGTGCGTCCTCCTCACAGTGTTCAGCTAAAGTTACAAGTTAGTGCAGTGCGACCTCTGCACAGTGTTCAGCTAAAGCTACAAGTTAGTGTAGTGCGTCCACCTCACAGTGTTCAGCTAAAACTACAAGTTAGTTTTTTGTGAGCTCTGCAAAGTGTTCAGCTAAAGCTACCTGTAGAAGGTTGGTGGTGTTTTCCTGATCTTATCACTACCGCAGGCAGCTAAATAAGCTACAAGTTTTTTTTTTACGAGCTCTGTAGGGTTCAGCTAAAGCTACCTGTAGAAGGTTGGTGGTGTTTTCCTGATCCTATCACTACCGCAGGCAGCTAAATGAGCTACAAGTTATTTTTTTGCGAGCACTGCACAGTGTTCAGCTAAAGCTACAATTTAGTGTAGTGTGACCTCTGCACAGTGTTCAGCTAAAGCTACAAGTTAGAGTAGTGCATCCTCCTCATAGTGTTTAGATAAAGCTACAAGTTAGTGTAGTGCGACCTCTGCACAGTGTTCAGCTAAAGCTACAAGTTAGGGTAGTGCGTCCTTCTCACGGTGTTCAGCTAAAGCTACAAGTTAGTGTAGTGCGTCCTCCTCACAGTGTTCAGCTAAAACTACAAGTTAGTGTAGTTCGTCCTCCTCACAATGTTCAGCTAAAGCTACAAGTTAGTGTAGTGCGACCTCTGCACAGTGTTCAGCTAAAGCTACAAATTAGTGTAGTGCGTCCACCTCACAGTGTTCAGCTAAAACTACAAGTTAGTTTTTTGTGAGCTCTGCAATGTGTTCAGCTAAAGCTACCTGTAGAAGGTTGGTGGTGTTTTCCTGATCTTATCACTACCGCAGGCAGCTAAATAAGCTACAAGTTTTTTTTTTACGAGCTCTGCAGTGTTCAGCTAAAGCTACCTGTAGAAGGTTGGTGGTGTTTTCCTGATCTTATCACTACCGCAGGCAGCTAAATAAGCTACAAGTTATTTTTTTGCGAGCTCTGCACAGTGTTCAGCTAAAGCTACAAGTTAGTGTAGTGTGACCTCTGCACAGTGTTCAGCTAAAGCTACAAGTTAGAGTAGTGCATCCTCCTCACAGTGTTCAGATAAAGCTACAATTTAGTGTAGTGCGACCTCTGCACAGTGTTCAGCTAAAACTACAAGTTAGTGTAGTGTGTCCTCCTCACAGTGTTCAGCTAAAGCTACAAGTTAGTTTAGTGTGACATCTGCACAGTGTTCAGCTAAAGCTACAAGTTAGGGTAATGCGTCCTCCTCACGGTGTTCAGCTAAAGCTACAAGTTAGTGTAGTGCGTCCTCCTCACAGTGTTCAGCTAAAATTACAAGTTAGTTTTTTGTGAGCTCTGCACAGTGTTCAGCTAAAGCTACCTGTAGAAGGTTGGTGGTATTTTCCTGATCCTATCACTACCGCAGGCAGCTAAATAAGCTACAGGTTAGTTTTTTGCGAGCTCTGCACAGTGTTCAGCTAAAGCTACAAGTTAGTTTAGTGTGACCTCTGTACAGTGTTCAGCTAAAGCTACAAGTTAGGGTAGTGCGTCCTCCTCACGGTGTTCAGCTAAAGCTACAAGTTAGTGTAGTGCGTCCTCCTCACAGTGTTCAGCTAAAACTACAAGTTAGTTTTTTGCGAGCTCTGCACAGTGTTCAGCGAAAGCTACCTGTAGAAGGTTGGTGGTGTTTTCCTGATCCTATCACTACCGCAGGCAGCTAAATAAGGTAAAAGTTATTTTTTTGCGAGCTCTGCACAGTGTTCAGTTAAAGCTACCTGTAGAAGGTTGGTGGTGTTTTCCTGATCCTATCACTAGCGCAGGCAGCTAAATAAGCTACAAGTTAGTTTTTTGCAAGCTCTGCACAGTGTTCAGCTAAAGCTACAAGTTAATGTAGTGTGACCTCTGCACAGTGTTCAGCTAAAGCTACAAGTTAGGGTAGTGCGTCCTCCTCACATTGTTCAGATAAAGCTAAAAGTTAGTGTAGTGCGACCTCTGCACAGTGTTCAGCTAAAACTACAAGTTAGTGTAGTGCGTCCTCCTCACAGTGTTCAGCTAAAACTACAAGTTAGTTTTTTGTGAGCTCTGCACAGTGTTCAGCTAAAGCTACCTGTAGAAGGTTGGTGGTGTTTTCCTGATCCTATCACTACCGCAGGCAGCTAAATAAGCTACAAGTTATTTTTTTGCAAGCTCTGCACAGTGTTCAGTTAAAGCTACCTCTAGAAGGTTGGTGGTGTTTTCCTGATCCTATCACTAGCGCAGGCAGCAAAATAAGCTACAAGTTAGTTTTTTGCGAGCTCTGCACAGTGTTCAGCTAAAGCTACAAGTTAATGTAGTGTGACCTCTGCACAGTGTTCAGCTAAAGCTACAAGTTAGGGTAGTGCATCCTCCTCACATTGTTCAGATAAAGCTACAAGTTAGTGTAGTGCGACCTCTGCACAGTGTTCAGCTAAAACTACAAGTTAGTGTAGTGTGTCCTCCTCACAGTGTTCAGCTAAAGCTACAAGTTAGTTTAGTGTGAACTTTGCACAGTGTTCAGCTAAAGCTACAAGTTAGTGTAGTGCGACCTCTGCACAGTGTTCAGCTAACACTACAAGTTAGTGTAGTGCGTCCTCCTCACAGTGTTCAGCTAAAGCTACAAGTTAGTTTAGTGTGACCTATGCACAGTGTTCAGCTAAAGCTACAAGTTAGGGTAGTGCGTCCTCCTCACAGTGTTCAGTAGGGATGAGCTTCGTGTTCGAGTCGAACCCATGTTCGACTCGAACATCGGCTGTTCGATCGTTCGCCGAATTGCGAACGTTATGGGCCGTTCGCGCTAAATTCGTGTGGCGCGTCACGGCCCATAATTCACTGCGGCATCGCAGTGCATTGCTGGCTGATGATTGGCCAAGCATGCACTATGACCCGCATGCTTGGCCAATCACAGCGCCGTCAGTAGAGAGAGCTGTAATTGGCCAAAGCCAGGGTGGCTTTGGCCAATTATGGCTCAGGGGATTTAGTACACACCCCACACTATATAAGGCCGCCTGCACGGCGGCCCTGTGTAGTGTGTGTTCCGGTGTGCTGAGAGATAGAGAGAGAGAGAGAGAGAGAGTGTCATTTGATTTGAGTTAGATAGATTAGGCAGAACAGTCAGTCAGTTAGCTGCACTTACAGTGTATTGTGTATATATATGCATCCCAGGTGTTGCATATATATATATACACTGTATTCAGTTTAGCTAGATCCGTTCCTGTTATCTTCTATCTAGACTATTTACATTTAATGCAGTGCGTCCTGCTCACAGTGTTCAGCTAGATCCGTTCCTGCTATTTACATTTAGTGCAGTGCGTCCTGCTCACAGTGTTCAGCTAGATCCGTTCCTGTTATCTTCTAGACTATTTACATTTAGTGCAGTGCGTCCTGCTCACAGTGTTCAGCTAGATCCGTTCCTGCAATTTACATTTAGTGCAGTGCGTCCTGCTCACAGTGTTCAGCTAGATCCGTTCCTGCTATTTACATTTAGTGCAGTGCGTCCTGCTCACAGTGTTCAGCTAGATCCGTTCCTGCTATTTACATTTAGTGCAGTGCGTCCTGCTCACAGTGTTCAGCTAGATCCGTTCCTGCTATTTACATTTAGTGCAGTGCGTCCTGCTCACAGTGTTCAGCTAGATCCGTTCCTGTTATCTTCTAGACTATTTACATTTAGTGCAGTGCGTCCTGCTCACAGTGTTCAGCTAGATCCGTTCCTGCAATTTACATTTAGTGCAGTGCGTCCTGCTCACAGTGTTCAGCTAGATCCGTTCCTGCTATTTACATTTAGTGCAGTGCGTCCTGCTCACAGTGTTCAGCTAGATCCGTTCCTGCTATTTACATTTAGTGCAGTGCGTCCTGCTCACAGTGTTCAGCTAGATCCGTTCCTGCTATTTACATTTAGTGCAGTGCGTCCTGCTCACAGTGTTCAGCTAGATCCGTTCCTGCTATTTACATTTAGTGCAGTGCGTCCTGCGCACAGTGTTCAGCTAGAGCCGTTCCTGCTATTTACATTTAGTGCAGTGCGTCCTGCTCACAGTGTTCAGCTAGATCCGTTCCTGTTATCTTCTAGACTATTTACATTTAGTGCAGTGCGTCCTGCTCACAGTGTTCAGCTAGATCCGTTCCTGCTATTTACATTTAGTGCAGTGCGTCCTGCTCACAGTGTTCAGCTAGATCCGTTCCTGTTATCTTCTAGACTATTTACATTTAGTGCAGTGCGTCCTGCTCACAGTGTTCAGCTAGATCCGTTCCTGTTATCTTCTAGACTATTTACATTTAGTGCAGTGCGTCCTGCTCACAGTGTTCAGCTAGATCCGTTCCTGCTATTTACATTTAGTGCAGTGCGTCCTGCTCACAGTGTTCAGCTAGATCCGTTCCTGTTAAATTCCTACTGACCGGCAGGCTTGTCTGGTTACAGTATATAAAGCTACCTGAAGAAAATTACAGGTGTTCTATTTGATCCTATTAGTACCACGGTCAGGCAGCTAGACTATTTACATTTAGTACAGTGCGTCCTGCTCACAGTGTTCAGCTAGATCCGTTCCTGTTATCTTCCTACTGACAGGCAGGCTTGTCTGGTTACAGTATATAAAGCTACTTGAAGAAAATTACAGGTGTTCTATCCCAGCTTAGTGCAGCTACAGGCCATTAGTATGTCTGGAAGGCCAAGAAGGAGAGGCAGACAGTCACAAGCCAATAAGAGAGGGCAAGCAGGCTCTGTGTCTAGTGCTGGTCGTGGAGACGGTGCATCCTCATCAGCACGTGGCCATGGGACACGCTTGGCCTTTTTTTCGGCAGCTGGCCATGTTGAGCCGCAACATGCGGAAGACTTGGTCGAGTGGATGACCAAGCCGTCCTCATCCTCCTCATCCTCTCTCACCCATGCCCAGGGTGCTTTGTCTGGCAAAGCAGCGGCCTCTTCCCTCAGCTCAATGTCATCAGTGACTCCTTCCCTAGCTCCACCATGTCCTCATGAGGATTCCCTCGAACTGTTTGACCACAGTGTTGGGTACATGCTCCAGGAGGATGCCCAGCGTTTGGAAGGCTCTGATGACGATACTGAGCTCGATGAAGGCAGTAACATGAGCGCGGACAGAGGGGGTGCCCAAGAAGGACAGCAATCTGGCAGTCATGCTCCCCCTGCTGCAGCATACTGCCAGGTTTGCTCCAGTGATGAGGAGGGAGGGGATGATGAGGTCACTGACTCAACGTGGGTGCCTGATAGGAGAGAGGAGGAGGAGGAGGAGGAGGAGGAGGAGGCGGCAGCACATCACCAACGAGGCAGGATGCCCTCCAGGGGCCAGCCTAAGGGCAGCACATTGACTGCATCACACCCCAAAGCTCCACATGTGCAGGGCGCTGCAGTCTCTGCGCGTTATTCAAAAAGTTCTTTGGTGTGGGCCTTTTTTGAGACGAGTGCATCAGATCGCACCGCTGCTATTTGCAACATATGTCTCAAGCGTATCTCGCGTGGCCAAAATATCTCCCGCTTGGGTACCACATGCTTGACCAGACATATGTTGACCTGCCATGCAGTTCTTTGGCAAGCGTATCTAAAAGACCCACACCAAAGAACAAAGAGGATCTCTCCTTGCTCCTCATCAGCTGAGATTTCCAACCCCACTAGACCTTCAGTCCTCTCTGAGACCTGCAGTGAGAGGAATGAAGGTGTAGAATTAGGTGTGTCACAGCCAAGTACTTGTGGGCAATCTGCTTTTGGTACACCGACGTCAAATTGTACCAGGCAAATTTCCCTGCCCCAGCTGCTGCACCGCCGAAAGAAGTTTGCTCCCAGCCATCCACATGCCCAGCGGTTGAATGCTAGCTTGGCAAAATTGCTAGCACTTCAACTGCTGCCTTTTCAGTTGGTAGACTCTGCCCCCTTCCGTGAGTTTGTGGAATGTGCGGTTCCTCAGTGGCAGGTACCCAAACGCCACTTTTTCTCACGGAAGGCGATTCCGGCTCTCTACCGGCATGTGGAAGGCAATGTCCATGCCTCGCTGGACAGGGCGGTCAGCGGTAAGGTGCATATTACCGCTGACTCATGGTCCAGCAGGCATGGACAGGGACGTTACCTAAGTTTCACGGCGCATTGGGTGACTCTGCTGGCAGCTGGGAAGGATGCAGGACAAGGTGCAGTAGTGTTGGAGGTTGTTCCGCCACCACGCCTCCAAAATGCTGATTGTGACACACCTCTCTCCTCCACCCCCTCCTCTTCTTCTTCCTCCATGGCCTCTTCCTCGGAACCAGCGGTGCTCCGTAGGCGTTCAAGGGGCTACGCAAGTACGCAGGCCAAAAGATGCCATGCGGTGCTTGAGCTGGTGTGCTTGGGGGACAGGAGCCACACTGGGGCAGAGGTTCTGTCAGCTCTGCAGGGGCAGGTTCAGAGGTGGTTGACGCCACGCCAACTTAAGGCAGGAATGGTGGTTTGCGACAATGGCACCAACCTCCTCTCTGCCCTCCGACAGGGACAAATGACCCATGTGCCCTGTTTGGCTCACGTCCTTAACTTGGTGGTGCAGCGGTTCTTGGGCAGGTACCCGGGCTTACAGGATGTCCTGAGGCAGGCCAGGAAAGTCTGTGTGCATTTCTGCCGGTCATATAATGCCAGTGCTCGGCTGACGGACCTCCAAAAGGAGTTTAACCTGCCCAAGAACCGCCTAATCTGTGACATGCCCACCAGGTGGAACTCAACGTTGGCCATGCTGCAGCGGCTGCACACGCAGCAGAGGGCCATCAATGAGTACCTGTGCGACTATGGCACCAGGACAGGGTCAGGGGAGCTTGGTTTTTTTTCCCCACGCCAGTGGGCCATGATCAGGGATGCATGCACTGTCCTGTCACCATTCGAGGAGGCCACGAGGATGGTGAGCAGTGACAGTGCATGCATCAGTGACACTGTCCCCCTTGTCCACCTGTTGGAGCACACGCTGCGTGGAATAATGGACAGGGCACTTGAGGCAGAACAGAGGCAGGAAGAGGAGGACTTCCTTAGCTCTCAAGGCCCCCTTTATCCAGACAGTGTTCCTGCGTGCCCGCCGATCACACAGGAAGAGGACGAGGAGGAAGAGGAGGAGGAGGAAGATTGTGTCAGTATGGAGGTGGAGCCTGGCACTCAGCATCAGCAGCAGTCTTTAAGGGATCAGTCCCAAGAAACACATGGACTTGTACGTGGCTGGGAGGAGGTGGCTGCGGACCATGTCGTTCTTAGTGACCCAGAGGACTCCGGACCGAATGCCTCAGCAAACCTACGCTGCATGGCCTCCCTGATCCTGCAAAGCCTGCGTAAGGATCCTCGTATTCGTGGTATCAAGGAGAAGGACCAATACTGGCTGGCAACCCTCCTTGATCCACGTTACAAGGGTAAGGTTGCGGACCTTATCTTGCCATCGCAGAGGGAGCAGAGGATGAAACATCTTCGGGAGGCCTTGCAGAAAGGTCTGTGCAACGCGTTCCCAGAGACTGGGAGGTTACAAACTCCTGTTTCTGGACAACGTGTTGCTGAGGCTTCGGTCAGTCAAAGAAGGAGCGGTGGAGAAGGTGGCCGTCTGACCGATGCGTTCAGACAATTTTTTGGTCCGCAGCCCCAAGGTATGATCGGTTCCAGCAACCATCGCCAGCGTCTGTTTTACGTGGTGCAGGAATACCTAGGGGCAAGATCAGACTTGGACACCTTTCCCACCGAAAATCCTCTGGGTTACTGGGTCTTGAGGATGGATCACTGGCCAGAGCTTGCACAGTATGCAATTGAGCTACTGGCCTGTCCTGCATCCAGCGTTCTTTCGGAACGCACATTCAGTGCTGCTGGAGGCGTGGTAACCGATCACAGGGTGCGTCTGTCCACCGACTCGGTCGATCGGCTGACCTTCATAAAAATGAATGAGTCTTGGATCACCACCAGCTACCAAGCACCTGATGCTGATGTAACCGAATAATTTTTTTTGAAATCTCAGATCCCTTCAAAGACTGCCTATGCTGATGCTGAGTGACTATCCCTGAGTAATTATCCTCTTCCTCCTCAATCATCACGCTGATAGCTTGTAAGAACATTTTTGGTTCTGGGCGCCACCACCAGTGCCTAAGGCACAATTTTTCAGCCCCTGTTTAACAGGGGCGTGTAATTACAATTTTTGATGTAATACTTTGCAGCAGGGCTCGTTCCTGCATTCCAACTAGAGTGTCTGTGAGGGGTTGCAGTGTTGTGGCACCAGCACCAGTGCCTAGGGCCCAATTTTTCTGCCCCTGTCTAACAGGGGCGTGTAATTACAATTTTTGATGCAATACTTTGCAGCAGGGCTCGTTCCTGCGTTCCAACTAGAGTGTCTGTGAGGGGTTGCAGTGTTGTGGCACCAGCACCAGTGCCTAAGGCCCAATTTTTCTGCCCCTGTCTAACAGGGGCGTGTAATTACAATTTTTGATGCAATACTTTGCAGCAGGGCTCGTTCCTGCGTTCCAACTAGAGTGTCTGTGAGGGGTTGCAGTGTTGTGGCACCAGCACCAGTGCCTAAGGCCCAATTTTTCTGCCCCTGTCTAACAGGGGCGTGTAATTACAATTTTTGAAGCAATAATTTGCAGCAGGGCTCGTTCCTGCGTTCCAACTAGAGTGTCTGTGAGGGGTTGCAGTGTTGTGGCACCAGCACCAGTGCCTAAGGCCTAATTTTTCAGCTCCTGTTCAACAGGGGCATGTAATTACAATTCTTGATCTAATATTTCACAGCAGGGCCCTGTGAGGGCTTACAGTGTTGTGGCCACAGCAACACCTAAGGCCCAAATTTCTGCTGAGTATATAGGGCAGGACCCTACTTTCAAACATCTAACTTACAAACGACTCCTACTTGCAAACGGAAGGAGACAACAGGAAGTGAGATGAAATCTACCCCTAGGAAGGGAAATTCTCTCCTGTAAGAGTTAATATGGGAAAACAATTTCTCCTTTCCACTGATGCTTTCCAATCCTTGTTCCACAAAAAAACCCAAATTTTCAAAAAACATTTTTCATTGGGACAAAAAAGTGAGGTGAAATCTTCTGAAGAGGAGGAAAGACAGCAAAACAAATGTCACAGGGGTGATAACCCTTCCCTATGTTTTCCAAAAAGCTTAGAAAAGATTTTTTGGCTGGAGCTAAACACGTTAAAAATGTTCAAAATTACAAACAGATTCTACTTAACAACAAACCTACAGTCCCTGTCTTCTTTGCACCGCCTGTATACTGCTGTTCAGAGTATATAGGGCCTGGTGGCCCCACACCTTTCCTTATTTTAATTTGGGTGCGGGGTTCCCCTTAATATCCATACAAGACCCAAAGGGCCTGGTAATGGACTGGGGGGTACCCATGCCGTTTGTCTCACTGATTTTCATCCATATTGCCATGACCCGACATGACATTAAACCCGCAAGCAGTTTTAAATGAGATTTTTTCCTTTAAAAATGACATTTGGTGCAGGGACTGTTCTAAACATGGGAAACACGCGTCACTTTACAGGCATACTATAGACACCCCCCAGGTACGATATTTAAAGGAATATTTCACTTTTTTTTTTTTACTTTAAGCATCATTAAAATCACTGCTCCCGAAAAAACGGCCGTTTTTAAAAGTTTTTTTTGCATTGATACATGTCCCCTGGGGTAGGACCCGGGTCCCCAAACCCTTTTTAGGACAATACCATGCAAATTAGCCTTTAAAATGAGCACTTTTGATTTCGAACGTTCGAGTCCCATAGACGTCAATGGGGTTCTAACGTTCGTGCGAACTTTCGGTCCGTTCGCGGGTTCTGGTGCGAACCGAACCGGGGGGTGTTCGGCTCATCCCTAGTGTTCAGCTAAAACTACAAGTTAGTGTAGTGTGACCTCTGCACAGTGTTCAGCTAAAGATACAAGTAAGTGTAGTGCGTCCTCCTCACAGTGTTCAGCTAAAACTACAAGTTAGTGTAGTGTGACCTCTGCAATGTGTTCAGCTAAATCTACAAGTTAGTGTAGTGCGTCCTCCTCACAGTGTTCAGCAAAAACTACAAGTTAGTGTAGTGCGTCCTCCTCACAGTGTTCAGCTAAAACTACAAGTTAGTGTAGTGCGACCTCTGCACAGTGTTCAGCTAAAGATACAAGTTAGTGTAGCGCGTCCTCCTCACAGTGTTCAGCTAAAACTACAAGTTAGTGTAGTGTGACCTCTGCACAGTGTTCAGCTAAAGCTTTAAGTTAGTGTAGTGCATCCACCTCACAGTGTTCAGCTAAAACTACAAGTTCGTTTTTTGTGAGCTCTGCAAAGTGTTCAGCTAAAGCTACCTGTAGAAGGTTGGTGGTGTTTTCCTGATCTTATCACTACCGCAGGCAGCTAAATAAGCTACAAGTTGTTTTTTTGCAAGCTCTGCACAGTGTTCAGTTAAAGCTACCTGTAGAAGGTTGGTGGTGTTTTCCTGATCCTATCACTACCGCAGGCAGCTAAATAAGTTAGTTTTTTGCGAGCTCTGCACAGTGTTCAGCTAAAGCTACAAGTTAGTGTAGTGTGACCTCTGCACAGTGTTCAGCTAAAGCTACAAGTTAAGGTACTGCATCCTCCTCACAGTGTTCAGCTAAAGCTACAAGTTAGTGTAGTGCGTCCTCCTCACAGTGTTCAGCTGAAACTACAAGTTAGTTTTTGTGAGCTCTGCACAGTGTTCAGCTAAAGCTACCTGTAGAAGGTTGGTGGTGTTTTCCTGATCCTATCACTACCGCAGGCAGCTAAATAAGTTACAAGTTATTTTTTTGCGAGCTTTGCACAGTATTCAGCTAAAGCTACAAGTTAGTGTAGTGCGACCTCTGCACAGTGTTCAGCTAAAACTACAAGTTAGTGTAGTGCGTCCTCCTCACAGTGTTCAGCTAAAGCTACAAGTTAGTTTAGTTTGACCTTTGCACAGTGTTCAGCTAAAGCTACAAGTTAGGGTAGTGCATCCTCCTCACAGTGTTTAGCTAAAGCTACAAGTTAATGTAGTGCGACCTCTGCACAGTGTTCAGCTAAAACGACTAGTTAGTGTAGTGCGTCCTCCTCACAGTGTTCAGCTAAAGCTACAAGTTAGTTTAGTGTGAGCTCTGCACTGTGTTCAGCTAAATCTACAAGTTAGTGTAGTGCGTCCTCCTCACAGTGTTCAGCTAAAACTACAAGTTAGTGTAGTGCGACCTCTGCACAGTGTTCAGCTAAAGCTACAAGTTAGTGTAGTGCGTCAACCTCACAGTGTTCAGCTAAAACTACAAGTTTGTTTTTTGTGAGCTTTGCACAGTGTTCAGCTAAAGCTACCTGTAGAAGGTTGGTGGTGTTTTCCTGATCCTATCACTACCGCAGGCAGCTAAATAAGCTACAAGTTATTTTTTGGCGAGCTCTGCACAGTGTTCATCTAAAGCTACCTGTAGAAGGTTGGTGGTGTTTTCCTGATCCTATTACTACCGCAGGCAGCTAAATAAGCTACAAGTTAGTTTTTGCGAGCTCTGCACAGTGTTCAGCTAAAGCTACAAGTTAGTGTAGTGTGACCTCTGCAAAGTGTTCAGCAAAAGCTACAAGTTAGGATTGTGCGTCCTCCTCACAGTGATCAGCTAAAGCTACAAGTTAGTTTAGTGTGACCTCTGCACAGTGTTCAGCGAAAGCTACCTGTAGAAGGTTGGTGGTGTTTTCCTGATCCTATCACTACCGCAGGCAGCTAAATAAGCTACAAGTTAGTTTTTTGCGAGCTCTGCACAGTGTTCAGCTAAAGCTACAAGTTAGTGTAGTGTGACCTCTGCACAGTGTTCAGCTAAAGCTACAAGTTAGAGTAGTGCATCCTCCTCACAGTGTTCAGCTAAAGCTCCAAGTTAGTGTAGTGTGACCTCTGCACAGTGTTCAGCTAAAGATACAAGTTAGTGTAGCGCGTCCTCCTCACAGTGTTCAGCTAAAACTACAAGTTAGTGTAGTGTGACCTCTGCACAGTGTTCAGCTAAAGCTTTAAGTTAGTGTAGTGCGTCCTCCTCACAGTGTTCAGCTAAAATTACAAGTTGGTTTTTTGTGAGCTCTGCACAGTGTTCAGCTAAAGCTACCTGTAGAAGGTTGGTGGTGTCTTCCTGATCCTATCACTACCGCAGGCAGCTAAATAAGCTACAAGTTTGTTTTTTGCGAGCTCTGCACAGTGTTCAGCTAAAGCTACAAGTTAATGTAGTGTGACCTCTGCACAGTGTTCAGCTAAAGCTACAAGTTAAGGTAGTGCGTCCTCCTCACAGTGTTCAGCTAAAGCTACAAGTTAGTGTAGTGCGTCCACCTCACAGTGTTCAGCTGAAACTACAAGTTAGTTTTTGTGAGATCTGCACAGTGTTCAGCTAAAGCTACCTGTAGAAGGTTGGTGGTGTTTTCCTGATCCTATTACTACCGCAGGCAGCTAAATAAGTTACAAGTTATTTTTTTGCGAGCTCTGCACAGTGTTCAGCTAAAGCAATCCTGTAGAAGGTTGGTGGTGTTTTCCTGATCCTATCACTACCGCATGCAGCTAAATAAGCTACAAGTTATTTTTTTGCGAGCTCTGCACAGTGTTCAGTTAAAGCTACCTGTAGAAGGTTGGTGGTGTTTTCCTGATCCTATTACTACCACAGGGAGCTAAATAAGCTACAAGTTAGTTTTTTGCCAGCTCTGCACAGTGTTCAGCTAAAGCTACAAGTTAGTGTAGTGTGACCTCTGCACAGTGTTCAGCTAAAGCTACAAGTTAGGGTAGTGCGTCCTCCTCACAGTTTTCAGATAAAGCTACAAGTTAGTGTAGTGCATCCTCCTCACAGTGTTCAGCTAAAACTACAAGTTAGTGTAGTGTGACCTCTGCACAGTGTTAAGCTAAAGCTATAAGTTAGTGTAGTGCATCCTCCTCACAGTGTTCAGCTAAAACTACAAGTTAGTTTTTTGCGAGCTCTGCACAGTGTTCAGCTAAAGCTACCTGTAGAAGGTTGGTGGTGTTTTCCTGATCCTATCACTACCGCAGGCAGCTAAATAAGCTACAAGTTATTTTTTTGCGAGCTCTGCACAGTGTTCATCTAAAGCTACCTGTAGAATGTTGGTGGTGTTTTCCCGATCCTATCACTACCGCAGGCAGCTAAATAAGCTACAAGTTAGTTTTTTGCAAGCTCTGCACAGTATTCAGTTAAAGCTACCTGTAGAAGGTTGGTGGTGTTTTCCTGATCCTATTACTACCGCAGGCAGCTAAATAAGCTACAAGTTAGTTTTTTGCAAGCTCTGCACAGTGTTTAGCTAAGTGTAGTGTGACTTCTGCACAGTGTTCAGCTAAAGCTACGAGTAGGGTAGTGCATCCTCCTCACAGTTTTCAGATAAAGCTACAAGTTAGTGTAGTGCGAGCTATGCACAGTGTTCAGCTAAAGCTACCTGTAGAAGGTTGGTGGTGTTTTCCTGATCCTATCACTACCGCATGCAGCTAAATAAGCTACAAGTTATTTTTTTGCGAGCTCTGCACATTGTTCAGCTAAAGCTACCTGTAGAATGTTGGTGGTGTTTTCCTGATCCTATCACTACCGCAGGCAGCTAAATAAGCTACAAGATAGTTTTTTGCGAGCTCTGCACAGTGTTCAGTTAAAGCTACCTGTAGAAGGTTGGTGGTGTTTTCCTGATCCTATTACTACCACAGGGAGCTAAATAAGCTACAAGTTAGTTTTTTGCGAGCTCTGCACAGTGTTCAGCTAAAGCTACAAGTTAGTGTAGTGTGACCTCTACACAGTGTTCAGCTAAAACTACAAGTTAGGGAAGTGCTTCCTCCTCACAGTGTTCAGATAAAGCTACAAGTTAGTGTAGTGCGTCCTCCTCACAGTGTTCAGCTAAAACTACAAGTTAGTGTAGTGTGACCTCTGCACAGTGTTCAGCTAAAGCTTTAAGTTAGTGTAGTGCGTCCTCCTCACAGTGTTCAGCTAAAATTACAAGTTGGTTTTTTGTGAGCTCTGCACAGTGTTCAGCTAAAGCTACCTGTAGAAGGTTGGTGGTGTCTTCCTGATCCTATCACTACCGCAGGCAGCTAAATAAGCTACAAGTTTGTTTTTTGCGAGCTCTGCACAGTGTTCAGCTAAAGCTACAAGTTAATGTAGTGTGACCTCTGCACAGTGTTCAGCTAAAGCTACAAGTTAAGGTAGTGCGTCCTCCTCACAGTGTTCAGCTAAAGCTACAAGTTAGTGTAGTGCGTCCACCTCACAGTGTTCAGCTGAAACTACAAGTTAGTTTTTGTGAGCTCTGCACAGTGTTCAGCTAAAGCTACCTGTAGAAGGTTGGTGGTGTTTTCCTGATCCTATTACTACCGCAGGCAGCTAAATAAGTTACAAGTTATTTTTTTGCGAGCTCTGCACAGTGTTCAGCTAAAGCTACCTGTAGAAGGTTGGTGGTGTTTTCCTGATCCTATCACTACCGCATGCAGCTAAATAAGCTACAAGTTATTTTTTTGCGAGCTCTGCACAGTGTTCAGTTAAAGCTACCTGTAGAAGGTTGGTGGTGTTTTCCTGATCCTATTACTATCACAGGGAGCTAAATAAGCTACAAGTTAGTTTTTTGCCAGCTCTGCACAGTGTTCAGCTAAAGCTACAAGTTAGTGTAGTGTGACCTCTGCACAGTGTTCAGCTAAAGCTACAAGTTAGGGTAGTGCGTCCTCCTCACAGTGTTCAGATAAAGCTACAAGTTAGTGTAGTGCATCCTCCTCACAGTGTTCAGCTAAAACTACAAGTTAGTGTAGTGTGACCTCTGCACAGTGTTAAGCTAAAGCTATAAGTTAGTGTAGTGCATCCTCCTCACAGTGTTCAGCTAAAACTACAAGTTAGTTTTTTGCGAGCTCTGCACAGTGTTCAGCTAAAGCTACCTGTAGAAGGTTGGTGGTGTTTTCCTGATCCTATCACTACCGCAGGCAGCTAAATAAGCTACAAGTTATTTTTTTGCGAGCTCTGCACAGTGTTCAGCTAAAGCTACCTGTAGAATGTTGGTGGTGTTTTCCCGATCCTATCACTACCGCAGGCAGCTAAATAAGCTACAAGTTAGTTTTTTGCAAGCTCTGCACAGTGTTCAGTTAAAGCTACCCGTAGAAGGTTGGTGGTGTTTTCCTGATCCTATTACTACCGCAGGCAGCTAAATAAGCTACAAGTTAGTTTTTTGCAAGCTCTGCACAGTGTTTAGCTAAGTGTAGTGTGACTTCTGCACAGTGTTCAGCTAAAGCTACGAGTAGGGTAGTGCGTCCTCCTCACAGTTTTCAGATAAAGCTACAAGTTAGTTTAGTGCGAGCTATGCACAGTGTTCAGCTAAAGCTACCTGTAGAAGGTTGGTGGTGTTTTCCTGATCCTATCACTACCGCATGCAGCTAAATAAGCTACAAGTTATTTTTTTGCGAGCTCTGCACATTGTTCAGCTAAAGCTACCTGTAGAATGTTGGTGGTGTTTTCCTGATCCTATCACTACCGCAGGCAGCTAAATAAGCTACAAGATAGTTTTTTGCGAGCTCTGCACAGTGTTCAGTTAAAGCTACCTGTAGAAGGTTGGTGGTGTTTTCCTGATCCTATTACTACCACAGGGAGCTAAATAAGCTACAAGTTAGTTTTTTGCGAGCTCTGCACAGTGTTCAGCTAAAGCTACAAGTTAGTGTAGTGTGACCTCTACACAGTGTTCAGCTAAAACTACAAGTTAGGGAAGTGCTTCCTCCTCACAGTGTTCAGATAAAGCTACAAGTTAGTGTAGTGCGTCCTCCTCACAGTGTTCAGCTAAAACTACAAGTTAGTGTAGTGTGACCTCTGCACAGTGTTAAGCTAAAGCTATAAGTTAGTGTAGTGCGTCCTCCTCACAGTGTTCAGCTAAAACTACAAGTTAGTTTTTTGCGAGCTCTGCACAGTGTTCAGCTAAAGCTACCTGTAGAAGGTTGGTGGTGTTTTCCTGATCCTATCACTACCGCAGGCAGCTAAATAAGCTACAAGTTATTTTTTTGCGAGCTCTGCACAGTGTTCAGCTAAAGCTACCTGTAGAATGTTGGTGGTGTTTTCCCGATCCTATCACTACCGCAGGCAGCTAAATAAGCTACAAGTTAGTTTTTTGCAAGCTCTGCACAGTGTTCAGTTAAAGCTACCCGTAGAAGGTTGGTGGTGTTTTCCTGATCCTATTACTACCGCAGGCAGCTAAATAAGCTACAAGTTAGTTTTTTGCAAGCTCTGCACAGTGTTTAGCTAAGTGTAGTGTGACTTCTGCACAGTGTTCAGCTAAAGCTACGAGTAGGGTAGTGCGTCCTCCTCACAGTTTTCAGATAAAGCTACAAGTTAGTTTAGTGCGAGCTATGCACAGTGTTCAGCTAAAGCTACCTGTAGAAGGTTGGTGGTGTTTTCCTGATCCTATCACTACCGCATGCAGCTAAATAAGCTACAAGTTATTTTTTTGCGAGCTCTGCACAGTGTTCAGCTAAAGCTACCTGTAGAAGGTTGGTGGTGTTTTCCTGGTCCTATCACTACCGCAGGCAGCTAAATAAGCTACAAGTTATTTTTTTGCGAGCTCTGTACAGTGTTCAGCTAAAGCTACCTGTAGAAGGTTGGTGTTGTTTTCCTGATCCTATCACTACCGCAGGCAGCTAAATAAGCTACAAATTATTTTTTTGCAAGCTCTGCACAGTGTTTAGCTAAGTGTAGTGTGACCTCTGCACAGTGTTCAGCTAAAGCTACGAGTAGGGTAGTGCGTCCTCCTCACAGTTTTCAGATAAAGCTACAAGTTAGTGTAGTGCGACCTCTGCACAGTGTTCAGCTAAAACTACAAGTTAGTGTAGTGCGTCCTCCTCACAGTGTTCAGCTAAAGCTACAAGTTAGTTTAGTGTGACCTCTGCACAGTGTTCAGCTAAAACTACAAGTTAGGGTAGTGCATCCTCCTCACAGTGTTCAGCTAAAGCTACAAGTTAGTTTAGTGTGACCTCTACACAGTGTTCAGCTAAAGCTACAAGTTAGTTTAGTGCGTCCTCCTCCCAGTGTTCAGCTAAAGCTCCAAGTTAGTGTAGTTTGACCTCTGCACAGTGTTCAGCTAATGATACAAGTTAGTTTAGTGCGTCCTCCTCACAGTGTTCAGCTAAAACTACAAGTTGTTTTTTTGTGAGCTCTGCACAGTGTTCAGCTAAAGCTACCTGTAGAAGGTTGGTGGTTTTTTCCTGATCCTATCACTACCGCAGGCAGCTAAATAAGCTACAAGTTAGTTTTTTGCAAGCTCTGCACAGTGTTCAGCTAAAGCTACAAGTTAGTTTAGTGTGACCTCTGCACAGTGTTCAGCTAAAGCTACAAGTTAGGGTAGTGCGTCCTCCTCACCGTGTTCAGCTAAAGCTACAAGTTAGTGTAGTGCGTCCTCCTCACAGTGTTCAGCTAAAACTACAAGTTCGTTTTTTGTGAGCTTTGCACAGTGTTCAGTTAAAGCTACCTGTTGAAGGTTGGTGGTGTTCTCATACTACAGGCAGGTAGTTGGTTTTGCTAGCTGCAGTATCAGTATATATATATATATATATATATATATATATATATACACAGTATATATCCTAACTTAGTGCAGCTACAATCCATTAGTATGTCTGGAAGGCCAACAAGGAGAGGCAGACAGTCACAATCCACTAAAAGAGGACAAGCAGGCTCTGTGTCTAGAGGCAACAGTGCTGGTCATTGAGACGGTGCATCCTCATCAGCATGTGGGACACGCTTGGCCTTTTTTTCGGGAGCTGGCCGTGTTGAGCCGCAACATGCGGAAGAGTTGGTCGAGTGGATGACCAAGCTGTCCTCATCCTCCTCATCTTCTCACCCATGCTCAGGGTACTTTGTCTGGCAAAGCAGCTGCCAGCACGGCCTCTTCCCTCGGCTTAATGGCATCAGTGACTCCTTTCCTAGCCCCACCATGTCCTCCTGAGGAGTCCCTCGATCTGTTTGACCACAGTGTTGGGTATATGCTTCAGGAGGATGCCCAGCATTTAGAAGGCTCTGATGATGATACTGAGCTAGATGAAGGCAGTAACATGAGCACGGACTGAGGGGGTGCCCAAGAAGGACAGCAATCTGGCAATAATGCTCCCCCTGCTGCAGCATACTGCCAGGTTTGCTCCAGTGATGAGGAGAGAGTGGATGATGAGGTCACTGACTCAACGTGGGTGCCTGATAGGATAGGAGAGAGGAGGAGGAGGAGGAGGCACACCACCAACGAGGCAGGATGCCCTCCAGGGGCCAGCCTAGGGGCAGCACACTGACTGCATCACACCCCAAAGCTCCGCATGTGCAGTGCGCTGCTGTCTCTGCGCGTTATTCCAAAAGTTCTTTGGTGTGGGCCTTTTCTGAGATGAGTGCATCAGATCGCACCACTGCTATTTGCAACATATGTCTCAAACGTATCTCACATGGCCAAAACATCTCCCGCTTGGGCACCACATGCTTGACCAGACATATGTTGACCTGCCATGCAGTTTGTTGGCAAGCGTATCTAAAAGACCCACACCAAAGAACAAAGACGACCTCTCCTTGCTCCTCATCAGCTGAGATCTCCAGCCCCACTATACCTTCAGTCCTCTCTGAGACCTGCACTGAGAGGAATGAAGGTGTAGAATTAGGTGTGTCACAACCAAGTACTTGTGGGCAATCTGCTTTCGGTACACCGACGTCAGATTGTACCAGGCAAATTTCCTTGCCCCAGCTGCTGCACCGACTAAAGAAATTCGCTCCCAGCCATCCACATGCCCAGCGGTTGAATGCTAGCTTGGCAAAATTGCTAGCACTTCAACTGCTGCCTTTTCAGTTGGTAGACTCTGCCCCCTTCCGTGAGTTTGTGGAATGTGCAGTTCCTCAGTGGCAGGTACTCAAACGCCACTTTTTCTCATGGAAGGCGATTCCGGCTCTCTACCGGCATGTGGAAGGCAATGTCTTGGCCTCGCTGGACAGGGCAGTCAGCGGTAAGGTGCATATTACCGCTGACTCATGGTCCAGCAGGCATGGACAGGGACGTTACTTAAGTTTCACCGCGCATTGGGTGACCCTGCTGGCAGCTGGGAAGGATGCAGGACAAGGTGCAGTAGTGTTGGAGGTTGTTCCGCCACCACACCTCCAAAATGCCACTACTAATGATTGTGACACACCTCTCTCCTCCACCCCCTCCTCTTCTTCTTCCTCCATGGCCTCTTCCTGTGCTTTGTCCTCAGAACCAGCGGTGCTCCTTAGCCATTCAAGGGGCTACGCAAGTATGCAGGCCAAAAGATGCCATGTGGTGCTTGAGCTGGTGTGCTTGGGGGACAGGGGCCACACTGGGGCAGAGGTTCTGTCAGCTCTGCAGGGCCAGGTTCAGAGGTGGTTGATGCCACACCAACTTAAGGCAGGAATGGTGGTTTGCGACAATGGCACCAACCTCCTCTCTGCCCTCCAACAGGGACAAATGACCCATGTGCCCTGTTTGGCTCACGTCCTTAACTTGGTGGTGCAGCGGTTCTTGGGCAGGTACCCGGGCTTACAGGATGTCCTGAGGCAGGCCAGGAAAGTCTGTGTGCATTTCCACCGGTCATATAATGCCAGTGCTTGGCTGGCAGACCTCCAAAAGGAGTTTAATGTGCCCAAGAACCGCCTAATCTGTGACATGCCCACCAGGTGGAACTCAACCTTGGCCATGCTGCAGCGGCTGCACACGCAGCAGAGGGCCATCAATGATTACCTGTGCGACTATGGCACCAGGACAGGGTCAGGGGAGCTTGTTTTTTTTTTCCCCACGCCAGTGGGCCATGATCAGAGATGCATGCACTGTCCTGTCACCATTTGAGGAGGCCACGAGGATGGTGAGCAGTGACAGTGCATGCATCAGTGACACTGTCCCCCTTGTCCACCTGTTGGAGCACACGCTGCGTGGAATAATGGACAGGGCACTTGAGGCAGAACAGAGGCAGGAAGAGTAGGACTTCCTTAGCTCTCAAGGCCCCCTTTATCCAGACAGTGTTCCTGCGTGCCCGCCAATCACACAGGAAGAGGACGAGGAGGAGGATTGTGTCAGTATGGAGGTGGAGCCTGGCACTCAGCATCAGCAGCAGTCTTTAAGGGATCAGTCCCAAGAAACACATGGACTTGTACGTGGCTGGGAGGAGGTGGCTGCGGACCATGTCGTCCTTAGTGAACCCAGAGCTCAGCAAACCTACGCTGCATGGCCTCTCTGATCCTGCAAAGCCTGCGTAAGGATCCTCGTATTCGTGGTATTAGGGAGAAGGACCAATACTGGCTGGCAACCCTCCTTGATCCACGTTACAAGGGTAAGGTTGCGGACCTTATCTTTCCATCGCAGAGGGAGCAGAGGATGAAACATCTTCGGGAGGCCTTGCAGAAAGGTCTGTGCAACGTGTTCCCAGAGACTGGGAGATTACAAACTCCTGTTTCTGGACAACGTGTTGCTGAGGCTTCGGTCAGTCAAAGAAGGAGCGGTGGAGAAGGTGGCCGCCTGACCGATGCATTCAGACAATTTTTTAGTCCGCAACCCCAAGGTATGATCGGTTCCAGCAACCATCGCCAGCGTCTGTTTTACATGGTGCAGGAATACCTAGGGGCAAGATCTGACTTGGACACCTTTCCTACCGAAAATCCTCTGGGTTACTGGGTCTTGAGGATGGATCACTGGCCAGAGCTTGCACAGTATGCAATTGAGCTACTGGCCTGTCCTGCATCCAGCGTTCTTTCGGAATGCACATTCAGTGTTGCTGGAGGCTTTGTAACTGATCACAGGGTGCGTCTGTCCACCGACTCAGTTAATCGACTGACCTTCATAAAAACGAATCAGTCTTGGATCACTACCAGCTACCAAGCACCTGATGCTGATGTAACCGAATAATTTTTTTTGAAATCTCAGATCCCTTCAAAGACTGCCTATGCTAATGCTGAGTGACTATCCTGAGTAATTATCCTCTTCCTCCTCAATAGCTGATAGCTTGTAAGAACATTTTTGGTTCTGGGCGCCGCCACCAGTGCCTAAGGCCCCATTTTTCAGCGGGTGTGTAATTACAATTTTTGATGCAATACTTTGCAGCAGGGCTCATTTCTGCGTTCCAACTAGAGAATCTGTGAGGGGTTACAGTGTTGTGGCACCAGCACCAGTGCCTAAGGCCCAATTTTTCAGCCCCTGTTTAACAGGGGCGTGTAATTACAATTTTTGATGCAATATTTTGCAGCAGGGCTCGTTCCTGCGTTCCAACTAGAGTATATGTGGGGGGTTGCAGTATGTGGCACCAACACCAGTGCCTAAGGCCCAATTTTTCAGCCCCTGTTTAACAGGGGCGTGTAATTACAATTTTTGATGCAATACTTTGCAGCAGGGCTCGTTCCTGCGTTCCAACTAGAGCATCTGTGAGGGGTTGCAGTGTTGTGGCACCAGCACCAGTGCCTAAGGCCCAATTTTTCAGCCCCTGTTTAACAGGGGCGAGTAATTACAATTTTTGATGCAATACTTTGCAGCAGGGCTCGTTCCTGCGTTCCAACTAGAGTATCTGTGAGGGGTTGCAGTGTTGTGGCACCAGCACCTGTGCCTAAGGCCCAATTTTTCAGCCCCTGTTTAACAGGGGCGTGTAATTACAATTTTTGATGCAATACTTTGCAGCAGGGCTCGTTCCTGCGTTCCAACTAGAGTATCTGTGAGGGGTTGCAGTGTTGGGGCATGTCATTACAATTCTTGGTCTAATGTTTCACAGCAGGGCCCTGTGAGGGCTTACAGTGTTGTGGTCACAACAACACCTAAGGCCCAAATTTCTGCTGAGCAGGCCCCTACTTTCAAACATCCAACTTACAAATGACTCCTACTTGCAAACAGAAGGAGACAACAGGAAGTGAGATGAAATCTACCCCTAGGAAGGGAAATTCTCTCCTGTAAGAGTTAATATGGGAAAAACATTTCTCCTTTCCACTGATGCTTTATCACCCATCCTTATTTCACGAAAAAACCCAAATTTTCAAAAAACATTTGTCATTGGGACAAAAATTGAGGTGAAATCTTCTGAAGAGGAGCGCAGGCAGCAAAACAAATGTAACAGGGGTGATAACCCTTCCCTATGTTTTCCAAAAAGCTTAAAATAGATTTTTTGGCTGGAGCTAAACACGTTCAAAATGTACTAGTTCAAAATTACAAACAGATTCTACTTAACAACAAACCTACAGTCCCTGTCTGGTTTGTATACTGCTGTTCAGAGTATAAAGGGCCTTTCCTTTTTTTTAATTTGGGTGCGGGGTTCTCCTTAATATCCATACAGGACCCAAAGGGCCTGGTAATGGATTGGAGACAAACCCATGCCGTTTGTCTCACTGATTCATCCATTGCCAGGACCCGACATTATATTAAAGCGACAAGCAGTTTTAAATGACTCTTTTTCCTTTAAAAATGTCATTTTGTGCAGGGACTGTTCTAAGCACGGGAAACACTGGCTATTTTACAGGCATACTATAGACACCCCCCAGGTACAATATTTAAAGGGATATTTAACTTTTTTTTTTTTTTTACTTTAAGCATCATTAAAATCACTGCTCCCGAAAAAACGGCCATTTTTAAAAGTTTTTTTTGCATTGATACATGTCCCCTGGGGCAGGACCCGGGTCCCCAAACCCTTTTTAGGACAATACCATGCAAATTAGCCTTTAAAATGAGCACTTTAGATTTTGAATGATTGCATCCCATAGACGTCAATGGGGTTCTAATGTTCGTGCGAATTTTCGGCCCGTTCGCAGGTTCTGGTGCGAACCGAAGCGGGGGGTGTTCGGCTCATTCCTAGTCAGTTCAATAAATGCTGTACTACATACTACATCAGTTAAGTCATGCTAAGCAAATTTGTATTGATTGTATATACTTATGAAGATGCCCTTTTTCTGTTTATTTATTCCAGTTCTGTTCTGTTCTATAACTTTTTAGATGTAAAAATTTATTGTGACCAAATTTGTCACCCCTGAAGAAGAGGTCTACCTATTTTACCTCGAAACGTTGGGTCATCTATCTATTGTTGTAATTCAATTTTCTCAATAGAACTGGTCATTGTCCTATGTTTACAATTTTACTTCATTTGTGTGCATCCATTTTTATCTATGCATAATTATCAGGTTATGGTGATCTTTTTTAACCTTTTTCAATAAACATTATATATTTTAAAACTTTCTTCTATTTTTGTACTCCTATTGGGAGTGACCCTTTCCAAAGTCCCATTAGACACTCCTTGTGAGTGCGTTTCTGTTTCGTACTATGTAGGGATGTGGGCTCACTCCCAAATTAAAACTCATATTGGGGTGACACCTCTCATCTAACAGGCACCAAATTCACTTCCTGCACAAGGTATTAAAGAAAATCTGTCAAGTGCGTAAAGGATCGCTTCTCATTTGTGGAGACTTTTATGCCATTGTGGATCATAAATTAGATTCAACTGCTAAATCCCAATGCCGACCCTCCTTACAATCTCTTCTAAATAATGAAGATCTCTATGACATATGGCGCTGTTTGAATCCTATGGAGAAGGATTATACCTATTATTCAGCTCCTCATAAAACTTATATACGAATTGATCTCTTTGTGTCTGATCTACAAATGTTATCAAAAGTGTCTGCAGCAGATATTCATCCTATTCTTTGGTCGGACCATGCCCCGATTACAATAGTGCTCAAAGAACAGAATGAAACACAGACTATCTATATGTGGCAAAACAATGTAAGCTTTTTTTTCCAGACCACCATTTAAAGCAGAAATAAAGGGAAAACTACAAGAATTTTTTTCTAATAATGTTACACCTGAGGTATCTTCCTCCTCAGTTTGGTGTACACACAAAGCCTTTGTTAGAGGCATATTGGTGCAGATGGCGGCCAGGGAAAAAAGACGCAAAACGCAACTTATGTCAGACCTAATTGCTAAAATCAAACAGCTGGAATCTCATCATAAATCCACCTTGGCAGAGGACAAATTAATTGAACTGATCCAGTACAGAACCCAATTAAAAAACCTATTAGAATCAAACCATGAAAATGCTCTAAGGAGGCTTAGAGCATTACACTACTCTCAGGGAAATAAAGCAGGAAAATTCCTAGCTAGCTACCTCAGACATAGACAGTTATGCCGCGTACATATGACTGGACTTTCCGGCAGAAAAGGTCAGACGGAATCATTCCATCAGATATTCTGATCATGTGTGGGCTTCATCGGACTTTTACTTTTGAAAATTCTGACAGACCTAGAAATAGTACATGTTTTAAATCTTCAATCCATTCCTTTCGGGAAAACCGTTCGTCTGTATACTATTCCAACAGACCAAAAAAATGATGCAAGGGCAGCTATTGGCTACTGGCTATTGAACTTCCTTTTTCTAGTCCAATTGTACGTCATCGCATTCTAAACGATCGGACTTTGGTGTGATCATGTGTAGGCAAGTCAGTTTCAGCCGAACTCCGTTGGAACTCCGTTGGAAAAACCATCAGAGTTTATTCTGATGGAAAAAACAGTCGTGTGTACGCGGCATAAAAGTCTAAATTTGCCTCAATTACCGACCCTGAAATGCAAACAAAAGTATTCCACCCTAACCAATTTGCAAATGCCTTTCGCAAATATTATACAGACCTCTACAACTTAGCAAAGGACCCATTAACTCCTCAACCATCTGAAAAGCTAATAGCCGACTTTTTAAGGTCTGTAACTCTTCCAAAGATATCTAAAGAAGAACTAGAGCAATTAAATTCCCCTTTTGGAGGTGATAAAATTCTAGCTGTCATTAAATCTTTGCCAAATAATAAATCACCGGGAGCTGATGGATTTACAGCTAAATATTATAAAGCTTTTCCTGATACTTTAACCCCACACCTAATTATTTAATGATGCAGCCTCTAATGCTTCCTTTCCTTCCGAAATGTTAAGAGCCATGATAGTGACATTGCCTAAGCCAGGGAAAACCCTTGATTGCCCGCAAAATTTTCACCCTATATCACTGTTAAACTCAGATCTCAAGATACATGTGAAAATTTTAGCTACCAGACTAGCAGCAATGACCCCAAAGTTAATCAAAACAGACCAGGTGGGATTTTTTCAGGGCAGACAGACTCCCAATGGAACCTGATGCTTGCTAAATCTCATATATGTAGCTGAGCTAAGGAAATCTCTTACAGTTTTGCTCTTGATGCCGAAAAAGCATTTGATCGGGTCCATTGGGGGTATTTACAAGCTGCCCTGGGCAAATTCCAACTGGAAGGATTCTCATTGTCAGCGATATCTGTACTATACTCTAAGCCCTCCACCAATATTTTCACATCCAATGCACTGTCTGAAACTTTCCAAATCACTAATGGTACAAGGCAGGGGTGCCCTTTATCCCCCTTAATCTTTACCTTATTAATGGAATCCCCTGCTGAATCAGTTAGAACCAACTCAGAATTCAAAGGCATTACTGTAGCAGGTCAACACCACAAAACAGGTTTATTTGCAGATGACGTGGTCCTCACTCTCACCAACCCAAAATCCTCTCTGGCAGTGGTACAAGCCATAATTAACAACTTTAATAATATCTCATACTATAAATTGAACACTAACAAATTCACTGTTTTACCAATCAACATTTCCAAGATATCATTAGAAACCTTAAAAAAAAAATTCTCATACTCCTGGGCAAAAGGCAAATTACCCTACTTGGGAATAATTCTCACGTCCTCTTCGGCTAACACATACAAAGCTAATTTTCTACCTATTAAACAAACAGTCTCACAAGATATTCTACATATTGCTAAACTAGAATTGAACTGTCTAGGATGCATTGCAGCCTTTAAAATGATGATCCTGCCTAAGATTCTTTACCTTTTTAGAATGATTACTATAAATAGCCCAGCTAGTTTCTTTCAAAAGCTTAACGCCCTTATTAAAAATCTTATATGGCAAGGGAAGATACCAAAAATTGAATTTTCTATGCTACTGAGACCAAGACAGCTAGGGGGAGTAGACCTACCAACCTTGGAATCTTACCATATAGCAGTACTACTAGAGCAAATGCATGCATGGTTTGAATCCACTTCTGATAAACAATGGATCTCCTTGGAGAAGGCTTCCACTGAATCCTCTGACCTCATTTCCCTACTTCTAGCAGCTAGAACAAACTTACCAGTACACATACCTAATCTCCCTGCTATTCAAGCTTCGGTGAACTCTCAGAACGGGAGTCATAGCAAATATAGGAAAAAACTACAAAAATCCAAATCATTACTCCAACTCCAGTTTTGGAATATATAATACCCTCTATAAAAATAAGACACTGGACCTCTTGCAGGGTACAAAATATTACAGACATTGACACAGAAAACCCAAAAGATAGACACTATGAAACACTGCAAGTGAAACACTTTCTTAAAAAAAGTGACATAAGATATATTGAAGTGAATAGAGAAATATGACAGGAACTCCATGCTAAACCTTTTAAAAAAGGATGATGATAACTGTCTCTTAATTTATTCTGAGCATGCGTGGCACTTTGTGCATCAGATTTGTGTACACACAATCGGAATTTAACCGATCGGATTTTGTTGTCGGAAAATTTTATAGCCTGCTCTCAAACTTTGTGTGTCAGAAATTCCGACAGAAAAAGTCAGATGGAGCCCACACATGATCGGAATTTCTGACAACACAATCCGATCGCACGGTTTCTGTTGGAAAATCCGACCGTGTGTACAGGGCATTACAGCAGCTTGTATGACTGTAGCTTTTCTGTGGAAAACTAATAAAGCCCCTAATGTGTCAGATACTATCAAAAGAGTGCAAAATTCTGCCCAATATGAGAGAATGCTAGCTTATAGTATTGACTCTACACAAAAATTCCATAACAATTTGAACTGTTGGCTCAATAGTTTCCGATAAAGGACATATAATCAGAAATCTACCACAAGATCTGGTCCCTTGCAACCTTGTTCAATTTTTTTTCTCTTTAAATATCAAGGCATTATATGGTGTTAACGTTTTGTTATGTTTTGTTTTGATGTCTTACTACTCATTGCTATTCTACTTTCTGTAACCTTCAAATTAGAATAAAAATCACCCCCTTTATTTGGGGTACAGAGTTATGGTTTACAATCCTCTTGACTGTATTTGTACTGTTCTAATGGCTTAATGATATGTATGGGTTGAACATTATAATTCTCAAGATATGTAATGAATATAACTGTACAATCTGCCACTATTCATAAAAACAATTGAAAAGAATCTGCTGATTGGAACACAAAGCCATCTTGGATAAGGGCTGGTGAAGTGAATGCATAGTAGAAGCATGATTTTAAGCAAAATGGTAGTGAGGAGTTTGGACTGCTGTCGTGTAAACTTTTATTAAACTAATATTACACTATTGCTGGATCTTATCGTTGTCTGTTTTTACGGTGGTATGGTGATATGGAGACCTCTGGAGGCTGTAATTGAGCTGCCAAACCAGAGAATAGAGGAAGAAAGGAGGATAACCAATGGAGCTGGAGAATTTACAGTGTTAGATTTCTGACTATGAGGTACCGGAGCTGAAAAACACCCACATGTTCTGGGTCCCATTCTAACATATCAAAAAGCTTGCTATCATATATACTCACTACTATCCATATCTAATAGCGCCTAAAAGATAACAAAATGTACTTACCCTGTGTCTATATGCCTGGTTAAAGGTATCACATTACTAGAAAATATTATGATGTGACTATATTTTGGATAAGTGAAACTGAAATAATGTAAAACGTACTTTGTGATCTCAAATTTTTTCACTGGTCCAAATTTTTAGAGAGGTAAATCTTACCCTTCTTCCTTTACCTGTCTTCCATTCCTCCTCGTTCCTAATCAGTTGCTCTTTCTCTTTTTTCCTTCTAGTATCACCACAAACAAGGCTGATTTACTAAAGGAATTCAAAATGTTCACAAAAAAGAATGAAAATTAATTTCAAATATCCAATCACCTGAAAACTACAATATATTATTATTTATTGCACCTGCACACAACTGGCTAGTTTAAGTGAATATCCATTTTTATGTGTGTGAATTTTCTCATACCCTAGTAAATCAGCCTCAATATGCTTATATGGGTATTTAGAGGTCAATTTTATGTACTTTGTTACAAAAGTTAGTGCTAGGGGATGTTATCAATAGCTGTGACAGGACATCAAATTGGTTAATAATCACACTATAATACATACTGTATATTCATAAATGTGTCAATTGTATTCCATTACTCTGTTCAATATTTCAGATATACACGTCTTTGTTTTTTAAGGCTTATGCAGCGGCATTCACATTGCATAGTGTCATTTTTGCTATAATTTATATAAAGACAGTAAAACAAAAGAAAAAAGTTTTCCTTTACTTCCACTTAAAGTGCAACTCAAGTCAAAAGCAAAAAAAAAATATATAACCCATTAAAGGGTAAAATAAAATGCAGCTTATTGCTGCAATATCCACTTTATATCTGGGGTTGCACTTTGAAGTATTCTTTCCAGTCTTCTTAATTGAATTTTGGCCATCATAATTTAACTCACTTCCTCTAAATGCAGGCTGTCATAGACCTGCCTCAAACCTATAACTGGACAGTGATGGAGAAGCATCACCGTGATGAAATCATCTCTCTATCTCTCTGCTTTCTTCTCTTATCAGCATGCTTCTTGACAGCACATGAAATGGTTGGCTTCTTGTGCAGCTTATTCCTCTCCCACTCTGCCCTCTGCTGTACAGGGACTGTAGAGGCTAACACAAGTGAAATTAAAGCTAAACTCCAGGAATTCAGACACTTTGTTAAATGTGCAGGTGCACTATGATTTAAGTCCAAAGAGGTGCATTCCACCTCATGGAATTATTTCTTTAATTTTGATTGGACAGTTTTATGGCACTTCCAGAGGATAGTTATTAGTACACTTTGGGGCTCTGTGGGGACAGACACTGTGTTTTCACACACAGCATCTCTGCCCGCCCCTCCCCTCCCCTCTGTGGCTTATTCACAGAAGCTTTTGTATTTTCTGAATGAATTCACATAGCTGTATGCAACTGTGCAGATGAAGGTCTGAGACCAGAAGGTCCAGCATAAGAGTTATGAAACTATAGCAATAACTATCCTTCTGGAGCTCCATAAAACTGTATGAGGTAAATTAAAGTGATAAATCCATGAGATGGAATGCACTTTGTTGGACTAGTATGCCTGCACATTTATCAAAGGATATCCTGGAGTTCAGCTTTAACCTCCCTGGCAGTATGATTATGTCAGATTTTGGCGTCTCAAAATGGTACATTGTTTTGCATAGAAATTTGGTATTTTATATTGTAGGCCTGTAATTCTTAGGAATAACTCACTTAAATCTGTATTAACAAGAGTCTAGTAGACATCCCGGGTATGATAAAGTTTAATAATTTTCAAAAATAATAATATAATAATAAACTGTATTGAATAATGTAATCAAATCAAAAACACAGACATTTTCTCAGTCGCAGAATTGTCGCTGTTGTCACTTTCTGTGTCTGATGACAAATTTCCCCACAAATCACTATCGCTCAATTCTGCAAGTGATTTTTATTTACTAACCCTGTTTTCTAGTTGGTCAAAAAATGCTTTCAGGGATGCTTTTTGGATGCCATGGACATTTTTAAGTTTCCAGGAAGAAGGAATGGCATATATAATATAAAAGTGCATGCAGGGCACTGGACAAAGCACTAGGAACAAAAGGGATGTGAAATGATTTGATACAGTAATGTAATCTTACAGATTACAGTGTACTGTATGTGTTAGGTTTTTGCACTTTTTGAATTTGCCACTGGGCTCCGCCCCCATGCGTCGCGATGCTTGCAGGGAACGGAGCCCGACACACAGTACATCGGGCAGAGGACACAGCCCACAGACACAGTGGGAGAACATCGCAGGATCCTGGAGACAAGATAAGTAACTTTGCCTGGATCCTGCGATGCAATACCGAGTGTGGCTCAGGGTTACCACTTTTGGTAGTGAAAATTCACCCGAGCCACACTCAGGAATACCGCTAGGAAGGTTAAGATACTGTTTGAATTAAATAAAAAAAAAAGATGCAATATTAAACACTGCAAGTATTTTTTATATCTGCCTAGGGTAACACAATGCAATGATCAATAATTTACAATTGTAAACAGGTTGAAATAAGCTTGTGCCAACACAGAATAATAAGGTCAAAAAATGCTGATCACTAATTGTTTAATATAATTGAAACATTCTGATTGTAAAATAGGTACATGTATATATTTTTCTTATTACATTGTCAATTTATATTTGCTGTAATGATGGCACTTTATTTTTCTTTCCATTAGGGATTCACTGGAGTATAAATTACTGCTATTTTAATCAAATGTGAATAGTTTACACAAAGGAAATAAATATCACTTTGTGTGATTATTTCATGGGATTGAATTTTCTAGCCTTGATAAATCTTTATCTGGGGGTATTAATGTCATCGTTTTTCACCAGTAGACAAAAAAAAAAAGAAATTGCGTGTGATTGATTCTTGTCTGTTACTTTTTTTTTTTTTTTATGGTTGCTACAAAAACATTTCCTTTTAACCTCCTTCAATATCAATGTGCAAGTTTTTACAGTGATAAATGTGAAATTAGTAGGTAGGAAGCTATTGACAAAAAAGCTACCTCTTTACACAACATATTTTCCTGCAGTGTGCTTATACTATCCTTGCAGTTAAAAATAGGATTTCAAAGGTATCTATAAATGCTTGAAAATAAGAGTTTTTATATCTATATTAAATTATGTTATGTGAAATGTCTAGAAAGATAGATTGGTGTCACATATAGTCTTTTGTTGTTGTTACTGGCCTTTTTTAATACACAATACCAACAGTAAATATTTAATTATAATTAATACAAACATTGTAAAATGTCATTTTAAGGTCTTTATAGAATACCTATGATTAGCATAGATTATACTGTATATCAAAGCATCTCTTTATATTTTGAAGAAGAAAGACGGAAGAAGAAGAAGATGTATATTGTTCTATTGTTTTAATGTTTTGTTAAATGTTATGTTATAAATTTTATAATTGATTGTATACAATGCTTTATCATACTCTGTTTCAAGCTCGGTTCACACTGGATACCGATGCGGCTTCAGCAGGGATCCATAGCTTCCTGGTTCACCATTTCAGGTCCTATTTCAGCCCAAGTTTTGGGCTGAATTCAGGCCTGAAACGGACCAAAAGACGCACAGGGTTCCTGTGCAAATTGGCGCCGGAGCCGCATCAGAGATATGTGAACCGACTCCATAAAGAGCCGTTCACATTCTCCTGCTATTGCGGTTGCATGCGCAAGAGTGTGAATCTGGCCTCAGAGTGTCCTGAGTTTCTAATAAAAATGTTCAACACTATTGTCCTCCAGTGCTGTGTCTTATAGGAAAGTGGAAAAATGTCTCTCCTCTTAGTAAATTAGCTGTATGTGTGTGTAACCTGATATCCTGTTATTACCTAACTCGGAAACTATTAATATAATTTACAGTAAATACAATATCTACATAAGCCTGGTGATAAGGTGGCTCTGTTGCCTTGCACTTGTGAAATTCATATATATATATATATATATATATATATATATATATATATATATATATATATATAATTTAAAAGGGATATTTTTATAGATTCTCAGACAAAAAAACCCAAATCATTATATGTTTAGTCTATTTTATTAAAGTTTGCAAGTATAACAAAACTTGAGGGTACAGACAAGGCAAATAAAGTGCTTACAAATCCATTTTCACCTATGCGGGTAGTACATACCAGGAATACAAATGGTATCTATAGATATACAAATAGGTGTGTGAAACTAGCAAGGAAACCCTAGCCCAGAGGATATTAGAGCACAGACTAGGAGCGTAAGCATGTGTTCAAAAAAGAGAAAAAAGGAACAAAACAACAAATCATATACAGTAGCATCTCTCTGTATGTACACATCAAGGGCCCTGAGGGAGCTTCAGGGCAGCACAGAGAGAGAACATATCCCAGGCCCTGCTTAGACACGAGCTGGAGGGGATTATATAGAGAAAAATGTAAGAAGGTAGAAGCAGATCATAGAGGAAGAAGAGGTGTGAGAAGGGAATAAAAAAAAAATAGAAGGGGGTGATAAACCCGGGCACCAACTAAACCGCAACACCATTTCCTGGGAGGGTCCAGGAGCATAAAATTAAACCATACAAGAGGTAACAGTACAAAAATGAGAAGAATACCAGAAATTATTCCAGACAGTCCACATGAGACTGTGAGAGTCTGATTTGTCTTGATCCAATGCTTTCATACCTTCTAAATATTCAATTTGTCTGATTCATTCATTTCACAAGCCAAAGCAGCCAAAGTAGGAGGGTCAGTTTGGTGCCAGCACCTGGCTATAAAAGATCGAGCCACAGTCACAAAATGCCTAATCAAGGAGCTTGGCACCAGAGATAATACAGTAAGCTGGGACAGGTTCGGGTACAAATCACCCACTAGATCAGTGAAACGGTATAAAATTTTGCCCCAAAATGGGATAATGCATGGGAAAGTGCCCCAGATGTGTAGCATAGTGCCAGGAGCCTGCAGACAGTAACAACAGACATCAGGGATGGTGATGGTGGGGTCAAATTATGATGGATCGAGGGACAGCAAAACCATCTGGTGAGTATTTACGTACTTGGGCGACTGAAGATATTTAGTCCAATCAAGATCACATGCTGGTACACACAGTTCCTGTTCCCATTTGGACATAAATAAGGGAGAGTGTGGATAGGAGCCTTGCAGTAGGATTTGTAGTAATACACGCCCCAACAGTGGAAGAGTGGAGAATAAAAATCATTTGTTTTATTTGTTGGACCTGTATCTGGATTGTATGTTGAGTTTGTTTGTATTGTATTGCATTTTGCCCTCCCAGCACCAATAGATCTTCCACCAGGCATGTATGTAAAATCAATAAAAACGTTATTGGATTAAAAGGATTTGGTATATCAGGGAGAGTGGATGATAAGGTCTAGAAGATTGGAAAAGTAATCATCCAAAATCTGTGAGTGTTCTAGTGAGATAAGCCAAGGAAAGATATTGTCTAAGAAAGTGAGGTGTTCCATGGACAATACATACAACAAGGGAGAAAGAGGGCACCCCTGTCGAGTGCCATTATGGATTTGTATGGGATATGAGAAAAGACCATTAGATGATCGAATACACGCGGATGGGTGGCTATATAGGGCAAGTATTTGCAGTATTTTATGCAGTATATTCAATCCCAGACTTGTGTTCAAGAAAAGTCCAATGTACCCAGTGGAATGCCTTCTCGGCATTATCTGATAGTTGGCACACAGGTATATTGCATCTTTAGGCATGCTTCGTTAAAAGGATTGTCATAAGGGTGTCATAATGAAGCCCACCTGATCAAAATGGAGCAGGTTTGGTAATAATGGTGTGAGGTGGGTAGCTGGCAATTGTTCAAACCATTATAAATAAAGAAAATACAATATATGTAAAAACACATTGGGGTTGATTTAAAGGCAAATCCACTGTGCACTACAAGTGCACTTGGAAGTGCAGTCATGTAGATCTGAGGGGAAGATCTGAAATCAGGGGAAGCTCTTCTGATTTCTATCATCCAATCATGTACAAGCAAAAATGCTGTTTTTTATTTTCCTTGCATGTCCCCCTCAGATCTACAGCGACTGCACATCCAAGTGCACGTGTAGTGCACAGCGGATTTGCCTTTAGTAAATAACCCCCTATATATTCTCAGATATAGAGAGATACACCTTTCAAATGATATGAAATATCACAAAATGCTAAACATTAGTTGGTTGTATATAGTTAATATCTAGCATGGGATATTAGGAAAAATTTCAATATGCACCTATCACAAATGATTATTATGCCATCGTGCTGCAGGACCAGATAACCAAAATGGGAACTAAGCATAAATGGCTGGTTGAGTATTCCTATTTTATTGTGCCATTTTATTACGTATTATTTATAAGCAATGCCACCAGTCTGGGCATTAAATTTAATAACTGGAGAATTTAGAGGTTAACAGCTGAGTGATAATTTTTTGCTATAAATGCTACTAATCACACTGAGATTTTTGAACAAGTTGGAAACTCCTTTTTACTAGTTGAAGATCAGTTACAATCAGAGCTTTGTTTCAGCAGGAACGTGGGGAATGCAGTTCCTCCACCTCTGGCCCTGAATGTCTGTAATGGCAATGTGCCCTGGGGTGTGCAGGAGGATCTATTGTTGCTGGCTGCTTGGGGATCTATTGTTGCTGAGGGGGGTTCTGTTGTTTGCTGGAGGTCTATTGTTGCTGTGGGGTCTATTGTTCCTGGTGGAAGATCTATTGGTGCTGGGAGGGCTGTATGTTGCTAGGGGGGTCATGCCAGTTGTTGCTGGAAAGGGCCTACTGTTGAGGGAGGGATCTATTGTTTCTAGCTGCTGGAGGGTCTATTGATGCTGATTATTGAGAGCTTTATTGTTGCAGGTGGGGGTCTATTGTTGCTACATACTTCCATATAGTTACATAGTAGGTGAGGTTGAAAAAAGACACAAGTCTATCAAGTCCAACCTATGTGTGTGATTATATAAATTGTTGCTAGGGTGGATCTATTATTTTTGGGGGGAATTTGTTTTGCAGGGGATTATATTGTTGTTGGTTGCAGAGGATCTATTTTACTGTTTTTCTTATTATCATTAAAAAATTCCATAAAAAATTACTTGGCATCACAAAATGATACTTGCTTCTGTAACCTCTAAAAGGGGCATTACAGGGAAATGAGTAGGAGGTGAAGCCAAGGGATAGTAATCTGAGGTGGGTAGGTGGTGGAGACAAGGGTTGACTATTCTCTGAAAAAAAAAGCCCTGATTACAATTATCTAGAAAAGAGATAAACTTGACCATGTTGGTTGATTAACAACTGTAGACACTGTTCATTTTGCAAAGTGAGTGTTCTCTTAAATTAAACCTGAACGTTAGGTACATGGTTACATTGGTCTCTTGAGTGAGTCTGCATGCTTTTTTTTTTTTTTTTTAAAGAACCTAGCAATGGCAGCTATCAAAGTCATTTGCAACTTTTTAAAATTATATTCTTTGTAAATGTCAGTGCTGCTGCAGGATTTTCTGTACATCACAGAGATGCATCCCCTCACAGGCAGGTTTAGCTCATCCTCCTAGGCATGGTATTTAAAGTAGAACAAGTAGGCGATTTTTTTAATTTTCATTTTGGATAGAGTCAGATTTGTTTCAGCCTTCTGTGTCCCATTGTGGAGATTTATCTTCACGTCCTGTCCCATAGCCAAACACGTGGCCACATTGGAAGATTTCTCCACTATTACTTTTCTGGGGACAACACAAAATTTGGGATTTTCTTTTACTTTCACTTTCAATGATAATAGTAGACAGGACAAATATAAAGGGTGCATCTCCCCAAGGGAGGAAAAGACAGCAATATAAACCTGATAGGGGATTCAACCCCTCTCCACTCTATCCAAAACTAAATAAAAAAAAACAGTTTTGCCTTTAGTTCCAATGCTCTACTTTTAACCCCCTGGCGGTATTCCCGAGTCTGGCTCCGGGTGGATTTTCAATACCAAAAGCGGTATCCCCAGCCAGACTCAGGATTGCATCGCAGGATCCAGGAAGAGTTTACTTACCTCGTCCCCTGGATCCTGCGATGTCTCCCCGCTGTGATCGGCGAGCCGCCGTGTCTCGCTCGATTCACAGTGCCAAGCTCCGTTCCCTGCGAGCGTTGCGACATACGGGGACGGAGTTCGGCGGCAAATTCAAAAAGTGAAACACACAGTACAGATACAGTATACTGTAATCTTACAGATTACAGTACTGTATCAAATAATTATACATCCCCTTTGTCCCTAGTGGTCTGTCCAGTGTCCTGCATGCAGTTTTATATTATAAAAACTGTTCTTTCTGCCTGGAAACTGGAGATTGTCCATAGCAACCAAAACTGTCTCTTTACATCAAAAGTGGCTTTAGACCAGTTAGAAAACAGCGATAATAAATTAGAATCACTAGCAGAATTGATCGATAGTGATTTGTGGGGAAATCCGTCACCAAACACTAAAAGTAACAAAAGCGACAATTCTGCAACTGAGCAAATTTCAGTGTTTTTGATTTGATTACATTATTGAATAATTTTTATTATTATTATATTATTATTTGTTATAATTATTCATAGTTATTTATTATGTTATAATTTTTTATTTCATTTTTCAAACTTTATCATACCCGGGATGTCTACTAGACTCTGGTTTGGACAGATTTAAGTGAACTATTCCTAAGAATTACAGGCCTACAATATAAAACGCCAAATTTCTGTGCAAAATAATGGTACCGCTTTCAGCACCTACAATCTGAAATAATCATACCGCCAGGGAGGTTAAGCATCAAGTTTTTTTTTTTTTACATTGACACATGTTCCCCAGGGTAGGCAGGACTGAGCCATGCTCTGTGTGTCCCATAGACACAAAGAGCCAGCTCAGGAATGAGCAAGCACTAGTTCCCCCATTGCTAACAGCTTGCTCTGGGAGCACTCAATAAGGAGGAGGGGCCAGAAATGCCACGGGGGGACCTGAGAAGAGGAGGACCAGAACTGTTCTGTGCAAAACCATTGCACAGAGCAGGTAAGTATGATATGGTTATTATTTTAATTTTAAAAAATGGAAGCTTTAGAACCACATTAAAACAAATGCCACAATGAGGACAACCAAATCTCACTATCCTTGCGATAAAACATATACCTACCTAAGGGCAGGCTTTGGGCTAGAGTTTTGCCCTGTATATACAGGTATCAAAATAAAGAGCCAAGTGCCTTTTTCTAGCAACTAATCTGTTCCCAGATGCAATCCTGCAATTGTGTTCTGTCACTTCATTTTACTTTTTGTTGAGCCAATATGAACTTCACTGGCTTTGTTACTGTGACACTCATTTATTATATTTGTTTTTTGTTGCATGGTCTGTTCAACAGCCAGGAACTGAACACACACTGGATGCAATAGTTGTACATATTTATATAAGTTATATAAATATATATATATATATTTGGATGACATAACTCACTTGAGTAAAGTACATTTTTAATTTAGATTGCTGCTAGTTCTATCCAAAGAGGAATGTTTGTGTTTATGTATTTCATTTTAGGTAACAATATTTATTGTGCCTGGTTTAAAAAGCATTAGGGAGGCAAGTTTGTACTAGCCAATGCATCAATTTCAGTATGGGCCATCTGGTGATCTAAAGGAGCCAAGTTGCTCTATTGATAGAACATTCATAATTTAATACTAACACAGGCAAATATACCATTTATAATAAATAAATGAAAGCAGCTCTTAATAAGGGAAGAAAGCTGACAATATAAATAGAAAAAATAAATGTCCATACACCATCCAAAAGCTTAAAAAACGCATTCATGTTATTTGAGAGAAATGAAAGAGAGAGTTATTCAGAAATGGAGAAAACATTTTAGGACTGATCCAATTAACAAGTATTTTTTTAATTCTAACTACTTCTAATACTGAAACTAAAAAATGTAAAAAGAAATGCTAGCATATAGTCTTTTGGTATAAGGGATATTAAAGTTATATTTTACTTTTCTGCCAGTAATTGTCTTTAATCTCTACCTTGATTGCAGTGCATGCATAGTACAGTATACAGTTTCAAATAATATTACTCTAACATGCATGAGTAGGAGTTACCCAGTGGTAAATATTCACCCAATGGGCAAAGCAGAAGAAGAGAAGAACATAGCTGTAGGAATGGGTGCAGTTAGATCAGACCTTTAATTACTGGAGGAGATCACACCCAGGTGTAAATGTGCCATATAGTATAAGTATGCTATACATCAGCAAACACATCTTTACACAGATGTATAAATGGCAATTTTGCAATGTTCCTGGTTTAATGTTCAAATTACAAAGTTTACCGTGTTGAAAACAAATCTCAATTTCTAATGAAAAAATCATGGTGTCAATTTTCCTAAGACTTTCCAGTGGTAAAAAGCCACATTTAAGAACCTGAAGGGAATCTACAGTGGGGATGGAAAGTATTCAGACCCCCTTAAATTTTTCATTCTTTGTTATATTGCAGCCATTTGCTAAAATCATTTAAGTAATTTTTTTCCTCATTAATGTACACAGAGCACCCCATATTGACAGAAAAACACAGAATTGTTAACATTTTTGCAGATTTATTAAAAACGAAAAACTGAAATATCACATGGTCCTAAGTATTCAGACCCTTTGCTGTGACACTCATATATTTAACTCAGGCGCTGTCCATTTCTTCTGATCATCCTTGAGATGGTTCTACATCATCATTTGAGTCCAGCAGGGTTTGATTATACTGATTGGACTTGATTAGGAAAGCCACACACCTGTCTATATAAGACCTTACAGCTCACAGTGCATGTCATAGCAAATGAGAATAATGAGGTCAAAGGAACTGCCTGAAGAGTTCAGAGACAGAATTGTGGTAAGGCACAGATCTGGCCAAGGTTACAAAAAAATTCTGCTGCACTTAAGGTTCCTAAGAGCACAGTGGCCTCCATAATCCTTAAATGGAAGATGTTTGGGACAACCAGAACCCTTCCTAGAGCTGGCCGTCTGGCAAAACTGAGCTATCGGGGGAGAAGAGCCTTGGTGAGAGAGGTAAAGAAGAACCCAAAGATCACTGTGGCTGAGCTCCAGAGATGCAGTCGGGAGATGGGAGAAAGTTGTAGAAAGTCAACCATCACTGCAGCCCTCCACCAGTCGGGGCTTTATGGCAGAGTGGCCCGACAGAAGCCTCTCCTCAGTGCAAGAAACATGAAAGCCCACATGGAGTTTGCTAAAAAAACACCTGAAGGACTCCAAGATGGTGAAAAATAAGATTCTTTGGTCTGATGAGACCAAGATAGAACTTTTTGGTCTTAATTCTAAGTGGTATGTGTGGAGAAAACCAGGCACTGCTCATCACCTGTCCAATACAGTCCCAACAGTGAAGCATGGTGGTGGCAGCATCATGCTGTGGGGGTGTTTTTCAACTGCAGGGACAGGACGACTGGTTGCAATCAAAGGAAAGATGAATGCAGCCAAGTACAGGGATATCCTGGACGAAAACCTCCTCCAGAGTGCTCAGGACCTCAGACTGGGCTGAAGGTTTACCTTCCAACAAGACAATGACCTTAAGCACACAGCTAAAATAACGAAGGAGTGACTTCACAACAACTCCGTGACTGTTCTTGAATGGCCCAGCCAGAGCCCTGACTTAAACCCAATTGAGCATCTCTGGAGAGACCTAAAAATGGCTGTCCACCAACGTTTACCATCCAACCTGACAGAACTGGAGAGGATCTGCAAGGAGGAATGGCAGAGGATCCCCAAATCCAGGTGTGAAAAACTTGTTGCATCTTTCCCAAAAAGACTCATGGCTGTATTAGATCAAAAGGGTGCTTCCACTAAATACTGAGCAAAGGGTCTGAATACTTAGGACCATGTGATATTTCAGTGGTAAAAAATATAGCGCTAGTAATAATGAACCAATCAAAGGTAGTATTCACTAAAACAGAAGCATGAGTGTGACTATTATGACACAATGCACTGATTATGTTCAATAATATCCTCTGAGACCTCCATGCGGCTGGGACTTACTTCCACTTGGCGTCTTGGATTGGCAGTCATAACTGGGATAGCAGTGGGAGATTCCCCTTGAGATCCGAGGTTTCTCGGACCCACCATGTCCAGTGTGGATCTCTGAGCCTGTTCGATTCGGTGTCACCGGCATCCGAATCCACCATTTCTGGTAAGCGTATTTCATCTATTTTTTATTCAAGATCGCATTACCATTGATACACAGATGTGAAGATCTTCCACCCTGGTTGGACTCACTCCATACACTTGCAACTATGGGACTATCATTTCATCTTCACTCATTGGGATATTATTGAACCTTATCAGTGCATTGTGTCATAATGGTCACACTCATGCTTCTGTTTTAGTGAATACTACCTTTGATTGGTTCATTATTACTAGCGCTATATTTTTTACCACAGGTTTTTTGAATAATTGTCTTATTCCTATGTAGCTGTTTTTCTCTTATGTTTTGGGTTAGTGCAGTGTTATACATACATTTTTGTTCATGTGATATTTCAGTTTTTCTTTTTTAATAAATCTGCAAAAATGTCAACAATTCTGTGTTTTTCTGTCAATATGGGGTGCTGTGTGTACATGAAAAATGAGGAAAAAATGAACTTAAATGATTTTAGCAAATGGCTGCAAAATAACAAAGAGTGAAAAACTTAATGGGGTCTGAATACTTTCCGTCCCCACTGTATATGAGGCATATGAGAGTGCACCAGCTATGTCAAATTAAGCCACACTTTTATATCAATATAGCATGGACAAGCATAGGAGGAGGATTTTTTTCCTATACGCAAATAATTTTAGTGAAGCTATATCTCAATATTAAATCTCAATATTTCTATTTGGTGTACATATCTAATTTTTTTAATGTTTTGCATAATTTTATTTTTTGTTACTTCTTAAGCAAATAACAACTAATCAGTTGTGATGTGGAAGTTGTGATGTATATCACTTTACAGTAGCCCTGTATCCACTATTATCTGGCTTGATTGAGAAGAATAGAGAGGCAGAGATGGTGTTCAAAAACTTTGAAATCTTTATTAACCCTAATGAGGACATAACCTACAATTTGAACCTGCATAATCTGACAAACACTGTAGCTGCTGACTTTAAATAAGTAGACTTACCTGTCCTGGGTGCCCGCGATGTCGGCCGCCCGAGGCCGACCCGTCCCTCGGCTCTCGGGTCCTGGCACTGCCATCCTAAGTAAGGGAAACAGGCAGTGGAGCCTTGCGCCTTCACTGCCAGTTTCCTACTGCGCACATGCGAGCAGCACGGTGCTCTGTGAATGGCCCCGTGGTTTTCTGGGAACACACACAGTTCCCAGAAGGCAACGGGGCCGCTCACCGAGGAACAGGACACGCCGCAGAATAGGAAGAGGCAGATAAGGAAGACTGCCTAGCAACAAGGGTTCAGGTAAGTTTAATTTTTTTTTTTATTGTTTTTTTTTATTTTTTTTACAATTTTTGGTGCAATTTTTTTTCAGGGTGGCCCTCCACTTTAATATTATGATTATCTATATTCCTTGCAAGAAATTACATCATGCATACACATCAATATGGCTTTTACTACATGATTTTGTGCCAGACTCAAACAGCAGGCCTACAGGAATGTTCTATAAAGATCTTCAATAAATGTTTCCTTTAGCCATATCATACTAGATTGTCCTCTGCTTTTGAGGTACTGTATGTACCGTATTCACCTTATGCTGCTAAACATGAGCTATTAGAAATCTGGAATGTCTTTTTGCTTCACTTCATACTTTAAAATTTGACTAGTATGAGCTTTTTGTGCTTTATGAGTAAAGTCCAAATATAGGAAACCAAAAAACCCTCCCTTACAATGCACTGCAGGGGTTAACTACTTGTTTAAGTAGAGGGGATAGAAAAGCAGTTTTACTTACCTGATCTACCACTTATTTCACTCCCGAATTTAGTCTCTGCTACTCTTTCTTGCAATTCCTAGCATCTAGATGCTCAGAGCCGCAGCAGGAATCTGATTCGTGCTGCTACAATTCAAACTAAATCACTGGTGTGAATATAGCCTAAGGCATTACACACAAATAAAAAGGGAACTTGAGAGTACACGTTAAACAAAAAATGTTTAGCAAAGGAACAGGTCATTTTATACAGCTTTAAGATACACATTTTTGAAACACAAATTCCTTCAATAAACATGCATTGGAAATACCCTAGAAATGCTCATCCTATTACCAAAGCAGGATCTGATGAAAATGACATGAAAAAAAATGTATGTGTTTATACTTCTTTTCAAATCACACACTTGTAAAACCATGCAGGATGGGTGATCAAGAAAATGGAGAATGCAAGCCTCTACCCATATGGCACTTTTTCATCATGTTGAGGAGACTCATCTCCGCCTCCTGTTTAAATGTGGAGGTTTGTTGGAGTTAAGATTGTGGAATGCCACTTTGGAATAAGAAAGCCAACAGATCTGCAAGACACTCACAAAAAGAAAGTATTATATTTAGCACCCTCTACCTAGGTAGGTGCTAGAGTTAAGGTTTTTGTAGTGCAGGTACATTTAGGTAGGCCTAGCAAGAAGCTAGGCCTGTTTGTTTTGATTTGTGTGGGCTGGGAGTGGCTCAGAGCAGGCTGGTGACTCACAGAGAGCATCAACTTTTGGTTACCTCCCTCTGACTTCTAGAGGACTCTAGAAGAGAGGAGGGTAAAAAGGTGGAGCGGTCTGGGGTGCTCTAAGAAGCCCTGACCAAACACCAACCTGGATTGACAGGGGGCAGGCCTCCTTTAATACCCAGGGTCAGCCCAGCTGGGGTGGAGAGTCTAGGTGGAAGAACCTTTGAGGGAACTCCCCAGTCTGGGGGGGTGACCTTGGGCCTGGAGCTTGGGAGTGGAAGGGACCCTCATACAAACCACAAGGGTGTTCTGACCAGAAGAGGACAGTGGAAGGTACTGTCAGGCATAGTCTCTAGGAGGGATCCACCAGGTGTCGGTGAGTGGCACACAGCCTGGAACGCTGGGGAGGCACACAGGAGTGGATTGGGGAAGAGAAAGAAACAATCTGAGATGGGGTGTAGAGCCAATGAGGACTGTGGTGTCATGGGCAGTAAGGTTTGGACAGCTGCAGCCGGGAGGGCTGGCAGGGCCTGAAGAGGACTATCTGGGATCAGTAGTCCACCAAGGACAGCTAGCATTTAACCTATTTAACCTTTTTTGGCTACATCACAGGGGCTTACGATCCCTGCAAAAGGCATTTCTACAAGGCCTGGCTGGAACCGGAGTCACGCCTAACCATGTGCTAGCTGTGTTTGAGAAGAAGTGATGTGCTGGAGAGAGGAGGTAATAGTCTGCAAGCAAGTTTGTGCAGGAGGAGTGTGAAATGTAAATATGTACAGGGAGTGTACATAGTTCTGTCCTAATGCAAATGTTTCTTCTTAAATTCTGGGCATCTCATAAATCCCCTATCTCCATCCAAGTTTAACCCCTCAATAAAAACACAAAAACAGTTAACGGATTATTCATTGACTCTGTGTGCTTGAGAAAGTGAATGTGGGGCTGGGCAGGGTGACAGGTGGACCACAACTTTCAGCGGCCCCTATGGGGTACTGCTAAATATAAAGTAAACAAGGACCATTTCTAACTCATTCACAGTAGGTCTCAAATTGAAAAACACACACACTTGACAAAAGTCCTTTAATTTAAAGAAAAAACGCTAAACAAATAAATGTAAGCCATAAGAAACAAGTGATTCCCCTGTCTGAATGTGTATTTGACAAATTTCTACTGATTTATGAGCCATTTCTGTCAGTTCATAAATATAGGCATCCCGTGTGGCATCCTGAATAACGTGATACCATTAGCCATATAGTACATGACCTCTGTTTGTTTCTATTACTCTTATGTTTCTATTTAGGAAACTTGGAACTAAAATAAGACAGATAGAGTTACTAATCTCAATCTAATTAGAAAAATCACATGACAGGAAAGAGTCACTTCACAAATAACACCAATCAGGATTGTGTTTAATTTGACTAATGAGAGAGAAGTTCTACAAGTTGAAATTCATAGCAATTTATGACAATACCAGTCATGTTTTAAAGTAAAAATTCATACAAGGAAATTACACACCAAAATAATCATATTTTAAGCAGCATAACCCAGAAAAAGCAGATAAAAAAACACACAGGAGATCCTTTGAGAAAGCCAATTGGGCGCTATGCGTCAGGTGGGCAGTGACATTATCATGCTGGGCGGGGCTTAGACACCATCTTAGAGAACTGTGTTTTGCCTGTGTTTATACCATGCCAGATTTTTTCTATTACTTGTAAGTCCAATACTTGTTTTTAATAATAAATATGAGTAAAGCAGTCTGCACTATTGGATGTTTGTGCTTCCTTCCTTGGTTTATTGGCTATTGAGAACATGCTTGTTATCTGATTGTTAGCTTCATGGAATAAAGAGGGATTTGAGTCATTTCTCACAAAGTGCATATGACTTCACATATTAGTGGGGTCCACAGTATCAGGTGATCGAATACTCCCAAGGGGTGATGAAGGACACTGCGGTTGTGTTTTACATTTTAATAGGGTGAAGGTGCCTTTCCTCACAAATGTAAATAGCACATATGAATTTTCTACTCACATATGAAAGAATCCTACCTTCATGTTTGGTGTATTGGGTATCTGTTGACCTTGGCAAATATTAGGGTGTTGTTCCAATGTTTATGTTTTTTAACCACTCTTTGTAATAAAATTACTTTTGTATAATCACTGCCTCATGATGTGCCTGCAAAGTCTGTTTTTTCTTTGAGAGTTTCTCTCAATCCTTACATGTATTATAAAGAGAGCATGATGTAAAGTATTATGCTATGTGTAAGACACTATATAAGAGAATGTATTGTTGGAGACAACCAGTGGTGGCTGGTGTTTTTTTTTTGGGGGGGGGGGCTGGGCAGCTGGTGGAGCGGCACTACCCCCACCCCTCCACGGGTCACTAACAGGTTTACCTGCTGGTGGCACTGTGGCATCCAGACCTGAATGTTGTAGTTCAGGTGTCCATCCATGGATGTCTAGCAGCAGCCAGCAGCTCTTAGTATCTAGTCATCATTTGAGGCTGGGTGCTCTGAGGATATTTAATCATTCCTGTGCTTGTTGTTCTGCCTATGTCCCCCTGAGTTGCAAACTTTGTATCTGTACTCTTCTCCTTCTCCTGTTCCTGATCCAGTTCCTGATTCTCATTTTCCTGCTTGCTTCTGCTCCCTGTGCCCTCTCCTTGCACCTGTCTTGGTTCTGCAAGACCATGGGGAAATGCTGTTCACATGTAGCTAGGTGCTGGGCTACAGCAATATGGAGAAATAGAGATTGTCTTTTATTCTTCTCTCCCTCTTCTGAGACACTGATGGTATGCTGCACCATTCTCCTCCAGACAGCAGGGGCAGCGCAAAAGCCAAGCAAGCCCAAAGATTTCTATGCAGAGTGCTGAGAATCCTGGGAGATTTAGTTTAAGATGACAGCCATATAAGGGGATGAATGGACTCCTTATAATACAAATCCCAATAGGCTTTCTGGGAAATGTTATCTAATGCCTGGTCTTTACTGTTATTTACTTTATATCCTAAATTGTGTTATTACTATTGTTCATGTCATGTACCTGATGTGAGACTTAAATGACAAGGTTGGCCTCTCTTGTATCTCCAACCCCGGCCCCACTAACATTGGAATAGAGGGTACTGAGGGACTGGAGGAACTTGGGTGCCAGCAGATGTTGATAGGAGAACTTGCAGCAGGAGATGCACCCCCAAGGAGACTGGCGACCATCAGGACAGTTAAAATAGCTGTGCTCAGAAATCCAGCCGAGGTTAAAGGTGTACTCTATTTGATCTGCAGGTCCAAGATGCGTGGCTTGTCAGAGCTGTCCACAGAATTGAGACAGGAGCACTCAGCAGTGTGCAGATAGCCGGGCAGGCACTCGAGCATGGATCGGAGACAGAAGCATGGTCACAGGAATAGCCAGGGTCATCAACAGGCAGGCTGCGAGGTACCGAATCAAAAGCAGAGCCAAAATCAGAAACAGAGCTGAGGTCAGGAATTGGCGACAAGGCAGAAGCAGAATCCAAGATCTGGTCAGGAGTAAACTGGGTCAGCAAAAAGGGAAACACAGGATTCACAGGACACAGGGAAAAGCTAAAAAAACAGTTAGCACTTTAGTAAGAACAGAGGCATCCTTAATGGGCTGTCTGGCACCAGCATGCGCTGTGCACGTGTCCGTGTGCATGCTCGCATTCCCATGCGCATGCACAGCCCTGGTTACCATTCTACCAAAAATGACTTCCCATACAGTTAATCCATTATGTACTTGCCTAGTTACCAACCATATTGGGTGACATAATATTAAGTTTGTCTTTACTACCTAGTTTGGTGCCTGTTTTTTTGATATAGCACTTCTATTGGGTACTAAGTATTGCTTTCAGTGATTTCCTGTGATATTGTATGTTTGTATACTCAATCTGCTTTGTCAGAGGGGCTGAGGTTCTTGAGATGGTCAAGGCAAAGAACAGAGGACTCATCCTATCCAGCATCTCCTACGGATTAGAACTACACATACATGTTAGAAGCACAGGTGGTAGTTTTAATTTGCCAAGGGATAGTTTCCTAATCTACCCCACTACAGGTCCTAATGTGACTATCACACATTCACAAGATGCTGATATTAATAAAACTGCTGACAGTTAAAGGAAACCTGAACAAGAAAAAAACATTCAGGCTGTTATAGCCGACTCTGAAAATACTAACTGCCTGGCAGATGTACGTATCACCTAACAATGCATTGAGTTAAGTCAAACTTCTAAATGTATCTTATCATTTTAGACAGGAAAAAAGGAAAATTGTATACTTACCTGACTGCTATTTTCCTTTTCTGATGCATAAGCATGACAGCATACACACATAAGTATGCCTCCCCCCAGCCAATCGCAGGACTGGTTACGCTATAAATGAGACTCCCCTCACACGGTGGCATTCTTGTAACTATATTCAATGCAAATCCCTGTGAGAGATTTGTATTCTTATGCTTTAGGAAAGGAAAATTACCATCAGGTAATTATACATTTTTCTGTTTTCTTAACACAAGCATGACAGCATACATATATGAGATGTGTGTGATGTAGCATGCAAAAAAAAAAACCCAAAAAACAAGGGAGGGTAATGCTGAAGTATTTTAATCAACAAATCATTAGATTCGACTTTGTAATATGTTAGAAATGGTTTGTAATAAGCTACAAATGCAATTACTTGAGCCTGGTTGCTGTCCTAAAGAATAATTCTGGACTTCTGAATTTTGCCCATGAGCATGCAATCTATCTGGTAAAGTGGGCTCTGTAATCAATTGATGGATTCATCTTTGCCATATAAGCCCACCAAACTACCTTCACCAGCAACAATGCAATTGTTCCAGTGGACAGTAAAAGTTCTATTTCTTCAGCATCACACCAACATTCAAAGCTTGTGGTGACTCAGACATTTCAGTTTAGACATGCTGGAAAGACAATGTCCAGCCTCAGATGGAAAGAGTTTCAGACTTTTGGATGATGCTGAAGAACAGATTTAGAGCTACCCTGTTTGGAAAATGGTAGCAATAAGGTATTTTACAGCCTTACGCTTGTATATCTAAGAGCCTTCTCCCGGACATAAGAGTCATAAGAAATACTGCTTTGGTGCATGCGCGGCTTTCGGTCATTTCGGGTGTGTGAGGACTGAGCTCCGGATCCCGTCTGCTCTCCAGGCCACCGAACTGCTTACATCTTACTCAATTCGCCACGGGGGTATGCTGAATCACTCCCTACATGCCCTGAGCACCCCATGGGTAAGATTGGCCAGCAAACGTATTGCTACAGGCTGCTGCTAGACCCGCATTATTGAACCATGATGGACAGGCTTGTTACTAGGCCACAATCCCCGTCCCTATGCCCACCGTCCCGTTCGCTACTGTGAATCCTTCGCTAGGGGCTGATAACGCTACACCACTCACCCTGGGCTCCCCTGCAATGCCCTCCCCCCCGAGCTGCACAGGCTTTTAACCCCTGAATTACTGGACAGAAAGCTCCAAACACTTCTCCACCAACTAACACGCAACATTGCTGTGGAGGTGGGTGAACTATCCCAGGAACTATGGGGGGGGACTGCCCAAATAGGGGAACGAGCTGATGCATTGGACACTAAATTTGACAATCTTGTGCAATATGTCCAGGAATTAGAGGAGGAGTCCTCCTCATTAAAGAACTCTGTGTCCCAGTTCCAACTGCAACAGGAGGACCTAGAGAACAGAGAACAACACTAAAATTTATGTTCCCATGGTATACCAGAAACTGTGGGCAATAATACCTTACGCTCTTATCTGTTGGGGCTTTTCAATACATTGGCTCTTAAATCACCAATATCGATTGGCGTCTGGATAGGTCTCATAGGTCCCTGGGCCCCAAAACACCCTCTGGAACTAGACCTAGGGATGTCATCGTCAGATTTCATTCTTATGACAGCAAGGAGGCTCTGACCCTAGCTACACACAATAAATCATTGATCGAATATAAGAGGGCAAATATTCAGATCTACAGTGATCTCTCTCCTATTACTCTTGATAAACGTAGAAACCTCGTCCAGTCACCATCCACTTGCAAAAACATTGCATTCAATACTACTGGGGTTTTCTGTTTTGCCTGATTGTCTCTCAAAATGGATTTCAACATTGCCTTTGGGATCTACATGAAGGAGAAGCATTCATAAAAAGCCTGGGTCTTTACCAGAAAATTTTCTGCTCCCACCTGCTGCTTCGTCTGTTCGACCAGCTCCAACCACGCCAAATCGGCTCTGGACCCCTGTTCAGAGTAAACAGAAGAAATCTTTCTCTACTCCACAATGCTCTCAAACATCCAGATGACCCCCTTGAAACATTGATTGGTTCCGACTTTAGGTGGCAATAATTTCTTTAAATTGGAGATGTTCTTACACATATCCACGAGGTATAGTTTTTACCTTTTTATGCTACATACCTGCTGGAGAGCGGGTGGGTCCACGCTCCTTACACTTCCATCTGATGGAGGTCACCATGTTTCCCCAAACATCCAGGACTCAAGTCTAGGACTCCTGAGACGCATCCGCCTCTCAGGCTTAAAGATGAAGTTTTTCTTTTTTTTCTAGACCCCTCCTGGGTCTCTCTACTGATGTTTTTTTTGTCCCTAGGGCAGTTTGTAGGTTGTATACTCTTGTTACAGTATTGGGCTCTATGCCTGTCTAGAGAATTACAGGTTCCCGGGTTTATTGCTTCATTTAGCAGGTACACTGTTAAATTGTTATGGTGTTGAAACTTATTTATCATGACATTAAAGGTCTGAACTTCATTAAAAAGCGATGGCTTGTTCTTAAAGATTTTTGAATGTCTGGTATAGATGTGGTCACGGTCAAGGAGACCCACTTTCCCGCTGGGAGTTCGATGAAATTTGCATCAAAATATTTTCCTACTTCCTATGTGGCCCCAGATTCATCTGACAAGGTCAGTGTAGCTATTATTATTAAAAAAATCTTGCCCCCTTTGGGTCAAGGATAAACATATCGACCTCCACGGAAGGTTTATTATCCTGGTATGTGACTACATGTCCTCCTCGTTCATGCTGGTAAATGTATATGCACCCAACTCTGGGCAAACTGGTTTCCTTGATGAGCTCTTTCTCCTCAATCAGCACTATTCCCAACCTTTTATGATAATTGGAGGTGACTTTAATCTGGTTATGTCCCACAATAGAGACAGACACACACAGTTTAGAGACACCCCATCACAGAAGGTGATGTCTCAAGCCGCCTCTTTTCGAAAATGTATTAGGTCCCACCGCCTGTTTGACGCCTGGAGAATTAAACATCCAACACATAGGCAATACACCTTTTATTCTATGGCTCATAAAATGTACTCTAGATTGGACCACTTCTTCATATCAGCACCATTACTTCTTCCTGCATGGACTCTAATATTTCACCCATTACTTGATCTGACCACGCCCCTATTTCCTTAGATCTTTCCTTACAACATTCCACTTCCAAGAGATGTCACTGGCGGCTTAATGATCACCTTCTTAACTCCACAGTCATCAGGGAAAGACTAGCCAGAGACCTGGGTGAGTTTTTTCAACTGTATGTGGGTTCTGTACAGGAAGTCTCGACCCTCTGGGAAGCTCACAAGGCCTACTTCCAAGGCTTATGCATTGCCATGGGCTCTCGCCTAAAGAGAGATGGGCCTTCGAGTATCTTTAATAGGGATGAGCTTTGAGTTTGAGCCGAACAGCGAATAATTTGGGGTGTTCGCGGCAAATCCAAAAGCCGCGGAACACCCTTTAAAAGTCTATGGGAGAAATCAAATAAAGAGTTAGTCCTGATGTACTCCAAGACTGGTGTTGTCTAGTTCTTGGGGGTTCCTATAGCCAGATCCATTGGACTCGTGTTCCAGAACTTAGGAAGCGGTATACTGATGGAAGCACTCAAGCGGAGTGTGGGACGTTCCGTGACAATAATATCTTTACTAAAATGGTGTCCTCTAGGTTGTCCCAATTTATACATAAACTGCTTAATAGGGATCAAGTGGGTTTTGTGCCCTCCAGACATGCTGAAGACAACACAAGGCGCACCAATGATCTGATTGACCTATTGAACAAATTCCCTCGCCCGGCGCTTATACTGAGTTTAGATGCCCAAAAGGCTTTTGATCGATTAAGCTGGCCCTACACGCTTACACAATTTGGGTTCAAATTGTCAAATTTGGGTTCAATTTGGGGTCAAATTGGTCCTTTCCCTAAAACTTTGCAGACTCTGTACTCTCAAACATCTGCCTAGGTACAGATGGCTGTCTTTTTGTCGCCTCATTTCCCCATGTAAAACAGTACCAGACAGGGGTGCCCTTTGCCCCCCTCCTCTTTATTCTTGTTTGGAGCCTTTGGCCGAAGCTATCTGAATTCATTTGGAAATTACTGGAGTATTGATGAGATAGCAGGAGTACACATTATCCTTTTTGCCAATGATATTCTATTAACATTGACGAACCCTATAATTTATTTGGGGTCATATCGGGCTATAAAGTTAACACTGCTAAAACTGAAGCTCTACCCTTATACATACCACCAGACTTATTAGCACAACTTAAAAGTACAAACCCTTATAAATGGTGCCCTCAATCCCTTAAATACCTTGGTATTCAGCTTACCCCCCTCATATTCTAGCATTTACTTACTCCCTCCCCCGTTTCAGGATATATATCAATGTCTCCACCAATGAGCTACATACTCTATTTTCATGCTGGGTAGAATTAACGTTTTGAAGATGTCTGTGTTGCCACGATTGCTATATCTTTTTGAAACATTGCCGGTTGTTATACCTATTAGCCAACTTAAAGCTTGCCACAGATGTTTTCTGAAATTCATATGGAATAACAAAGCACATCGTATTGCCAGCTCAATGGTCTTTTCTTTCAAAATTCAAGGTGGTCCAGGAGCCCCTGATATTATTAAGTACTACTATGCCTCACACTTTTGGGCTGTTAACTCTTGGTCTAGTCAGGTGGCTCCAAACAGGTGGTCAGAAATTGAATGGGGTGCCCTATATCTGATACATCCATGTTCCTTGGTATGGTCCCGCTCTCTCCAAACAGACCCCATATTGAAGCATATGTGTCTAGCACCAATGCTATTCACCATGTCAATCTGGTGTAAATGTGCCCTGAATTACTCTCTCTCCATATCCTCCTCTATCCAATATTCTATTTAATCCAGTCCTGCCAGATAGTCTGTCCTTTGGACATTTGTTGCCATGGATACAGACTCCTCTTTTTCAATTATGCAATCTGGTGTACCCTGTTACTCGCAGTGTGTGGTGCAGAGAGAGACTGCTGTAAAGATTCTGTAAAGATTCTAATGTTTTGGTATAGGACTCCTGAGATTATCCATCATTTGGACCCTACCCTTTCAGCTGTGTGTTGGAGATGTGGGCTGTAGAAGGATTCACATTTCCATATATTCTGGTCAGGTCCTCTTGTTCAGTCATTTTGGTCTGAGGTAATGCAAATACTTCAGCATGTGGTAGGCCTACCATTTCCTTTAGACTGCATCCATTATTTACTAGGGCTCCCTTTTTCAGGTATTGCAAAACCGGTTAATCATCTGATCTCATATATCCTTCTAGCTCCTAAAAGGGCTATACCATTGTGTTGGTTGACAATTGTTCCCCCTTCCCAATTACAATTATTGCAACTCACAGCAGAAATCAGGAGGATGGAATACCTTACAGCCATTGTTCACAACACGGTTTCCCAGTTCAATAAAATTTGGGAGCTTTGGGATCAACCTGAATATGGGGATCTCATATCCTAATTTTACTACTGGAGTCTACTGCCTTTTGTGGTCACATGTGTTCTTATTTTGCTTCCCTGTATGTTCTCTTATTACTAGACGACACTCTAATGTACCTGCCCAATACTATGTACCTATGCTTCTACAACTCTTTAACTATTTTTCTTCCATAGTACATTTGACATTATATATGTTTGAACATTGTTTCATGACTTTCGGTTCCTATACATTTGGTATTTTTGAGATTGATACTCTGTACACTGTTGTATTTCTGTTTTCTTTTTGAACTACAGTAAAAAAAATACAAAAAAAGAAATACTGTTTTCAGTGTTACTGACCGTATTGAGGAAGTCTTGTCCAGAAGAAATAGAGGGTGGGTCAACATGTCCAGCGCTATTTGTAAATCCCAAGGGGAAAGAACAATCTTCCTGAAGGGTGGATAATTGCACAGGCCTTTGGGAATTGGTTTACCAGGATATGCAACAGCCACTGGATTCTAATGGGTGATGTGGATCCCACTGGATCCTAGAGAGTGATCAGCTGCCTGATTTGATGGCTTGAGTGATTGACTGCTATGACTCCATATGAAATGTTTGGATTTTGATCCTTTCTTCTGTCCAATGCTTTCAGATCCAGCCCTGGACCCAAGTCTGTTTCCTTCTTTTTGACTAACAACAATGGAGAAAAGAAACCTTTAACTCTTTCTGGACAGGAATATAGTGATATAGTAGTAGGGATGATAATGATATAATTCAAGTTATTCCCACAGCAATTCAGTTCATCCAAAGAGGTACAGACAAGGTAGAGGACAGGATACTTGAAATATTCATGCAACACTCAGGCACCTTCAGAGAACCCAGTTCCTCCTGTCATAACTTAGCCAAACAGACCTTACCTGATATACACATCTTCTCAATTCAATAACATGAATAATCAATCTGATTGGCCAGTTTTAAAAGCCCATTTGATCTTTTTATCTGCTGGGTATAACAGATATTCTGGGTATGACAGATAATGCCTTTTGAACGTGGGCCACTGCAGTCATAAAAACCTAATCAACATTATACAGAAATTTCCTAACTTGCATTCTTTTACTACTAATTAGATGAACAGGTTACCATTTGAAGAATGTTATTTACCATAAACAAAATACTTATGAAGTTCACTCATTTTTGTCTTTATGATTCCTTCTGAGTCTGACCAGACCACCTACACTCCACATTCCTTTGCAAATTTGCACTGTTTAATTAGATTGGCCCACAAGGGCCGAGATTGGCATGAAAACAATTAGCATAGCAAATAGTTATTAGCTGTCCTTTTGATATGTAGAATATTGAAAACAAGTGAAATGGGGGTGCTAGACCACTAATTGGTAATTATGTTAATATAGATAACCATATCTATAAAAAAAACTCAGGTGTAACAGTGCCACTGTATCTCTTATAAAACTCTGGTGCATCTATAATACATACCAGTGTACAAATAGTGCATAAATCAAATCATTACACTTGCCAACATATATTCACTACATGTGCTGCAATATAAAAATTATGGAACCATTGAAAAAAAACTAGAAGTCCAATGTGCAAAACAAAAAATGTAACTGTGACAAAAGTGCTTCTCCACTGTAGAGATGAACCACCTTCACCGACTACGTTGAACACCCAAAGTGCTCTGTAACGGATGTCTGCTTACCAGAAGTTGTTGACCTTATTAATTAAAAGAAGGTCAGGTACAGCCTTTAGCAAGGATAGACTTGCTGCAATTAGGTGGTTGAGCCGTGCGGGAAGCTTTTCCTCTCCCCCATTGTGGGTACCCAGAAATATATGTAGGAAGGATACAAAATACTAGAATAGTGTAATCCCATTTATTGAATGATTAAATAAATATAAAAGGCCAAATTGCTGCTTACATTAAAAGGTGCCTTCGCCCGGCACTAAGGTTGTAGCGCTCATCTGTGATAAAAATCCCCATTCAGAGTGTTGTAACCAGCGTGGGCTCCACCGCCAGCCGCCAACAACCAGAGGGACCGGAAATTGCGGACCAGGCACGTCTCAACATACGTTTCGTATCACGTCTTCAGGAGGCATGTCTGGTTACTAAGAATGCATGTTTAAATAGTCAAGAAGCCTGACCAATTGGAATAAAGATAGTGTAGTTACTAGGCAGTTTAGATAATAAAAAGGGCCTACCCAATATAAATTGAGATTGTTTAGTTGCTAGGCAGTTTACCAGCCTCAATGCTGATCTTAAGCAAATTAAAAAGTCATACATCACATGTAAATACACTGGAGCTGGAGCTACAAAGTCCTACCTATACATAAAATCTCTCCTCTGTCAATAATATAAATCCATACAAACTGATACAATCAAAAATATGTCCTACCTAAATAAAATCCCAACATATGAAATAAAGAATACAAAATATGAATAAAAATATGAAGTAAATAAAAATAATAAAAAATAATGAAAAAATAAATTAAAAACAACCAGTATATACCAATAGGAATTAGTTTATATATAGATACTAGTTATTATTCCCCCATTGTGGGAATAATATGGGGGTCCCAAAGGATTAGATATTGATGATATTAATTTATGATTCATTTAAGTCAGATATTAATGACCTACTTATTGTTTAATCCCCACCTTATTCATTGGTCAAAAAGCAATTTAGATCTAATTCTATGTTGAGTCCCAATGGCTGCATTGAATTAAAGTGATACAGCCACTGGGTCTCATTTTGGGAAATGGCTTTCTTCAGATCTGTGCCTCTCCAATTTGAAATAACCCTGTCTATACCATAAAACGTAAGAAGATGAGGGTCCCTATTGTGGCAAAGATGAAAATGTCTGGAGACACTGTGATTCAGAAAACCTTTGGCAATGTTTGTCACATGTTCATTAATGCGTACTCTTAATTTATGTGTAGTCCTCCCCACCTATTGCAGGGAGCATGGGCACTTCAACACGTAAGTCACATGTGTGGAATAGCATGTTATGAAAGGTTTAATACTAAATTCCTGATGGGTGACATTAGATTGGAATTTGATTACTTTTTTTGTTTGTCATTTGGAGGTACGACAGGCCTTGCACCGAGTACAATAATGGAACCCCGACCTATCAAGGAAAGTAGGAGGCTTTTTGGGGGGATCCGGTACATTGGGTGCAATGATGTGTCTTATACCTGGGGCCCTCCTATAGATAAATTTAGGCCTATTAGGTAATATATTTTGCAGATCCTTATCTTTTAGGAGTATGGGCCAATATTTTTTGAAAACTTTCTCAATGTCTTTGTATTGTCTGTGGAAGCCTGAGACAAAAGCTAAACCCTCCTCAAAGGAGGAGGGCTTATTTTTGTTAATCAGTAATTCTTCTCTATTCATTTGAAGCACCTGATTTTTAGCTGTGATAAGGGACTGTTGGGAATAACCCTGTTCCTGAAATCTATTGATTAATGCCTCGGCTTGCATATGGAAATCTTTAAGATTATCACAGTTTCGCCGGACCTGCATAAATTGGCCTTTGGGTACAAGGCACGTCTTGATGTACGTTTCGTACCATGTCTTCAGGAGGCGTGTCAGGTTACTAAGAATGCATGTTTAAATAGTCAAGATAGTCAAAAAGTCAACTCCAATATGACATGGAAAAACAGATTAGGTCGTGGTGGGACATAGCCTCCTTTGAAACGTATATCAGGAAAAATCTCACCCCTAGGAGATTATGTTGGGATGTCAATCCGAACAATGGAGTAGAGGATCTTACAGAGGATCTGCAGCCAGACTCGTACCTCTGACACTCGCCACCATATTGGGGCCTACTGTACACCCAGAGCCCACCTCTCTCTATTTCCGCAGATCGGAGGCCACAGGGGAGCTCTGTCTTAGCTCCCTGTTCGGGATACCACTTGCGGCCGCAAAGAACCTGGGAGATAGAGTTACCTCACCTGGAGATCTCTTCCTCTAGCACCGGCCTCCGGAGAACTGACACCATCTTGCGGCCTGCCATTCCAGCCTCCTCTGCCTGGTGGACGCAGTGAGTACCAAGGCGCTCCTCTAATCATCCCTCAGCCGGCTCCCCCAACAGTGTGGGGACATTCATATACCACCGGGGCCCCAAAAACTGTCTGTAAAAATTAGGAACAACGGTCTGGCAATCACTTGACTGAGTTCCCTAAGTACCCTCGGATGCAAGCCATCTGGTCCCGGTGATTTATTAATTTTAAGTTTCTCAAGTCTAATTTTAATTCTGTCCTCTGTTAACCATGGAGGTGCTTCCCGTGTTGAGTCATGAGGATAAACACGGCAGTTTTGGTTACTGAAGACCCCCGATTCACTCATGAAGAATGAGGAGAAGAATAAATTCAATACCTTCGCCATCTCCCCATCCTTTGTAACCAGATGTCCTTCCTCATTCTTTTTGGGGCCAATATGGTCTGTCCTCCCTTTTTTACTGTTTACATACTTAAAGAGTTTCTTGGGATTTTTTTTGCTCTCCTCCACCATGTGTCTTTCATGTTCTATCTTAGCTGTCCTAATTGCACCCTTACATTTCTTGTTGCATTCTTTATAAAGTCTGAATGCTGAGGATGATCCCTCAACCTTGTATTTTTTGAAAGCCTTCTTCTTTGCTTTTATATGCATTTTTACATTGGAGTTAAGCCATCCAGGAGTTTTGTTAGCTCTTTTAAATTTATTACCCAATGGGATACATTGACTAATGCCCTTATTTAATATGCTCTTAAAGCAAACCCATCTCTCCTCCGTATTCTTTGTTCCTAATATTTTATCACAATTTATGCCTTTTAGCAAGGTTTGTAGTTTAGGGAAGTTGGCTCTTTTGAAATTCAGTGTCTTTGTATTCCCTTTATGTTTCCTATTTGTGTGATTTATACTGAAACTTATTGACCTGTGATCGCTGTTACCTAAATTGCCCCGTATTTCAACATCCGTGATCAGGTTTGTATTGTTGGTAATCAGTAGATCCAGTAATGTTTTATTTCTAGTTGGTCTACCATCTGACCCATAAAATTGTCCTGCAAGACATAAAGGAACTGGCGAGCCTTAAATGAATGCGCGGTTCCCTCCACCCAGTCTATGTCTGGATAATTAAAACCCCCCATTATGATAACACTTCCCATTTTTGCTGCTAATCCAATTTGTGATAGGAGATCCGTCTCCACTTCCTCCCTCAGCTTAGGGGGCCTATAGCATACTCCCAGTATTATTTTCCCCTTAGCTTCATCTCTTTGGAGCTCTACCCATAAGGATTCCACCTCCTCTCTAGCTCCCTCAGTGATGTCATCTCTCACATTCACTTGTACATAATTCTTGATATATAGGCATACCCCTCCCCCTTTTTTACCCTCTCTATCCTTGCGGTATAGGGTGTACCCTTCAATGTTTGCCAGCCAATCATGAGAGCTGTTGAACCAGGTCTCTGAAATTCCCACAAAATCCAAATCCTCCTCGTACAACAGTATCTCTAGTTCACCCATCTTGTCCGCCATGCTCCTGGCATTGGTGAACATGCCACATAGTTTAGACCGGTCACATATTGTCCTCGTATTGGGTGTTTCGAGATTGCAACTAGGACTTGCTACTATACTCACCTTGTGTTTTTGTGCTTTGGTTAACCTACCACTAATGCCCCCAGTACTACCCTCTGGAATATCTTCCACACTGGCTATCTCTGTCTCTGGACCCTCCCCCTCATCGCCTAGTTTAAAAACCCCTCTAACTTTTTGGCCATCTTCATTCCCAGCTGATCTGCACCCTCCTCATTTAGGTGCAGTCCGTCTCTTCTATAGTACCGGTTATCAACTGAGAAGTCGGCCCAGACCTCCAGGAACCCAAACCCCTCCTTACTACACCAGCTCTTCAGCCACTTGTTTACTTCCCTAATCTCCCTCTGCCTTTCTGGTGTGGCTCGATGTACCGGTAGTATTCCTGAGAATATTACCTTGGAGGTCCTTTTCCTCAATTTAGCTCCTAAGTCCCTAAAATCGTTCTTTAGGACACTCCATCTGCCTCTGACTTTGTCATTGGTGCCAACGTGCACCATGAGAGCTGGGTCTTCCCCAGCTCCTCCCAGTAATCTGTCCACTAGATCCATGATGTGCCGAACCCGAGCGCCCGGTAAACAACATACTGTTCGGCACTTCAGGTCTTTGTTACAGATTGCACTCTCTGTCCTTCTAAGAATTGAGTCCCCTACCACCAGAATCTGTCTTTCATTTTCCTTCGCTGCCCCCCCACTCTCACTGGAGGAGTTCTTCCCCTGGCAGCTAGGAGAGTCCCTCAGCTCCAGCAGTGCTGGTCCCTGACTGGTTTCACCAATGTCACTCAATGGAGCATACTTATTGGGATGCTCCAGCCCTGGATCGGCCTCCCTGGCACTTCCCCCTCTACCCTTCCTGACTGTCACCCATCTACTCTTTGCTAGTGCCTGCACCTCTTTGTCTCCAGCCACCTCTGTGCTGGCCCCTGCCAGCACCTGCCGTGTACGTTCCTTGCTCTCCTTTAGTATGGAGGGACTTCTCAGTGCTGACAGTTGCTTCCCCAGATTCAGAACCTGGGCTTCCAGGGAAACAATGTGCTTACATTTTGCACAGCAGTATTTGCCCTCGATTGGATGATCAAGGAATGCATACATACCGCAAGATGTACAAAGAGTCGCCTCTCCACACCCGCCGGGCATCGTACCTATTAAATTTAATGAGGATTGGGGATTATACCCTGTCCAAATTTCCTAACAACTAGCTTTCAGACACTAATACTCAAGACAATACACAGGTACTCAACAAGACAATACACAGGTACTCACAAACCTACGTGCACTCACAGAACACTCGCAGACCTACGTGCACTGAGGCCAATGTAATCAGCTCTTTCAGTTAACACTTATAGTTCAGAATCAAATAAACCAGAAATAGTCTTTGTATATTTACTGGGAGATATGGTGGATAAATATTACTATTTCATTTTAACTAATCCATGCCACATTTTCTTAGTCACCCTGTGCCCCTAATAGACACAGGGTAACTTAGACATAAGAGGTGCATGGGGAGCTGAAGCAAGGGTTTCCCAACCTCTCCAAGGGATTCTGGGTTCCACAAGCCCCCTGCCCAAAGTGACTCCCATCACACAACTCTTGACAGTATACCAGCAGCTGAGTACCATTGTCTTGTGCACCAAGTGGTGAGCCTTACCACCTGAAAGCTTCATAGCTAGTGGAAAGTCCAATGGCTGTCCCTAAAGACCAGCATCCTACAACCTCAGGATCCTGAATATAAGGGAGGCTTCCTTCATTTGGGAGGTCTACAGCCTGTACAGAAGGAACTTCACTACAGGAGAGGCTAAACCTGTGCAGCTGACCAGATTAATCTGGCAAGGCGAGGGCAAAAACAAAAACTCTTTTAACAACAGCATAACCTTCTGAGCAGTGAGAGAAAAAAAGAGAATGCCACCTTGAGAGGGGGGTGTCTTATTTATAGTATAACTGGTCCTGCTGCTGCACAGGGGGTGGAGCCATACACATATGTGTATATTGTCATGCTTGTGTCAGGAAATATTGTTTCATGAATTTGAGGGGTCAGCAATTTAAAGTGTATTTTGACTTTAAAAAAGTCAGGTTGGGAAGGTGCATGCACGGGGCTCTGAAGATGGCCGCTTGATCCGAGAGCTCCATACCATCCCAGCACAGCGGCGCCCATAGCACCATAAATGGCAATCCTGGAACAGTGAGATTAACACAGCAGCACCATCACTCACCCGCGAACACCCCCCTATGTCCAGAGCTGCAGTTAAGAGGGATCTCAGGTCACAATTTAAGTACTCGGACACGCACGGGATTTCCAAGATGGTGGCAGCCTCATGCTGCATACACAGATGGTCTCCAAGATCACAGACAAGTGCTTACCCCAGCGACGCTAAACTTCACCCCGGGCTCACAGGTGGGCTACCAACAAGCAATCACCCCCTCAGATTTCACAGACCCTGAGGGAAGATTTCTTCTAGTTAAAGGTACAATTGAAGGGCACCTTTACTCACTAGTTTCCTACTACTCCCCCAATAGAGGAAAAGCCACATTTTTTAAACTCCTAAAGAACACCTTGCACCCTATGCTGGAAGGCACAATCATTTTTGGAGGGGACTCGAACGTAGCGTTCGGTCAGGCTTTAGACAAATCCAAGCCCCCCAAGGACCAATTTGACCCATCCATCTAAGGAGAGCCACAAAATTGCCAAACTAATCCATGCCCAAGGTATGGCAGATGTCTGGAGAGAACTAATTTCCAAATGAGATTACACCCATTACTCCCACCCGCACAATACGTATGCCAGGATAGACCATAATGTAGTACCAACATCACTTCTCCCCCTAGTACTTAGAGCCCACATTAGAGACACAGCCCTGTCAGACCACTCAATAGTGGTCATATCTATCGTCTCCAGTGCCCTCAGCAAGAAACGGGGTCACTGGAGATTGAACTAATCCGTTCTCTCCAATCCAATTAGAGTCAAAGGAAATCAATATAGCGCTACAGGAATACTTCTCGATCAATGACACGGAGGGAACCACTGCTGAAACGTTATGGGCCACTCATAAAGCCTTTATCAGGGGCAAAATCATCCGGCTCACCACCCAAATTAAGCGAGAACAGAGGGCGGACATTGCACGCCTAGAAAAGGACTACATAGCTCTGCGGGCTAAACACAAACAGAATCCCTCCAAAGCCACCGTAACCCAAATAGACAAAGCCAGACTGGATCTAAACCTAGCCCTGACAACGAAGGTGGAGAAATTCATCCGCTGTAGTGGAAACAAATTCTATGCACACACAGACAAAATGGGACCACTGCTGGCCACAAAATTATCCCCCCACGCATAAGGGTCCACACTTTGCTCAAGATTCGAATAGCAGGACAACCTCTCACAGCCAACCCTACCAAAATCCTTGATGCTTTCAGGATTTCTACTGTAAACTCTACAGCTCCCCTTCACAGCCCAACAAAGACTCTGTTTATTGGTTCCTTGATGGCCTCCACATACCTTCCCTCAATACTACACACAAGAATCTCTTGGAAGCTGCCTTCACAGAGGGAGAGGTACTGGAGGTCATCAAGGGCCTCAAAAAGGGATTGGCGTTGGGACCAGATGGCCTTTCCGCCCCCATTATAGTACCCTTATTCCGCACATGACAAGTTTTTTAACGCCAAAACCCAAGATGACCCCTTAGATATCCAACTCAACACAGCCTACATCACGGTCATACCTAAACCAGACAAAAATCTCAAAGAAGTAGGCAATTACTGCTCAATTTCCCTCATAAATAATGACTTAAAAATTCTAACCAAAATCCTGGTCAACCGCCTCTCCTCCTCCATCAATTCCTACATACACAAAGACCAGGTAGGGTTCATCCCGGGCAGACAAGGCCCTGATCAAATAAGATTAGCAATAGACGTGGTATCGATACTGCAATCTAACTGGGAGGGAGGGACAAAACAACAGGGTCTACTTCTTGCACTAGATCTTCAGAAGGCCTTTGACTCTGTGTCCTGGCCTTACATTTTCTCCCTCCTGGACAACTGGGGCTTTGGGCAGCACTTCATGGGTCTTTCATGAGTCCTCTATTCACAACCAAAGGCACACATTTGACTACAGGGCTATTACTCTACATAGCTAGAGGCACCAGACAAGGCTGTCCTCTCTCCCCACTCATATTTTCCATTGCCATAGAAACCCTGGCAATTGCTATTCGACACGAACAAACATTAAAGGGGTATCATGTGGTGACCAGACCTATAAATGCCAAGTTATGGATGATTTCTCCAGGATATCAGGTCATCAAGTCAGCTTTTCAAAATCTCAAGCCCTCAATGTATCAGTCATGCAGTCATTCAAATTCGAATGGAGCAATTCCTCAATCAGATACCTAGGAATTACTTTGATGGCCCACATTGAAACTCTCTACACTCACAACTATCCGCCACTGTACCGAAAACTAGAAACCAACCTCAAGAACTGGTCCAAGACCCAACTCTCATGGCTATTCAGAATTTACTCTATTAACCACTTCCCACCCTGCCACTGCACATAAACGGCCGGGTGGGAGCTCCCTCCTTATGACTGGATGTTCCCGAACGTCCTTCAGAAGGAGCGGGATCGCGTGGGCCCCCCAGAGACAGAGACAGTCGAGTAGTATAACACAGGAGGGCCCTGTGATTGGCCCTCCTGATCACATGACTACTGTGTCCAATCACAGTCGTCATGTAATGTAAATAGAGAGTGGCTGTAACTGCTCTCATCTCTTCCTCTCCTCACACAGAGCCTGTCAGTGAGGAGAGGAAGAGAGATCTGTGCTGCAGCCGGGAGATCAGTGAGTTTTATAGCTGTTTGTCTGCTGTTTACCCACTGATCACCCAGCTAGTGTCCCCAAAACACAGTGTCCCCAAAACACAGTGACCCCAAAACAGTGAAAACACCTGTCAGTGAACATCTGCCCGTCAACAACTGGCACATCTGTCTGCCAACAGCTGACACATCAGCCCGTCAACAGCTGACACATCAGCCGCCCACCATCATCAGGCACATCTGCCCGCCAATCATCAGGCACATCTGCCCGCCAATCATCAGGCATATCTGCCGCCCACCATCAGGCATATCTGCCGCCCACCATCAGGCACATCTGCCGCCCGCCATCAGTCACATCTGCCGCCCGCCATCTGACACATTTGCCGCCTGCCATCTGACACATCTGCCATCTGGCACATCTGCCGACCGCCATCTGGCACATCTGCCACCCGCCATCTGGCACATCTGCCACCCGCCATCTGCCCACGATCAGGCACATCTGCCTGCCAACATCAGGCACATCTGCCTGGCAACATCAGGCACATCTAGCCACCCACCATCTGGCACAGTTGCCCACCATCTGGCACATCTGCCGCCTGCCATCTGACACATCTGCCGCCTGCCATCTGACACATCTGCCACCCGCCATCTGGCACATCTGCCTGCCAACATGACGAAAAGATCTTACAGCACAGAGGAGGCTCTCCAAATATGTCGGACGAGAGTAGCGGGGAATTCTCTCCGTCAGACTCAGATAGCGACTATGAGCCAGTGGAAAGCAGTGGCTCCGAGATGGAAACAGAGGAAGATAGAATCCTAACAAGGAGAATCAGGAAAAATGAGCAGGAGGAGACAATCACCAGCAGCACAGCACTCCAGGGCATCCACCAGCAGGCATCCACCAGCAGCGCAGTACTCCAGGATGATATGCAGGCATCCACCAGCAGCATGATATACAGGCATCCACCAGTAGCGCAGCACTCCAGGGCATCCGCCAGCAGGCATCCACCAGCAGCGCAGCACTCTGGGATAGGCAGGCATCCACCAGCAGTTCTGCAACCTTCCTAGAAGATAGGCCAGATGCTAGCAACGGATCTCATCAATGAGGCAGTGCCCATACTAGCCTCCCAGATGTTCTACTGTATCCAACATGGCTGCCTGATACGTCAGTAGAACCCGTAATACCCCTTTTTACAGCCCAGCCAGGCCCTCAGATGCAGACGGAAAATGTAACCCCACTTTATTATTTTCATTTATTTTTTACCAATGAACCCCTAACATACATTGTGGAGCAATGTAATCTATATGCCAGCCAACATATAGCCAACAATCCAAGCTCTTCATATGCCCGTCCTTTTGTTTGGAAACCCCTCACCGTGGAGGAATTTAAAATTTTCCTTGGCCTAACCCTCAACATGGGGCTGACAAAAAAAATGAACTCCATTCCTACTGGTCTACCCAACTTATCCACTACATGCCGGTCTATTCGTCATTGATGTCCAGAACCCGTTATGAGATGATTATGAGATTTTTACACTTCAATAACAATGCCCAATGCCTCCCTCAAAATCATCCCAGTTACGATAAATTATTCGAAATTCTGCCCCTAATCAATTTTTTTTGCGCCAGCTTCAAGGAGATGTTTACCCCTGATAGAAATATATGTGTAGATGTATCCCTAGTACACTTCACCGGAAGACTGGGAATAAAACAATACCTCCCCAGTAAAAGAGCCAGACGTGGGGTAAAATTTTATAAGGCATGTGACAGGGCCACGGGTTACACATATGACTTTATAATTTATGAGGGAAAAGACAGACAGCTAAACCCCCCTGGATGCCCTACCTACATGGGAACAAGTGGCAAAATTGTCTGACAGCTGATCCAACCATTACTTGGGAAAGGTTACCACCTATATGTAGACAATTTCTACACTAGTCTCCCACTTTTCCGCCATTTGTACTTAAAGAATATTGTGACCTGTGGGACAGCACAGACCAACCGCAAAGGCTTCCCACAAAGACTGGTCGCCAAGAAATTGAAGCAGGGTGAAATGGCCAGTATGCGGACTGAAGAGGTACTAGCAGTGAAGTGGAGAGGTAAAAAAAAGAGATGTCTACATTCTTTCCACAATACATAATGACACCTTGGTGGAACTTCAGAGAAGAAGAGGCCCCATACAGAAGCCAAAATGTGTACATGAGTACAGCCTATACATGGGGGGGTGGATATGAACAACCAGATGATGCAGCCCTACTTGGCCATGAGGAGATCACTATTTTGGTACAAGAAAGTCACCATTTATTTGATGCAACTTGCCCTATTTAATTCATATATAATTTTTTCTAAGTGCACCCAAAGTTCCCTAACCTATCTAAAATTCCAAGAAGACGTTGTCACAGCCCTTCTCTATCCCCAAGGCCAAGCCCCTCAACTAATTCGGTCCAATTCATTAGCCAGACTCCATGAAAGGCACTTTGCCGAAATCCTCCCTCTTACCCAAACAGGTCGCAAACCCCCCCAAAAATGTTGTGTGTTTTCAAGTAGAGGAATTCGCCATGACACCCGATACTACTGTCCACAATGTCCCTCCCAGCCAGGCCTGTGTATTGGAAGGTGCTATCGGAGCTATCATACTTTACTACACTATTAGTAAAGTGAAGATGATTTTTTTCCACTATCTGCCATTTCTGTGAATGACCTGGACTGTTAACGACTATGCCTCTGCCAAACATCTTTCTGCCTTCAACGTGAATTGACCCGGACTGTTAAATGACCATGCTTTTTGCCTGCCTCCTGAACTGATCATTTGCCCTGCCACTGTACAGCACAGGGGTCTCACATATGTGAGGGGCTCCAGAAAAGGTTTTCCGAGTGGAGAAAACATTTTTCTCCGAGTTTTTAGTTTTCTCGGATTAGGGTCTGGAGACTCGGAGGCTTCGTAGAGATTTGGGTGGGAAGAAGCCTCTACCCCTGTCCTCAGGTCTTACCTGACCAAGGCCCAATGTACAAAGTGCTGCCTGCTGCCACCTGAACTGGTCATGCCTCTGCCTGCCACCTGAACTGGCCATGCTTTTGCTTGCCACATGACCTTGCAATGCCTTTGCGTGCCACATGACCTTGCCATGCCTTTGCCTGCCACAGGGACTGGCCATGCCTATGCCTGTTACCTGAACTGCCTGCTAAACCTTGGACTGTACTGAACCATGTTCATACTTTTCCATATCTGTCTGCTGCCTGGACAATTCCTGGACATTTCCTTTGGCTGTCTGGACAAATGCTTTGGCTGCTCTGGTATGGTATTCCTGCCTGCTAAAACCACAGGTGAGCTTTTTTTTTACCTTTTGCTCAGCAGAATGTATTTTGGGGTTTAATTCTTGGTGTGTACATGCTATGTGTTAGAAGCCTGGAGGTGCTACTTGCATGTTGGGCCTCTGTATGTGGCCAGATAGTGGAAAAGTCTCACACATGGGTTATCGCCATACTCAGGACAAGTAGCAGGATGTATTTTGGGGTGTCATCTTGACTATGTGCATGCTATGTGTAAGAAAGATCTTCTAAATTGACAACTTTGTGAGAAAAAAATAGGTTTTCATTTTCTTTCCACATTTTCCAAAAACTTGTGGAAAGAAATGACATGTTCAAAAGACTCATTATGCCTCATAGAATATACATTGGGTTGTTTTCTTTCCAAAATGGGGTCATTTTGTGGGTAATTCCATTGTCCTGGTGCTCCAGGGCCTTCAAAAATGTGATAGGTACTCAGGAAATTAAATGTGTAATTTATGCCTTTAGAACGCCTGATGGTGCTATATGGATGTTGGGCCTCTGTATGTGGCCAGGCTGTGGAAAAGTCTCATACATGGGGTATTGCCATACTCAGGACAAATAGCAGAATGTATTTTGGGTTGTCATTTTGGCTATGTACATGTTATGTGTTAGAAAGATCTTCTAAATTGACAACTTTGTGAGAAAAAAATAAGTTTTCATTTTCTTTCAACATTTTCCAAAAACTTGTGGAAAGAAATGACATGTTCAAAAGACTCATTATGCCTCATAGAATATACATTGGGGTGTTTTCTTTCCAAAATTGGGTCATTTTGTGGGTAATTCCATTGTCCTGGTGCTCCAGGCCCTTAAAAAATGTGATAGGTACTCAGGAAATGAAATGTGTAATGTATGCCTTTAGAACACTTGATGGTGCTACATGGATGTTGGGCCTCTGTATGCGGCCAGGCTGTGGAAAAGTTTCACACATGGGGTATCGCCATACTCAGGACGAATAGCAGAATGTATTTTGGGGTGTAATTGCAATTACGCCTGCACCGTGTGTGAGAAATAACTTGTAAATATGACAATTTAGTGAAGAAAAAAAAATATATATATATATTTCTTAATTTTCCAAAGCATTGTGGGGAAAAAAATTCAACTTAAAAAATGTACTATGCCTCTTACTAAATACCTCAGACTGTCTTCTTTCCAAAAAAGAGTCATTTGGGGGGTTATTGTACTGTCCTTACATTTTAGGGCCTCAAGAAATTAGATCAGTGCATTAGGCCATCAGTGCATTAGGATTGATACATTTTCAATAATGCGTAGCATGGCTTGTAGACTCTATAACTTTCACACAAACCAATGATCATACAATCATCAGGATTTTTTTTACCAAAGACATGTGGTAGAATACATTTTTACCTAAATTTTCGACAAAATTAAATTTTTTTGGTTTCTTTTAAAAGAGAAAGTAGAAAATTTAGTTTTTTTTCAAAATATTCGCTCTTTTTTCGCTTATATCACAAAAAATTAAAAATGAAGTGGTGAATAAATACCACCAAAAGAAAGCTCTATTTGTGTGAACAAAATGATAAAAATTTAATTTGGGTACAGCGTAGCATGACTGAGTAATTGTCATTCAAAGTGAGAGAGCACTGAAAGCTGAAAATTGGTCTGGGAAGGAAGGGGGTGAAAGTGCCCAGTATTGAGGTGGTTAAAATTACCTTACTCACGAGAATCCTTTACTTTTTCCAGTCCCTCCCCATCCCTATCAGAATAGACCACTTAAAATCACTCCAGAGAAAAATACTCAAATTTACCTGGGGAAGCTCTGGATACCGAATCCCCCAAAGCACTTTATTTCTCCACAGACGCAAAGGAGGCCTTGGACTTCTGAATTTACACAAATACAACTTAGCAGCAAGACTAGTACAGCTCTCCACAATCTACTCCAGGTTTGAAAAACCAGATTGGGTAAAAATTGAAAGACAAGCAGTTCCTCACTTCACCTTAGACTACCTCCTTTGGTGCCCACAGAAAAACCGACCCTCCATACTAGCCCCTACCTTATCCCACTCTTGTGCTCTATAGGACAGTCTTCGAAACCTACCAGCTCTTGTCTCCACAGAACATCCACTAGCCCACTTGTTTCACAACCCAGACTTTCCCCCGGCCTAGATATTAAAGCCTTCAAGTGGCGGTTGGACAAGGGACTATACCGTATAGGTCACTTCTTCCCCTCCAGGGGCCCTATTACCCTTAGCCACTGCATTAGCAAGTTAGAGCCCCCCAACTCTGAAAGGTTCTGATTTGGACAAATATCACATTTCCTACACAAAGTATGGAAGGACAAACCGCTTCCACCCAAATTCAGAGCTTATCAAATTTGGTGCAAAGCAAGCCATGGAGCAGAGGGGAGGCGCCTGTCTGTGATAAACACGTCTCTCACTCACCCGACTGAAAAATCCTCATATATGGAAGCTTGAGAAGCTGATCTCCAAAGCAGATGGCATCTGCACACCTGGCAGGCAGCATGTTCTAACTCTTTCAAGGGAATTCTAAATGTATACCTAATTGAAGCCAGCCTTAAGATCCTAAGCAGATGCTACATGACCCCCGCCAGACTTGCATCCATTTACCCCTCAGCAGATCCTCTATGTTTCAGAGGATGCTAACTTCTGGGATCGATGGCGCATAGCTGGTGGGAGTGCCCTAAAACTCGCTCATGATCTGGAAAAAAAATTTAAAATGATCTACAAGGTTACCAAATGCATGGTCCCCAGATCCCCATCTGTGGCCCTTCTAAACGCACACATACCTCAGATCCCCAAGGCTAAACAAAAGCTAATCCATTTTATCCTAATAGGAGCAAAGCTCACAATCGCCAAAGCATGGAAGCAGCCAAAAACTTCCATAATGGCAGCTAGGAAGAAAATTTTGTGGATAATGACCCAAGAAAAGCTATCTAGTATCCTGGCAGATACAACCCAGATGTTCAAAAAGATTTGGGAACCCTGGGCTCTCTTGATGGGCATTTCTCTTATCCCTGGTGTTCCACCAAATCTTCACCCTTTAACAGTTCAAGGTTAGGCACATACCCCTCTCCCCTCTCTCTTTCCGCTCTAAACCTTTCCTTTCCCCTTCTCTTCTCAGTCCTGATACTATTAAACCTGGAGATGACCCATGATTTACTTCATGTCCCTTGAGGATATGGGATGGGAGAGGACAGGCGAGACTGCCTTCAGTGCTGTTCAGATGGTTATTCCTCTTCTCTTAGGCTGTTCTTGAGCCCTTGGGGTGGGGCTATGGGGGGGGGGGTGGTGGGACTCCTTGCCTGGCACAGAGTGATCCCTTTAGGGGTGCCAGGGGCAGAGAGGATCCCGTCCTTTCCGGTAGCCTCACCACCTGAATTGCCTATATGTAAGTCGGCCTAGTTTACCTTTTTTGTAGCCTGCCAATGTCCTTTCCAGTGTTGTGATTGTATTTTACCTTGTACGTTGGTTATTTGACCGTTTGCAGATTATATACAGAGTCTTTCTCCAGGTACAGTTTTAATGCATTGTAATATGATGTTATTCTTGCACATTGAAAAATAAAATACTTTGAAAGTAAAAAAAGCCAGGTTGGGATAACAAATACCTTATATTTGTTATATGTTCTTTTTTTCATAGCATATCTTAAAAAAATAAAATAAAAAGCTTACTTTTTTTATATGCCCATTTCTGAACCTTTTACTCTCCAGTACTGTAAAATCCTACTAGCTCTCTGAATGGTCTCACATTCAAAACATTAGTGGATAAAATGCTGAACTAAAAAAACTAAAAATTTGGTAAAACACAACAAAATTGTGAAATCATAAATGGAGTCCTCATGTGAAAACATCCACACGAGAAACCAATCTTCCAAGTTAAAAACGGCCAAATCCTTCCTTCAAGCAGATGGGTGTGCAGTGAATCAAAATCGTCATCTCCTGAGAATAGCCACCACGAAAACGGATCAGATGTACATATACTCTAAATAGATGACCTTCTGGTTAGAGAAATGATAAGAAGGCTAGTTTACATATGATCCTCCAAATACTTCACTTACGGTACTTGTAAGACTCTAGACTGGTATTTCTTCTCTTTACACTCCAAACCTATAATTACAGAAACATGAAGGGAATAAATGAACCATATAGTGTAAAACTCTTAAAACTGTCGTAATAAACCTTAAAAAAACACACTTACAATGGTTAAAATCAATTGCACAATTAGAAAACTCTCCCAGCTGGCATAAATAGTGTTTTAAAGTCACTTTAGGTTGACTCAATGACGCAAGCACATTGCTCTGCCAATTGCGTATCATCACAGCTGACTTCCTCTGGGGCCCTGGAAGAAATTTCTTGGTTATGATGAAATTTTAGTCTTTTTTTACTTTTCTGTTTCTTTCCCATAGATCAAAATATCTATATCAAATTTATTTTTAATAGTCCTTAGTTTTAAGTCCTCAGCACTAAAGCTGTACTGGGCATCAGTTTAAGATTTCTGTAAATGTAAGTTTATAAATATCACAATCACTGAACAGCATAGGTACTAAACATACAGTTAAAACTGTATGTTACCTTGAGAATGTGAATGGACTAGAAGTGAGCTGCACCTTAATGTTATCTGTAGAAAGAAGAGAATGAATGCAGGGTAAGTGTTTGATAAAGTTATTACTGATAATATGTACAGTAGCTGTGAAATGTAAAGCAACATTTCTTCTTTCAGTGTAATTACAAACACAAGCCTTGTCAGTAGCTAGTTTAGTAGCAACAATGTGAGCCAAAGATCCATTCTTACAAGATAAAATGGCACGAAAAAGGAACAGTGGGACCTCTGAAATTCGTTGACACCCTTTGAAGTGTCCCCCTGACTTTTATTGGAATAAAGTTGTATCTGGACCTCTTAGCAGTGGCACTTCAATTTCCATTTTTGTTATGTTACACTACAAGCCAAGGAGACCATGGAGTTCCTTTGGGGTGTAGAAGCTGCCTGCCCGGGAACTAGATTATTTACATCAATATCAAAACTTTAATATTGCATTGAATACGTATGTAACATTTTGTTATTTCAAATAATTATTATTATTATTATTCACAATTTATATAGCGCCAACAGTTTATGCAGCACTTTACAATGTATAGGGGGGACAGCACAATTACAGTACAGTTCAATACAAAAGGTATAGGAGGGCCCTGCTCGTAGAGCTTACATTCTAAAGGGAGGGGGTGGTGGCACAAAAGGTAATAGCTGCAGAGAAAGATTTGTTGGGGGTGTTGTTGCCAAATAAACAAGACCATAGCAGAAATATAAAAATTGTCCTGGTTTATAAGGGGTAAACAGGTGTGAAACCTGAGGTAGTTAAGATTATAGATTAGATTAACCCCTTCCTATTAAGATAACACATACTGTGTATGCGCTGTCATAGAAGTAAGTTTTCTTCAATGCACAATGCTTTTATGGTGGAAACTGACTGCTCCTGGTCTAGGACTAATGATTAGATGAACTGACTTAGGTGAACTGACTTTGGATTACATGATCACTGTGATAGCCAAGAACAATATTCACTAGTTTTAGAACCATATCCTGTATCTTTTCCTCTTCTGTAAATATAAAACGATACATGGGAGGAATTTACTAAAACTGGAGCAGACAGAAACTTGAGCAGCTGTACATAGGAGCCAATCAGCTTCTAACAGCTTTTTTAGTTGAGCATTAAAAATTAAAGCTAGAAGTTGATTGGTTGTCATGCACTGCTGCTTCATATTCTGGCTGCTTCAGTCATAGCAAATTCCCCCATTGAAACTTTTTCTCCTCACCAGAGGAGAGGTCTGGAAAAAACTGTTAAATATACTGTATATAATGCTTATAGCGGATAGGTTTTGGTTATGTGAGTGTTGCTAGCAAGTGGTCTGATACTGCGCTGTACAAACATGGTGGTATACATCCATCACACAAGGGCACTGAGCGTCTTAGTATGAAATTTGTGACATTTTTAGAAGGGCATTTAAATGGAGAAATAGGGTCAGAGATTAAAGTGAACATTTCTGTTTCTAGCAGGTAAGGCAACTGTGAGAGTTTATTTTTATAAGGACTTAGCTGATGGGATGGTTAAGGCAATATATTCCAGAACAAAAAAACCCCAATGTCAATCCATTATCGGTCATGTCTAGTGATGGAGATCCACTTTAATCACAACGATTGGTACCTGTGGACCTGGTGAAAAACTCCCAGATCCTGCTACTTCACTCACACTAAAAAACATTTCCCGGTCCCCTCTACTAAAATAAACAAAGTAGCTGAGTCTCCCAGATGACATCATTGGCCAAATTACAATATTTGGTCAGTTACAACACAGGGAATTCCATGCCATTTCAGCCATTTTATTTTTCTTTGCTTGGGGTTCCCCCTTGAAATCCATACCAGAAATAGGGCGGAGCCTAGCGGAGCAGACATGCATTGTTAGAGCTCCGCACCGCTGAGGAGAGAATGGAAGGACAAAGCGGAGCCTGCAGGCTCAAAAGGTATCCATTTGAACCTTTTTGCCCCAGGGAACAAACTGTGAAAGTTTGGGCAGGAAATATGGTACTGGGAGGAAACTGTGGCAGAAATAAAAATCAACTCACAAAGAGCTCACAGGCACTCACTGCAACTAAAGGAGCTCCAGTCACCTCACAAGATACAGCATCAGGGCGCTCTCACAGACAGAAAATGTCACAGCAAGACTCTCCATTTGAGTCAGATACAGAACAAATCCTCTCACAAACTTCTCCACAAGCCTCCTCAGCATCCCCAGTAATATTATTACAATTTGAAAAGATGCTTCATAAGGCTTTAAAACAAACCTCAGACCAAATAACAAAAAGCCTAACCAAAGAAATAAGAGAGCTGGGAAACCGCACCACAGCCCTAGAAATAAAAATGGATGAAATTGAAATTACAACCCAAGTAAATATAACAGAATTGGAACAATTAAAAGAAGAGAATTTAATACTTCAAACTAAGCTCGAAGATTACGAAAATAGAGCCAGACGTTCAAACTTGCGCATAAGGGGAATACCTGAAACTGTGACAGACCTGCAATCTACTATTACTGCTCTATTACAAGAACTAAAGCCAGATATCCCTATTGAACGTTTAGAACTGGACAGAGTACACAGAGCCCTCACAGCCAAAAAGAAAGATGGACCCCCACGTGATATAATCACAAAATTTCATTATTACAGAACGAAAGAACAAATACTAATTGCTGCAAGAGAAAAAAAGGAACTTAATTTTCAAGGACACAATTATCAAATTTTTGCTGACCTATCCCAACTTACTATTACTAAAAGACGATCCATGAAACCCCAACTAATGGAACTGCAACGCCACAACATTAGGTATCAATGGGGCTTCCCCTTTTCAGTCAGATTTAACTACCAAGGTACAATTTACAGAAGCAGATCAGCAGATGAACTACAACAAACCCTTTTAAAATTAAATCTGACAGAACCCAAGCAGCAACACTCCCACACGCAGAAGAATGGCATCATCTTCACCTTCAGGCAGCACTCAGAAAATTTCAGAACAAAATGGAAATCATCATTCTCACAAAAGAGGCCGTTATGCCACATCATCCATGGACCAAGAAGATTCAATGAACTGACATCCTAATTCCTGATATCTCTTCATTTATTATACTAAGAGATGGTTCTCTATAAAAAAAACTGTATTTATAACTGAATGTAACTGCATTCTGATAGTCACACACTGTATGGGATCATGTTACATTCCAGTTATATTTCTTATTACTTCTGATTCATATAGCCTTAGAATATATAAGTGAAATAAGGAAATTCTTGTTCAGTTATATATTATCAGGTAATAACAATAGATTTATTACTTTTTAGGACAAATATGTTCAATAATCCAGAAGTAATGGAAGCTTTTTCTTTCTTTTCTTAAAACAAATATATTATTACCTAACTAGTTCCTAGAATTATGTTTTTGTTTATTCTAATCTGAAGCAATACAACCTCAATTTTATGAGTTAACATATCTAAACAATTACATATGAATAAAATATGTAATTGTTTACTCTAAAAGGGTTAAAATCCCAAAATAATTCAAACTATCTTCATCAATACCAAAGTTATTAACAGTACCTTTCTAACTGACTTATTTAGCCTAGGGCAAGACTAACCATATACAACCACCCTGGAATAAATAATTTCAACAAAAACTATATTCTGCACTCCAATTAATGAAACATCATTTTGATGTCTTTTGACATAGCACTTCTCTCCTGTAAGCGGAAGATCCGTGTACCCCCATTAGCCCTCCTCATTCTCCCAACCATATTATGTGGGAGTGTGACAAAGGCACTTATTCCCCTGAGAGAGATATTTATTCTCTTTCATGGGTAAATTGTGATTACTTGCAAAAAATAATTTATACAATGTATCATCTAATCTCATATGTTTTTTGTTTACTCTTTACTCCAGAATTCACTGGTTTCTTTTCTATCTTTTCATCTCTTCAGTCCACACAGGTTGATCTGCGCAGTCAGCTCTGCATAACAAAAAGTAAGTCAAAACTATTTGATCTGTTGCCATGGCACCACTGAATATACTTTCCCTGAATGTTCAGGGAATAAATGTCCCTCAAAAAAGGACCAAAGCCTTCCGTACTTTCCATAACAAGAAGGCTCACATAGTATGCCTCCAAGAAACACACTTCACCAAAGATTCTACTCCAAAATATATTTCTCCTTTTTATCAACAAATTTACACGGCTTCTGCCTGTACCAAGCAAAGGGGAACTCTAATTGCATTCCACCGATCCACACCATTCACCTTATCATCAGAAATTAAAGACCCAGAAGGTAGATACCTGATACTCATGGGTTATATAATGGATACAGCAATCACAGTGATTTCCTACTACGCTCCTAACAAACAACCTACACCATTCCTCTCACATATATTACAAGTGATTAATACACACAAAATAGGAACAGTGATAATGTGTGGGGATTCGAACCAGGTCCTCCTCCCATTTCTAGATAAATCACCTTTTACACCATCCAAAATAACCTCTAGATTACCTTTTTCTCAACGTCTTTCCAAATACAATCTGGTAGATTCGTGGAGAGAAAGTAACCCAATGAAAAAGAAATTCACTTATTTCTCGCACCCTCATCAAACCTTCACCAGAATAGATCATATTTTTCTAACAATAGGAATGATACCAGAAATTATTGCATCAGACATAATTCCGATTCCGTGGTCTGACCATAACGCAGTATACACTACTATAGCCTCAGCCATACCAAAAGCGCATGACCCAACGTGGTACTTACCAGACATAATGCTCAAACACCCACTACATCAGATGGCCATTGAACAAGCTTTAAAGGAATACATATCAATTAATAATACAACAGACATCTCCCCAATAACACTGTGGGAAGCTCATAAGCCTGTCTTGCGTGGTACAATACAAAGACAAATGGCACTATTTAAACGGGAACGCAAAAATCTAGCAAAAAAACTAGAACTCAATTTTAATGCAGCCTACATATCATTTCAAGATAATCCATCTCAGAGTACAAAATCTCATCTGGAAAAATCTAGATTGGAATACGATCTATTTCTCACTGAGTCAGTTGATAAATCCCTCAAACGCTCCAAACACAATTTCTACATGAATACAAACAAACCAGGTACATATTTGGCTCGGGCATTAAATTCAACTAACAAATCTTTCAAACCAATACGTTTGAAATTATCAAAAAATATTTACACTTGTAATCCAGTTAAAATAGTCCATAAATTTCACTCACATCTCGCAACTTTATACAAGACAAACAATGAATTTAATCCTACAGAGGCTGAATCCTTCTTCTCAAAAATAACCTTACCTGAGTTATCTCAGAATCAAAAAGCAGTTTGGATGAGCCTATAACTATAGATGAAGTTGTTAACACCATAAAAGACCTAAAACTTAACAAAAGACCAGGCCCAGACGGCTACTCGGCTTTATACTATAAAACATTCTCAGAAATACTCTCTCCCATTCTCACTGAAACTTTTAACAAACTTCTAGATGGACATTCTTTTCGGCAAGAAACACTAATGGCAATTGTTTGTATGATCCCAAAACCCCTTTCTGATGATACTTCCTGTGTGAATTATCGGCCTATCTCTCTGTTAAACCTCGATATTAAATTATTAGCAAAAATAATAGCAAAACGCCTCAATAGCATTATAGGAAAATTAATACATAGAGATCAAGTAGGCTTCATGCCAAATAGACAGGCAGGCGATAATATACGCAGGGCAGTGTTATTGGCACATATTGCTAAAAAATGGAAAATCCCTTTATGTTTTCTATCTCTCGATATTAAGAGGGCATTTGACACAGTATCCTGGCAATATATGCAATATTCATTACAAAAATGGGGTTTTGGACCCCACTTTTTAACATGGATCAAAGCATTATATAATAAACCCAAAGCCTATATAAAATATGCTGGATACAAATCTGAAGCCTTTAATATCGAAAGAGGTACCCGACAGGGTTGCCCATTATCTCCCTTATTATTTGCCCTTATACTCGAACCCATGGCCCAATACATCAGAACAAACCAAACTATAACTGGCATTGAAGTAGGAGGTATTACACACAAATTATGTATATTTGCAGACGATATATTACTTTTTCTATCATCACCACAGGTCTCTGGTCCTAACTTAATACCAGCTCTTGATGGATTTGCAGCCCTATCCGGCCTTATGATTAATCCTAAGAAATGCCTAGTGCTTAATATTTCACTCACAAACATGGAATTGATCCCTGCTAGGGCTGCACTCCCATTCACATGGGCAGAAAAATCAATCCCATATCTTGGAATTAATTTAACAGCATCTCATTCTGACTTATTCTCAACCAATTATCCTCCTGTATTAAGACAGATCACAAATCTAATAAAACAATGGTCGCAACTTCCTTTATCCTGGATAGGGAAGATTAATGCAATCAAAATGACTATTCTACCCAAATTGCTTTATCTATTCAGAGTCCTCCCTATTCCAATTCCTTCCTATTTTTTGAGAATAGTACAAAAAAGAGCAACTTCGTTTATATGGGGCTCTTCTAAACCACGTATACCTATACACACACTACATCTTCCCAAAAATAAAGGAGGCCTGGGATACCCTAATTTTACTAACTACTACAGAGCAGCACATTTGGCCAGTCTGTCCAAATACCATGCAAAACAGGAAATCCCATTATGGGTATTTATAGAGGCTTCAGAAAATGACCCTCTATTAATATCAAATTTATTATGGCTTGATCCTAAAGACCGCTTTAAAATTCATAATCCCATAACTAAACACTTCTTATCTCTCTGGGATAAACTAAAAACCAAATATCAGTTACAATCTCCACACAATCCTCTCCTTTCTTTTATCAGAAATCCGGCCTTTTATCCGGCATGGATCTACCCAAATTCTTTTAAAGCTTGGACAACATCAGGCATTCAGACACTAAATGACTTCATAGCATCTAAATCATTCCTTTCATTCCCATCGCTTAGAGAAAAATATGATCTACCAAACTCTGAGATATTTAGATATCTCCAAATCAAAAATTTCTATACACCATTCCTAAAGGGGGATACACCATTATCCCAATTATCCATTTTTGAATCAATCTGTACAAAAGATCCATTTGCTAAAGGTACAATTTCATCACTTTATAATCAATTATATGGAGTAGCAAATCTTAATAGACCCTCTTACGTTCAGAGGTGGGAGGAGGACCTGGGACGAACTTTAGAAGACACGGACTGGTCTAACATATGGCTCACATCTAAGTCATCTTCACCCAACATCTTAGCACTGGAGACAAATTATAAAGTCCTAACTCGCTGGTACCTTGTACCCGCTAGAGTGGCAAAATATTCACCTAATACCTCAGCTCTTTGTTTTCGAGGATGCCCAGAAATAGGCACATATTTACACATATGGTGGATGTGCCCAGTAATCCAAACCTTCTGGAAGGAAGTCTTCGTGATTGCATCTAAAATATTTAAAAAAATAATACAACCAGATCCATATTTAACTTTACTTAATCTAAAACCGGAATGGTTAACACTCTCTCAATTCAAACTTATGATCCAACTAATAACGGCTGCAAAACAAACAGTGGCCAAGGCATGGAAATCTCCTACATTGGTACTAGCAGAAACAATTCACAGAATGAATAATACAATGTCCCATGCTAAGATGGTAGCCATCGATCAAAATCAAATTCCAAAATTTGAATAACTTTGGCATCCTTGGATAAAACAACAGTTCCTGTCAAACTTCAATGACTCTGTCCTGTTGCCATGGTAACAGATTAAATGACTTACAGAGACACCCATTCTAAGGCTTCAAAGAGAACTAAAAAGAATAATAAACTGAGGAGCGGGACAACCTTGTGGACCATACCTCTACCTTTCAACCCTTTTTCTTCTTTCTCTTTCCTTTTCTCCACCTTACGATTAAAGCTCATTATCAGAATTTATTTGACCTATATACACTCTACTTGTAAACAATATGTATAGTAGGTATAAATCATTTAAATACCTACAAAAGTAACTAAGGAAATGATATATATCTTTAATTTAGGTTTACGTGAACCCAATGGTTAATATTTGAAATTTCATGATATTTACCTATATAAAACCTACTGTAAAACAATGAGCTTACTTTATAGATGTAAACTTACTTTATGTATCTTTATAACATTGTATACTAAATAAACTTCTTTTGACAAGGAAATCCATACCAGAAATAAAGGCTCCGGTATGAATATGGGAGTATCCTTACACTTTTTTTTTATTTAATCCCTGCCCCTTTATTTACATTATGCTGTCAACCTGGAGTCCCTGGCTGACAGTGATAGTTCAGCTGTTTCTGTGTTTTTGTACTCCAGATCATGCAAAATTCAATCCAAACTAACAGCTCATCCCTACTGGCAATTAAAGGAAACAGAGTTTAACATCTGTAGTAATAAAATAAATGCAATCACTCCTAGCAAAAGGACCAATGATTTTACAAAAAAAAAAAAACAACCTGCCGAGTGAAAAGCAGCATTGGTTTTCTGAAAGCAGATAATGCCAGATTATTTTTTTAGCTGTATCACAAATGTTTTTTTGACCAGTGGTGCTGTGGACATAGCCCTTCTTGTTTTCAGCTAATAATTTGACAAAGTTCCACATAATGATCCAATAAAAAAGTTGCACATGATAGGACGTAACCCTTGGGTGGCTCCGTGGATATGTAGTTGGCTAATGGATTGATAATAGAGTGTGGTTATGAGCAGGGTTTAATTAGAACAGAGAGCAGTCACTAATGGTGTACTACAGGGCTCTGTAATAGGTCCGGTTATATATAATCTATTTGTAAGTAATACAACTCAAGGTTTGGTGGGCAAGGTATGTTGTATTGCTGGGGACACAAAGGTGTGAAATATTGACATTCATGGAATTGTTTCTAACATGGATTAGCATTAGGCATTGCTGGAAGATTAGCCAAAGCAATGTAAACTGCAGTTCAATATTTCAAAATGTAATTAATGTATTTGGGGGAAAAGAAACCTTTGAAAGAGTACAATATTGGGAGTACAGTGCTGGCCAAAACTAGAAAGGGAAAAATTGGGGGTGCTTATTTCAGATGATTACTAGACATGTGCACACTTTGCTTCGGAAATTTGGTTTTGTCCAAAAAATACATTTATTTAGTTACTCCCGAAATTAGTTCTTATTTATTTTGTTTAGTTAAAAAATGCATTCTTTCGAAAATCCGAATTAATTAAGGTTGAATCTGTCAATTGAAGGCTTATGGTGTCTGTCGGATGTTCTAAGAAGATTCGACGAAGCAGCTAAACTGTATGAGGCCGTAATCGTACATTTCAGGTTGAATGCTCCGCCCCCAAGCTATAGTAGAATTCTAATGTTGTTTGACTAGTAATTATAATTATTATTACTAGTCAAACAACATTAGAATTCTTCTATAGCCTATGGGCAGAGCATTTGACCGCAAATGTTAGCTTGTGGCAATCGTATGTTTTTAGCTGCTTTTTCGAATCTTCATGTCTCTATAATGTTGAATATTTTCTCTCTATGTCGAATAATCTTGGACTAATAGAGTTAGGTAATGTGAAAGATAAAATGTTGTGTAGTGCTCAAAAATTCATGATGATAAAAATTCATTTATATATAAACTAATACATACTGTGCAATGACCACAAAAAACTGTGAAAAGTGATGTGAAAATCACACCCAAACTAAAGTCCATTTGCCATCATATAAAGATTTTTAAACCATAAATATAACAGTCCTTGTATAAAGAGTGAAAACAGATTATGTAGCCAGAAGTGGAATTCCACGTGCCATCAGTGTTGAAGTGAAGACACAGACAATAGAACCACTCCCAGTTAGTGAGGAGGCTTACCGGAGTAAGAGGACTCAAATGGGCATATGCTCAATGAGTCAACAAGGCGTATGGTGTAAACACCAAAGTATGGGACCTCCACGTCTGGGCTCCAGATCAAGATGGAAGATAGTCCGATTGGTCAAAAGATGCCACAGAGAAGCAGTCCTCAGAGGTAGCCAACTTGTTAGACCAAATCATTTTCAGCAGCAGCAGATTCTCATTCTCCCTCTTAACTGTGTGAGATAGAGTTAGAGTTAGGTTAGGCACATTCAACCGCAGATTGCCTTTGTCACCATCATGTCGTATCTTCTATCTATCTAAATCGATCTGTTGTTGCAATGATATGAAAATAAAGCATTTTTTATTTCGGATCTTTTGGATTTCGGATTCTGCGCATTATCGTTTGTTAAAACGTACACAAAAAATCCTGAAATTCAGACGAAAATGCATTTGGACAAAAATGAATGCACATGCCTAATGATTACAAGAATGAGCAGTGTGTCCTAGCAGTGGTAAAGTGAATAGAGCTCTGGGTGCATCAACAGAAGGATTGTCAAAGAAGTCCTAATTCCCTTACACAGACTTTTAGTTAGACCTCATTTAGAATGCAGGTGGAAGGTGGGGCAAAATGTCCCCATCATACACATATGGCACAGGAGTAGACAAAACAGTTTTAAATAAAAAAATAAAAATAAAAAAATATACATCTTATTTAGATGTCAGTGGTACTTACCTGTTGTTGGTTAAAGGTGGTTTCCAACAGTCATGGCACGAGTCAGTACCTATAAAAAAAAGAAAATGTGTCGGTACTAGAAGCAGTTGGCTGGGATTGAAGAAGGAAGCACATCTGCGGCTGTTTTTTGCTTAATTATTGTCTTTATTGAGAAAGCTTTTGGAGTGGGCTAGCACAGTGGATGGAGAAGAATGGATGCAGCATAGCTTATCATTACCTCGGGCATCCTCCATTTCTCCCCCGGCTATCAATACCGATGTTGATGTACCTCAGCTACAGCCGTCCATTTCTGTTATGTCCCCGCTGTTGTTTCTGGGAACTTCTCTTGATGATGTGGTTTCCTCCCATGATGTAATTCTGGCCTCCTCTGATTCATCGTCTTGTTCCTACGATAGCCACCGTGATCTTGCTAGTCCGTCCCCTATGGCTGTTGCTCTTGATAGACAGGTGACGCAGCAGAAGAGAGTCAACAATCGGCCGCAAAGGTTCGATTCCCAATCCCAGCAGAGGAACGAGGGACAGAGGTGAGGAGCTGCCTGTAAGAAAAAAAGTAATAGATTACCTCAACAACATAATGAAGTGCTTAATATTGAATTTGCAGTGGATCAACATAACTCTGACATTGCTATGGTTACCAAGTATATGCCAGCAGCTTCTTCTTCTATTACTCAGCAAATGGGTGTGGAGTTAGCCAAGCAAAATAATATTGTTTATAATGACAATATGGATGATTTATCTAATTGTCTAACTCCATTGCCTGTGCCTAACCTGTCAGTTGACAAGATGACTACTGCCTTACATGTCAACAATGCAGTTACTATGGATACCATGGCTACACCAGCTGCTTCATCCACTGCTGTTGTTTCTGCTCTTATAAACACGGTTAACCCTTTGGCTTGCTTCTCTTTGGAAAGATATTCTGCCTTGTAAAGCAAGTTTACCACACACATAATATTTCCTTAGCTACACCAATGGCGTCGGCGGGGACTTTACTTTCTTCTTCTTCTTCCCTTCTCCCTGAAGCATGTCTGAGAGAGGTTCTATCCTATGAATTGTCTCTGTTAGGATTTCACCTTCTTAACGCTGTTAAAGAGAAAATCTGTAAATGAGAATATATAGATCTCCTTTCATTATTGCCGTCAGCTGAGGAAAATAGAATGGAAAGGAAAGACGATAAACTTATGGATGAATGACGTAAATATTCTATTCCTCATAGTTTCAATAACTGGCTTCCAGCTTTCAGTAATTTTGCCAGTGTTCTTGGAGAAAGACGTCCTGATTTATGTTGTGGTCTCTTCCAACATGTGGAATTTATCTTGGAAGCATACAAACATTTCCCAGGACTGGTTTTACTGTGACAAATCTTTCCGTCAAAAACTTTCATTACATAGTTCTTAGAAATGGGGCATGAAAGACATTGGCCTTTGGTTGAATCTCTTATTTCCTCAGAAACAACTTTCTAAACCTTCTACATCTACAGCTGGACAATACCGCAAAGGTTTCTGTTTTTAATTTTAATGAAGGTCAATGTAAATGGCCTAATAATTGCAAATACAGGCATGAATGTGCTCATTGTAACGGAGCACACCCTGCTGTATGTTGTATAAAAAAATCAGCTTTGAACACTGTGCCTACTTCTAATAAGGCTCTTTTTCTTAAAAGGGGGAAACGCCAGTGAACTTGGTAAACATGTTACCATAGCTTCACCTTTACCCAGATCACATGGCAGCGGGCATGCTAATTGAAGGTTTTAGTTATGGTTTCAAATTGCCTTCATTTTTAGGTTCTGGTTGTGTAGTTTTTAAGAATTTATCTTTTGGTAATGTTCATATCGATGGGGTTAGAAACAAGATTTTGAAAGAAATTGCTGAAGGTAGAATTGGCGGTCTTTTTGCTATTCCTCCATTTGTGAATTTCCCGGTTTCCCCATTAGGAGTCCTCCTGAAGAAAGAAACAAACACATTTAGATTAATTCATCATTTGTTGTATCATGACATTTTTTCCCTTAATGATGACATTGTTCCTCATATGGATTTGGTTTCTTACTCATCTTTTGATAATGCTTTGGTTAAAATTTGGGATGTTGGTGATTCAGCTCTCTTAGCGAAAGCTGATATAAAATCAGCTTTCTGTTTATTACCCATACATCCATCAGCTTTCAGTTCTTTGGGCTTTTTTTTCAGGGAGACTTTCTTTGACAAATGCCTCTCGATGGGCTGTTCCCTTTCTTGTAGTTACTTTGAGCTTTTTTCTACTTTTCTGGAATGGGTTTTGTGTTATTGGTCTGGTACTTTTAGTTGTATACACATCTTGATGATTTCCTATTTATTGGTAAAGCAAACTCTTTAGATTGTCTTTACTTATTCACAGAATTTCAGATAATTTGTCGATCATTCGGGGTTCCATTGGCTCCCAGAAGATCTGTGCCTCCAACCACTTGTTTAGAATATTTAGGTTTCAGATTGACACTGTAGATGGAATTCAGGTTTCCTATGTTTAAAGATCAAATATTGTTGGATTTTGTTTTATCCTATTGGAAAGTTAAATTACGTTTCATTCAATCTTTATTAGGATTGTTGGCTTTTGCCTCTAGAGTGATGCATATGTGTAGGGTTTTCCCAAAACGATTATACAGAGCTATAGCTGGTTATTCTTCACCCATTCATTTTGTTCGGATCACTGTAGATATTCAGGATTATTTAATTGTGTGGCACAAGTTCTTGTCAGAATTTAATGATTGCTCTTTGTTGCAATTCCCTTTATGTGTTTCATCTGCTCTAAATCTTTTTACTAATGCCTCTGGTGCTTGTGGATACAGGGCATTTTGGCAAGTACATTGGTCTGCGAGTGAATGGCCTACATCTTGGTTTCAGAAAGGTTTTACAACTAATATAGTACTTCTGGAGATTTTACCAGTTCTTGTAGCACTAGAACTTTGGGGCCATCAGTTTCTAAATAAGAGAATTATTTTTCATTCGGATAATAAAGGTGTTGTTTTTGCCATAAATTCTCTGGTTTCTCGGTCTTTGCCTGTTTTTTCTATTCTGCATCATCTAGTTTTTTCAAATCTTTTTGTTTGGTAACTCCAGGAACAAATTTAGCTTTCAGCCATATATTCAGATCCAATCGCAGACTCATTGTTTTTTTTCTACGTTTGCCTGGGGCACCTTCATGCGTTAGTTTCTTTTCTGTGCAGTGTGCCTTGAAAGGTTATCGAAAAGCGCGCTTACAATCTCTGTAGATTTGTTACGAAAATTGTGTTTGCCAACTACGACTGTGTGCTTTTTGTCTTATGAAGCATTATTGTTCAGACTTTCCTTTTGCCTTTGCTTTTTTGGTGCTTTTAGGATCTCAGAGCTGCAAGGGTATTCTGGTCTAATGTTTTCTGATGTGGTGCTCCAATCAGAAGTGCTTCGTATACTCCTGCGCAGAAGTAAAACCGATCAATTTGGATCATTCTACCCGCCCATTGGCTAATGAACTATTTCTTGTTCATGCTATTATTCATTAACCATATATCAATTTAATTCTGTTTTGAAGAAATGTTTGGTGTTTTTGAAGATTGACCACCTTCCCATATCCTCGCACTCCTTCTGGATTGGGGCTGCTACTGAGGCAGCTACTTTAAGTCTTTTCGAATCAGTCATCTAGGGTATTGGTGGGTGGAAAGCCAACTGTTATAAATATTTTATACGCCCTAATGTTTACATTTGATTTTCAGACTCTTCATGTGTAGTATGGATAATTGGACATTCATTTGTGTTTTGGGCACACAAAGAGCCGAATACAGATGTTATGGTCCTTCTTTGGGTTTGCCTCCATCTCAATTTAGTATCTATTGGTACGGCCTATGGGGGCATGAAATGGACTGATCTCCATAAATCTTTGTCTATGTTGTATTTACAATGGCCTCTTCCAAATATTATTGTTTTTCATTTGATTGGCAACAATATCGGTTTCTGAAAAACTTTGGACATAATTTCAAGTATTAAGTATGATTTAACTTGCCTTCATGCAATCCCTACAGATTGCGTCCTAGTTTTTTTCAGAAATCGTAACTCAATTGCTTTGGCTTAGCCCGGTGTTTAAGCATTGTAAAAAAATTGTAAGAAAATTAACCGTGCGATGGCTAAGTTTATGCCTTCGTTAAATGGATTATCTTTTGGACATGTGGATTTGGAAGGAGGTGTTAACGATTTTTACCGACATGACCAAGTCCACCTGTCTGATATTGCTTTGGACATCTTCAACCTTAATTTGCAATCCTGTGTGGAGTTGGCCATGGGCCAGGTGAGGTGTCATGCTCCTTGTGCATGAGCATGGCATTTGGGACTTTGAATTTGTAATGTTTAATAGCTTGCGCTTGTAAGAGCTAAGCTAAATATGCTGTTGGTTTAATGTTTAAAGATCAGTAGTACATTTATGCTGCTAATAAAATTTGAATACCTATAATAAAGGGTCGCAGCCAATTGAATACACAATAACAACTGTGTCCAGAGTTATAATAACTGGGTTAATATGTTAAAATATGTTCTGCCTCCTGTCCCATGCTGTGTCCAGTTTTGGAGACTATACTTAAAAAAAAGATATTCATAAGATAGAACAAGTCCAGAGATGGGCAACAAAATCATAGAAAGCTTTTAGGAATAAAATATATCAGGATAAACTGTAGGAACCTAATATGTACAGTCTTGAGGAAAGAAGGGAATGGGATGTGATAACAAGTTTTAAATACATGAATAAGGCTTAGGAGAGCATTATTTTCAATTAGAAGCTAAGATCAAGAACATAGGGACATGACCTCAAACTAGAAGTACACAACAAACCTTAGAATGTATTATTTTACTGAAAGCTTAGTTGATGCTTGGAATAGACTTCCAGCAGAGGTAGTGAGTCAGTCAATCATAGGTGACTTTAAACAATCTTGGGAGAAATATAGATTTATGATTTATATTCCAATAAAAAGTTACAAAAAAAAGGGGGGCAGGCTTGATGGATGACTTAGATTTGTTTATTCATACCTCTTTTGTTTCTTTCTCTAACCACTCCCTCTGGGAGCTAACATATGAGGAGAGTTGTGACACATGACTCACAGAAAAGTCAGAGTTGTCTTTAATGTGTGGGCAGTGATTAACAGCCTGGCTTTACATATCTTTGCTTTATAAGAGGCAAAATGACACTGCCCAGTCTCTGAGGACAGACATTAGGAAAGCTTTTGTTTACTGATTTTGTAGTGCTAAGTTATTTTTATAGACTGAATAGATTATATTTGTCAGTGAAAACATTGGCAATAGAAAAGGCATTCTTGAAGCTTGCCTATGTGAGCTATGCTATGCACTCGTTTAAACTAATCTTATGTAACATTCTGCAGTTCAATTATTTACATGCTTACAGCAGACCCACACATTTTCAGGAGCTTATTTCAGATGTACTATCCAGTCTTAAACAAAAATAAACATTTGCTGCTGAAATGAATTAAAATAAAAATAAATCTTTCATGCTTTTAGTTTTTGTCATGTGCTTTTTTAATAGCACATATAGTAAAAAAAAAAACACATGTACTATAAAGAAATTTTATATTTGTTGACAGAGCAGGGGACACTGCATAGGTGTAGAAGCTTAACTGTTGATTCCTCTATGACTAACATTGTATTCATTATGCCTTTTCTCTTTTTATGCATGTAACGGATGTATGAATTTAACAACAAAAAAGCTATGGGGTTTATTCACTATAGCACATATTTACAAATGTGCAAATTAATAGTCGCAAAATGGCCAAAACTGTGTAAATTATTAGTCGAAACATTATTATTATTATTATTATTATTATACAGGATTTATATAGTGCCAACAGTTTACGCAGCGCTTTACAATATAAAAGGGGGACAATACAGTTATAATACAATGAAATACAAGAGGATTAAGAGGGCCCTGCTCAGAAGAGCTTACAATCTAATAGGGTGAGGCAGGTGGTACAAAAGGTTGTAACTGTGTGGAATGAGCTGATGGAAGTGGTAAAAGATTAGTTAGAGACATTATAGGCTTTCCTGAAGAGATGAGTTTTCAGGGATCGCCTGAAGGTAGCAAGAGTAGGGGATAGCCGGACAGGTGGAGGTAGCGAGTTCCAGAGGATGGGAGAGGTTCTGGAGACATCCTGGAGACGAGCATGAGAGGAGGAGATGAGAGGGCTTGAGAGTAGGAGGTCTTGAGAAGAGCGGAGAGGACGATTTGGGTGATATTTGGAGATAAGATTGGTGATGTAGCTCGAGGCTTTGTATGTTGTGGTTAGTATTTTGAATTTAATTCGCTGGGTGATTGGGAGCCAGTGTAGGGATTGGAGAGAGTTGACAGACACTTAGCGGTTGGTAAGGTGGATAAGTCTGGCAGCAGCATTCATGATAGACTGGAGAGGTGATAGCCTATGGAGAGGCAAGCCAATGAGAAGGGAGTTGCAATAGTCAAGGCGAGAGATAACAAGGGAGTGAATGAGGAGCTTGGTGGTTTCATTTGTTAAAAAGGGGCGAATTTTAGAGATGTTACGGAGGTGAATTCTACAAACTTTTGACAACGATTGGATTTGAGTCTGAAATGACAAGTCAGAGTCTAGGATTACACCTAGTACCCTGGCGTGAGGGGAGGGACTGATGGTTGCATCGTTGATTTTGATGGAAAAGTCGTGGAGGGGGGCACCGGTGGGGGGGAATATTAATAGCTCAGTTTTAGAGAGATTTAGTTTAAGGAAGTGGTGCAATATCCATGCTGATATGTCAGTTAGTAAGTTAGTAATGCGAGAGGAGACTGAAGGAGTGAGGTGAGGAGTAGACAGATAAATTTGGGTATCATCGGTGTATACGTGGTACTGGAAGCCGTGGGCAGTTATCAAGTGACCAAGGGAGGAGGTGTAGATAGAGAAGAGAAGGGGTCCAAGAACAGAGCCTTGGGGGACCCCCACAGAAAGGGGCAAAGGAGAGGAGGAGACAGAGTTGTATGTGACACTAAAGGAGCGCTGTGATAAATAGGCAGAGAACCAGGATAGAGCCAAATCTCAGAGGCCAAGGGAATGTAGTTTATTGAGAAGGAGCGGGTGGTCAACAGTATCAAAGGCCGCAGAAAGGTCAAGGAGTAGGAGTATGGAGTACTGGCTGTTGGTTTTAGCGGTTAGTAAATCGTTAGTGAGTTTTAGTAAGGCAGTTTCTGTGGAGTGCTGTGTGCGAAAGCCAGACTGTAAAGGGTCAAGGAGGTTATTTTCACTGAGGTAGGAGCTAAGACGGTTGTAGACTAAGCATTCTAGAAGTTTAGAGGTGAATGGGAGCAATGAGATGGGTCTTAAGTTGTTCAGGTTGGTAGGGTCCAACCTGAATATATATAATATATATATTCTCTGTAGGGATGAGCCGAACACCCCCCGGTTCGGTTCGCACCAGAACCCGCGAACGGACCGAAAGTTCGCACGAACGTTAGAACCCCATTGACGTCTATGGGACTCGAACGTTCGAAATCAAAAGTGCTCATTTTAAAGGCTAATTTGCATGGTATTGTCCTAAAAAGGGTTTGGGGACCCGGGTCCTACCCCAGGGGACATGTATCAATGCAAAAAAAACTTTTAAAAACGGCCGTTTTTTCGGGAGCAGTGATTTTAATGATGCTTAAAGTAAAAAAAAAAAAGTGAAATATTCCTTTAAATATCGTACCTGGGGGGTGTCTATAGTATGCCTGTAAAGTGACGCGTGTTTCCCATGTTTAGAACAGTCCCTGCACCAAATGTCATTTTTAAAGGAAAAAATCTCATTTAAAACTGCTTGCGGGTTTAATGTCATGTCGGGTCATGGCAATATGGATGAAAATCAGTGAGACAAACGGCATGGGTACCCCCCAGTCCATTACCAGGCCCTTTGGGTCTTGTATGGATATTAAGGGGAACCCCGCACCCAAATTAAAATAAGGAAAGGTGTGGGGCCACCAGGCCCTATATACTCTGAACAGCAGTATACAGGCGGTGCAAACAAGACAGGGACTGTAGGTTTGTTGTTAAGTAGAATCTGTTTGTAATTTTGAACATTTTTAACGTGTTTAGCTCCAGCCAAAAAATCTTTTCTAAGCTTTTTGGAAAACATAGGGAAGGGTTATCACCCCTGTGACATTTGTTTTGCTGTCTTTCCTCCTCTTCAGAAGATTTCACCTCACTTTTTTGTCCCAATGAAAAATGTTTTTTGAAAATTTGGGTTTTTTTGTGGAACAAGGATTGGAAAGCATCAGTGGAAAGGAGAAATTGTTTTCCCATATTAACTCTTACAGGAGAGAATTTCCCTTCCTAGGGGTAGATTTCATCTCACTTCCTGTTGTCTCCTTCCGTTTGCAAGTAGGAGTCGTTTGTAAGTTAGATGTTTGAAAGTAGGGTCCTGCCCTATATACTCAGCAGAAATTTGGGCCTTAGGTGTTGCTGTGGCCACAACACTGTAAGCCCTCACAGGGCCCTGCTGTGAAATATTAGATCAAGAATTGTAATTACATGCCCCTGTTGAACAGGAGCTGAAAAATTAGGCCTTAGGCACTGGTGCTGGTGCCACAACACTGCAACCCCTCACAGACACTCTAGTTGGAACGCAGGAACGAGCCCTGCTGCAAATTATTGCTTCAAAAATTGTAATTACACGCCCCTGTTAGACAGGGGCAGAAAAATTGGGCCTTAGGCACTGGTGCTGGTGCCACAACACTGCAACCCCTCACAGACACTCTAGATGGAACGCAGGAACGAGCCCTGCTGCAAAGTATTGCATCAAAAATTGTAATTACACGCCCCTGTTAGACAGGGGCAGAAAAATTGGGCCTTAGGCACTGGTGCTGGTGCCACAACACTGCAACCCCTCACAGACACTCTAGTTGGAACGCAGGAACGAGCCCTGCTGCAAAGTATTGCATCAAAAATTGTAATTACACGCCCCTGTTAGACAGGGGCAGAAAAATTGGGCCCTAGGCACTGGTGCTGGTGCCACAACACTGCAACCCCTCACAGACACTCTAGTTGGAATGCAGGAACGAGCCCTGCTGCAAAGTATTACATCAAAAATTGTAATTACACGCCCCTGTTAAACAGGGGCTGAAAAATTGTGCCTTAGGCACTGGTGGTGGCGCCCAGAACCAAAAATGTTCTTACAAGCTATCAGCGTGATGATTGAGGAGGAAGAGGATAATTACTCAGGGATAGTCACTCAGCATCAGCATAGGCAGTCTTTGAAGGGATCTGAGATTTCAAAAAAAATTATTCGGTTACATCAGCATCAGGTGCTTGGTAGCTGGTGGTGATCCAAGACTCATTCATTTTTATGAAGGTCAGCCGATCGACCGAGTCGGTGGACAGACGCACCCTGTGATCGGTTACCACGCCTCCAGCAGCACTGAATGTGCGTTCCGAAAGAACGCTGGATGCAGGACAGGCCAGTAGCTCAATTGCATACTGTGCAAGCTCTGGCCAGTGATCCATCCTCAAGACCCAGTAACCCAGAGGATTTTCGGTGGGAAAGGTGTCCAAGTCTGATCTTGCCCCTAGGTATTCCTGCACCATGTAAAACAGACGCTGGCGATGGTTGCTGGAACCGATCATACCTTGGGGCTGCGGACCAAAAAATTGTCTGAACGCATCGGTCAGACGGCCACCTTCTCCACCACTCCTTCTTTGACTGACCGAAGCCTCAGCAACACGTTGTCCAGAAACAGGAGTTTGTAACCTCCCAGTCTCTGGGAACGCGTTGCACAGACCTTTCTGCAAGGCCTCCCGAAGATGTTTCATCCTCTGCTCCCTCTGCGATGGCAAGATAAGGTCCGCAACCTTACCCTTGTAACGTGGATCAAGGAGGGTTGCCAGCCAGTATTGGTCCTTCTCCTTGATACCACGAATACGAGGATCCTTACGCAGGCTTTGCAGGATCAGGGAGGCCATGCAGCGTAGGTTTGCTGAGGCATTCGGTCCGGAGTCCTCTGGGTCACTAAGAACGACATGGTCCGCAGCCACCTCCTCCCAGCCACGTACAAGTCCATGTGTTTCTTGGGACTGATCCCTTAAAGACTGCTGCTGATGCTGAGTGCCAGGCTCCACCTCCATACTGACACAATCTTCCTCCTCCTCCTCTTCCTCCTCGTCCTCTTCCTGTGTGATCGGCGGGCACGCAGGAACACTGTCTGGATAAAGGGGGCCTTGAGAGCTAAGGAAGTCCTCCTCTTCCTGCCTCTGTTCTGCCTCAAGTGCCCTGTCCATTATTCCACGCAGCGTGTGCTCCAACAGGTGAACAAGGGGGACAGTGTCACTGATGCATGCACTGTCACTGCTCACCATCCTCGTGGCCTCCTCGAATGGTGACAGGACAGTGCATGCATCCCTGATCATGGCCCACTGGCGTGGGGAAAAAAAACCAAGCTCCCCTGACCCTGTCCTGGTGCCATAGTCGCACAGGTACTCATTGATGGCCCTCTGCTGCGTGTGCAGCCGCTGCAGCATGGCCAACGTTGAGTTCCACCTGGTGGGCATGTCACAGATTAGGCGGTTCTTGGGCAGGTTAAACTCCTTTTGGAGGTCCGTCAGCCGAGCACTGGCATTATATGACCGGCGGAAATGCACACAGACTTTCCTGGCCTGCCTCAGGACATCCTGTAAGCCCGGGTACCTGCCCAAGAACCGCTGCACCACCAAGTTAAGGACGTGAGCCAAACAGGGCACATGGGTCATTTGTCCCTGTCGGAGGGCAGAGAGGAGGTTGGTGCCATTGTCGCAAACCACCATTCCTGCCTTAAGTTGGCGTGGCGTCAACCACCTCTGAACCTGCCCCTGCAGAGCTGACAGAACCTCTGCCCCAGTGTGGCTCCTGTCCCCCAAGCACACCAGCTCAAGCACCGCATGGCATCTTTTGGCCTGCGTACTTGCGTAGCCCCTTGAACGCCTACGGAGCACCGCTGGTTCCGAGGAAGAGGCCATGGAGGAAGAAGAAGAGGAGGGGGTGGAGGAGAGAGGTGTGTCACAATCAGCATTTTGGAGGCGTGGTGGCGGAACAACCTCCAACACTACTGCACCTTGTCCTGCATCCTTCCCAGCTGCCAGCAGAGTCACCCAATGCGCCGTGAAACTTAGGTAACGTCCCTGTCCATGCCTGCTGGACCATGAGTCAGCGGTAATATGCACCTTACCGCTGACCGCCCTGTCCAGCGAGGCATGGACATTGCCTTCCACATGCCGGTAGAGAGCCGGAATCGCCTTCCGTGAGAAAAAGTGGCGTTTGGGTACCTGCCACTGAGGAACCGCACATTCCACAAACTCACGGAAGGGGGCAGAGTCTACCAACTGAAAAGGCAGCAGTTGAAGTGCTAGCAATTTTGCCAAGCTAGCATTCAACCGCTGGGCATGTGGATGGCTGGGAGCAAACTTCTTTCGGCGGTGCAGCAGCTGGGGCAGGGAAATTTGCCTGGTACAATCTGACGTCGGTGTACCAAAAGCAGATTGCCCACAAGTACTTGGCTGTGACACACCTAATTCTACACCTTCATTCCTCTCACTGCAGGTCTCAGAGAGGACTGAAGGTCTAGTGGGGTTGGAAATCTCAGCTGATGAGGAGCAAGGAGAGATCCTCTTTGTTCTTTGGTGTGGGTCTTTTAGATACGCTTGCCAACGAACTGCATGGCAGGTCAACATATGTCTGGTCAAGCATGTGGTACCCAAGCGGGAGATATTTTGGCCACGCGAGATACGCTTGAGACATATGTTGCAAATAGCAGCGGTGCAATCTGATGCACTCGTCTCAAAAAAGGCCCACACCAAAGAACTTTTTGAATAACGCGCAGAGACTGCAGCGCCCTGCACATGTGGAGCTTTGGGGTGTGATGCAGTCAATGTGCTGCCCTTAGGCTGGCCCCTGGAGGGCATCCTGCCTCGTTGGTGATGTGCTGCCGCCTCCTCCTCCTCCTCCTCCTCCTCCTCCTCCTCCTCTCTCCTATCAGGCACCCACGTTGAGTCAGTGACCTCATCATCCCCTCCCTCCTCATCACTGGAGCAAACCTGGCAGTATGCTGCAGCAGGGGGAGCATGACTGCCAGATTGCTGTCCTTCTTGGGCACCCCCTCTGTCTGCGCTCATGTTACTGCCTTCATCGAGCTCAGTATCGTCATCAGAGCCTTCCAAACGCTGGGCATCCTCCTGGAGCATGTACCCAACACTGTGGTCAAACAGTTCGAGGGAATCCTCATGAGGACATGGTGGAGCCAGGGAAGGAGTCACTGATGACATTGAGCTGAGGGAAGAGGCCGCTGCTTTGCCAGACAAAGCACCCTGGGCATGGGTGAGAGAGGATGAGGAGGATGAGGACGGCTTGGTCATCCACTCGACCAAGTCTTCCGCATGTTGCGGCTCAACATGGCCAGCTGCTGAAAAAAAGGCCAAGCGTGTCCCATGGCCACGTGCTGATGAGGATGCACCGTCTCCACGACCAGCACTAGACACAGAGCCTGCTTGCCCTCTCTTATTGGCTTGTGACTGTCTGCCTCTCCTTCTTGGCCTTCCAGACATACTAATGGCCTGTAGCTGCACTAAGCTGGGATAGAACACCTGTAATTTTCTTCAAGTAGCTTTATATACTGTAACCAGACAAGCCTGCCTGTCAGTAGGAAGATAACAGGAACAGATCTAGCTGAACACTGTGAGCAGGACGCACTGTACTAAATGTAAATAGTCTAGCTGCCTGACCGTGGTACTAATAGGATCAAATAGAACACCTGTAATTTTCTTCAGGTAGCTTTATATACTGTAACCAGACAAGCCTGCCGGTCAGTAGGAATTTAACAGGAACGGATCTAGCTGAACACTGTGAGCAGGACGCACTGCACTAAATGTAAATAGCAGGAACGGATCTAGCTGAACACTGTGAGCAGGACGCACTGCACTAAATGTAAATAGTCTAGAAGATAACAGGAACGGATCTAGCTGAACACTGTGAGCAGGACGCACTGCACTAAATGTAAATAGTCTAGAAGATAACAGGAACGGATCTAGCTGAACACTGTGAGCAGGACGCACTGCACTAAATGTAAATAGCAGGAACGGATCTAGCTGAACACTGTGAGCAGGACGCACTGCACTAAATGTAAATAGTCTATAAGATAACAGGAACGGATCTAGCTGAACACTGTGAGCAGGACGCACTGCACTAAATGTAAATAGCAGGAACGGCTCTAGCTGAACACTGTGCGCAGGACGCACTGCACTAAATGTAAATAGCAGGAACGGATCTAGCTGAACACTGTGAGCAGGACGCACTGCACTAAATGTAAATAGCAGGAACGGATCTAGCTGAACACTGTGAGCAGGACGCACTGCACTAAATGTAAATAGCAGGAACGGATCTAGCTGAACACTGTGAGCAGGACGCACTGCACTAAATGTAAATTGCAGGAACGGATCTAGCTGAACACTGTGAGCAGGACGCACTGCACTAAATGTAAATAGTCTAGAAGATAACAGGAACGGATCTAGCTGAACACTGTGAGCAGGACGCACTGCACTAAATGTAAATAGCAGGAACGGATCTAGCTGAACACTGTGAGCAGGACGCACTGCACTAAATGTAAATAGCAGGAACGGATCTAGCTGAACACTGTGAGCAGGACGCACTGCACTAAATGTAAATAGCAGGAACGGATCTAGCTGAACACTGTGAGCAGGACGCACTGCACTAAATGTAAATTGCAGGAACGGATCTAGCTGAACACTGTGAGCAGGACGCACTGCACTAAATGTAAATAGTCTAGAAGATAACAGGAACGGATCTAGCTGAACACTGTGAGCAGGACGCACTGCACTAAATGTAAATAGCAGGAACGGATCTAGCTGAACACTGTGAGCAGGACGCACTGCATTAAATGTAAATAGTCTAGATAGAAGATAACAGGAACGGATCTAGCTAAACTGAATACAGTGTATATATATATATATGCAACACCTGGGATGCATATATATACACAATACACTGTAAGTGCAGCTAACTGACTGACTGTTCTGCCTAATCTATCTAACTCAAATCAAATGACACTGTCTCTCTCTCTCTCTCTCTATCTCTCAGCACACCGGAACACACACTACACAGGGCCGCCGTGCAGGCGGCCTTATATAGTGTGGGGTGTGTACTAAATCCCCTGAGCCATAATTGGCCAAAGCCACCCTGGCTTTGGCCAATTACAGCTCTCTCTACTGACGGCGCTGTGATTGGCCAAGCATGCGGGTCATAGTGCATGCTTGGCCAATCATCAGCCAGCAATGCACTGCGATGCCGCAGTGAATTATGGGCCGTGACGCGCCACACGAATTTAGCGCGAACGGCCCATAACGTTCGCAATTCGGCGAACGATCGAACAGCCGATGTTCGAGTCGAACATGGGTTCGACTCGAACACGAAGCTCATCCCTAATTCTCTGTCTCTCTCACTTTTTGCTCTCCATCTCACACAAATCTAATCCAAATCTCCCACAGGTGTCTTGACAAACCACAAACAATACCATTGCTGATGCCAATTTTAATTTGTGCTGAGTCATAATTTGGTGTGTTGTTTAGTATTTCCAAATGATCATAATTTGACCCCAATAAATGTGATATGTTTACTGACATCAGAAATCACAGTGTCATTCCCAAAATTCAGAGGGTTACATCACTATTCTACACTCACACACCAAGAACAACCAAATAGCACAGAATAAATCAAGAAGCATAATGCCTGACTAATGTCATTCCACAACCTATAGGTATATGTCCAAAGAAATGCAGTATTTTTGGATTTATGTGTAGGAGGGTTCCACCACCATTGCAAATTGTGCCATATGTTTTCCATGGGCAGGAACATTAATAATCCTTAAGAATTCCAGCACCCATTGCAGCCTCTTACCAAGCAAAAAGCCCCCAAATTCATAATGGTTCAGCATGTTGACAGTAATCAGCCATACAGCCTTCAAAACAGATGGCATATGCCAGAAACAGGTTGTTCAATGATTCTCTGGCCTTCCACAGTACATCTGCAATGATTAACTTATTGCACCCCTGGGATTTTGACTGTTTGACACCACAGAGATGCACCCATCATTCATATGGCAGCACAGTGGCTAACGGGTTAGCACTTCTGCTTAGCAGCGCTAGAGTTGTTGGTTCAAATCCGAAACATGCTACTTCATGTAGAGAAGTTGTCTGTTGTACCTATGTTGTTAAACATAACTCCTGACTCCTGTCCTTACACAAATTATGCATAAATGTAGTATTTATGTGGAGGAGGGTTCCACCACCATTGCAAATTGCGCCATGTTTTCCATGGGCAAGGACAATAATCAGCCTTATGATTTCCCCACCAGCACTAATGGCAGCCTCTTACAAAGCAAAAAGCAACAAAGTTAGAGATGTTGTCTAGCAGCATGCTGACAGTAATCAGCCATACCCAGCCTTCAAAACAGATGGCATATCACAGAAACAGGTTGTTCAATGATTCTCTGACTCTCCACAGGACATCTGCATTGATTCACTTTTTACACCCCTGGGACTTAGGGCTGTTTGACACCACAGAGATGCTGCACCCATCAATGTGGCAGCGCAGTGGCTAACTGGTTAGCACATCTGCTTAGCAGCACTGGAGTTGATACCTGCTACCTGGCTAGAGTTTTGTATGTTCTTCCGCTGTTGTGGTTTTAAAGTTTTTTTTCAACAGTGATTACATTTTTGATGGGTTTCACATAATGGAAACCCAAGAAATTACATTATAAATCAAGTGAGTGTGGGTTTGCACCAAATCTATAACTGTGTGTTCTGGGGTAAATATGGATGTATAAGTCTGGTGTGATCCTGCACACATACTTTAATGCTGTATGCTAATGATGAATGATGAATGTGCTTTGTCAACAATTTGTGTGAAGCAGCCTTCACAAAGTTGTCATTTCCTGTTTTGTACCCTCCACATGTCCAACAATGTACAAGTTTAATTTTTAGATTTTTGGTATCACTGATCATGGCCAGAGCCTTGAACATTTGTTATTTTTAGGTTTACCCTGCACAGATATATATGCTGATGCATTTTTTGATTTGTAAAGAGTATGTGTTCCTGATGAACAGGTGTGAGCACTTGAGGCATACATGAAGCGACAGAATCAATTACACTGGTGAGTGTGTCCTTTACTGGCAGGGTGTAGGTATATTAGCAATCCTAGCTAGGTTATATAAAGGCCTGCAGTTGTGGCGGTTGTTTATCCTGAGAAGAGGCCAGAATCTTTGTTTGCAGTGGTTATATAGGTTTACAAATAGATATGTTTTTGTTTTGTTTTTGGGGGAGTGTGCATAATGCCCGACCCACACCCTATTTAGGCTGTGGTTTGATAATTGCTTTCTGTGTTTGCTGGTATAGTTTTGCATTAAGGCCCTCAAAAGTGTATTTTTGTGGGTATGGTTTCCAAATGGTGTCTTTGTCCAGTCTGTTTATGTGTTGTTTGGGAGCCACAGCAGACCCTTATCTTGTTCTAGTTACTTCTAAATCTCACATGCTAGACTTACAACTGCTAATGTTAAACTAGCTTATGTAATGGTTTAGATGAAAAGGAAGCTTCCTGCTAATTCCAAACATAAGTGTGTGTGTTTGTGTGTTGATTTTGTTTGTGCGCTGCCTTTTTGGCACCTGACAGGCTGCAGAAAAAGAGGGGGGATGAGAGAGCGCCCCCCTCCTGAACCATTCCAGGCCACATGCCCTCAACATGGGGAGGGTGCTTTGGGGTAGACCCCAAAGGACCCTGTCCCCATGTTGATGGGGACAAGGGCCTCATCCCCACAACCCTTGTCCAGTGGTTGTGGGGGTCTGTTGGTGGGGGCTTATCGGAATCTGGAAGCCCCCTTTAACAAGGGGACCCCCAGATCCCGACCTCCCCCTGTGTGAATTGGTAACGGGGTACAAATGAACCCCTACTATTTCACAAAAACAGTGTCAAAATGATAAAAAGACAAGACACAGCTTGGGACAAGTCCTTTATTAAAAAAAAAAAAAAAAAAAATGTCCCACGAAATGAAAAAAAAAAGCCGCGACCGACCCACCTCCATGGGAGGCTCCCACCTTCTGACACTTCTTCACTGTGACAGCTCTGTGACAGCTGTTTGACCGGACAATTCATTACAGCCGCAATCAGTTTTGAATGACAATTTTTCCTTTAGAAATGTCATTTTGCTGTGGTACTGTTCTAAACACGGGAAAAATGCACCACTTTACAGGCATACTATAGACACCCCCCAAGCACAATATTTAAAGGAATATTTCATTTTTATTGTTTCACTTTAAGCATTAAAAAACTCATTGTTCCTGTGAAAACGGCCGTTTTCTAAAAATTTTTTGCATTGATACATGTCCCCTGGGGCAGGACCCAAGTCCTTAAACACGTTTTATGACAATAATTTGCATATAACTTTCATATAAGCCTTTAAAATTAGCACTTTTGATTTTTCATGTTCTTGTCTCATAGATTTAGCGAATGTTTTGTTCACATGTTCTGCTGCCAACCGAACAGGAGGGTGATTACTTATGATAATCCTGCAATTTAACTTTTTAGGGGTTTGGGGCAAGGAGTTCTGATCAACAAAAAGGTTGGTCGTGGTTGTTATTAGCTTGATTTGTATCCCTGCTTTTCTAATGTGATTTTTAATGTGTGTACTTTTTAGTGTCCTACCCTTGTAGATTGTAAGTTCTTTTGAGCAGGGCCCTTCTAACTGTATTGTCATATGCTGGAGCATCATTTCCATGCCCCCCATGTTGAGGGCATGTGGCCTGGTATGGTTCGGGGGCGCTCACTCGTCCCCTTCTATCCTGACCTTCTAGACCGCATGCTCGGATAAGGATCTGGTATGGATTTTGGGGGGGGTGCCACATCAATTCTTTTTACATTTTGGTGTGGCGTTCTACTTAAAATCCATACCAAATCCAAAGGTCCTGGTATGGCCTGGGGGTGAACCCTGAATTGTTTTTTTTTCATATGTATTGCTGGGAGCCAGCAATACATTATAGCTGTGAGCAAGTTTAAATGACATTTTTTCCTTTAGAAATGTAATTATTGCTGCAGCATGTTCTATACATTGCACAGATGCGCCACTTTACAGGCAGACTAAGGGGACCCCCCCCAGGCACAATATTTAAAGGAATATTTCATTTTTATTGTTTGACTTAGGGCATCATTAAAATCACTGCTCCTATTAAAACAAATTTTTTTTTTTTTTTGCATTGATGTCCCCTAGGACAGTACTCGGATCCCCATACACTTTTTATGACAATAACTTGCACAGAAGCCTTTAAAATGAGGACTTTGGATTTTTCATGTTCATGTCCCTTGACTTTAATAGCGTTCGCATGTTCGCTAAAACTTTTTTCCCTGCAGTAGGTAAATGCCTAATAGCCAATGCCACATCAGCATGGGCACAGTTATTTCCATAATAGTTATGCCTCAATTTCAAAACATTCTTGTCTAGAATTAAAAGAATCAAACACTAGTAAATGTATTTTCTAAGTGTGATTGTGTTCATCTCAGTAGCCTAGTGGTCTGCACTCCTGCCTTGAACAACTGTGGCCATGGTTTCAAACCCCACAGATGGTATCACCTCCTTAAAGCTTACATTTTAATCAGCAGCATATGCTGAAAATATGCAAATGTCTAATAGCCAATGCCACATCTGCATGAGCATGGTTGTTTCCATAATAATAATGCCTCAAATGCAAAACATTATTGTATAGAATTAAAAGAATCAAGCATTAGTAAATGTATTTTCTACGTGCAGTAGTGCTCAGCTCAGTAGGATAGTGATCTGCACTCCTACTTTGGAAGGCTTAAGCCATGGGTTCAAATCCCACACAGATAGTATCACCTACTGAAAGCTTGTGTTGTACTCAGGAGAATATGCATTATATATGTGAATGCCTGATAGCTATTGCCAGATCAGTTTGGTTGATTCCATAATATTAACTCTTCAAATGTATGCAATAATATGTAAGTATTCAATAATAATATGGTGTGGAATTTCAAAAATCAGACATTAGTTAACGTGCAGGGTGTTAGACCCCTTTTACACTGAGGCATTTTTCAGGTGCTTTTGGGCTAAAAATAGATGGAGAATATCAGTAATTGGTTCATAGTACCAACATCCTAATTTAGAAGCAGAAAAAACAATTCCCCTTGGGATTTGGACTTTACTGGCACTTGAATAGATATAACATCATAATAGAGTAAAAGATATATTTATTAATAGTACATAATTAAAAACAGGTAACATGGAGTGTACATTACAATGACAACTGGTGGTACAACTGATGCAAATGATGGCACGCGTGTGATATCCTTCACCCAACGCATTTCAGAGTCTGTTATAGATACTCCTTCCTCAGAGGTAGGTAAGATATCAATCTTTCTACAACGTAAGTACGGTAAGTCAATAATCGTACAAATATATAAACCATGACAAGGTATATAAGGTATATAAGTCATTGCATTTTAAACTTACAGTTGTTTCAGTTGAATACATGCAGTCACTCTATTGGGCTAAAAATAGCGCCTGTAAAGTGCCTGAAAAAAACACCTCCCCTGCAGTCCCAGTGTGAAAGCCATAGTGCTTTCACACTGGGGTGCTGCACTGGCAGGAGGTTAAAAAAAGTCCTGCAAGCAGCATATTTGAGGTGTTGGAGGAGCAGTCCTGACCATTGAAATGAATGGGCACTGCTGCCAAAGTGCCTGCAAAGTGGCACATTTAACCCTTTATTCTGCTGCTAGCAGCCGAATAGCACCGCCTTACCATCAATGCCTGCTCGTCCCAATGCGAAAGCAGCCTTGGTTTACAATTTTATGTTTTTAATTTGTTTATGCACAGGAGAAGGCAACACAGCTACGTTAGGTAGGTGGTAGGTTGGCTGGGAATTTAACTCATAATCTGAGTGCTTTATAGACATCAGTGCACACCACCAAGCCATTGTGCTAAGTATGCTGAGACCTGCATAATAGTGTAGTATGATTAAAGAATGAACATAAATATTAAATGCTTTATAGTCTCATAAAAAACAAAATCACATGAATAAAAACCAAACATATAATAGATATGTAACTATAAATGTTCAATACATGTAACTTTACAGAATAGCAGACATTACTCTGTAATACGCATTCATAATTGCATTCATTAGCAAAAGAAGAAAACAAACTAGGAACACTCACTGGAATATACACGAGGTAGAGCACATCTCACATAAAAATGTTTTATTCACATTCTTGTGATCATGACTGCAGGGCAGATCCATATATTAAACTTGGTAGCAATTGCCACTTTCTAATTCACGGATATGCCGATTTGATTTTTACAAAGGCATGTTCACTGGCATTAGCGTGCTTTTTCATTCACATGTTCGCCTAGGTGAAGTCTTAATTGGCTTAATTGGGCATAACTAAATGCAGCACAACCATCACTACTTACCCATTTTTCCTGAGTAAATGAACCCCTATGTGTTTAAAAATCACAAAACCCCAAAAGAAAACTAAAGTAAAAAAGTGTAGACTTAAATATTTAGGAGTTATGTAAGGTATTGCATTATTAAACATCACCTGCATATACAGTATGTGCTATTCATTTAAAACTCCAAAACAGACTTTTACAAAGTGGAAATCATGCATTAACATAATGATTTTTAATGCTTTACTACTACCTTAAATCCAAAATATCAAGATTTTGGCAGTGTTGCCTAATATTAATAATCAGTATCTTTTTGCAGAGAAAGTTATGATGATTCTTTTTTCTTGATTTGAGAAAAAAATTCATATGGGACGCATATGCAAAGAAATGAAAGGACAAGGGCACACATTACACATTTCCAGTCTAACTGGAGACTGGCATGACAATACATTTTAAATTGAGAAAACTTAAATAAAAAACAAATACATAAAAAAAAAATCTAATAGCTTGTTTGTATCAAAAGTTGTATTAGAGGACATTGCAAGGCCACGCTAAGAACTAGTTAGACTGCTGTGAACAATAAGCTCCAACATAAATAAAAAAAACTAAATAATGGTTTGGCTTTCAGCATAATAATTATTTTTTCTGTTTCTAAATATCAAAACTCAATGACATCAAAATAGGTTTGCCTACTTTAAATTTGAAAAATGTTTTTTTGTTGAAAATAATTTAATATGTTTGACCTGATAACTATTTCTGCATTGGTTGTTTTTTTAAATGCAGTCCTAGTCACCATATAAAATATTACACCTAATATGAAATTTTAAACAGCAACATGAATTGGGATCCTAGGGAGACACGTTTACTAAGTTCCCTGATTGCCAGCTGTGATTTCCAGAGAGGGCTTTTTTACCTGTGTGATTACCCAGATGGGTTTTGGGCCTGCCGAAGGACATTGGCAATTTGTAAATACTTATACAGTGCTATCTATAGGAGTATACAAAGGTAAGTTTATAACACAACAGCACTATTGGATCAATTTTTGCTGTAGTACAGGGATACACAGTATAATAACCGTGAGAAACTCTTTATTCTTCAGCTTTCAGACAGTTAAGAGCTGCTTGATTTGTGCATTTAGTAAGTACATCTTAGCTTAGAGGAGACACAGAAAGGTGTTGGTTCCCCAAGGGTCATCAAAGGATGCTGGAGGCAGGAGCATGAAGTGTCAGCAAAGGCTGATGATCAAGGGGTGACACTGGGTACAGGAGAGGAGGGTTACTCCAAGCACTAGGGATGAACAGGACCCTAAGTGTTTGCACATTCAGCTGAGAGCTCTAAAAAGGGTCGAGATGCAAGAAGCCACTTGATTTTCATAAGAGCACATCACAAGGAGTGATAAGCTTTGCTGCAGGATAGCTCCCAAGTTGAATTTTCTGGTTCACTCAAAAAGACACAGGTACACAGTAAGAATCTTTGAGAGTACTGGGATCACAGGAACATAAATGAGATTCTCTGGGAGAACAGGGGTGCTGAGGTCACTGGAACACCGAGGTGAGAGTCTCTGGTAGCACTGGGATGTTAAGAACACATCATTACATAGTTACATAGTTACATAGTTACATAGTAGGTGAGGTTGTCCATCAAGTCCAACCTATGTGTGTGATTATGTGTCAGTATTACATTATATATCCCTGTATATTGCAGTCATTCAGGTGATTATCTAATAGTTTCTTGAAGCTATCAATGCTCCCCGCTGAGACCACCGCCTGTGGAAGGGAATTCCACATCCTTACCGCTCTTACAGTAAAGAACCCTCTACGTAGTTTAAGGTTAAACCTCTTTTCTTCTAATTGTAATGAGTGGCCCCGAGTCTTATTAAACTCTCTTCTGCGAAAAAGTTTTATCCCTATTGTGGGGTCACCAGTACAGTATTCGTAAATTGAAATCATATCCCCTCTCAAGTGTCTCTTCTCCAGAGAGAATAAGTTCAACGCTCGCAACCTTTCCTCATAACTAAGATCCTCCAAACCCTTTATTAGCTTTGTTGCCCTTCTTTGTACTCGCTCCATTTCCAGTACATCCTTCCTGAGGACTGGTGCCCAGAACTGGACAGCATACTCCAGGTGCGGCCAGACCAGAGTCTTGTAGAGCGGGAGAATTATCGTTTTATCTCTGGAGTTGATCCCCCTTTTAATACATGCCAATATTCTGTTTGCCTTATCAGCAGCAGCTTGGCATTGCATGCCATTGCTGAGCCTATCATCTACTAGGACCCCCAGGTCCTTTTCCATCCTAGATTCCCCCAGAGGTTCTCCCCCTAGTGTATAGATTGCATTCATATTTTTGCCACCCAAATGCATTATTTTACATTTTTCTACATTGAACCTCATTTGCCATGTAGTCGCCCACCCCATTAATTTGTTCAGGTCTTTTTGCAAGGTTTCCACATCCTGCGGAGAAGGTATTGCCCTGCTTAGCTTAGTATCGTCCGCAAATACAGAGATTGAACTGTTTATCCCATCCTCCAGATCATTTATAAACAAATTAAATAGGATTGGTCCCAGCACAGAACCCTGGGGAACCCCACTACCCACCCCTGACCATTCTGAGTACTCCCCATTTATCACCACCCTCTGAACACGCCCTTGTAGCCAGTTTTCAATCCATGTACTCACCCTATGGTCCATGCCAACGGACCCTATTTTGTACAGTAAACGTTTATGGGGAACTGTGTCAAATGCTTTTGCAAAATCCAGATACACCACGTCTACGGGCCTTCCTTTATCTAGATGGCAACTCACCTCCTCATAGAAGGTTAATAGATTGGTTTGGCAAGAACGATTCTTCATGAATCCATGCTTCCAAATTTCAGTTTTTCTTTTTTAATAAATCTGCAAAAATGTCAACAATTCTGTGTTTTTCTGTCAATATGGGATGCTGTGTGTATATTAATGAGGAAAAAAATAAACTTAAATGATTTTAGCAAATGGCTGCAATATAAACAAAGAGTGAAAAATTTAAGGGGGTCTGAATACTTTCCGTCCCCACTGTATATATATTCATAGTTCACAAAGTTCCATTTATTAGGTTCAGAATCTAGTAAAAGGAGGCCCTTCATGAAATCAAAAGGGAGTGAGAAAGCACTGACAACTGCACGAAGCTTTCTTGCTGAACAACTGGTGGTTGAGGTGGTGGTGTGTGTGTGGGGGTCGGGGGGATAGGACTGAAAGACAAATAGGCTGTTCATTTTGCAAAGAAATTTTCCCCAGAGCTTAATGAATGAGGTGAAGACCTAAAGCCTTCCATTGTCTAATCATGTGCAAGCAAAAATATATTTTTTCCTTGCCTATGATTGAGTATTCTTTGCAAAGTGCAACAACATCAAATTCATTACGCTCTAGGGCACATTCCCTTGCAAACTGCTCCTTTCCTTGCAAAGTCATCTTCCTTTTTCCCTTTAGTACTGGGCACTTTTACTCCCTTCCTGCCCAGGCCAATTTTCAGCTTTCAGTGCTGTCAAACTTTGAATGACAACAATGTATATGAATTTTGTATCTTTTTTTACACAAATAGAGCTTTCTTTTGGTGGTATTTAATCGCCACTGGGTTTTTTATTTTTTGCTAAACAAACGAAAAAAAGACCAAAAATTTTGAAAAAAAAAAGTTTTACTTAGTTTCTGTTATAAAGTTTTGCAGACAGGTAATCTTTCTCCTTCACTGATGAGCACTGATGAGGTTGCATTGATGGGCACTGATAGGCAGCACTGATGGGCACTGATGAGGCGGCACACTTTCACACTTGCCAGTTACTGGCTCTTCTCTCCTCATGCTGTGACAGCATCAGGAAAGGTGCCCTCCCCCGTCCCTTCGTATCCCATGGAACCTATCTGGATCCACTATCCGGGCAATGCGGGCGGCCTCAGGGATCCCTCCCCCATTTTCTCCCCCGGCAATCACGGCAGACTCCCAGACACATGTATATATACCCTTCTTTGTGTAGACCTCCACTCAGCTGTACTTTCTCCCCCTCTTGTGTGGGGACACTGGAAGGAGACAGGCCTACCAAGTGAAACAGGTAAGAATCCATTTGTTGGATTTTAAAACATTCCCTATTTAGTTGCTGGCTTTATTTTAAATAGAATGCTCTCTCTTTTCCTTTTTCCACTCTCCTTGTCAGATCATATTAAGACTATTCTATATGTACATGATTGTGGGTCCAAAAATAAATTGATGCACCACATACATATGGTTACCCAATATTCCTTTTATCTATAATATGTGCATTCCTTACACTGGAATCACTGTAACTAGATCAAGATTTCCTTTATAACATCAGGTATGACCTCTAATTAAAATCTTTGGCCTGCAAACTTATGTTTATAAATAGACCTTCAGCATGAATATTGATACTATATACATTCAGGAGTCTGCCCTGCCTGCATCGGTGAGCATAGGGAGGTTATCCCCTCAGGCTCCCCAGGCCTTTCTTCCACTGGACCAGGGTGTCAATCTTATAAGTTTCACAGTTTTAAAGGTAAACCAATTAACAATTGTAAAATGTTTTTTCATCTTGTAATCCTGTAATTTGAAAATACTTTGAGCCCTTTTTTTTGGCTTGCCCCTTATTTATGAGATACCACTGGTTATCAAATAGTCTGTACATAATGTTAAATTAAAAAATAAATTGTTGTATTAACTTTAAAGTGGGTAATTGTGAATATTCTCACAAACCCCTAATGTCAATGCTTTGAAAACTTTTTATATGTTTTTTATATCTATGTAAAATGTTAACATTTGTTAAAAATTATTTATAACTCTGTCAATATTGTACTTTCAGGTTACTGCAATACCTCTAGTATTTTTGTGCTATTTCAAGGCCCTGACGAAGCGGGGTTCCTGTGAAACACGTAGGTCACACTTCTTTGATCCACGTACCAGGATCAGCATGCCCTGGACCCAACTAACAGTAACTCTATCTGTGTAACTGTTATATGCTTTTAAATATATGAAAAATAAGGTTTAAACATGTTTCTTTTAAATCAGTGGTATATACTCTTGTTTAGACCCTACAAAGGTACACACAAAGTCCCACCCCATCCTATCTTTACTCTTGAATTTTACTATAGCATCAGGAAAGGAATGACGATAACCGGCAAATGTGTTTACATTGTGAATAGCTGTAATTGGACACAGCCGATCAGGTGGTAAAAGGCGGCTGTGATTGACCCTTTACCCTGATCTGTGATCAGCTGTTTGCGAAGGTGCATGCTGCAGCAGGCACAGTTCTGGGAGGACATCAATAGACGTCTTCCCAGGACAGGACGACTGCGCTATAGCCATCATTATTGAGCTACAGCATGGTTGGCAAGTGGTTAAAATGATAAGCAACAATCTGATCTTTTAATGCTTTTATTTTTTAATTCTACACGTAGAGTACAGATGGCAGAGTATAACAGTGTAATATATTGCATTCAAGAAGCATAGAAGTAAGAAATGATTACAACATTGGTTATGGTTATTGGTTATGGTTATGGAATATAGTTGTTACAACAAGGAAAAGCATCTATTTTTCATCAGCATATAAGCATAGATAATTGGCAAAAATTATACATTTTAAAGATGGGTGGTAGTAAAGTACTCTTGGATGTTTTGAGGATTTTCACTAATAAGTCCACCACTAGTATCAACAGGTATTACAGGACTGATGATCAAGCTAAAGTAAACGTCAGAGGTCCTTGCCCCCGCAAGCATATGAATGGGTAAATATAGGGTAGTAGTGGTAATTGGAGATAAGGGCTATTACAAAGAAGAGTGCTAGGAGGATGTCTATAAAATGTAAATTCCCTTAAGAGTTTCCTGTTATCTGCTGATGTAAGATTATTTGTTTTTGTTTATTTATGTATATATTGTTTTTTTATTAATTTTTTGTATATTTGTAATTATGTTTTAATAACAAGCTGTATGTTTGCAAGATTTTAAATAAACAAAAAATGTACATAAATTTGTTTGGGGAACAGTTTTTGCTATGTGTTGTCTAAGAAGTCTTTTACCACTCTGTAAGACAATCCATATTATGAATGTCCTAAATGTATATATATATGTCTGATTAAGATGATTAGTTTGCTATTTCCATTCAACACTATTAAGCATGCATCAGTCAAGATGTAATTTATTCATTTAATGGAGTGTTTAGGCATATTAGCTATAGGTATGGCTAGTAGAAATTGGATTGGTTCTAGGAGCATATTTGGGTTAATAAATGAACTTTGTACTTTGGGGTATTTTTCAGTATATGTGTTTTTGGCTACATATATGGGTATTGTGTCTTCATTGGGTGTACAGAATCACTGGATTGATTGGGTGAAGAACCTCAGGAGTATAATACCTATAACAGAGAATTTTAAATCGGTCTTCTTTATAAAGAGTACATACAGTAGAGAAGTTATATTGTCATTACAGCATATCTCCTCCCACTTTTTTAGTTCTAGTTCCTGTCCCAGAGACATTTTCTATTTAAGCCTGTATTTATGTTTAGGGAATCGATCGGTCACTGTATTGTTTTTGTTACAAGGACCTTATAGGCAGAGTTAATCAAAGTGTACAAAGGTTTAGCGCAAATGTAAACCTGTATAGAAATGTATACAAGTAAACAGTGCAAAAAATTGTGATACACTTAATCTAATGATAATCTGCAACATGAACATACATAAATAAATTGTAATATTCTCACAATATACAAAAAAAGTATGTGGAAAACAAATGTGCATTACCCACCCTGACCATAGAAGGTTAAACATCGTATTCTAATTAAGTGCAAACATTCAATTCTCCAGAAGAAGAATCCAGCAAAATGTGTCTTCAGATTTCATGAGAAAAAAAGAACTATTCACGTAGAATTAAAAAAAAAGTTTGACTTCAACCAGGAAAATTACATCCAGTGCTGTGCACCCACATTAAAAAACATTCTGCAGCTTACCAGATAATGTTGACCCTCAAGCTATGAGGGTCATCCACTGTGCATAATGGATAAGGAAGTCATCTACCCAGGTCAAGCCAAACAATCAGCCCAGCTCTCCAAACAAGATCTCCTCCACCTTCCACATACATCGTGCCAAGTGTATGGACATAAAGCACAGAAAACAAACGCCTCCAATAGTGTAGTAAAATATAGCCAATTTTATTTAAAAATGAATAAAAACACCCACATGGTATTACAAATAAAAAAGCGCTTTGCATACCATATAAGAATCCTGCTCTATACAAACCTTCGTAACCAAGATGGCATTCGTGCATCCTAATCTCAGCCCTACATGTTTCATCGTACACGTCCCTGATAATGTCATGTATAGCAAAAGATGTAGGGCTGAGCTTAGGATGCACGGACACCACACACTAAACCAGTTGAAATTCAGTGTGTATGGCCAGCTTGATGCTTTAACCACTTCAGCCCTGGAAGATTTTACCCCCTTCCTGACCAGAGCACTTTTTGCTATTCAGCACTGCGTCGCTTTAACTGACAATTGCGCAGTTGTGCGACATTGCACCCAAACAAAATTGACGTCCTTTTTTTCCCACAAATAGAGCTTTCATTTGGTGGTATTTTATCGTCTCTGCAGTTTTTTTTGCGCTTTAAACAAAAAAGAGCGATAATTTTGAACAGAAACGCAGTATTTTTTAGTTTTTGCTATAATAAATATCCCCCAAAATATATTAAAAAAAAAAAAACACATTTTTCCCACAGTTTTGGCCGATGTATTCTTCTACATATTTTTGATAAAAAAATTGCAATAAGCGAATATTGATTGGTTTGCGCAAAATTTATAGCGTCTACAAAATAGGGGATAGTTTAATGACATTTTTATTTTTAATTGTTTTTTATTAGTAATGGCGTTGATCTGTGATTTTTATCAGGACTGCAACATTTTGGCGGACATATTGGACATTTTTGACACATTTTTGGGACCATTGTCATTTATACAACAATCAATGCTATACAAATGCATTGATTCCTGTGTAAATGACATTGGCAGTGAAGGGGTTAACCACTAGGGGGCAGTGAAGGGGTTAAGTGTGTCCTAGGGAGTTATGCTAACTGTGAGGGGGAGTGGCTTGAACACATAGGACAGTGATCACTGCTCTCGATCACAGAGAGCAGTAGATCACTGTCCTGTCACTAGGCAGAATGGGGAACGCTATGTTTACATAAGCATCTCCCCGTTCTTCCTCTCCATGACACGATCGCGGGCACCTGTCGGACATCGAGTCCGCAGGACCCACGGCCACGGTCATGGAGACTGCGGCGGGCGCTCGCATCTCTGGCGGTGCACACACACTCACGACACCGCTTCTTAAAGAGGACATACCTGTACACCCTTTTACCTGCCAGTGCCATTCTACTGACATACATCGGCGTGCGCAGGTCGGCAAGCGGTTAAAGGCATTTGATTTGCAAAACTCTTTTAATTATAATTAGAAAACTGTTAAAAACTGCTTGCATAAAAAGAAAAAACTCCAATTATTGTGGATAGATAAACTGTCCAAACTATTAGTATGAAACTACAGCAATCAAAATCCCTCTAATGAACATCAAAGCTTTACAAGTTCTGTTAAACTTCACTTGGAGTGGTAACAGACACAGGAGAGCTAGACAAGTTCTCCTAGCTTCAAAATATCAAGGGGGCTTTGCTTTCTAGATATCATAAAATACTACCTAACAGCTCACTTATACCACTTTATCTACTGGTCAATAGGGATGAGCCGAACACCCCCCGGTTCGGTTTGCACCAGAACCTGCGAACGGACCGAACATTTGCAGGAACGTTAGAACCCCATTGAAGTCTAAGGGACTTGAATATTCAAAATCAAAAGTGCTAATTTTAAAGGCTAATTTGCATGGTATTGTCCTAAAAAGGGTTTGGGGACCCGGGTCCTGCCCCAGGGGACATGAATCAATGCAAAAAAAGTTTTAAAAACGGCAGTTTTTTTGGGAGCAGTGATTTTAATGATGCCAAAAGTTCAAAAAAAAGTGAAATATTCCTTTAAATTTTGTACCTGAGGATTGTCTATAGTATGCCTGTAAAATGGCGCATGTTTCTTGTGCTTAGAACAGTCCCTGCACAAAATGACATTTTTAAAGTAATAAAAGTCATTTAAAACTGCTTACGGCTTTAATGTAATGTCCGGTCCCGGTAATATGAATGAAAATCAGTGAGACAAACGGCATGGGTATCCCCCCATGCGGGCAGCACAGTGGTGTAGTGGGTAGCACTTTCAACTAGCAGCAATAGGGTCGCTGGTTCAAATCCCAACCACGACACCATCTGCCTGGAGTTTGCATGTTCTCCCTGTGCCCGCGTGGGTTTCCTCCTGGTACTCCGGTTTCCTCCCACATTCCAAAGACATGCTGGTAGGTTAATTAGGTCCTGTCGAAAAAATTGGCCAAATGTGTGTATTTTGTATGTATATGTGTTTGTAAGCGTGTCAGGACCCCATGGGGCAAAGGACTGCGCTATACAACAGCTGGGCACCAGCGGCAAAAAGCGCCCTGAGGCGATTCAGTTCGCATAGGTAGCGCTATACAAGTCACTTATTCATTCATTCCCCCCAGTCCATTACCAGGCCCTTTGGGTCTTGTATGGATATTAAGGGGAATCCCACACCCAAATTAAAAAAAGGAAAAGCGTGGGGCCCCAGGCCCTCTGAACAGCAGTATACAGGTGGTGCAAACAAGACAGGGACTGTAGGTTTGTTGTTAAGTAGAATCTGTTTGTATTTCTGAACTGGTACATTTTTAAAGTGTAGCTCCAGCCAAAAAATCTATTTTTAAGCTTTTTGGAAAACATAGAGAAGGCTTATCACCCCTGTGACATTTGTTTTGCTGTCTGTGCACCTCTTCAGAAGATTTTACCTCACTTTCTGTTCCAATGACAATTTGGGGTTTTTAGTGAAACAAGGATTGGTGATAAAGCATCAGTGGAGAGGAGACACATTTTTCCCATATTAACTCTTACACGAGATAATTTCCCTTCCTAGGGGTAGATTTCATCTCACTTCCTGTTGTCTCCTTCCGTTTGCAAGTAGGAGTCGTTTGTAAGTTGGATGTTTGAAAGTAGGGGCCTGCCCTATATAATCTGCAGAAATTGGGGCCTTAGGTGTTGATGTTGCCACAACACTGTAAGCCCTCACAGTTACTCTTGGTGGGAGCTGGAACGGGCCCTGCTGTGAAATATGAGATCAAGAATTGTAATTATATGCACCTGTTGAACAGGGAACAGAAAAATTGGGCCTTTGGTGGTGGTGGTGCTGGTGCCACAACACTGCAAGTCCTCACAGTTACTCTTGGTGGGCGCAGAAATGGGCCCTGCTGTGAAATATTAGCTTAAGAATTGTAATTACATGTCCCTGTTGAACAGGGGCAGAAAAATTGGGCCTTAGGCACTGGTGCCACAACACTGCAGCCCCTCACAGATACTCTAGTTGGAGCGCAGGAATGAGCCCTCCTGCAAAACATTGCATCAAAAATTGTAATTACACGCCCCTGTTAAACAAGGGCTGAAAAATTGGGCCTTAGGCACTGGTGGCGGCAACCAGGACAAAAAATATTCTTACAAGCTATCAGCATGATCATTGAGGAGGAAGAGGATAGTCACTCAGCATTAGCATTATTCGGTTACATCAGCATCAAGTGCTTGGTATCTGGTGGTGATCCAAGACGGATTCATTTTTATGAAGGTCAGTTGATCAACTGAGTCGGTGGACAGGCGCACCCTGTGATTGGTTACAAAACCTCCAGCAGCACTGAATGTGCGTTCCGAAAGAACGCTGGATGCAGGACAGGCCAGTAGCTCAATTGCATACTGTGCAAGCTCTGGCCAGTGATCCATCCTCAAGACCCAGTAACCCAGAGGATTTTCGGTGGGAAAGGTGTCCAAGTCAAATCTTGCCCCTAGGTATTCCTGCACCATGTAAAACAGACGCTGGTGATGATTGCTGGAACAGGATTTTCCCTTGGGGCTGCGGACTAAAAAAAATTGTCTGCATCGGTCAGACGGCCACCTTCTCCACCGCTCCTTCTTTGACTGACCGAAGCCTCAGCAACATGTTGTCCAGGAACAGGAGTTTGTAACCTCCCAGTCTCTGGGAGCGTGTTGCACAGACCTTTCTGCAAGGCCTCCCGAAGATGTTTCATCCTCTGCTCCCTCTGTGATGGGATGATAAGGTCTGCAACCTTTCCCTTGTAACATGGATCAAGGAGTGTTGCCAGCCAGTATTGATCCCTCTCCTTGATACCACAAATATGAGGATCCTTCCGCAGGCTTTGCAGGATCAGGGAGGCCATGCAGCGTAGGTTTGCTGAGGCATTCGGTCCGAAGTTCTCTGGGTCACTAAGGATGACATGATCCGCAGCCACCTCCTCCCAGCCACGTACAAGTCCATGGGTTTCTTGGGACTGTAAATGATCCCTTAAAGACTGCTGCTGATGCTGAGTGCCAGGCTCCCCCTCCATTCTGACACAATCCTCCTCTTCCTCCTCTTCCTCTTCCTGTGTGATCAGTGGGCACTGTCACTGACACTGTCTGAGATAAAGGGGGCTCTTGAGAGCTAAGGAAGTCCTCCTCTTCCTGCCTCTGGTCTGCCTCAAGTGCCCTATCCATTATTCCACTTAGCCTGTGCTCCAACAGGTGGGCAAGCGGGACAGTGTCACTGATGCATGCACTGTCACTGCTCACCATCCTCGTGGCCTCCTAAAATGGTGTCAGGACAGTGCATGCATCCCTGATCATGGCCCACTGGCGTGGGGAAAAAAAACAAGCTCCCCTGACCCTGTCCTGGTGCCATAGTCGCACAGGTACTCATTGATGGCCCTCTGCAGCTGCTGCAGCATGGCCAACGTTGAGTTCCACCTGGTGGGCATGTCACAGATTAGGCGGATCTTGGGAATGTTAAATTCCTTTTGGAGGTCAGCCAGCCAAGCACTGGCATTATATGACCTGCGGAAATGCACACAGACTTTCCTGGCCTGCCTCAGGGCATCCTGTAAGCCCGGGTACCTGCCAAAGAACCGCTGCACCACCAAGTTAAGGATGTGAGCCAAACAGGACACATGGGTCAGTTGTCCCTGTCGGAGGGCGGAGAGGAGGTTGGTGCCATTGTCACAAACCACCATACCTGCCTTAAGCTGGTGTGGCATCAACCACGTCTGAACCTGCCCCTGCAGAGCTGACAGAATCTCTGGCCCAGTGTGGCTCCTATCCTCCAAGCACACCAGCTCAAGCACCGCATGGCATCTTTTGGCCTGCATGCTTGCGTAGCCCCTTGAACGCCTACGAAGCACCGCTGGTTCTGAAGACAAATCAGCACAGGAAGAGGCCATGGAGGAAGAAGAAGAGGAGGGGGTGGAGGAGAGAGGTGTGGCGGAATCACCACTAGTAGTATTTTGGAGGCGTGGTGGCGGAACAACCTCCAACACTACTGCACCCTGTCCTGCATCCTTCCCAGCTGCCAGAAGAGTCACCCAGTGCACAGTGAAAGATAGGTAATGTCCCTGTCCATGTCTGCTGGACCATGTGTCAACAGTAATATGCACCTTACCGCTGACCGTCCTGTCCAGCGAGGCCAAGACATTGCCTTGCACATGCCGGTAGAGAGCCGGAATCGCCTTCCGTGAAAAAAAGTGTCATTTGAGAACCTCCCACTCAGGAACCGCACATTCCACAAACTCTAATAAGGGGACAGAGTCTACCAACTGAAAAGGGAGCAGTTGAAGTGCTAGCAATTTAGCCAAGCTAGCTTTCAACCGCTGGGCATGTGGATGGCGGGGAGCGAACTTCTTTCGGCGGTGCAGCAGCTATGGCAGGGAAATTTGCCTGGTACAATCTGACGTCGGTGTACCGATAGCAGATTGCCCCCAAGTACTTGGCTGTGACACACCTAATTCTACACCTTCATTTCTCTCAGTGCAGGTCTCAGAGAGGACTGAAGGTATAGTGGGGTTGGAGATCCCAGCTGATGAGGAGCAAGGAGAGGTCCAAAGTACCCCGATCCTAGGTGAGAGAGGATGAGGAGGATGAGGATGGCTTGGTCATCCACTCTATCAAGTCTTCCACATGTTGCGGCTCAACATGGCCAGCGGCGAACATGCGTTTGATTCGAACCTGAAGCTCATCCCTACTGGTCAGCTCTCTGCCCTAACAGATGTTCAGACATTGAGAGGCTTTGAATTAAACCAGTCCTTTCTAGCTTCCTGGTATGGCCACCCATGCCTAATATAAAATTACTTAATTTCTTATCCCCAATAGCTTACATCAGAGATATCTCGTTATAATGTAAAACTAGATTTCATTTAACCTCTATAGACAAATGTATCAAACCCTACACTTTGATTCTAAGATAAAAATAGCTTAAGAACATTCGACCATGAGAGTTAATAGGCTAAGAACATTGGACCAGCAGGGGACATAATATGAGGGAGACTTCTGCACTGTGTGTAGCCCATCTAAAATCTTGTGTGAACAGCTAAACAAATGGGTGTTCTGCCAATTCAATGAACCTCCAGCTGCAGCATTAATTGAAGCATTTAGCAGTGGTATTATTAAATGTGGCATCTCCCCGCTGGTTGCTAGGGAGCCAGCACCTGCTTAACAACCAGTGACTTTTCACCACTCTGCTGTAAAAAAAAAGTGAAGTCCAGCCCAAAATTCATACCAGGCCTTTAAGGTTTGGTATGGATTTTACTAAAGACCCCGTAAAAAAGCAAACAAAAAAAGCCATATAGAGTTCCTCCAAATTCCATACCAGATCCTTATTAGAGCATGCAGCCTGGATGGCCAGGAAAAGGAGGGGAGACAAGCCCCTCTCCCTGAACCATACCAGGCCACATGCCACATGGGGAGGTACCTTGCTGGGGGGGCTTGGAAAAGCACCTTGTCCCCATGTTGGTATGGAAAAGGTCCTCTTCCCTTGGCCCATAGATTATGGAGTTCTTATCAGAATCTGGAATCCCCTTTAATAATAAGAGGGCCCAGATACTGGCCCCCATGTGAATGAGCAAGGGGTACATAGGAATCCTGCTTATTCACAGAAATAAACACACCCAAGGCCCTTGTCCTTATTAACTTTAGGACAAGGTGCTTTGCCAGGGGGGCCCCCTGTAGCAAGGTACCCAGCCATGCTGAGGGCATGGGGCTTGGTATAGCTCAGGGAGGGGTGACGTGCACACTTTTCACTCCCCTTTGCTGACCTTCCAGGCTGCATGCTTTGATAAAAATTTTGCATAGATTTTGGGGGGACCTCATGCTTTCTTTTTCTTGTTTTTTTGGACCAGGTCTACCCTTAATACCCTTACCAGACTCAAAGGGTTTGGTATGGAACTTGGGTGACCTACATCTTTTTTGTTCTTTTTTCCATGGGGCACCTAAAACTTGTTAGTTGGAAATTCCTGACTGAGAGTTGGAAGTACTGGACAGGGATAAGTTACTGGTTGTTAGGAGTCGGTGGGTGCTGGCTCCCTAACAACCAGGAGGCAGCTGTCACATTTAACAGTGGTAATAGCAATAATAATAATAAATAAATACCCATTTGCACAAGATTCTCAATAGACTGCACACAGTCTCCTTTATATATTCCCCCCTGCTGGTCGAACATTCTTAGCCTATTAACTTTAATAGTCGAATGCTTTTGCATTCATTGATAGAATACAAAGCTTCCTGTGATTCGCAGATACTATTTTGTTCTGGATATGAAAGTCTCATCTCATACTCAACAAAGTGCTGTATATTTTATGTAGCTAAGGCTACATACAGTTTATACAGCGCACTGAGCGAGTACACATGTTAGTGAAGGAAATAGTTAATTTTGGCTCTAATGCGCCATGAGAGCCAACTTGGCCCAAACAACCTATTTAAAGTAAACCTGGACTTTAGCTTTAAGGCACCCACGCCAAGGCAAGCATGTTATTTAAAGGATGTAGCTATTAACAATGTTCCCCCCTGAGATTGTTTGAAAAGACCCACTCCCAGCTGTATCTTATTTTTTTACTATTTTTTTTTGCATTGACACATACCCACAATGAGGTTCCCAGCTTTCTATAGCTTTTTTACAGTTAAAACCAAAAAAAGAGGATTGTGCCCATGGGACTTTAAAGAGCTGTGCCAAAATAAAGTGAGGGTATATAAGGGTTAAAATCAGACAAGATAGACACTAACATGTGTCATAAAAAAAACAAACACAGTATGCACATGACACATGATTGCCATATATACAATATCAAAAATTTTAATTGAATTGGTGCACATTCAGACAGTAATCTCTACACATTTCATGGAACAGCATCCACATCATCAGGATACAGGCATAGTAAAAGTTTACTTTGTGTGTCTGTGGAAAAACCATGTCATAAGTAAACAATATAGATATCTGATGAAGTAAACTTGTAAAAAAATGGGAAATAAAAAAAAAGAAGAGAAAGGCTATGATTGAGACATAGATCACCTGCATAAAAAAATATATAAACTTTTATATGGATTGTAGTGCAAGTGGATCACAACAGGGTAGGGGTATCCAGGAGCTGATATGGGGCCGGTGCTGGGGCACACAAAAGTGACCCTAAAGAAAAAGAGCCTGAAAGAGCAAAAGTGGGAAGTACAAATGAGAAAGAGGGGAAGGGAAAAGCAAGGTACAAGACAAAAATGTTGCACAAGCTCTGAGTGTTTAATCAATGGTGGATAAAAAGTAAGAAGGTATAGGGGACAAGACCAAACAAGTGAGCTGATAATATTAATATTAGCTGCACACTTTCTTGGTTGCACATCACTAGTAGGGATGGTCCTGATGTTCAAGTCCAAGCCCCACACTATATAAGACTGCTTACATGTTGGCCGTATGTAGTGTGTTGGAGTGGAGATAGCGTAGGCAGGTTAGTTAGTGGATAGAGCGTGTAGTCAGTGTAGTATTATATATAGAGTGCAGGCAGTGTGAATATGTATTACAGTGTATTCAGTGTAGAATATATATTACAGTGCAGTCAGTGTATAATATATATTACAGTGCAGTTAGTGTATAATATATATTACAGTGCAGTCGGTGTAGTATAATATATATATATATATATATATATATATATATATATATATATATATATATATATATATATATATATATATATATATATATATATATATATATATATATACTGTATATATTACAGTGCAAGCAGTGTATAATACATAATTCAGTGCAGTCAGTGTAGTGTATATATAGTGTATATAACGCAGTGCATTGTATATACTACAGTGCAGTGCAGAGTATATCGTTAAGCACATAGTATATACTACAGTGCAGAGTATATAGTGCAGTGCATAGTATATACTACAGTGCAGTGCAAAGTGTCTGTACTGCAGTGCAGAGTATATAGTGCAGTGCATAGTATATACTACAGTGCAGTAAATAACAAAACAAAAATGACGCACTATAGCTTTAGGAGGAGTGGGTATAGCCTATGAACAGTAAGAGAACAACTGAGTGTCTCTGAGAGTCTCTGATGAACAGTTTCTAAGATGAACTGTGAGCTGTAGATGGCTGATGGCTCAGGGAAGAGCTAGAAGGAAACTGCAGATATGAAAAACACAGGGAGAGAGCAGCACCATCTGAGTGCAGTATTTAAATGATTTAATGGCAGCAAATAATATACACACTCACAGTATAGGTAAAGGGAGGTCAGCGTGGTGTGGACACAGTGACGGGTTAATCCGGTCTAGAGGGAGGACCAGCTGCATGTGTAAGGGTGTCACTTCAGGGCACGGCTGTGCTGGTGGCTCCCAGCACTTCCTAGTCCATAGTAAATGCAATGCAATTTGGCTACATGGAGTTGTTCTGTACACAGAATGTGTACGGACCACTCCCTCACTCCCTGGAAACATCATTTCCTGCTTGTGTGATTGGCTCACCAATTTTCCCAGAAGTCAGATTTCAGGCATCCCCTGCAACAAAAAAGTTGTTTTTTGTGAGATACTTTCAATAGGAACACTTCTAAAGGGATGCAGGCCCAGCAGCTTTCCTCATCAGTGCTCTGTAGTTGCCACAGCTGACTGATAATTAGGAAACCACTCCCATTAGACCTACTCAGCACAGAGGCATAGACAAACACACATGGATTTCTTCAGAATAACAAAAGGTAGGTATCTGCAACAAAGATTGTTATAATCCTTGAAATGTAATAGATCATCCAGGGGGAAATGTTTTTTTCGTAACAAAAGTGGAGTTACACTTTAAAGAATTGAGCTCTGTCATTTCAAAGCCATTATTTCTAATGATGTGTGTAAAAGTGTGTGTAAAGTGTGTAATAATGTGTGTAAAGTGTGTAAGGTTAAGTCTACAGACCTGGAAAAATCAGTTTTTAAATGGATAGAAAACTGGCTAAAAGACCGTATTCAGAGAGTAGCAGTTAATTATTCATATGATGAATGGTCTAGTGTCGTTAGTGGTGTGACCAAGGTTCAGTGTTGGTACCCTTGAACCAGCTGATGTCGGGTGACATCAGCTGGTTCAATAAAAACCATCCGAAATTCTGCCCCTGTGTATGGCACCCTGTACGACAGAAGCCGGTCAACACTTTACTCCAATGTATTGTGGACCAGACAAATCTATTTGCCCAACAGTATATTGATAGTGACCCCAGTTCATCCTACACCCGTCCATATGAGTAGAGACGTCTGACATTGGAGGAGTTCAAATTCTTTATGGGCCTCACCCTTAACATGGGGCTTACAAAATAAATGAAAGACATGCCTACTGGTCCCTCCATCCCATCCACCACATGCCCATTTATTTTTCTGTAATGCCCAGGTCCCAATACGAGATGATCATTGCGCTTCACTTCAGTGACAATACCCAGTACCCTTTCCGAAATCCCCAACTATGACAAATTATACAAAATTCACCCACTTAGGTTTAGGTCCCTGATCAAATTGTAAGTGTGGATGAGTCCCTTGTACACTTCACTGACTAGCTAGGAGTCAAACAATACATTTTAAGCAAAAGGGCTAGATATGGAGTCAAAATCTACAAGCTTTGTGGAAGAGCCACAGGATAATTGCATGCATTCCGCATAAACGACAGAAGAGATTCCCGGCTCCAGCCTCCGAGTGCCCAACCTACATCGATACAACTGAAAAATCATATGAGACATGGCATACCCACTTCTCCAAAAAGGTTATTACTTCTATCTGGATAACTTTTACACCAGCCAGTCCCTTTTCCAACACCTACACTGTGCAAAAACCTTGGCCTGCGGTACCTCCAGAAAAAAACAGTACCAGCTTCCCACAATCTTTAGTTAACACAAGGCTACAAAGGGAGAAATGACAAAATTCTGGCTGTGAAGTGGAAAGATAAGAGGGATAAGATAAGAGGGATGTATACATGCTGTCCACCATCCATAATGACACCTCTGTGGAGATTCCCAGAAGACACGGTCCCATTCAAAAGCCTGCATGCGTCCAAGATTATAATCTTTACATGGGGGTGGATTGTGTGGATACTGTTTCTGGTATAAGAAAGTTGCCATTTATCTTATTCATTGTGCCATATACAATGCTTATGTCACCTAAACCAAATCCAGAGAAAGACCCACCCCCTTCCCAAAATTCATAGAAGAAATAGACACATCACTTATCTACCAGCAGAGATCTCCCCAGAAAACCTCTGATGCTGATAGCAGACTTCATGAACGCAATTTCCTAGAGAGCATTCCATCATTAGAAGCAGGTCAAAGATGCCCAAAAACATGTCCCGTATGCAGCAAAGGAGGAGTTAGAAGAGATACCAGCTATCAATGTCCCCAGTGTCCCTCCCAACCCAGCCTAGGCATTTGGAGAATGCTTTTGACATTTTCACACATCCCTAAAATATTAGCCCATGTTTTTAACCATTTGCCCATTTTTAACATCTGTGCTGACCATTTGCCTGCTTCCTCAAATAACCATGCCACTGCCTTCTACAGGGACTGACCCTGGCCTGTTTATTGAATATGCCTCTGCCTACCGTCTGAATTGTTGATCCACCATGTTTCTGCCTTCCACTTAAACTGACCCTGGCCTGTTTATCGACTATGTTTCTGTCTTCCGTTTGGACTAATCTGTTGCCCTGCTACTGTAGTGCACAGGGGTCTCACTTTTGTGAGGGGCTCCATAATAATTTTTTGGGATGGAGTAAACACTTTTTTTTTGTTTTCTCTGAGTTTTGTAATTTCCTGGCATAGGATCTGGAGACCAGAGGATTCAAAGAGATTTGGGTGGGAGAAGCCTCTACCCCTGCTCCCAGGTCTTACCTGACTGAAGCCCTAAGCCTGATATTTCCGCCTGCTGCTGACTCACTGCCACCATGATTCTGCCCGCCACATGAACTGACCACACCTCTGCCTGCTACCCCTACTATGGAAATATTTAGCTGTAGTAAGTAGACATGTGCACACTGAAATATTTTGTTTTGGAATTTCGTTTTTGTTCAAAAAATACATTTATTTAGTTACTCCTGAAATTCGTTTTTATTTATTTTGTTTCATTAAAAAATGCATTCATCCGAAAATCCAAAATAATTAAGGTTGAATCTGTCATTGAAGGCTTATGGTGTCTGTCGAATGTTCTAAGAAGATTCGACGGAGCAGCTAAACTGTACAATGCCACAATCGTACATTTCCGGTCGAATGTTCCACCTACAAGCTATAGTAGAATTCTAATGTTGTATGACACTAGTAATAATTATATTTATTAATTATTATTACTAGTCAACCAACATTAGAATTCTTCTATAGCCTATGGGCAGAGCATTTGACCATAAATGTCCGCTTGCGGCAACTGCCTCATTGAATCTTCATGTCGAATCTTTTCTCTCTATGTCGAATAATCTTGGACTAATAGCGTTAGATTAGGCACATTTGACCTTTTTTGCTATTGTCTCTATAATGTCCAATCTTTTCTCTCTAGTCAAATCTTTTCTCTCTATGTAGAATAATCTTGGACTAATAGAGTTAAGGTTAGGCACATTTGACCACAGGTTCGATGGACATAGATCACTATTGTCAGCATCATGTCGAATCTGCTATCTATATCGAACTGTTGTTGCAGCGAAAACCAAAATTAAGGAAAATTGTTATCCATACTTACCGTAATTTTCCTTCCCTGGATCCTCCCCATGTCAGCCTACTATGGGTCAGCTCCGCCCTCTCTGACCCCTCCAGGACCACCTCTTTTCTAGCCCATAAAAGGGTGGCTGTCTGCCCACACCAGTGTTAAAAAAAACCCTGCCTCGCGAGGGATAAACTGGGTGAGAATCCTCTGGCTGACATGGGGAGGATCCAGGAAAGGAAAATTACGGTAAGTATAGATAAAAATTTTCCTTATTCCTGGACCTCCCCATGTCAGCCTACTATGGGGTGTATCAAGCAATATTAAGAAGGGAGGGAAGACAAAAAATAAGCCAAACCCTCAATGCAATGCTACTAATCATTTTTAATGGGCAACAGCCGCCATAATAACTGTAGAGCCAAATGTTTCCTCAGGCGGACAAGCCATATTAAGCTTGTAATGCATAATAAAAGGTGTTGGGCACACTCCAGCTTGCTGCTCAGCTTGCGACCTTCGAGTATGCCCAGGATGCTGCCATACCCCTCGTCGAATGTGCTTTGATCTCTGAAGGAGGAGGAAGGCCCAGCGTTTTGTATGCAATATGCATGGTCTTGACAAACAAGGAAGACAAAACTCTGGATGTTGCTGGCATACCCTTTTTAGGCCCCATTGGGAAAACCTACAGCTGATCTTGTTTGTCAAAGCTTTTAGTCCATTTCAGGTAGGTTGAAACCGCAGAGACCAGGTCTAACCTACTCCACTCATCATCAGCTGTATCCACCAGAAGGGCTGGGAGAATGACCTCCCAGTTCATACAAAATTATGTGGCCACCTTAGGTAGAAAACTCTGTATCGGCCTAAGGACTATCTTGTCTGGGAGCACCAAACAATATGGTTCTTTAGATGAGAAGGCGCACAACTTGGAGTCTCTTCTGGCTGAGGCCACGGATAGTAAAAACAAAAACAAAAAACTGTTAAAAGAAATAATGAACAAGAGAAGGCTTGTTCAAACGGAGGAACCAGCAATGTTCCCAAGACTAGTGTTAAGTCCTCTTTTGGAAAAAAACTATTTCAGTGGAGGTCTGATTTCTATGGCTGCCCCTAAAAAAAAAAATAAAAAAGATCACCAACGGATGTAGAGCATATCTTGTACACGACTTAGCCGACAAGGCAGGGATTTGACCCTTCAGGGAATTATAAGCTAACCCTTGGAGACTACTCTGCAGAAACTCCAAAATACTGAAGGAGATCCAAGGTCCCAACCCCTTTCCGTAGTATTCCAGATCCAGTGATAGGTTACATTCATTCTGATGATCCTGTAATAATGTCATTAACATTATCCTACTGCGGTTCAGGTGTCAAGCCCCACTCTGCAGAAGGAAATTTTGACAAGGAGGCAGAGGAATTGGTGAGCCCAACTTTATCCTCCAAGCCAGAGGGAACCACAGCTCCCTGAGCCAGTAAGGTAGGACTACTATTGCTGTGATTCTTTCTCACTGAATCTTCAGCAGGATTTTGAGAGCCAATGGAAGCGGCGGGAACACATACACCAAGGGGAAGTTCCAAGACCTGGACAGAACACCCTGACCCAATGGCTGTGGATGCTAGGTCCAGGAGAAGAAGCAAGGCAGTTGACAATTCTCCAATGCCATAAGATCTATCGAAGGCGTCCCCCAGACCCTGAAGATCTTGTGTAGGTACTTGGGGTTGAGGCCCCATTTGTTGTGATCCCCAAAACCTCGACTTAAGCAATCTGCTAAAACATTGACAGGCCCTGGGAGTTAAGATGCTGTAAGAGAGCCGAGATTCTTCTCTGTGCAGAGGAAGATTGACATGCCACCTGAAGGAGAGGGTGACTTCTTGTGCCCCCCGATGAGACACATAGCCACCGTAGTTTTGTTGTCCAAAAGAATCTTGACAGCTCGACCTCGCAACATAGATTGGAACGCTAAGAGCGCATCTGACAGCATCCAATTCCAGGAAATTTGAACTCTTCACCCCACAAAGGTACAATTGGCCTTGAACCTGCTGTCCCAGGCAGTGTGCCCTGCAGCCTGCCAGACTGGCATTGGTCGACACCTCTATTGGTTCTGAGGCCTTCAACGGAACTCCGCAGGAAAGATTGCGAGCTACTGACCACCAACCAGGGACCAGATTATTGGAATTGGCAGACGATCCCATTGAAGAAGAAAGTTGCATTGAAACCTCCTTCTGTGCCACCTGACCCACGGGACTACTGGAACTGTGGCTGATAAAATCCCCAGATACTGCATGGATTCCTTCAGCATCATAGAAGGCCTGGCCATCACTGCTTTGTCTGAGGCTGGATCTCCTGCACCTTCCTCTGAGGAAGAGAAACACGACCCCGATCCGTGTTGAATTGTACTCCTAAATACTCCAACATTTGGAAGTTCCAAGACCTGGGTCAGATGCATCTAGCTCTTACGAAAGTTGATCAACCAACCGAAACGAGTTAGTGTTTTGCAGGTGAATTCACATGAACTAGAAGAAGCTCATTTGATGGACCCAGAAGTTGCATGTCATCTAGATAATGAAATATTTGCACTCCCTTGACCATGAGAGTCGCAATGACAGCAGACAGTAGCTTTAAAAGCATTCTCAGAGTTGTGCAGAGACCGAATGGGAGAGATTAAAAATGAAAATGAGAGCCTTCCACGGAAGGCCTGAGAAAACGACGGAGAGATGCGTCTATGGAGACATGAAGATACGCATCTGCCAGATCGATGGAAACCATCCAGTCTCCTGACTCCACAACTGAAACAATCATTTCCAATGACTCCATTTTGAATGGTGGAACCTTCATGTAGGAATTCAGAACTTTGAGGTCAAAAACTGGTCCGAAACCCCCTGAAGTCTCTGGGACCAAAAACAGAGGGGGAACATACTGTTTGACCCAATTCGTGCCTTGGAACCGAAAGGATGGCCCTTGCTGCCAACAGCTTCCCTATATATCCTTGCAAACATTGCCTCCTTTCCAAATCCATAGGAAGTCCAGTTTCTATGAACAAGGTCTGAGGGGGCCTTGTTCTGAACTCGAGACGATAACGTGATCGAATGACGGCTACAATCCAGGCATCATGTAATTTGTCCGCCCAAACCCCCCCCTGAATTGGACTAGTCTTATTCCTACTTGAGAGGGTTAAGCGGAGACAGCTTCAGAAGGACTTATCTGAAGCCTTAGGCTCTGTCTCCACTACTGCGAGTTGTTGTGCAATCTGACACCTGCAAAGTCACATGACAAGTCAAAACCCATGTATTTCAATGGTCCCCATTCTAATTGGTGCAACGTAAGTCACAGCGACTCCAAAAAAGGTTTTTGTGCTACTTTGTTCCGACATCTGTGCGATTTGTTCTCATATGGTTTTCACAGGTCGACATCACAAATCCCACAGCAAAGTCACAGTGTAAATCCCGCGACTCTGGGGATGCAGCAGTGTAAACAAAGCCCCAGGAGCTTTGTTGGCCCTGGGCTTGGAAGGTTTCTGGAAGCTTGAACCAGCTCCCCTCCCCTCTACTGTCTGAAAAACTGTCTGTAAGCCCTGGCCTCTCTGAATCCTTCTTTGGATCTCGTTAAACCGAAAAGGGCTGCTGTGTCTTTTTCTCTTCTGCGGGATTAGGTCAGATCTGCCGCTGGAAACCCGCTGAATTGCTGATTCTAAGTCTTCACAAAGTGTAGCATCCCATCAAATGGAACCGAACACAGACTGTGCTGAGAAGCCTTATCAGCCGACCAATGCTTCAAACATAAGGCTCTGCGGGCTGTGACGGAATGAGCCATTATCTTTGATGTCATCTTGACCTGGTTGACAGCCACTTCAGCCACAACTCTACAGCAGTCTGCAAAGGAGAACTGTCACTTCCTAACATTCATCCACCAGCTCCGCTACCCACAATCTAATGCCCCGTACACACGGTTGGATTTTCCGATGGAAAATGTCCGATCGGAGCGTGTTGTCGGAAATTCCGACCGTGTGTGGGCTCCATCAGACATTTTCCATCGGATTTTCCGACACACAAAGTTGGAGAGCAGGAGATAAAATTTTCCGACAACAAAATCCGTTGTCGGAAATTCCGATCGTGTGTACACAAATCCGACGGACAAAGTGCCACGCATGCTCAGAATAAATAAAGAGATGAAAGCTATTGGCCACTGCCCCGTTTATAGTTCCGACGTACATGTTTTACGTCACCGCGTTTAAAAAGATCGGATTTTCCAACAACTTTGTGTGACCGTGTGTATGCAAGACAAGTTTGAGCCAACATCCGTCGGAAAAAATCCTAGGATTTTGTTGTCGGAATGTCCGAACAAAGTCCGACCGTGTGTACGCCCTATAAGGCTGGATTCACACCCATGCACTCCCAGCGCATTCCGCAGAACCGCACCACAGAACGTGTTTCATAGGAGACCATGATAAATGGACGGTAGTGCAAATCCACAAAACCCCAAAAGCCCCAAAAACCGCACAGGTGCGAACCCAGCCCAAGTGTTACTGCACATTGAGCTTCTTCTCAGGCCCCCCCACTCATTGTGAAATTTCTTTTTTAATTTCAGAAATGAAATGGGAAGGAGGGTAACGATTTATTTAAATACGGGTAGTATCTTTGCTGTTTCTTTGGAGGTGACAATTCTTTTCTTAACAGCCTCCACCAAGGGGGGGACCAGTGCAAAAATCAAACGTATGCGATTCTGAGACCATCTCAGCCACAGATGTATCCGAATCGCTATCGACTTCAGAGTTAAAACGCACTGAAAACACATGATCTGAATCTGCAGATGGTGAAGATACAGCAGGATGAGCAGGATTCCTTGAAACACTCTTTAACCCTTCCTTGACTGCGTGCTTAATGTAGGATTTAACCTGGCATGCTTTCGCAGCATTGTCCTGAGCCGTCTGATGTCTTGACCTCTCTTGGCTTGGGTCCGAGCGACTAAAGTGAGGTAAGAGCGAGGGAGATCTGGAATGCTGTGACAACAGGCGTCTATCCAGCTGCATGCGACTCTGTGATTTGTCATGTCTAGTCCCTTCTTTACTCTTTTGAGGCTGGAATGCTGATTTGGAACCTCTTTGCGGGAGTTTATCTCACAGTGGGCCCTTCTCTCTGTAAAACACAGAGGATGTGCTCTCTTTTAAAAAATAAATAAACATTTTTTTTTCCTCTTCAAAACAAAAATAAATAAATACAATTAAAATAAACTTCTCCATCCAAATCTTCAGTGCTTAAGGCAGCTAGACAGGCAGGCAAAATTCCCCAGTCCTAGAAGGTACGGGATAATAAAAATACTCTGACGGACAAGTAACACAGCAGAAAGTAATGAGAAACCTGGAAGGAGGCTTACCAGAGCAGACCAGAGTAGCAGATTGACCAGCTGGAGACTGAGATCAGCCTAGGACAAAGGCTGCTCAAATCAGCAGTGAGCATTCTGGGGTTTGCTGGGCAACCCAAAGAGGAAGCTACCTCTGGCCTCACCTGCTCAACTCTGAGCTTCCTGAAAGGAGTACATGTGGAGGTGGTGAACTACAAGTGCCAGCGAGCCAAACCACTGCCTGAACACACAAATACATGGAAGGAGAGAGTGCCAGCACCTGCCTAATGAAGGCATATACAGTCATTTTTACTGCCAGTGACCTTTGCTAGTAATACACAGTCATTTATACTGTACCATACAATCCCAGCACCACAAGAACCCACCTCCTCAGGAGATTTACAGCCTATATGGGGGAGTCTTCTGAATCAGGAGAGGCTGAACTTGACAGGATGGATGGATGGATGGATGGATAAGAGAAAAAAAAAAAAACTTTAAAAGGCATCCGGAGCGAGGACGAAAATTGAACACTGGTGTGGGCAGACAGCCGCCCTTTTATGGTCTAGAAAAGAGGTGGTCCTGGAGGGGTCAGAGGGGGCGGAGCTGACCCATAGTAGGCTGACATGGGGAGGTCCAGGAAAATGCATTTGTTTATGTCGGATCTTTCAGATTCTGCATGTTCGTTATCGTTTATTAAAACGATAATGAAAATACCCGAAATTCAGACGAAAATGCATTTGGATGAAAACAAATGCACATGTCTAGTGGCAAGAGGCAATTTTTTTTAGGACTGGAGAGCGGTACAATAATGAGTGTTTGCAGGTAACAGTGTACCAGGACCAATATTTTGGCTGTGCTGACCATGTCTCTGCCTGGACAATTCCTTTGGCTTTGCTGACAATATCTCTGCCTGCTACCTGTACTCACTATAGACAATATTCCTTTCTGCTGCCTGAACAATTACGTTTGTTGTCGCTGAGCACATCCCTGGCTGCTGCCTGGACCAATGCTCTCCTCTGTAAACAACTGCACTACTAAAACCACAGCTAGTCTTTTGTTTACGCTCTGCTCAACAGAATGTATTTTGGGGTGTAATTATTGGTATCTACATGCTATGTGTTAGAAATATGAATGGCCTTCAAAAATGATAGGTCATCAGGAAATTAGATGTGTAATTTATGTCCCTAGAATGCCTAAAAAGTGCTACTTGGATGTTGGGCCTCTGTATGTGGCTAGGCTGTGTAAAGATCTCAGGCATGTGGTATCACCATACTCAGGACAAGAAGCAGAATGTATTTTGGGGTGAAATTTTTGCCATGTACATGCTATGTTTTAGAAATATCTTATAAATGGACAACGTTTTCATTTTCTTTCCACATTGTGGAAAAAATGGCAGGTTCAAAAGACTCATTATGCCTCGTAGAATATACATTGGGATGTTTGATTTCCATAGTGGGGTCATTTTGTAGACGTTTCCATTGTCCTGGTGCTCTAAGGCCTTCAATAGTGTGATAGGTTGTCAGGAAATTAGATGTGTAATCTATGTCCCTAGAACATCTGAAGGTGCTCCCTGCATGTTGTGCCTCACTATGTGGCTAGGCTGTGAAAAAGTCTAACACATGTGGTATTGCCATACTCAGGAGGAGTAGCAGAATGTGTTTGAAGTTGCAAGTATGCATATGTCAACAGGGCCGGACTGGGAATGAAAACCAGCCCTGGAAAAAATGTCATACCAGCCCCATAGCATTATTATACCAGCCCAACAGCATAACGTCATTATTTTCTTGTTCATAAAATGGAAAACCATGCATTTTAAAGAGTGCATTATATATAGATAAGACACATATAAAAGCACATCAAACGCAGCCACTGTACCCATTAATTGCAGCCACTGTGCCCATTAAACGCTGCCACTGTACCATCAAACACAGCCACTGCACCCATAAATTGCCACCACTGTGCCCATTAAACACAGCCACTGTGCCCATCAAACGCAGCCACTGTACCATCAAATGCAGCCACTGTACCCATAAATTGCCGCCACTGTGCCCATCAAACGCAGCCACTGTACCATCAAATGCAGCCACTGTACCCATAAATTGCCGCCACTGTGCCCATCAAACGCAGCCACTGTACCATCAAACGCAGCCACTGTACCCATAAATTGCCACCACTGTGCCCATTAAACACAGCCACTGTGCCCATCAAACGCAGCCACTGTACCATCAAACGCAGCCACTGTACCCATAAATTGCCGCCACTGTGCCCATCAAACGCAGCCACTGTACCATCAAACGCAGCCACTGTACCCATAAATTGCCACCACTGTGCCCATTAAACACAGTCACTGTGCCCATCAAACGCAGCCACTGTACCATCAAACGCAGCCACTGTACCCATACATTGCCACCACTGTGCCCATCAAACGCAGCCACTGTACCATCAAACGCAGCCACTGTACCATCAAACGCAGCCACTGTACCCATAAATTGCCACCACTGTGCCCATTAAACACAGCCACTGTGCCCATCAAATGCAGCCACTGTACCATCAAACGCAGCCACTGTACCATCAAACGCAGCCACTGTACCATCAAACGCAGCCACTGTACCATCAAACGCAGCCACTGTACCCATAAATTGCCACCACTGTGCCCATTAAACACAGCCACTGTACCATCAAACGCAGCCACTGTACCCATAAATTGCCACCACTGTGCCCATCAAACGCAGCCACTGTACCATCAAACGCAGCCACTGTACCCATAAATTGCCACCACTGTGCCCATCAAACGCAGCCACTGTACCATCAAACGCAGCCACTGTACCATCAAACGCTGCCACTGTACCATCAAACGCAGCCACTGTACCCATACATTGCCACCACTGTGCCCATTAAACGCTGCCACTGTACCATCAAACGCAGCCACTGTACCATCAAACGCAGCCACTGTACCCATCAATTGCAGCCACTGTGCCCATTAAACGCTGCCACTGTACCATCAAACACAGCCACTGTACCATCAAACGCAGCCACTGTACCCATAAATTGCCACCACTGTGCCCATTAAAAACAGCCACTGTGCCCATCAAATGCAGCCACTGTACCATCAAACGCAGCCACTGTACCCATAAATTGCCACCACTGTACCCATAAATTGCCACCACTGTGCCCATTAAACGCTGCCACTGTGCCCATCAAACGCAGCCACTGTACCATCAAACGCAGCCACTGTACCATCAAACGCAGCCACTGTACCCATAAATTGCCACCACTGTGCCCATTAAATGCAGCCACTGTACCATCAAACGCAGCCACTGTACCATCAAACGCAGCCACTGTACCATCAAATGCAGCCACTGTACCCATCAATTGCAGCCACTGTGCCCATCAAACGCATCCACTGTGCCATCAAACGCAGCCACTGTACCCATAAATTGCCACCACTGTGCCCATTAAACGCTGCCACTGTACCATCAAACGCAGCCACTGTACCATCAAATGCAGCCACTGTACCCATCAATTGCAGCCACTGTGCCCATTAAACGCTGCCACTGTACCATCAAACACAGCCACTGTACCATCAAACGCAGCCACTGTACCCATAAATTGCCACCACTGTGCCCATTAAACACAGCCACTGTGCCCATCAAATGCAGCCACTGTACCATCAAACGCAGCCACTGTACCCATAAATTGCCACCACTGTGCCCATTAAACGCTGCCACTGTGCCCATCAAACGCAGCCACTGTACCATCAAACGCAGCCACTGTACCATCAAACGCAGCTACTGTACCCATAAATTGCAGCCACTGTGCCCATTAAACGCTGCCACTGTACCATCAAACACAGCCACTGTACCATCAAACGCAGCCACTGTACCCATAAATTGCCACCACTGTGCCCATTAAACACAGCCACTGTGCCCATCAAATGCAGCCACTGTGCCATCAATCGCAGCCACTGTACCCATAAATTGCCACCACTGTGCCCATTAAACACAGCCACTGTGCCCATCAAATGCAGCCACTGTACCATCAAACGCAGCCACTGTACCATCAAACGCAGCCACTGTACCATCAAACGCAGCCACTGTACCCATAAATTGCCACCACTGTGCCCATTAAACACAGCCACTGTACCATCAAACGCAGCCACTGTACCCATAAATTGCCACCACTGTGCCCATCAAACGCAGCCACTGTACCATCAAACGCAGCCACTGTACCCATAAATTGCCACCACTGTGCCCATCAAACGCAGCCACTGTACCATCAAACGCAGCCACTGTACCATCAAACGCTGCCACTGTACCATCAAGCGCAGCCACTGTACCCATAAATTGCCACCACTGTGCCCATTAAACGCTGCCACTGTACCATCAAACACAGCCACTGTACCATCAAACGCAGCCACTGTACCCATAAATTGCCACCACTGTGCCCATTAAATGCAGCCACTGTACCATCAAACGCAGCCACTGTA